>NC_089843.1:118047629-118664712 GCF_035609145.1 Eleutherodactylus coqui | reverse complement strand
CGTTTTCCAAGGCGAGAAACTAAATTAAAACGGGAATAAATGTACCAGTTACTTCCCCCATATATAAAGCTGTGTGAGGCGATATTAGTGTGTAAAAAGGAAAAAGCCTGGCTTAGGCACAACGCTTATCTTTTCAGCTATAATCGTTGTGTGCATTTAGAGGGCAAGGTGATCGCTCATACAGCAGTTTGACAGTTTTGAGTGATCACTTTGTGCTCTGAGCGGGGTATGCAGAAGACAAGTATGGCCGCATGTCTTCTGCATCTAGCTGTCCTCTGCTCTGAGTGCCCAGCTATTATCCAGATGAGCGCTCTAAGTGGGGTATGCAGAAGACAAGCAGGGCCACTGTGTTCTTCATACCCCGGCTGTTCATGGCACGCTCAGCTGGTATACAGCTGTGCGCTCCGTGCGGAGTAGGAACAGCTGTATACCACAGCCGGAGCCGCGGGCGTGGGTGAGTACGCGCTGCTCTCTGCAGGCGGTTCGGGTCCCGTGGCGAAAATCCTTGCAGCCTTATCCGATCGCCCCTCTGCAGGCGGCCTAAAGATGTGGGTGTTTGACATTTAACCTGATTGTTTGGGCTAGCGCGTTCCAGAGATGTGGTGCTGTACTGGATTCATTTTGTAGATTGGAATGGTAAGTTTGGGTAAAAGGGAGTTTAGGATGCTTCTAAATGGGACAATTGAGTATGTAAGCGCCCAACAGCTGTCCCAATGACTCTCTATTGCGCTTTCACACAGCACGGATGGTGAATGGATGGAGTCAGTGTGCTGGAGACCGTGTTGTATAGACAGAGTCCCGCAGCACACCTCAGTATGTACAAGTTGATAAAGATTCTCCCAGTCGAAACGTCGGCAGCTGTATGGAGCAATAAACTTCGCTTTTATTTGCTGCACCATTGATGCTGCCACTTCATTTCTTACGGAGACCTCATCTGGTCGCCGGCCTCCATTCACTGTGAGTAGGCAGTCATTTAAAGATGAGCAAGTAGTTCCCGCTTTTACTGGAAATCACTTATTTGAGTGACCTTTCTTTTTGGTTTTGGCGAATAGTGGGCCTGTGTAAAAGTACTCTTAGACCACCTTCACATGAGCGGGTGAGATTCAGCATGCATAACCCGGCCCTGGCAACAGCGGCGTCTGCGCCTTTCTATATCATCTATACTGCGGATGGTCCACACGGCTCACCATCGGACATGCGCAATACAGATTTTTTTTTTAACTCTTGCTTTTCCCTCGTCATTGCAGCAGGACTGCGGATCGTACAGCTTCCACTGACTTCAATGGAAGCCGTCCATGCAAAAATCGAGCATGTTGTGTAATTGGTTTCTGCTCGTGTGCAGGAAGAATCACTTTTCCATAGCTGGCAATGGACTGTATTTGCTGTGGAACCCGGAGCCAGACGCCCATCGCGGATTCCGTGATGCAAATCCGCCCGTGTGCAGCCGGTCTTAGTCTTAAGTGGAGAGCGCTGTGGAGAGGTGTATGGATGAGGGTGACAAGTTTAAAATGTATCTCTATTTCATGGCCTACATATCACTTTCCAGTTGATGTCCCTTGCCTTGGCACAATGGTGATTGTACTTCATCCTCATCAGTATAACCTTCCCCTTTAATGAGGACTGATGAGTCGCCTCACTATCTGAGTAATATAGTAAAAATAGCTCTTCTGCTTTCTCCATTAACCTATAAATATCTGGAAGGACTTTGTACAGGTCATTCACAGGAAGCACCGAAAGCAGAGCTTCAGTAGACGTGTTGGCCACTTCCCGGTTTCCTCTCTGAAGGACTGAATGGCCCAACTAGTAGATCCTCTCGGTGGCCATCATTTCCGTATGGTCTGTGAGTGTAGACAGCCCGGTGCTGGATTGAGTCGTTGATTTTCCGAGTAATGTCTGGTGACATATCTGCTTGTGTTTTCCATCTCTCTTGTCATTCTCGAATGGCACGGCTGATTTGCTTGTCCTAACCATCACTCCATTTTCATGTTCACTTCTGTGTAAATGTGGCCATTACAGATGCGCTCTCTCCACTGCATGTCTCATCCACAAAAACAATTTGCCGTTGCCTGCTGATCTAGGGGCACGTTCTCATTTTTCCTCTTTATTAGTTGAACTCCCACAAGCGGGAGAGCAGAAATAAATCAGCAGGCCCATCGCATCACCCTCTCCTCCTGACAGCAAGATTGAATCTGATGTTTTAGGAATGAAATTATCTGCCGTTATGAGCCAGCAGAAAGATGTTGTGTTTGGCATAAGTGGCGGAGGCCAACCTCCGGTGACCCGGCACTCCCACTCCGGCAGGCTGGATGTTACTGGGGGGGGGGGGGGGGGGTGCCAGAGAATTGGAAGATTTATTTTCCAGTGTCACCCGTGCTCACTACGCATTCTATGAGATCATCTAGTTTAACATTAGAATTTCTCCCACCTTATTTGTGTTTTTCCGGCTCGCAGTTTATAAACCGGCGAAGGTCTCCTCTTACTGGTTTAAATGGCAGCGGGGTTTAACTCTCAATGGTTACAGAAAGGAAAGCTAGTAATGGCTGTTACGGAAATTCTCGCCTGTTAGACTCAGTCTTTCCAGCTACTTTGTGGATCTCCCCTTAGACTTTACGTTGAGGGAAAATCAATATTTAACTTTTATTTTCCTGGTAACCAGGCGGGCTGTGCCGCTGTAAGTGCCAGTAGCGGGGCCCAGAGGAGCCGTGGCGGCGAATGAGTTAAGTTTCCTCTTAACTTTTTTTATGTCTTCTTGGCGTATAAATATTTGAAAAAAAAGAAAATGAAATATTCATGATACATCTTGCCCTAAAAATGTCACTGAAGTCAGAAAGACAGGCAAATGAAGCATGACAGAGTTTCTAGCCAGCCTCGTATGGATGGCTTGTCTTCACCCAGACTTCTGTTGTCAAACGCTTTTAGGAAAGGTGGATTTTATTCAATGCTGTGCTTTGCATTCAATATGGTAAATATTAAGTAGGCTCTATTTATAGGCTATATATATATATATATATATATATATATATATATATATATATATATATATATAATTTATTTTTTTTTAACCTTTTCCCGCCATATACTATATTTATGTAGATGTGCTAGATTAATTTACACAACCGTGTCTATTTCAAAGAAGTTGTAATGTTCCCAAGGTACAAATAGAATTAACCCATTCTACATACTGTGTAAAAGTTCTAAAAAAGTGAATATTCATTACACCAAGTAGACAAGACAAGCTGATCAGAGGTACTGTAGCCGATTGACACACTGAACTAAGTGGTGATAACTTTTTGGTTATGATTATGGGTACTCGTGTGAATCTGGCAGTCTTTTTTTATGAAAAGGGTAATGTAGGTAACCTTATAATGTTTAAAGGTTTTTCTGGACAAATACAATTAGATGATCTAGCATTAGGGCAGATTTGCTGCAATGGATCCCTAGCAATCAACTGATCGCCAGGCCTACTGCCAGTGCAGGGGGCTGGATGTTGTCATCAGGATCAGAGCAGGAAGTGTATAGGCTGCTTCACTGCCATTGATGATCGGAGCGAAGCCCCCTACCAGACTTCCTGTTCTAACCTCGATGACTACATCCAGCTCCACTGCACCGACAGTTGGCCAGGCAATCAGCCGATTGCCGGGGATCCTGAGTGGCGGATGCTTGATGATCAACTGTTGATTATCTATTCTGAGGACAGATTATCAATCGTATTTGCTAGGAAAAATTGATTGTCAGGCACTACAAAAAAAGAGTCTGTGTTTTTATAAATCTGATTATTGCCACTCAGCTCCATTGACTTAAATAGGGACAAAGTGCCATAGACAGATTCGGCACTTTCTGAAAAAATAAAGTAGACCTTTTTTCCTCCCTCTAATCCTGGACAAACTCTTTTTTTAAGGTGATCCGTTTCTCCAGAAACCGATAACCACGATCCTGAAAAGCTCATCCTTAAAGTTCTATATAAAGTCTCCTTCATTTGTACTGTTGTCATCATGAAGTTACCATGGTTCTTTGGCCTTATCGGACACTGTTCCAGTGTAAAGCCCCCGTCCCCCTCCCTCCAGATCTCAGAAGATGAAAAGATTAGCTAAATGTCTTGAAGGTCCTTGATTGACTTTGGTGGTTGGCCGACAGTCGTATTAACTTTATTCATAATAAATATTAAAGAGCCCTTCTGCTCTACCGGAGGTTTCTGTGCACCCGGAGCTTACCTCCTGAGGTGTGTTTCTCCCCCCCCCCCCCCCCTCCCCTTTTTTTTTAACGTCTGGGTCTTTTTCAACCTATGGAAACTTTTTTTTTTTTTTTCCTAAATGGAGCCAAGTTATTTGGGCTTTTGGCATAGCCTAACTGACACCTGGAGCTTTGCATAATTTTATTTTTTTAGTTCTTGCCTATAATAATGATTACAAATGACTTTTCTTGTAGGCTTCTGTGACCAAGATTATGAAAAGTATATTTATAGCTAAATTCCATACCAGTTTTTCATAATACCTGCCAGGACTTCAATATAATATCTGGTTTAGGCGTGTCCCTGCCTGACTCCACGAGACAAAAAGTATGCAAACCATTATCACGGTTTGTATATGATTGGAATTCATCTCCGACACAATGGACTGGCGGAGCTCGGTCTTGGCATATCTTCATTGCAAATGGAAACAGATGCATCCTCTTTCTGCAGATGAAAGCCTCCCTATTGTTGAGGCCAGGTTATTGGTGGTCTGAGAAAAAAATATATCGGAGAGTCCGGGACCTCATTCTTTTTAACTTACTGAGATTTTTGAGGAAGTGCCTCAATTTGGTGGAAGGTCATGCTTTGTCTGCCAAGAGGAAAGCTGTCTCTTAAGCAGCTGAAGTTTTGTAAGTGCCTCATTGATTTTACTCTATACAGGCTTTACTAGGGCTGTAAATTACAGCGCATCTTTAGCTTGACCTACACACTTCCTAATTCTTCATATTAAGACTCCGACTGTGGGTTCCTTAATCCATAGCTTTCAAGGAGGTCTTTCATGAGGCTGTAGTATTCTGTCTAATGCAATCAAAATAATTTAAATGCATCCTTTCTGGATCAAAACCCAATGGAAATGTTCTAAAGGTCATTTCTAGGTCCTTCACTCAAAAGTAGAAGCAATAGCATTACTGAGGTTAGAAGTCTCAGGATTGGAGGCAGTCTGCTTACAGTAGATAAGCCCAATGCTTTGAGTCTCAAAGTAAGCTTTCCCTGTGTCAGAAGAGTTATTACAGTAGTTTGTTTGAAAGTCACGAGCCATTCTCTGAATCATTCCCGATCCTTTAGGCCTCTGCTGATGCACTTTACCTGCCGAATGTGGCAGACTACTGTATCTCATCAAGTAGTAAAACGTTCCCCTTAATCAACCTTCCAGTTTCAGGACCAAATTCAGTTCCAGGACCGGAGAGAGGATGGGGGAGCTTGCCTTCAATTCTTCTCTGCTGTTTCTTCAATCTGCTGGTTCAGGGTTCTTCTTTTTTTTTTTTCAGCCATCAAGGATGACCAACAGTCTTCTTTCTGACTTCTTAATCCCCACAGTGCATTGGTGGTGGTGGACTACCAAAGTACTACACCTGTTCTCCGATTGGCCAGCGCTGCTCTTGTGATCAGTGCTGGTCAATCAGTACAGTGCACAGTGTACGCTAGGTAGCTAGAGAATTACGACAGCCATCTTGCACTCCTGAAAAGACCTGGAGTTTGAGGGATGGCAGAGAAGGGAAACTGAAGGTGTCACAGAGTGTTGAGGCAGTGGAAATGCAGTCCTAAGCTCTCACTCATGACCTGAAGGTTGCGAGTCCATTCCCCGCATGGTTCAGGTAATCAGCTCAAGGTTGACTCGGCCTTCCATCCTTCCGGGGTCGGTAAAATGAGCACCCAGCTTGGTTGGGGGTAATAAATTACATGAAAGTGCTGTGGTATAAGTTAGCGCTATACAATTAAAAATGTATTTTTATTTTATTTTTATCTTCAGAAACTGGAAGGTTGCTTTAAGAGACACCCAACTAGACGCGCACACTAGATTTGGCTGAACAATGCATGTATTCTCAGTGGCGAGAGGGGAATAGCTCCTGCCAGATAGCCCTAGTGGTGGCTCATCTCCCTTACAAATGGGTTGGGTATATTCAAGTTGGAAAACGTCTGAACCTTTTTAACATGCCAATTGCTGAACGAATGTCAGCTGAACACATTTAAATTGGTTGTACCAGAATCGCAAGTTGAGACCCCCACCGATACGGAGACTCCCGTGTCCCACTGTCCTGTTACTGCGGGGTCACTTCTCCCCCTGCAGTGAGGTTAGAATGATTGAAGTGCTCGTCGCTTTATTCTTTTCAATGTGGCTGATGGAAATACCAGAGTGCTTGCTGAAAATCGTCGGTGTGAACGCACCTGAAGTCCATTGCCGTTCTTACTGGAACATTGGTTACCTGCCTGTAGATATTAGTCCGCGCCTCGATTTTTGGATGTTCCGTTCTCTTTCTACCTGTGTTACTCAATAGGGTGTCAGTGAAGTATTAAAGCGTGTATTATGTAAGCTTTATTTCGAATGGATGTTTTCTACTGATGTGAGAATGCAACATGTTGTTGGTGCTCGGAAAATGAGGAACAGAAAGGAAGTGGGGTAAATGGGCAGCTGCTGGGAATAATGCGCATAATGAGAGGAAGGTCCTTAAACCATTTGTATGTACCATAATGATTTCTGGGGTGCAGAACAATCAGCCCCGTCCCCGCTCTGCTGGTCTGCCGCACAAAAACCCTTCCCTAAACAAAACTCTCAATAGCCTGAGAACTTCCTCGCTGCTCCCTCGGCTATTTTGTAGCGAGTAAAAGCAACAATCCCCACAATAGTATAAATGTTCTGCAACACGCTGAATGGCCCCCGTCACCCGCACAGGTTGTTCTCCGCACATGACAAATGGGACTGCCACGGACAATACAACACTAGATTGAGGGCTTTTCTGCCCGCGGAGAATTTTGAAGGCTCCCAGTGATGGCCGGCTACTAAGATCAGTCACGATTTGATGTGTGTATCATTTAATCGGGTATTTTGATTAGTCTGCTTACAGGCTGTACTGGTGATGCTTTTACTTAGTGTGAGAAATCTTCAGCATAGTGTTGTTAAAATAGAATATTAACCAAAACGTGCAGCTTTTTCTCCAATCCGTTCTGGTGGCTACATGATAACTGACATTTGTTAACAGAGGGAAGGAAGGGGTAACATCTCTCTTTAGAGAGAGCACCAAAAAGGTGAGTGAGGAGACTTACAAGGCCATCCATGCTCCTCTGGGTAATATGCAAATAAGGAAGATGGAACAATACCTCTGCAGCGCCACCTATTGGGTGGCAGCATTCCTTCAAATCAGTGCTTGGCCCTTTTATACAGGTCTGTATACATAGGATCTGTGACTGATAAGCCAAGTCACAGATCTACTGTATGGACAGCCTAGCGTTGGGTGTATGCAGAGCTGCACACTTGATTGCAGCGCCTGTAATTGGTAATAGTGGATTTATTCTGATCTGTATAGATTCCTATTGGCCGACATGTTGTGAGGAATGTCGCACGGTGAATCATTACCACTTAGGAGTATTATCATCAGACTGGTATTGTTACCTCTCGGTGGTGGATACATACTACTATCTTGTAATGAAACCTGCAGTATTGATCCATAAGCCTTTGTCTGGTGTTAAACCAAACTACCTGCAAGTTGTAGAAGTAGAAAGTAAACTTTCTTAAGCTTATCTTAGATAATTATTGTGGATCTCCAGGTGGAAGGAATACTGACACAGCGTAGAGCAGCTCAACCATGGTGGGTCTCTGTATACATATACAAGCCAGAGCTGTGGCAGTGCATGGACCAATGGTGCTGGAGATCCACAAGACTCAATCATTAGCATCCAGTAGCTTTCAGAGGCTTCCGGTTACTAATGAACTCTTTAAAATGAGTCAAAAAGGTTAAAACAGTAAGGCTTCGTGTCCACGGGCAGATTGGATTCCACATGTGGAGCTCGCAGCGGAATCAGACCCTGCCCGTGGCCACCGCGGGATTCTACTTAACAGTCCGGGTTTTCTGCCGGGTCTTCTCTTTTCTTCACTGTGGATGTCTGCAGAAGCGCCAGTGGAGGTCTTATTCTTTTTTTTTTTTTTTAAACTGCTTTCCCGCTGAATCTGCGGCCCTTCCTCAGTTCAATTTTGGACGGGACGCAGATCGGGAACCGCAGTGAATTGGAGTGTGCTGTGATATGAGGCCTAAAACTGGTGCTTGCCCTTCTCAGCCCTGACAATCCAGCACAGCCGCTGCACGATTCTCCTGGTCTCTGATGACAATGAAAGGCAGGAGGCTGCTGCCTGTTTTTTAAAATCTATTTGGCTCCTATTTTAAAAAGTTCATTGTAACCAGGCAACCCCTTTCGAAAGTCAGAATGGTCAGTGTGAGCCAGGCAAATGGTGGAGTAAACACAATTCGGGAGCAAGGACGCATATTGTTCAGAAGGCATTAGACGTTCTGCTGACTCCTATGTGAGTTAATAAAGCTACTGGATTTTAGTCCTCTAAGGCTTTATTCACAGGAGCATATATCGGCCGCCATTTTCACGGCCGGCCGAAATACACTATCATCTGATGCGTTGGATTCCAATGCATCAGATCAGACGGGCGTATTCCCGCGGCATAAGCGCCTGACCAGCAAATATAATGCGGGTGCTTTTACGCTGGACAGGAAAGATGGTCCTGGAACGATCTTTCCCGGCCAGAATGCAGCCGCTGCCATAGACTCCTATGGAAGCCAATGACAGCGGAGAGGAGAGGAGAGGTGGGAGGGAGTTTAGCAGCGTGACGCCAGTTTAAATCCAGCTCTGTTCTTAGCGGCTGGGCTTTTCATGATGATCTATAATCACTTCCTGAGAGATGATTTCCTTTTCTCCCAACCCATTGCAATAATTAATTGTTCTAATCTCTTTAGTTCCCAAATTATTAATTTTCAAAAGTCTTCCTCATTAACTCTTTCTAAGCAGTTCGGCTGTATTACTGACACATGACTAAGTAAGGCCTCCTGCCCACAGCCGGATATTGGCCGTGGAATCCACACTGCCGATCCGCAGCAAATAGTCCCCATAGCATGCTATGGGAAATCTATTCTTCCCGCACACTTATGGAAACCAATTGGGGTTTCCGCAAGCTGAGGAAAAGACGCAGCATTGCTCCATTTTTGCGCAGAATCCGTGCGGATGGCTTCCATTGAAGTCAATGTAAGCCGCCAGTTTCTGCTGTGTAGCTGTGTCAGTATTTTGCTGGGCACATCCTCCTCATGTGGTCCAGTTGGCACCTTGGCCACAAGCTATTCTTCAGAACAGACTTGGAGCTCCTCGTGAGTCATGTGTTGTTCTAAGCATGCTGTAGTTGCAGTTCCGTTGTGCGGCGCAGCCAGAGTTTCATTGCCCCTGGCTTTGTAAATATTCCCAGACCACATCAGACCTACGTTTAATAAGGTAAGACTGGAGTTACTTCCTCCTCCAGTCTTTCTTTGTTACAATCTTCCGGCACCTACGGATCCTTGTGCCCTCACTGAGCACCATTGTGTAGACCCCGATGACAGGTCGCACGTTTGTCACAAGCTCGCAGCGTGCCTGATAATTGGAAGACAAGACCCTTAAAGGATACGGCCTGCGGGTACATACTGCGTTGCCCTTGGCGGGTATCAGTCTTCTGGATCTTGGGAATATGTAACTCCTGAGAAGTTGCCGGGTCAGAGGCGATTGTGAGTATATTAAAGAATAAGTACAGATGAGGACTGGTGTTTTATGGATGCTGATGACATGGCTTATAGTAGCCACATATACAGGCACTCCCCCTAAGAATACTGATGTTCCTCCTCGCGTTATTTCCTTGGTGTGCAGACGTTTCCCCCATTTGTTGCTCCAGTAGTATGGCAATTGGAATATACAGCAGATCTCTAGTTGCATTGTAAGAGACGGTCATGTATTTCACCAGAGGTTTATGGGAACATGCAGTGTATTGTATGCTATTTTCTAATCTATGTTGTGTTATGTCTCACACCATTTTCGAAATCTCTACTTGCTGTCAGTCAATGTAAGGGCTCATTGTTTGCACGAAGGCTGAACTGCTCAGCACTTTTTTTTATTGATTTAAAGGCCATGTAAACCTTTGGACTGTTTTTTAATCAGTGTGTTTTTGGAAATGAAGACTTTTGTAATAGGTTTTTAATTAAAAAAATTCTAATTGTGTGATTTCTATACTTGTACGGTTTCCCGAGACACTGCAGACTGTAGGACTGAAATCTTAGCAGGAGTCTGTAATTCACTCGGGGTGAATTTTTTTGGTCTTATGGAGAGTGAGGGGGAACAAACAGCAGCTACTAAAAGACACAATGAGGTGAACAAAATAGCTGTGTAGTATTGAGTGGGCATGGTTATGCTACACAGCCTCTGAAAGAGAAGGGGAGCTGAGATTTTGCAGATTCGTGAGATCAGCTGATCAGTACAGGGAACCCCCCCTTCCCCAATGTACTCGCCATGACGCCAGAGCATCACTCCGGCACAACGGCATCTGACCAGACTAGAAGATCTAGTGATGTCCCATAAAACGGTCATGTGGGCTTCTACTGTAGAAGCCATGAGGCAAGTTTTCAGGATGTCACTGATGACTGCTGAAGTAAACAGAAGACTGGTGCAGCTGCAAACCACTGCGGAGCAACGCAGCCACTGAAAGGGAGTATGTATGATTCCCCTCCTCCCCACTCACCCTCTCACACACATTCCCCCACTGCCACCACTGATTTTAATTTTGCAAACCCCTTTAAAAATGTAACATGGTAAAGTTAGAGGCACTAAGGGAACTTTTTTCTTTTCTTCCATGCATTATTCAGCTAGTTCACCGGCATATGTAAGTTGGCTAGAATTACTTTGGTTAGTTATTACTTTCTCGCTGAAACTTCCTGGAGTCCTTCTCTTCAGGGGGTGGGTCATGTGATCTCATTCTGACCACCTGAGATTTATTTAGTTTTCTGTTCCTCTCCAAAAAGTCAGTTTTTCAGTTAGCATAATTAATGTGTGATATTACATGGACTGTGCCACACAACCTCTTTAGAGAGGGGACACAAACTCGTTTCCTAGTTGCTGCTGGTGATTAGAGGCTCCTGTCACACAGTTATAATGAAGGAGATGACAGCTGCTCCTCCTGACTGTATATTTATGATCCTCCCAACAGGCGGAGATGGTATAGTATCTAGCTACTCGTGATGATGTGCTGATGCATCATGAGATTAACAACACAGAGCAGTGAAAGCAAAAACGAGGAAAAACTCTATCAAATAGGAGGCTGAACTGCATGGAAGTGACTGCACTATACATAGGAGACCTCCACAGTGTGAGAGGTGCAGGAATGGAAAGATGGTTTCACTGGTCTGTCCCTTTTTAAAGAGAACACACAACATATAGTAGCTGGTAAATTGGTTTAAAGAATCTGTTCCCAGAATGCAGTGCAATGCAGCGCAAGCTGAGGTTTCAAGTATTTCCAAATTTCTCTGTGTGCACGGTTGGCTATGCACCTGACTTGGCACTTATGACTACAGATGCCATAACCATGTGCCTTTGTCCAGTAAAGCCTAAAACCAGACCCACCCAGTGATAGATGAAAGGGTTAAATGAGCTGAAATCTTTTCCCCCAGAAGTAGCAGCACTTACTGCAGCTCAGTCGTGCTTTAAAAATAATGGCCGTCCTGATATTAGTTGGTAAACGGATTGTGCACGGGTGATGGGTTTATTCTGTACCTCCACGCAGTATTGTGTAGCACTTATTGGTAATGTACTTTGCAGCCCGCTGCACTTGTAGGAGATGTTCTTTTTGTTCGTTTTCTGTAGTCCCTGAAAGCTGCTATTCTCCAGATGGGAGAGCACTAAAGGGATCCTTAGCCGTGCTGTAACTGCAGGGCGAACGGCTCCATTCACAGAGCAGGGTTATCTAGATTAAGGGTGCATTTCCCAGCGCTGCTTTGGACAAGTGCTAGTCATTGTCAGTGAGGGTTGTTGACTGACGCTTATTCTTATCCTGCTAAATAATGTCTTGTGGAAAATTTTGAGGACATGAAAAAAAAAACCCGCCTCTTGGCTGTTTCTAAGAAAATCTTTATATGGAGTGTATTCCTTTTCATGCTTCCTCTAACATCGCCCATAAGCTTCACAGTAATACTGGTACGGCTAGTTACAAATGGTAATGTGAATGTGGAGCTGGGACGTAGTCAGGTCCTGACGGTGACGCTCACCAATAGTAACTGTAGGATGCACCAATCTTGGCACCCAAGACCCTCATTAATGGGTTGTTACCTTCAAATAGAATGGTATTTGTCATTAAAGGGAATGTATCCCTCATATTTTTTTCTAATTAAAACCAGATGATAGAACATTTTCCATTTTTCTAATCTATATTTTTTATTTTCAGATTGTAGCTTTTTCTTCACTTTTCTGTATTTGACTATGCGGGGACCATCTTCCCGAGCTGCATTTAGAAATGCCCTACAGCAGCTTCCTAGGCCATTCATACAATGGGCAGGCAGGGACCTATTACTTTCTATAGGAGACTATTGAAGTCATGTTCTGTGTTGTGTGCAGGGAGAGGGGAGGAGGTGAGCTGTGATTATCTCCTATGTGAATGGTGCATCCTGTGTTATCTGCATATAGGTGTTACCTTTTCAGTGTAATCCTGCCTGTGATGATGGTGAGATGCCTGTTAAACTGTTTCCCTACAGACTAATATGGCTTAGTGGTCAGTGTGAAAACTGTAGGATTTTAGGATTGTTTTAATTTTATTTTTTTACATATGGATTGGACATTGAAAATGTAAAATTCCCACAAAAAAATTCTTCTGCACTCCTTGAGTGATATAGGATTTTCTGAACCACTGGATTTTCTAATGTGAGCCTGTTCCCTGATGCGGATTTAGTATTCCTATGCTTGACCCTCACAAAATACAGATGAGACACTTTGGCTCGGTTTACCAGTTGAGACAGAAAAGAAGACTCTCCCCAATAAGTGCAGCTCCTCGAGGTGTCGGTGGGTACGTTTATGTATTTCTGGATGATGGGTCTACTTATGTGGCAGATTATAATCTGATCATATAACTGCAGAAGTTTGGGAAATCTGGTGAAAGCAACAATGATGACCACGGTTTAGCTACGTCCACTAAGCATCCCACCAGTCCGTGGGTTTGGGAGCATCTAGTAATTCGCCTACTAGTGCCGTGCCAGGTGTTGGCAAAGCATCGGCAACCTTGATATAGAGTACCTACGAGCAGTGGTCCTGTTCCTTAATAGGAAGCCTCAGATCTCATATTTATCTACAAGTCAGGTAGATTGAAATTGCCCGTAATTGGATGAGTGGTAAAACATTTGGGTAGTCGGCCATCTTTAATCCCTAAAGGCACGAGGACTCGGTTTCTCTCTCAAGCTGTTGCTGTTGAGCTTGAATGGCTGTGAATAATGCTTTTAAGTCAATAAAGCAATTAGATTGAACACAGCATAAATGACTGCTATAAGCAGCCTGAAACCACATGCCCAGTGATCCGCATAGTTCTGTATACGGTGCCAGGCCGCACAATGCCCTGCTGCACCCCAGCATGCACCTGTTGTGCAGCACCCTTTGTGGTAAATCTCCTGGATTGGCAATCTGTGAAATATACAGTTATGTACCTGCTATATGAGGCTTATATAATGTTCTGACTACAGGTGAGAGCACAGATACAAGGAGTTGTCCTACGAATAAGTATTAAAGGGGTTTTCAAGAATGTAAAAAATGTATGGGCAGGAAATTGGCCCAAGAGAGGGGGGGAGCAAAAGCATTACCCACTGATGTCCGCCTTCCCTCTTCTCTGCCTCTTCGGCCACGGATGAAGCTGCAGCAGTCATTGGTTGAGCAGTCACATGTACAATCACGAGTTTGTGGTCCTGTGTCCCGTTCGTGGCACAATCCCAGCCGAAGACAGTGAGGTCCCAGCATAGTGGTCATGTGAGCAACGGATGGCAACTGATTGAATTCAGCTTCCTCTGGGTCCGGAGCAGAAGGGATTGAGGCGCAGTGGTGGAGGGGAACACAACATCTCCTTCGTAATTTTAGTCCATTCCCTTCCCTGTAGATTAATTATTTTAGATCTCGTAAAATGTCACTATAATTCCTGCAAACTTCTGTTATGAACTACTCATGGTGCCCCCTGGTTTTCTGTTGATTCTTTTGACCCTATGTGTTCAGTGCTGGTGGTCATAAGGTAATCTGGTCGCACGGCCCGGATCCTCTTGTACGTGGGCAGCACAGTGCTGGTGGGCATAAGGTAAACTGGTCGCACGGCCTGGATCCTCTTGTACGTGGGCAGCACAGTGCTGGTGGTCATAAGGTAAACTGGTCGCACGGCCCGGATCCTCTTGTACGTGAGCAGTACAGTGCTGGTGGGCATAAGGTAAACTGGTCGCACGGCCCGGATCCTCTTGTACGTGGGCAGCACAGTGCTGGTGGGCATAAGGTAAACTGGTCGCACGGCCCGGATCCTCTTGTACGTGAGCAGTACAGTGCTGGTGGGCATAAGGTAAACTGGTTGCACTGTCTGGATCCTCTTGTACGTGGGCAGCACAGTGCTGGTGGTCATAAGGTAAACTGGTCGCACGGCCCGGATCCTCTTGTACGTGAGCAGTACAGTGCTGGTGGGCATAAGGTAAACTGGTTGCACTGTCTGGATCCTCTTGTACGTGGGCAGCACAGTGCTGGTGGGCATAAGGTAAACTGGTCGCACGGCCTGGATCCTCTTGTACGTGAGCAGTACAGTGCTGGTGGGCATAAGGTAAACTGGTTGCACTGTCTGGATCCTCTTGTACGTGGGCAGCACAGTGCTGGTGGTTATAAGGTAAACTGGTCGCACTGCCCTGATCCTCTTGTACGTGGGCAGTACAGTGCTGATGGTCATAAGGTAAACTGGTCGCACGGCCCGGATCCTCTTGTACGTGGGCAGCACAGTGCTGGTGGTCATAAGGTAAACTGGTTGCACTGTCTGGAACCTCTGGTATGTGGGCAGCACAGTGCTGGTGGGCATAAGGTAAACTGGTCGCACGGCCCGGATCCTCTTGTACGTGGGCAGCACAGTGCTGGTGGTCATAAGGTAAACTGGTTGCACTGTCTGGAACCTCTGGTATGTGGGCAGCACAGTCCTGGTGGTTATAAGGTAATCTGGTCGCACTGCCCGGATCCTCTTGTACGTGAGCAGTACAGTGCTGGTGGGCATAAGGTAAACTGGTTGCACTGCCCGGATCCTCTTGTACGTGGGCAGTACAGTGCTGATGGTCATAAGGTAAACTGGTCGCACGGCCCGGATCCTCTTGTACGTGGGCAGTACAGTGCTGGTGGTCATAAGGTAAACTGGTTGCACGGCCCCGATCCTCTTGTACGTGGGCAGCACAGTGCTGGTGGGCATAAGGTAAACTGGTCGCACTGCCCTGATCCTCTTGTACGTGGGCAGCACAGTGCTGGTGGTCATAAGGTAAACTGGTCGCACGGCCCGGATCCTCTTGTACGTGGGCAGTACAGTGCTGGTGGTCATAAGGTAAACTGGTCGCACGGCCCGGATCCTCTTGTACGTGGGCAGTACAGTGCTGGTGGTCATAAGGTAAACTGGTCGCACTGCCCTGATCCTCTTGTACGTGGGCAGTACAGTGCTGGTGGTCATAAGGTAAACTGGTCGCACTGCCCTGATCCTCTTGTACGTGGGCAGCACAGTGCTGGTGGTCATAAGGTAAACTGGTTGCACTGTCTGGATCCTCTTGTACACGGACAGCAGAGTGATTCCTGCTCATAAGAATCATGGATTTTCCCCCCCGCAATATTCAAAGCATTTGGTGGATGTTCTGAGAAGAATTGATAAAAACCCCAAAAACAGAGGGCGCCACAGTAAGTATTCCCATTGAAAACTTGTCACATTTTGCATAGTCTAATGGCCCTTTTAGACAACGATTTTAGCTCAAAAATCACTCAAAGCCATCTTTTTAGTGATAATTGTGCAGTTTTCGTTAATCCGTTGATCTTTCAGCATGCTAAAAGATCAGCAATCAGTTATCGGGAATTCACAGCGGGATACAGCTGATATTATTGTTTCAGCTGTATCCCGCTCCCTGATGACAGGCGGTGTATGAAGAGCACAGCGGGTCAGCTCTGTTCTCCATAGCCCATTCAGAGCTCTCGCTGTATAACAGCCAGGCGCTCCGAGTAGAGAACAGCTGGATGCAGAAGACAAGAGGCTACGCTTGTCTTCTGCATCCCCCGCTTGGAGAACAAGGTGATCGTTCAATGTTTGAGCAATCACCTTGCACTGTAAAGAACACAATGATTATCACTCAAAAATCACTCAAAATATGTTTTGAGCAATGATCGTTATGTCTAAACCAGGCTTAACACTGTAAGGATCTGTTCACATGGTGAATTTCTTCTATTGGAAAAAATCTGCCATGGATTCACAACTTGCACTGAAACAAAGTCGCTTTGATAAGTGACTAGCCAGTTATTAAACACAGATCTTAAATTAAAACAATGAGATGCAGAAAACTCCCAGATTCTGGCGCTGGATCAGTCCGAAATTTCCTCCTTGTCAACATACCTTAGATTATTGATTATGGCACACTGAGCATGTCCTTATTGTTTGGGCTGGGTTGTGGTTGTGTAACCCAATACTGCATTGTAGAGGGCCAAAAGTCCATTCTTCATCACAGAGCTAATCTAGCACCACGCCTGTGACTGGGCTGACGCTCACTAAGAGAACGGAGCCCGTTGTAGTTTTTGTTTTTGGTGAATCCCATCACTTGCCATGACCATCGGTGGGATCTCCACATCTCCATCTGTCCTCTGCTGACCCGTTTCTGTGGCCGGTCCCTCCCTTTTAGTTTCCTTTTATTAGTAGCCGTTTGTTTCCTACCATTTCATACATGCCCGTCATTTAAGAGTCATTAATCTAAGTAATACACATGTGAATGCCGGATGTGTGTAACCGGGGCCTCCAGACCATTGGCCTTAATGTGCAGCTTTCATGTAGTGCTCCATTTTCATAAATATTGGATCAGCCCAGAAAGTGTGTTGGGTAAGCGGAACAGTGAAGAATATACAGTATATGAATAATGAATACCTTTTCCGGGCCGAGCTTAAAGTAGCTTTCGTGTCACTTGGGAAAGCTTATTTAGAGCGCAGGGTAGAATATTTTGCGCACACGGTCTTGTGGCGCCGCCACGCGGTTCCATTGTGCAGAAGTGAAACTTGTCTGTCTGCGCCGTCACTAAACCCATTATATCGTGTTTGATTCATAAAGGAATCTGAAAGGAAATAAATGGGGAAGATGATGTGGTACGGACTTCGCTTTTTCTGTCTAATTTAGTATTCAGAGAACTTTATACTAGTTGCAGTTCTTCTTTCTGGTTTGTGGATCTGCTTTACATCCGTGTTTATGGAAATGCAATAAATGGTCAATGAAAGCCCGTTACCTAAAGGTTCCATATGGAAGGCTTAGAAACAATCCTCACGTGAGGTAAATACCACGCAGTGTCATCTGTATGCAGATAGGAGATGGAACAATGCCTCTACGGTGCCACCTATTAGAAGGTAGCATTTCTACAAGCCTTGTAACATGACTGGGGATAGAAGCCAAAACCTGAGTTTTCTCCAGAAGGAAAAGAGAACCATGATTGTTTAAGAGTTTTTTTTTTTTTTTTTTGTTTGTTTTTTGTCCCTCATCGTGTACAGTAGGTTCCTGACTTACTGGGTAAAAACTCTGATATTGGTCAGGAGGGGTAAGGATTCTCCTTGTGGAGACCACCTAGAGGATGTGAGGAGACTTATAAGGCCATGCATGCTCCTCTGGGAAATACGCAAATGACAGATGCCTTTACAGCGCCACCTATTAGAAGGCACCAGTAGCAGATTCCAATCGTATACTTCCTCCACATTACACATCGCTCCTTTTATGTAAGAGCTTATTGTGGTTGATGTGATTTAGCTGCTGAAATGTATCTTCCGCCCACGAGAAATCCATGTTCTTGCCTAGGATGGCGGCGCTTTCCTTTAGCGGTAGTTTTTCCCTAGTAAGA
Source organism: Eleutherodactylus coqui (assembly GCF_035609145.1). NCBI lineage: Eukaryota > Metazoa > Chordata > Amphibia > Anura > Eleutherodactylidae > Eleutherodactylus > Eleutherodactylus coqui. Next base: position 118,646,589 of record NC_089843.1, on the reverse strand, counting down.
CGACTCAATCCTCTCATTTGGTGGTCCCTGAGGACTGGAGTTGGGGACCCCTGGTCTATGGGACGGAGTCATCCTGTGTAAAGGTACCCTAATGTCCCATTTACACAGGCCGACAGTTGAATCGGCAGCTGAATTTTACCTTGCCCAATCACCGTGTTTGGGGAGATAGCTGCTGTCGTTCACGGCTTCCTTCCCCTCCACTTTCTAAATGCATGCATGCTTGGCCAAATTGCGCATGCATGTATATGGTGGAGTTTTGATTGGCCCAGCCTATCAACCATGGTGTCTAACCAATCATCTAATGTTTTTTTGGGGCTTCCTGATGTCCTCCTGATGGCAGATATCAGGGAAGGTGAGGATCGGATAGTTGGATTTCAGCTGCTGAGTCGTGATGTTCTCCGGGAGGTAAGCTGCCCTGGCAGAGGCCTTTACCCTGTCTGCCTTCAGAACATGTGTGCTCAGCGGCCATGCTTGTGTATGGGGATGTCAGGTACGCCATTGACCGCCGAACAAGCATTTGGCGGAGAGCTCTCGTTCGTGTGTGTGTGTGTTTGGACTTCCCTTTTCTTTAGTCACTTGTATGTGCTGCTTAGAACAATAATACTAGTATGTCCATATCTACGGAAATGTGCTTTGTGAGATATGGAAGACTTGATTTACTGATAGGATTTCCCTTGAAATGACTGATTAGTCTTCTGTCTGTCATTATCTGTCCTTTTTTAACTGAAATGATTTAACTGTCCTCTGTAGTCTGAAGCGTCCCTAACAAACCCAGGGAGCGATAGTGTCAGTAATGAAGCAGGTGCCATTACTTTTTACTGAGGCGTTCATTAGTTCTAGATTTCAGGATGGTGCTTCATCTTGTAGCCTCTGTGGATGGCCACCAAATCCTTCCCCACCCATGCAGGTAATAGCTGGCAGGGCTGGAAAGGCAGCTTGTATTGGCTTACAGTGAGGCCTCATGCCCACAGGTACAGAATCTGGAGAGGGCGTTCCGCTCTGGAATCGGCAGCAATAACCCTCCATAACACGCTATGGAAAAATGATTCTTCATGCACATGAGCGGAAACCAATTATGGTTTCCGTTCGCGGATGAAAAATCGCAGCATGCCGCATTTTACTGCGGTTCCCGAACGGACAGCTTTCAAATCGATGGAAGCCAAACGATGCACGGCCCGTTCACAACTGACCTTGTGGGCAGGTTGTGGATTCTGCAGGAAAAGCAGGAGTTTGAACAAAAAATCTGTACTGTGCATGGGTAGCAGGCATGCCGGACGGCACTTCTGCACGCAGACGCAGTACGGAACTGTCAAGACACAGATGGGTTCGCAGGGTCGCCATGCTGAATCCGTGCATGCCCGTGGACGTGAGACCTGAATTGAAGTAATCTTTCAGCCTCTGCTAATTACGGAGTCATTGATGGCGCATAATTATAGCCCATAATTTGTTGGGTGACGTTTCAGATAACCTGAGGATGTGATGTTGAACTGAAGCAATTCCACCCAAACGGGACAGTAGCATGATAGGGCGGTCAGCACCACCTTGTCTGCATCCCTGTAAGCCATAAACCCCTGCTTTAGGCTGCCTGACCACAGGAGGGTTTTTTTTTCACCGTGTTTTCCCAGGGGGAACGCAGTGCATGCTTTCCATAGATTCCTATGGGAAGCGCAGCCCCGCTGTCCATCAGCGGAGAACCATAGCAATTCTCCACTCACGGGATTTAAGTTGCAGCATGCTGCGTTTTGCCGTGATTCTCCGCAGTGAGCTCTCCCCTGCTTCCGCGGCGGCGATCTGCCGCGGGATATCGCTACGCCTGTGAACTTTCCACATGTACTGTAGCTAACCTTCCCTTCCCACATAGGGTTATAGAACCACTCTGGCGACATTGTTTTCTCATTCATTATGTAACTAGCCCCCCAGTAAAATGTCTGTAGGCTATTATTACAATGTTTAGTTATTCCTATGCATCTGAAGCTCCTGGAGGTCTTCTCAGGTGGTCATGTGATCTCATTCTGATCACCTGAGATTTACTTGGCCTTGTGTCTGAAATTAATCAATGTTTCAGTCAGCAAAACCTTTGTGTGATTGATCCTACCAAACAAGCTTTTTAGAAAGCAGCACAAACTCCTATCATAGTTACTACTGCTGATTAGACGCTCCTGTCACACAGTTATAATGAAGGAGATGAGTGCAACCTCCTAATTGTATACTTACAATCTGTAGCTTATTTAGGTGAATTTCGAATACAGGTGTGTTCACACATTGCAGATCCGCAGCGGATTTCACCCTTTCAAATCCATTACAAAATCTGAAGCCGATCAGCTATGTGAGAATACACCATAAAGAAGGTTATGGTAGTGTCCTCCCAGAAGGCAGAGATGGCACAGTCTCTAGCTGTTCAGTTGATGATGTGCTGATGCATCATGGGAGTGTTAGTAGAGCAGAGAGAAATCTCAGCATCAGAATGGTGCCTGATATGTATCATTCAAGAGGGAGCACTGCATGGAAGTGACTGCAATGTTCATAGAAGTCCACAGTGTGATAAGCATTTAGGTTAGGGGGGCATGTAAAGAATGTATATATTTTTTTTCTGGAGGTGCCCTTTGAAAGAATCATCATAGTCGATGTTCACCTTTTAGCAAAAATCTTCAAAAAATGACACATCCGCTTCCATCCCCACCGCTCCGCCCCATGTACAACCCCTGTATAGGATTCATTGTATCTAGGAACAATTGCATCAGAAAAGTTGGGTAAAAAAAGTTCTCTTGGTATAAAGTCAGCTGATTAGTTGCGCCACCACCAACTCATGGATACTGGTGTACCTTGACGCCACCGGAAGTAGTGGGTGTACACTAGGGTTAGGCTGCTTGACAGCCAGGTGACGCCCCCACTTCCTGATTGGCTGTTAGCATCATGGCTGGGTAGATAGGCAGCGGGGGACTGAGAGGGGCAGAGCAACAGGGGAGATGCCACAACATTGCCCAAATAGCTGAGGTTCCTGCGGCGGGGACATTGAGCACTGGAGGAGCAGCAGGGGAAATGCCACAGCAGTGGCCACTGTTACAGGTGCCGCCCCACAACACAGGACTGGGGTCGGCATCAGGAGCACGGCCGGGTGCACTTTACACTTACCGCACCCTGTCCCCGCTGGCGCCGTGAGTGTTGGGAGGCCGCTGACCTGCCGACCCTCGCAGCTGCCGACCCTGCCCTTGTCAGCTGCTCTCAGTAATCCCCTGGCGGCATACTGCCTCCCTTCTGCGCTCCCGCCTGCCTCTGTGCAGCCCCACTGCTCACTAGGTACTCCTATATCTTGTGAGCCAATGCAAAGCTAGGGGTGTGACAGGGGTGTTCGCTCCTGGTGACAACTGTCACACCCCTAGCTTCCGGTGCCGTCAAGATACACCAGTACCCAACTCCTGAATCCCCCAATGATGCCAATCTGCCACAGATCTCCGGATAACACATTACACCAGAGCTGAAACTGGAGCTTGACTTGAAGTAGGTTTTAATGGCCCCGTGTCACACTTGGTGAAGGATTTGGCAGGGTACAGCCTACAGACAACAGCTGGTGCCAAGAAGAGTCGGAGACTTGCTTTCACCCTCCGGGGTCTTTGTGGACATTTATGAAGGTTCTATAATTAATATGGCTCTTTATTTCATTGCAGCTCCAATTATATTTCTTCTTGTCAAATTCCCTCTGTCCTCACATGTTCCCAAAACAGTTATTTTGTCTTCCTCTTGAGAAACTGCTACAAAATACTAATTTGTAGCTGTTCGGTGAAACTTCTGGCAGGCTGCCATCTTGTTTGCAGCACATAGAGAGACTAGTGAATGTAGTAATTAGGTGATGTTTACCATGCTGCCGCATATGTTCAGAGTATTACAGCGGCTAATGAGCCCTCCGCACCCGGGTCGGCCATAGTGTGAAGCTGGTCCCATTGTAACCTCTCATTGAGGATGGGGGGAATTCACATTATTCTCCAAGAGGCCACAGCCGCTTCATCTAAGCCCGTCCTAATTCTCCAGCGGTGGGATGACACAAGTGTCCCGTCCCTAGATGTGCTGTGCAGACGGCCTCGTTTTCTTAAACGGGTTTTTGTCCCCCTCCCCCCAGCTCTTCCCAATTTTCCGATTGATATATTGTAAGGGGGTGTTGATGGTTTTTGCTGTGTATAATAGGCTTTCATATGTGTCAAGGACTGTCTGGTAAAGGTAGAAGTGAGCATATTCTATAATATGTAGTATATAATATACCTCTCATTAAGAATGTCGGGTGCACTATGAAGAATTATGTGAACAATCTGACCGTTATGCAGCCCGACAACCCACTAACTACACCGACAGACCACTGGGGAGATTGAACAATTGTGCTACAAGGAAAAAGTGAAGATCTTTCTAAAGAGTATGTTCACACATTGCAGAATTAGGGCAGATTTTCCTTAGTGGGAAAAACTGCACCAAAGTTCTCTGCAAGATCTGCCCCAGGTTTTACCCTACGCACTTTAGTGCGGCTCTACACTAAAATCTGCTAGGCATAAACCTACCCTAAGGTGGTCACAACTACTTTTCAGCATAGCTTTGTAAAATAAAATCAGCATCCCGATTGGTTGTGAGGGATAACACAATGGTTTTTTTTTTCTCTTCTTTTTCTTTTCACCTCTTTTGATAAATATCTTTTTATCCCTAAACCTTCTTACAGGGACGATTACTGCATGAGGATATGTTAATATGTAGCAGAAATGATGCACATTTACCACAACAGGAATTGCACACCAAAAGCTGGATCACAGTTGCGTCACCTCCACACCATTGGTGCAAATTTTGACACTGATCCGCAGCAGATTTCAACCCTTCAATCGAAATCACACACGGCTGAAGAATCTGCACTATTAACGTGGTTTTTGACTGTTTTGATGCAGATTTCACCGAAAATCCATACCCCTTAAGAAAAATCAGTCGCCATACAGTCCCGCATTTTTCAGGGGCAACATAGTTTGGGGACAGCCATCAAAGTTCATAGCAGACTTTATAGTTACTAGTCCACTAGAATTACAAGGGGAGCTATTGCCCCCCACCCCCCAACTGTGATTGATTGACATACTGTGGACCTACATATACACAGCTCATGCCGGTCTGTCTATTGAGGGGTCTGCGGACCACTCCCTCCTAATTACAGTGCACCCCTAGTACAAAGAGTGGCTTAGTATGATGATAGATCCACTATAAATTGGTTATCCTAAAGCGGCATATTCACATTCCCTGTTGGGGCTCACAGACCTCCTAGAGCGGAGTTACCTCCTGGGGTTTCCCAGAATTCAGTGAGCAGCTCCTGTCCTAGCGGGTGTTTGCATTACAGATGATCGCCCCGAGCCCTGCTTTCTCAGAATGGCTGTTCCTGTGATTGTTGCTGTCTATAGAGTGGGAGGGATCTGAATCGTGTCTAGCAGAAGACCCCGGGCTATTTGTAGGCTGGGAATGCTTTTATATCCGACTGGTGACATTGGGCTACATTTAAAGGGGTTTTCAAAGTTAATTTTTTAATGTAGTTTTGTCCTCTTCCCATCTTGAGTCAAAAACAATATAAAACCAATATACTTGCCACGGTGTCTGACAGGTGATGTCACGAGCTCTTCTGGCAGGTGACCTCACATAACGCTGTCACTATGACGTCTACCCTGGCTGTTTTACGGGACATTACTGATGTCACTATCTGGCCTCCTGTTTGCTGCAGTGGTCACATGGGTAAACACTGGAGGGAACAGTAGCCGGACAGTCAGTATAGGTGGCTTGTTTTTTCTGATGCATTTCCCCACTACCACCAGTGCTCTGTTACTTAGAAAACGCCTTTTAACCCTTTCCAATCCACTGTCTGACCTCTGAAGACATTACGATTTAAGGCTGTACAGCTACGGTGTTAGAAGACGTCCGTCGGGGTTCTCTTATTGTATATTGCCAGCCACTCTGCTGTCGGAGCCTATCCAACGTGTCACCTCATGCAGTACTGGCTTTAGCCAGCAGATAGCGCTGTTGTATAATGGCAGAAAAAGAGTAAGCCCCCTAGGAAAACCAGGAAACAAATTGGATTGGAAAGGGTTAAATGCTAAACGAGGCAAAAAAACCTCTTTAAGGCCGGCTTCACATGAGCGTGACGGGCTCCGCAGCGGAATATTCCGCAGTGAAGCCCGTCACGGCGCCCCCCAGAGACCCCATACTTACCAGCGGAAGATAGCGTGAAGACGCTTCCCCGCCCACCGCCGTCGCGTCATGTGACACGCCCACCGCGCCGGGCGTGTCATATGACGCGGCGGCGGTAGGCGGGAAAGCGTTTTCACGCTATCTTCCGCTGTGTTACAGCGGGAGATAGCGTGAACGGACGGCTTCCATTGACTGCAATGGAAGCCGTCAGCGCATACACCCGCGGCAAATAGAACATGCTGCGGGTGAGGACGGGAGATTTCACGGTGCGGAATTTCACGGTGGAATTCCGCATCGTGAGCATTGAGCTATTAGGTTCAATAGAACCTAATAGCTGCGGGCAACGCGGCGGATTTTTGCCGCAAATTTACGCGGCGTAAATCCGTTCGTGTGAAGGAGGCCTAAGCCTCTTAAAGTTATGACCCTGTGTTAACAGCCAGCGCAAATGGTTTGACTCTGCTACTAAGTTTTAGTAATTCTATGGCTTTCCTGGTAGCATTAGACAAAATAGTATCCATAGGGGCAGAAGAGCCACATGTACGGGGGGACACCCAAGGACCACAAACTTCCCATCACAGCTTTGACCCTTTCTAACTAGATGCACTCGCATGTCCCGCACAGTAAGCCAGCGCCCCCTCTGGGTAATCTTGCAGAACTCCATGACTCCAGTAGCACTTTCTGCAGATTGGAGTGCAGGGATGACTCTCGAGATTTCACTCAGGATCTGGAGATGCCATTGTAGACTGGCCCAGTTATCTCCTAGTGATGTTACAGAATACTGGGAATGTCGGATTAGTTGGGAATCTGGGATTAAGAATTCTTCTTTCAGCAATTTTCATAATTGATCAGGAGAAAATATATTATAGATGTGACTTGGATGACCTTTATCTGTTCTGCTCACTACACTATCTATAAATATTGTCTTGGTGGCCTTGGCTTCATGTGTTATCGGCCATCTTGCCATAGCTTGGTGACCTGTATACCAACTACTGAAGGTATTGGGTTCCAGGGAAGCTAGTGTTCTATTGTATGCACAGCATAGCATTACTACTAGTGGATGTGTATGGAGAAGGAGCTGTTCTATATGAATTTACAATGAGAACGGGCAAACATTTAATTTACTTACTATATAGGCTACAGAGATCATCATAAGTGATTTGAGGGTTTCTCCCCGGCGTTAACCTTTGTTGACCATTTCCTTTATTCTGTTCTATTTGAGGAGCAGAGAAATGAAACTAAACGCAGAACTAAATGTGATAATATATAATGTGTGTGTTATATAATATGTATTGCATTAGTACTTTACATAATGTAGCTGAGCTGCTTACAGACAACCTTTTGTGTGCCTTGTGTTTAAGCGCGTCCGTGAGGCTCCATAGAAAACACTCAACACATTTCTTATTTAAAAAGACACAGCCTGCCATCTTGTGGTGATCTAGCAAACTACACCAGTTCTGAAGCATAAAAGAGATTGGGTAATAGTTCCCCCCCCCCCCCCTTTCTGTAAAATATATATTTATATACAATTCAGTGTAAAAGATTGAGGCAGGGGTGTGGGGGAAAAATGCCTCCAAGTAAGGATGCTTTCAAACTGGGGTGTAGCTAAAGGCTCATGGGCCTCGGGTGCTAAAGTTTATCTTGGGGCCAACCAACTTCTCTTAATCCCTTAACACAGAGGCATAACGTGAAGCTTCTGGGCCCCAACGCAAAACCTGTAACATGTGCCCTCCAAGTATAATGCTTCTTCATAGTACTGGGCTCCCTATATGAAGGAGAGGCCTTATGAGCCCCCTAAGGCTCCTGGGCCCGGGTGCAACCGCATCCCCTATAATTACACCTGTGCATTTAAAAATAGGAGTGTTAATTATTTCTGTCAATTAACAAAGGGCGACGTGAATGAACGGAAGACAAATCTAAATCAAATCAATATTTGGTTTGACCACTCTTTGCCTTCAAAGTAGCATCAATTCTTCTAGGTACACTTGCACACAGTTTTTGAAGGAAATTGGCAGAGATGTTGTTCCAAACAGCTTTGAGAATTAACCACATATCTTCGGGGCTGTAGGCTTACTATCTCCATGTAATCCCAGACCGATCACTGCCAGGACCCCATGTTATCCTCTATGATGACGTTAGGAGCTAACCACACTGTCTTGTGCACCAACCATTTAGTGTACGGACTTTTGTAGTGGTCTGGCCTGACCGTGGGTGTCCAGTCCTGAATTCGGAGCATCATACAGGCTTCAGAATTCCGTACGGATGGTGCACAATATAGTGTGGTCAGCTCCTTAATGACATTGGCTGTATATCTGCGGTCATTGTCCTGCTGCCGCATACATTTAGTCAGACGTCTTCTATTTATGAAGGCTGTCTTACTTTGCAGCTTTTTTGACACACCTGCCTAAAACTTTTGCACAGTTCTGTATTTCTGCTTTTAATGCTTGAAGCATTCTGAAGGGGAGTAAATGTAACCACCTAACCAATGGTCATGTGGTTACAAACAAGGCGCACGTTTTTGCCTCTCTGGTTTTATATTGGAACACAAATATGAAAGTTCCTTTTTCATTTTACATATTTTGTTTTCCTAATTACTCATTGCAGTTTCTAGCTTACCCCATAGTTCTTCTTTATCTGTAACGCAACATTCTTGTAACCGTCCCATAATAACTGGAAATGGTGAACTAGAACGATTTAGGATTGTATGAATATTATCTTATTAAAGGATTTTTAACGGATAATTGTTATCCCATTGTTTTATTAAACAAAGTTACAATTCCTGTACTTATCATGGGTTGAAACCTAACAGCTTGTGGCCCTATGACAACACTTCTTGTTCTTCTATTCTGGCAGCTTTCTGATATCATGTTAGCACTTTGTCAATCATTCAGGGTACCTCCGTCAGTATCTCACCTGTGTTGAAAGTACAGAAGCTAGTGGATGTGGATAAAGCCGCCTTAGAATGAAGCGGACATGGGGATCACCTGCACGCAGACCCTCCAATGTATTACTTTTGTGGGTATCCTTTAGGACGCCCATTTGCCAGAATAGGGGGTCTGAGGCAATCGTTTTACTTTATTAGCATGATAGTACTTATCTTGTATGTGTTTGTGATTGGTTTTAGTTAAGAGAATTAGACCGAGCTCACACGGGCGTATGATTACTGCGTATTACGCGTGCGCCGTATGCCTGAGTGATGTGCAGTAATTCACAGGCAATAACTTACATTATCTTACGTAGTCTTGGTCACATTAGCCTGTTAGAATTACATAATACTTGAGCGCAAAAAACGCAATATGTTCTATTTTGCCACATATACGAGGGGCTGCTGATAAGTCTTTGGCTTTACCCAGAAAGAAACGAGATAGGAAGATGAAACTTTACATTTATTCCACATACTCTCCACTGATGTCAGCACACTACTTACATCGGTATTCCAAGCTCTATAAGCCTTGCAAAAAGAAGGATTTCGGTTGTGCCTCAAACCAGTCATCCATAGCAGCCATGGCATCAGAAATGGTGTGAAATTTGGTACCCTTGAGGTGTTTCTTCAGGTTTGGAAACAGATGATAGTGGGAGGGAGCTAGATCTGGTGAATAAGGTGGGTGGTCAACCAGCTGGAAGCCTAGCTCCACTAGTTTTGCCGTGGTCGCTTGTGCAGTGTGAGCGGAGGCGTTGTCTTGCAGGAACAAGATTCCTTTGGACAGCTTGCCGCGCCTTTTGGCCTTCAGAGCTGCCTTCAATTGGTCCAAAAGTTCAATGTAATACCTTGCATTGATGGTGGAACCATTTTGAAGGTAGTCCACTATTAGCATGCCCTCCTTATCCCAGAACACAGACGCCATCACCTTAGTGGCTGATTTTTACAACCTGACCTTCTTTGGGTGAGGAGAACCACTGTGCCTCCTGTCTTTTGACTGCTTCTTGGTTTCAGGGTCATATGAATAAATCCAGGTCTCATCCATAGTGACCAGTCAATCCAGGAAGTTCTTATCAGTCTGGAAACGCTGACAAATGGGCCGGGAAGTTTTCACTCGCATGCTTTTCTGATCTGTTGTCAAACATTTGGGGACCCACTTTGCAGATAGCTTCTTCATGCTCAGATGTTCATGGATAATGACACAAACGCGTTCACCAGAAATCCCCATGATGTCTGCTATTGGCCGATTCTCCAGTATGAGGTTATGCACAGCATCGACGATCTCCGAAACAACAACCTCTCTCGGTCGTCCAGGACGTTCCTCATCATTGGTGCTGAAATTGACCGATTCTCCAGTATAAGGTTGTGCACAGCACAGATCTCTGAAACAACAACCTCTCTCGGTCGTCCAGGACGTTCCTCATCATTGGTGCTAAAGTGGCCCGTTTTAAATTTGGCAACCCAGTTCTTAACTGTAGAATATGAAGGGCATTGATCCCCCAATGTCTGCGACATATCACCATGAATATCATTCGAGGACTTTCCTTGCAGAAACAAGGATTTTATCACTCCTCTGCTCTCATTTGCTGTGAATATCGCCTTAGACGCCCCCATTTTGTTTTCCCGCGTGCCGAGATCACTGTTGCCATAAGCTACAAACACAAATTTTGTAAACATATATTAGACACATAAGGCTTTCATGTGATTTAACATTCGTTACCATAGAAACAAAAAAAGAACACAAAGCCAAAGACTTATCAGCAGCCCCTCGTATATGCACCATAGAGCCCATTGTTCTCTAAGGGTACATATATTTGCACGCTGATATACAACTGCATTGCGTATGGACAGGTAGCATTTTACACTTCTGGCCGTGGGAGCCCCTTCTTATTGTGATCCGATATCACGTTTTATGTATAGTTTCCCCAGTTTAATTACATGGTTGACATTTATTTATATTTTTAACTAATTTTCGAGGATTCAGCACTGTCATGGGTGATGAAGGGGCTAAAAATGGCCCACATCTATTAACTAGGCAGCTTATACAATTCAGCTCCTGTTTCCTTGTCATGGTAGCAGCTTTGCAGAATAGTTTTACACGGATTGTGGAAAAGTGCCGCATGTTTTGCAAAAAAAACCAAACAAAAACAGCGACGAGGAGTTAGTTTCAGCGCAATAATTTTTTTTTTCTTTCCTGTGCCACTTTCCTCACGTTTTCTGCATTTTCTGGAATGTCTGCATGATGCCGGTCATACAGTAGTCCCGGCGTACATGCTACATACAGTGTGTGATGCTGGACATACAGTAGTCCCGGCGTACATGCTGCATACAGTCTGTGTGATGCCGGTCATACAGTAGTCCCGGCGTACATGCTGCATACAGTCTGTGTGATGCCGGTCATACAGTAGTCCCGGCGTACATGCTGCATACAGTCTGTGTGATGCCGGTCATACAGTAGTCCCGGCGTACATGCTACATACAGTCTGTGTGATGCCGGTCATACAGTAGTCCCGGCGTACATGCTACATACAGTGTGTGATGCCGGTCATACAGTAGTCCCGGCGTACATGCTACATACAGTGTGTGATGCCGGTCATACAGTAGTCCCGGCCTACATGCTACATACAGTGTGTGATGCCGGTCATACAGTAGTCCCGGCCTACATGCTACATACAGTGTGTGATGCCGGTCATACAGTAGTCCCGGCGTACATGCTACATACAGTGTGTGATGCTGGACATACACTAGTCCCGGCCTACATGCTACATACAGTCTGTGTGATGCCGGACATACAGTAGTTCTGGCCTACATGCTGCATACAGTCTGTGTGATCTGGTCATACAATAGTCCCGGCCTACATGCCACATATAGTCTGTGTGATCTGGTATGTTATGTATCAGCGGAGACCCATCATGATGCGTTTCCATGACAGTCGCACACAGTACAGCTAGTTGGAACATGAGATATGTGTCAGCCAGCTAGCTTTCATGTTCTCCCCGCTGACAGACTGACGGCGGCCATTTTCCCACAAGTACATATGGGAGACGAGGCTAGGTCGTCAGCTGAGATTCTGGTTCCTTGATTATATCCCATCTCTTTCTTTGTAGAGTTGTGTGCCGCCTGTCCGCTGGCTGCAAGGCTCAGTGATGGAACAGCGATCTGACTGCCCGCTCTCTGCCCGCATCATCCTGCCAGGGTTGCCCCTGGAAGCCTAGAAGTGATGTAGAGGACTTCACTGAATTAGCACAAGACCGTCCTCCCTCCCGTTTTGTAATGGCAGGAATTGCCATCTCTCCAACCCTGCATGTCCATGTATGATCATATGTCTACATATTGGGTTCTGCAGACTCCCCTTCTAGAAGTGACTCTTGTGCTTTGTACATGGGAAGAGCGGCTTGTTTTCCCCATAACTGTCTTCCTGGTGAGGACTTGGGGTTGTGGTACACTTGGCATGCCTGTAATATTCTGGGGGGTACACAACAGTCCTGGTGGACTGAGGTGCTCTGCCGCTGATTATATGGAAGAAGTCCGGTTTCTTGTCGTAGTCTTTCCAGGACGTATCTATTACATCTACTAGCCAGTGCCTGGGATTGATGGTTAATGGAAATAGAAGATGCTAATATATCCATTATTCACGCACCGCCAGGACCTGTACATATACGATCTTAGTTATGTCTGGGAAACTGGTTCCCAACTATAAGGTTGGCATTTCTCTGGGATCATTGTTATCCATCACCGTATAAAGAGTCAGTTTTCTTGTTCGAGAGCCTATTAGAAGCATTGTCGCAGATCTGGTGACCTCATTGGAGTTAACACCCAACTTTGCCGGAAATAAAAAAAAAAGCAATTAGAAAACATCTGGCTAGAAAATAAGGAGGGGTTTGCTTTATGGCAATTATGGTTATCTATAGAGTAGGCCATCCATATCAGATTGGTGGGGGGTCCTGAGTCCTGACACCTTTGTCAATCAGCTGACGTTTAAGGTGAGATACATGCCCCCTTCAATATTTACAGTGTACTTTTGGTAGTGACTATGCCTGGTATTGCGGTTTCATGTAATGGGGACTGAGCTGCAGTGAAATGATTGTGGGGGTACTGGTAATCGGATTCCATTAATCTGCTATTGATGGTCTATCTTAAGGATAGGTCCTCAATATCAGAGTCTCAGAAAGCCCCTTTAAGAGATTAGAAGAGATGGACCATTGAAGAACCCATATGTTCAGGTGGCGATTTTATTTTTCTGGGAATGGTCCTGAAACCATTCAGTGGATCTACCACCTTTTATACAAGCATAGGCCTGCTGAACGCTTACATTAGTAGCCATTGTTTGTGCTATAGTCCCACTTTAAAAAAAAAAATAAAAAAAAAAGTTTCCTCCTTTTTAGAGATTTTTTTTTTTTTCTTTTTAAATTTGGTTAAAATCCTGTCCTCACACAGGTGCCTGATGCTGGTATTAATTACAGAGGTTGTCTGTTACTGGGGTGTACTAGGATGCAGATCTGTAGTGTCAGGACACTACACTACACACAGCTCCAAGCCTCTATTACAGTGCACTAACCTTCACCCTTGTACCTGATCCCGTCTCTAAATGACTTCAGTCTGTCGGTGTAGTGCTCTGACTTAGTACATGTCTCGGATGATGTTTTGGCCTAGGAGGCATTATACTGGATTTGGCCCAATTCATTTCCAGCTCAAGAATTGTCCAGTTGAGTAAATAACCTCCAAACCCTAGAGGAACCTGGATTATGGTTCTTCTGTCTTCATGCCAGTGTCCTATTTGCAAACGCCATCGATTTGTATCTCTACAGACTTCTGAACTGCGAATACCTGTGGGAAAGACATGAGGCTTCCTATAAAAGCAATGTAGTGCCCCGTCCCGTGCATTATGGGGTGTTCACAACCACTTTATATAGTCATCAGCTCATTGGGATAGGACGAGAATAGACCTGGTTCACCGCCATGTAATTGTGATCCTGAAGCAAGGACTCTGTGTGCCCCTCCAAATGACTATCTGCCGCCCCAGGGGGAGTTTTGCCCTTGTAACCTGCAGTTTAGTAATGACTCCGACCTTGCTCACCCCTACTCGGAGCTCGACTGCTGTGCTGGAGTGTAAAGATCACTTTTTCCATCTGTCTGCCCCCCTAGAGAATGACACTTATTTTAGTTGCCGCCAGAATAGAATGCAATCTATCAGCCGCGCCGACAATACATCTCTGCATGTGCGGATTTTCTTTCTTTTATGTTTTAAGCCCTTTTTCCTCTTCTTCCTCTGGGCCCAGCGCCTAATGATTAGTGGATAACAATATTCCTATCCATCTGGAATGCCAGTCTGCATAATATCGAGCTTGATATTTATTCTGCGGGGTATTTCATCAAGGTCTTAAGAGCTGCAGTAAACCCTTAGCGATGACTTCTGCATACGCTTGTCAATTGCTCAAACACAAGGTGTTGGCAGAAGCCTCGTTCTCTTCCTTAGTCATGACCTGTCAGCCGGGCCCTGCTCTTTATCAAGTGGAATAGGAAGCCAATGCAAATAATGACAAGAGCTAATGGTTGTAAATATGCCCTGGTGGATCAGTGGGGCATCAGTAGATATGTATACTAATGCAATGTTTTAGGAAAGAAAATGTAACTTTTGTTATAAAATGTTGAGTGACTTTGCAGATTTCTTGCTTTCCTGGTTCAGTCAGATTGGCAATGATTTATTCTATTCTTCTGCATTAATTTACATAGCTGCTTTCCCATTTTCACTGGTTGCCCTTGGAAATAGACAGCGGTTATTGTCAACGAGATCAGACCATGCTCTGTGCTATGCCAAGTATAAGATGTAGGTCTGTTCTAAAAATGTTGTTTCTCCTTCCTTCTGTAGGACCTGGAGATTGTGTATTCATACCTCCATGGGATGGAAGCCCTGTCCAACCTTCGGGAGCATCAGCTGAGGTAAGGCACTCTTAGAATGTAATGAAATAGTACAGGGTATTGCAGGTTATTGCCACCTAGTTCCTGGTTTTAGGTTTTTGTCTTTTATTTCTCGACAATGTACCCATTCTAGAATGGATTCTAACTGTATCCTTTGGGCTATCCAGATGGTGCAGTGTACTTCCAGACACGTGGCCAAGGGCATAGTTAAGGGGGCGCGGGCCCGGGTGCAAATGTTCAGCTCTGTTCCCACCACCTGTACCTGTACCCATACCTAAACCGTGCTGCATACAGATGCAAAACAAATTCACATATGTGATCTAGCCCCTTTGGCATAAGCTTTCCAAACATGACACATTTCTTGGACTGTATATAGTGATCTGGAGCATGCTGGTATAACCTGGGGATCTTCTGTATATAATATACGTACAGCTGATAGAAGTTATAAATCTCCCTGTATATAGTGATATGGAGCATGCTGGTATAACCTGGGTATCTCCTGTATATAATATACACTACCGTTCAAAAGTTTGGGGTCACCCAAACAATTTTGTGTTTTCCATGAAAAGTCACACTTATTCACCACCATGCGTTGTGAAATGAATAGAAAATAGAGTCAAGACATTGACAAGGTTAGAAATAATGATTTGTATTTGAAATAACATTGTTTTTACATCAAACTTTGCTTTCGTCAAAGAATCCTCCTTTTGCAGCAATTACAGCATTGCACACCTTTGACATTCTAGCTGTTAATTTGTTGAGGTAAGCTTGTAAAATTGCACCCCACGCTTCTAGAAGCATCTCCCACAAGTTGGATTGGTTGGATGGGCACTTCTGGCGTACCATACGGTCAAGCTGCTCCCACAACAGCTCAATGGGGTTCAGATCTGGTGACTGCGCTGGCCACTCCATTACCGATAGAATACCAGCTGCCTGCTTCTGCTGTAAATAGTTCTTGCACAATTTGGAGGTGTGTTTAGGGTCATTGTCCTGTTGTAGGATGAAATTGGTCCCAATCAAGCGCTGTCCACTGGGTATGGCATGGCGTTGCAAAATGGAGTGATAGCCTTCCTTATTCAGAATCCCTTTTACCCTGTACAAATCTCCCACCTTACCAGCACCAAAGCAACCCCAGACCATCACATTACCTCCACCATGCTTAACAGATGGCGTCAGGCATTCTTCCAGCATCTTTTCATTTGTTCTGCGTCTCACAAACGTTCTTCTTTGTGATCCAAACACCTCAAACTTGGATTCATCCGTCCACAACACTTTTTTCCAGTCTTCCTCTGTCCAATGTCTGTGTTCTTTTGCCCATCTTAATCTTTTTCTTTTATTGGCCAGTCTCAGATATGGCTTTTTCTTTGCCACTCTGCCCTGAAGCCCAAAATCCCGCAGCCGCCTCTTCACTGTAGATGTTGACACTGGTGTTTTGCGGGTACTATTTAATGAAGATGCCAGTTGGGTACCTGTGAGGCGTCTGTTTCTCAAACTAGAGACTCTAATGTGCTTATCTTCTTGCTTAGTTGTGCAACGCGGCCTCCCACTTCTTTTTCTACTCTGGTTAGAGCCTGTTTGTGCTGTCCTCTGAAGGGAGTAGTACACACCGTTGTAGGAAATCTTCAATTTCTTAGCAATTTCTCGCATGGAATAGCCTTCATTTCTAAGAACAAGAATAGACTGTCGAGTTTCAGATGAAAGTTCTCTTTTTCTGGCCATTTTGAGCATTTAATTGACCCCACAAATGTGATGCTCCAGAAACTCAATCTGCTCACAGGAAGGTCAGTTTTGTAGCTTCTGTAACGAGCTAGACTGTTTTCAGATGTGTGAACATGATTGCACAAGGGTTTTCTAATCATCAATTAGCCTTCTGAGCCAATGAGCAAACACATTGTACCATTAGAACACTGGAGTGATAGTTGCTGGAAATGGGCCTCTATTCACCTTTGTAGATATTGCACAAAAAACCAGGCATTTGCAGCTAGAATAGTCATTTACCACATTAGCAATGTATAGAGTGCATTTGTTTAAAGTTAGGACTAGTTTAAAGTTATCTTCATTGAAAAGTACAGTGCTTTTCCTTCAAAAATAAGGACATTTCAATGTGACCCCAAACTTTTGAACGGTAGTGTACGTACAGCTGATAGAAGTTATAAATCTCCCTGTACATAGTGATATGGAACATGCTGGTATAACCTGGGTATCTCCTATATATGATTATATATGTACAGCTGGTGTAAGTTATACAGTAAAAGTTATACCAGCTATACATGTATAAGCATGTACAATACATACCTACTTATACTGCATAGTCTGATCCCCTCCTCCACTAATGGGCACTGTGACCGGACCAATCACACGGCTGGCAGTGCACTGATAGGCTGCAGTTGTGACGAATCACACCTGCAGTCTCTGTGGTAGGGGAGGGCCATATGCCAGGGGAATCTGTGTAGCGTGGAACTGGCTGCCCTAGGCAACGGCCCCTCCCTCCCTGAGCGTCACCCAGAGCTGGCCTGCGGCGGTGATGCAGTATAGGGCGGTACGCCAGTGTGCGTGGCAAAATCCGCACACGTTTTAATGAGCTTCTGAGATGCAGTAAATCCTGCAAAGTTGCAGTAAAGTGGTGCCTCAGTTTTGCTGCATGGTTCTTGGCTGCGTGTCACAAAGCGCAACTCAGTCCCACTGCGTGAAAAGACTTCTACACAGCATGGCTGCCCTATCCACAATGACTATCAATGACTCGCAGATGGAGCACTTGGATATTTCTACCATCTAGTGACAAAATATCCAACTGTGTGACGACATCATTGTAGCCAGTGACATCACATTCACATGATTTAACCAGAGGCTCTTCAGTGACTCCCCCGAGTTATTGAACAGAAAGGCACATTGGATGCCAATAGATGGAAGAAATGAGACCTGCACTGGGTTCACACCACGGCACAGTTTGTTTGGGTGTATCTCTAATGTCTCCATTGACTATCAGTAGCCACATGTGTGCCAGGGGTGTCTTTACCGTACTTTTGGCTGGTGTGTGTTGGTGTACCATTGGCTCAACTGTAGTAAAAAAAAAACTAAATGCAGAAAACACACAATCCTCTACGTTTTCCATATAGCAATATGAAAATATAAAATACTACATAATATAGTTTTGGAGTAAATTACTGACATTTCCAACTGATAAGCATATATATCAGTTAGCGCACACAGGTACAGCACTGCGATTAGCTTGATTAAAAAGTCCATCTTGTTCCAAAGCTATAAAACATATGCATGGGATAAAGAGTGTCGCAGGTCAAGTAAGTTACGCGTTTCAGAAATAAATCCATCACAGCTTAAAATCATATACAACTGCATAATTTAAATATCCCCCTTTCCAAGATTACGTGATAAAAACAGCCAATCACAGATAATCACATAGTGATCTAGTATAATTGTGGCAATTTAACCTGTGGCAATTTAACCTATTAACTGACAGGAGTACAGTGAATACTAGTAATACAGCAAATCCTGAAATATATGAAGCCCATGCGGGATACTTGTATGCAGTAGAAAGATCCACTTTGCTTCTCTATTGAGTAGTGGCCGCCCCTTTATTGTCTATTAACCCTATTGATCCTCTGGAAGGCAGAAATGGATACATTAACAGTTAAATGTGAATTCTGACAGGGGCATTTAAATGCCCCGATCGATGTTCGGGGGTCCCACACTGTCCCCCATGATGTGATCGCAGATTGTCATGCAGCCAGGGGCCTTCTAAAAGGTCCCCGGATTGTCATTACAGATTGCCTATTAATCCATGCCTGTGGTGGGGCTTTATTGCCAGTCTGATTGCAGTATGACGCATCCTTAAAGGGGTTGTCCCGCGCCGAAACGGGGGTTTTTTTTTTCCAACCCCCCCCCCCCCCCCCCCCCCCCCCCCCCCCCCCCCGTTCGGCGCGAGACAACCCCGATGCAGGGACCTAAAGAAAGCTTACCGGAGCGCTTACCTTAATCCCCGCGCTCCGGTGACTTCTATACTTACCGGTGAAGATGGCCGCCGGGATCCTCTTCCTCCGTGGATCGCAGCTCTTCTGTGCGGTCCATTGCCGATTCCAGCCTCCTGATTGGCTGGAATCGGCACGTGACGGGGCGGAGCTACACGGAGCTACACGGAGCCCCATAGAGAACAGGAGAAGACCCGGACTGCGCAAGCGCGGCTAATTTGGCCATCGGAGGGCGAAAATTAGTCGGCACCATGGAGACGAGGACGCTAGCAACGGAGCAGGTAAGTATAAAACTTTTTATAACTTCTGTATGGCTCATAATTAATGCGCAATGTATATTACAAAGTGCATTATTATGGCCATACAGAAGTGTATAGACCCACTTGCTGCCGCGGGACAACCCCTTTAAGGGGTTAAATGGAACGAAAAGTGAATGAGCTAGTAGTTATTTTTAATCCTGCTGAAACTGAATGAAGAACGAAAAGTGTGCCATTCTCGTTCGGCGGTCAGTCATTGGCCCGCATTCAGACTAGACGATTATCGTTCACTGGCGCTTGTTTTAACTTTTTTTTTTTTTAACGATAATCATTATGTCTAAATGCACCTTTATTCAGTTTGTTATATGTAGGTGCATTAAAGCCCAATTAAGGCCTTATGTGCGCTGCTGCATTACAACTATATAGGACTTCCAAGTTGTGCGGAGGCACCAGATAATGCCCATAGGATTCTGTGGGTCCTGTTCGTGGCTCCGCTTTCATACACAGGCATCGTGCACATGGCAGAGCCCATTTTAGCTAAAGGAGAATGTTAGTTAAAAATAATTATGTTGCAATTTTATTTACTAGGTTTGTTTCAGAGTCTGGTTACCCTTTTTACTGTTCTGTGTTTTTTGTTGCCTTTCTTGTGTTAGCAGCAGATACTACGCTGAGGTTTGACATCACTTTTGTGTTGAGTTTTATCTACAATTAAAGTGAGAAGCCGAGAAAAGATTGGGTTTTGCTGGGACACCAAATTATATATAATCAGTGAGGGTAATTAAAGGCAGTGTGTGGGTTGTATGACTAATTTGTCAGGTTCCATTTTACTTTGTTACCTGGCATAATGTTCATCTCTGACACGGCCTCTGGTAATTTGTTTCTGCTTTCTTTACCAACATGCTGCAATCATTCCACCATCAAGTCATTTGTACAGGCTGGTACATAATACTTCATATTATGCTGGGCGCTGCAATGAATAGCGCTTTCCACAGCTCAGTGCTAATATAATGGGACTTGGTTATTTGTAAAATGCAACCACCAGCTTACATTTATAATAGGAAATTGAATATAATGTGCTGGGAGTCATTCCTTGTAATACTGTGTTTGGGGAAAATAGAAAATCAGTTAGACTGTCTTCACACCAGGCAACTATGCGAGCATATTCGGCATATGTGCCCGGAAAGGTGCCAGTACCGAATGTAGGCATAGGCCTGCCCTTACCCGTCAGAGGCCAAGGGAATGTCCTTTATGCCTTTTTTTTTTTTTTATACTTCATAGGAAAGTGTAAAAGTCCCTCATACTGCACTTTTCTATACAGTATTCCACTGCAAAAAAAACATACTGTGTGGTAAACTTTTTTTTTTAAATTTAGGCTTTTGTCCATAGGCTCAATGTTTGCCATTATATGGCTGTACAGTGGCATATGTTGAGCAATAACATATGCTTTTATGTTATTGTGAACAAAGCCCAAGTTTAACTTTTTACCATTTGCCCCATGATTTTTCATGGATCTACTATTTTTCCAATATCTTAATTCCTCATATGGAGTTCTCATGACCCGGGTATAATAGTCGTCTCTGCTGCTTTTTCAGACTACACAATAACCAAGCCCTGATATAATGCTAGTAATCGAAAAATATCATACCTGATGTCCCTCGACAAATTCCGGAAGGGCCTTCTTCCCAAATCATTATCCCCTACGTGTAAGATATCCAGCACCCTGTCCAGACTAACCATACTTTCCACAACCTATAATACCTTACAGCAGGACATCCCCCTCTCACCAATCCACCCAATCCCCGCATCACTCCTTGCGAACCTTACCTGTCTATCTTTTGGCTGAGCCCCCATCCTTTCTGCCCCCCAGTAAACGTAAGAGTGCCCAAAACAGTCGATAACCTGTAACAGCAAAACAAAAACCACAAAATTAATTACCCCAACTCCCGTAACCTATCTCCCTTCCTAAAGTAACTGAGGTCGTACATAAGATTTGTAACGCCCAGACTCCCTAGCTGCAAACTATCCAAACCTATACTCTCCAGCGCCCTCCGAAGAACCATCGTAAATTGGAACTTTGATAAAAACTTCCCATCCTCATGCCTCAAAAAAGGACCTATGTTCTCCCTTGAAACACTCGGTATTCGTGTATCTTGACGCCACCAGGAAGTCCTGGTGGAGCCATGATTGACAGTGGAGTGATGCCCCCTGAATGTGATTGGCTGCACATATGCTTGCCCTGTAGGTCCTGGCAGCCTGCTAAGCAAACTGTCATTGGGAGCAGCATTCAGCGGCCCCCACTGCAGGCACGCAGCCCGAGCTTTAAGCCTTCTCCCGATGGCTGGCTTACAGCAGAATGCCCCTCCACCCGATTAAATGTTAACATTTGGGCCGGCAGCAAAGGGAAGCATGCTCCCCTCCCTACCATGTCATGTGTAGCTCGCCGGCCTCAGCAGGAAGGCTACAGCGGCAGGGGTCAGTTGGCTGGCAGCAGAGGAATTGCGGGCCCCCTTCCAACACATGTAATGTGCTGTTTGGCGCCCTCAGTGGGAGGCAACAGCGGCGGCCAGACAAACAGTCTTACCCGCCGCCAGAACACTGCTGCAGCAGTCCTGGGATGCCACACAGCCGCCGGCACATAGGCAGGAAGTGTGCGCAGTGGACCGGCCGTCACGGACCTCAGAGCCGCTGGGCTGCAGGGAGCATCCAGCCTCCGGACCACACTAAATACAGCTCCGGCGGCCGGGACAGAGGCCCCATCCTCTGCTGGTCCGGGAGCCAGGGCACAGAAGCCGCACAGAACTGAGCGGTGAGTGACATCTGCAGCCTTTCCATAGCTTGCAGCAGGCCCTGCTGGCTTAGGGTGACAATTTCTTTAATTATTAGCCGTACATTATTACCTGTAAACTGTTAGCATTTACAGCTGATAATGTACGGCCAACAGCAAATGGAACCCTCACCCTAAGCCAGCAGGGCCGGCTACAAGCAATGCACACTGTGCTGCTAGCACCTTCCACACTTGACCCTATCGGGAGCTGGGGGTGTGAGAGGGGCAGTCCTCCTGTCAAACCCCTAGCTTCCGGTGGCATCAAGATACACCAATACCAAAACCCTCTTGTAATGCCCCCAATGTTGTAAAGGGCACATCCCCACCCCTTTAACCCCCTCTAAATGTATCCTCTGTCTCCGCCCCCTATTCCCCGATCAATTTTCGAGCGCTAGATAAAAAGTACCAACCCCCACCTCCCTCCCCCAATTTGAATATCCTCTGCCTACAATTTCAATTTCCCCCCTCTCAACCTTTTTACTGGGTGACCTCTGAAAAAATAAAATAGATCTCGCCTTGCTATTTTTTTTATTGCTTTGTATAGTCAGGAATATACTCACGTCCTCTACCACTCGGTCTGGATGGTTACACTTGAATTCGTAAAAGCAGTTATGGGAATGTGGACACAAATGAAGTATTTTTCCAGCTTTATTGAAGGATGTGCTTACAAGACAGTCTGTCTTGTAAGCACATCCTTCAATAAAGCAGGATAAATACTTCATTTGTGTCCACATTCCCATAACTGCTTTTACATGGTGACGCTCGCCGATCTTTAATGGCCCCCAAAGGGCCAGGGGAAAAAGCCACCTTGAATAAAATTCTCTCAAAGGTATCCTCACAAACGGTTTCCAAAGCTACCCCTATTTTCTCCAATAAACTAAACAATATCGGCCTACGCATATTCACTTTCCCTTTTCTAAAGCCCTTTTAACGCTTGTCTAACCAAAAAATGTTTAGTAACATCCCCAACACCCCTTAACTTGCACCCAAAAGCCACCCCTGCCATAAAATGGTTCACCCTTGCAACTAACCACTTCTCCACCGAAGCTTCTAACCAACTCAATGAAGTCCCCACTCCATCCTCCTCTGACCTAACGACCCCACAATACAATAACCCCTCCTCCCACTCCCGCCATGCTGCACCATATGCAACCCTAGTACCCTGAGCCAGTGAACCTTCGATCAGGTGCCCCACTGCTCGCTTACCACGTTCCAAAGCCGAGATGGGCAAGTCTTCGCTGCTTCTTCCGCTCCTGGCGCCAACATCCTGAACCCCTCCCGCTGAAATTAAGAGAGCATCCGCAATTGAATTCTTGACCCCCGCAATGTGCACCTCCACTAACCACATATTTGACAATTCCTCCAAGACCAGGTGGCGCAACAAATTCACCACTGGTGGAAAGGAAGCAGTCAAGGTATTAATGACCTGAACTACCCCCATGTTGTCACAATGGAACCTCACCACCCTGTTTCGAAAATGAGAACCCCCAAAGCGTAATAGCCATGACTACTGGAAAAAGTTCCAACAGAACTAAGTTGTGCACTAAACCCGCCTTCTTCCATGCCTCTAGCCAATCTCCCACGCACCATTGCCCTTGAAAATAAGCACTAAAACCTGCTCTTCCAGCCGCGTCCGTAAACTGCTCCCAATCTACGTTCTCGCGCACCTCCTCAATTATTACAGATCTTCCGTTTATACCTCTCCAGAAAGGACGACCACACTGCCAAATCACCTTTGTGTCCTTTTCCCAGCTGGATAAAATGATGCGGAGCACGCACCCTGGGCCGTAGCTGATGCCAGTCTCATGCAAATCAGCATTATTCGGCAAGCAAAATTAAGTTTGCCCAATAATGACTTTAGCCCCCACAGCTGATCTTATTAAACCCACGGGCTCTGACTACCTCCTTCAAATCCTGTAATTTTTCCTCCGGCAACCGACATACCATTGCCTCTGAGTCAATGGTAATTCCCCAAAAACTCAAGTCGCGGGTCTCTTTGTTTTATCAGGGGCAAATAGTACCCCAAAATGCCGAGCGACCCACTGCAGTGTTCCTAACAGGGTTGCACATATATTCCCTCACCTCTTTAAATGCGATCAGTCAGGCACGGAATCCTTCAGTGTTGTGACTTCGGGCCTTTTACACTGAATCGTAAATTGTTGACTTGTCTGAAAATGAAGAGTTGTTTAATGTCAACGTGGCCAACGACTGAACAAGTCCGTATCATGCAGGCATAAGAATTGTTTGTCATTTGCCAGTCTTTTCTTTAAAAAGGCGATCTTTCAGTAATTTGAGGATAATTTTTAGCCTCCCATAACAGACCTACGATGGACCAAACGAGCTATGATAAAAAAGCAAACCATTATCTGCGCATGTAAACGGTCATCGTTTAAATGCAAATGACTCGTTCACTCATTCCAATGATTACCTGCCCGATGTAAAATTCCAATAGAATACCAATAATGGGAAATACATTTAAAAGATTGTGCTTAACCAAAAAATAAAGTGTAAGATATAAACTTTATTAAATGCACACAAATACGAGAGGAAAGATTGTATAAAAACAATTAATGACAACGATGGGGTGCGACAAGAATGGGGATAGGTGTACTGGGTAGCACTGAGCATGCTACATACCACGTATCTGCGCATGCGCTGCTCACCTGTACCTGGGACACCTAGGAAGTAGCACATCCTGGGGGAAGCCAATCCAGTTTGGAGGGCACGTTTAGGGACTGGGCTACCGGACTCTTCCTAATGGCTGCAATGCCCAGGTGATTCTTCACTGGTACGGCACATTCTCTATGAACTGCTCTAAAAGTTGATTTGTGGGTCATGTTGCATCTGCGAGTGTATATGCTGGTGGCCATCCTTAGAAACCTAGGCACATAGTGTATTACTTCATAATGGCGGTTTACGGGGCTGAAGAAAGCTGACCGGTTCCCTATAATAACGGATTCTGTAGAGTCTGTACAAAGACGATGCAAGTCTTCTGATACGAGGATACAGAAGAAGTCTGTCTCGTACTGTAGCATGTGCCTGAACTGTACAAGTAATGTTCAGACACACATGATCTGGTGGAAGCCTGCGGGATGAGCGTGTGATTTATCACCTACGTAAGCGCCTTTTTATTTTTTATTTATTTTTTTTCTTCTCGGACGCTGCATGGCACTTTATAAAGTACTAGCTTACCCGTCGCGCGTTGCTGCGAAGACAGACAGACATACATTCATTCGTTTTTATATATCTAGATAACAACCAATCACAGCGCAGCTTTCATGTTACCTTAGCAGTATAAAATATAACAACCAATCACAGCGCAGCTTTCATGTTACCTTAGTGGTATAATATATAACAACGAATCGCAGCACAGCTTTCATGCAACCTCAGTAGTATAAGAAGTAGCCACCAATCACAGCACAGCTTTCATGTTACCTCAGCAGTATAAGAAATAGCAACCAATCACAGCACAGCTTTCATGTTACCTCAGCAGTATAATATATAACAACCAATCACAGCACAGCTTTCATTTTACCTCAGCATTCTCAATATCCAGCAATTGTCTTGCGAAACGTTCGGTGGATGCATCATTTTGTGGTTGAACACGCATCTGTTGCTCGTAATGCCTTTTGCTTTCGTGCTTGAGATGGAAATCAAACGATCTTTGTCTGGGGGGCATAACTGTCGACGATGCTCGCACGCACCCTACCTATCCTAGGATAGTTGTACTATGCCTATAATCTTCCCAGGAGTGTACTCAACAACTTCCCAAAGTCTCATGGCAATTGGATGAATGGTGTAGTAATGCATAAAGGACAGACAGACAGACAGATAGACAGACAGACATTTATATATATCAGGAAGTGAGAGAATTAGATTCCGTACGTAAAATTTGGACGCTAATTGTTTTGCGCTTAGAATTGAATAATCGAGTTGGGACCCATTAGCTTTTCCTATTTATGACATAATCAATGCTCGTGCCAAATTTCATGTTTCTACAACATCGGGAAGTGAGAGAATTAGTGGCAATGATGGAAATCGAACGATCTACGTGGGGGGGGTCGTAACTGTTGACGACGCTCGCACGCGCGCCATTTATCGTAGGATAGTTGTACTATGCCTATAATCTTCCCAGGAGTGTACTCAACAACTTCCCAAAGTTTCATGGGGATCGGATGAATGGTGTAGTAGCGCATAAAGGACAAACAGACAGACATACACGCACGCAGACACGCAGCCACACAGACAGACATACATTCAATTTAATATATATAGACAAGTGTGTGTGGAACATCTCTAGAGGAGTATACAATATATGATGGTCCAAAGAAAACCCCTTCAATATCCAGAGGCTGGCAGCCCTTTTTACTAGGAGAAGACCTATTTGTGTGTCCATTATATTTTCTTGGCGTCTCCATTAGGTGTTTGGGGTCATGATGCTGGGTATCTTAGAGTTTATGGGGAGCAGTGCTTCTAGGCGAGTACAGAGGCCCAATACACCATGCCACAACTTTTTTTTCTGTAATTTTATCTTTTTACCTTTTGTCAAATTGAAAAAAATGTCACCGTGGTTAGGAAGGCCATTTTACAAGTGGTGACCGCGTACAGTTTGGACTCAGGCGGGTGTACAGGCCGTGGTGTATTTGTGCTTCATTCTATCGGAATGGATAGCATTGTGTAAACCTCCCCCTTGGTGGGTTCTGACATCCCACACTTTACGTGACATGGCAGGGAGTAGCGCTGTGTAGGAGTTGTTGTGTTTCGCGGCGGTATGAAGGAGCAGCTGCGCCATTTCAAGGGCTGTTTGCAGGAACTTTGAGTGCACAATTACACAGGGCTGTTCTTGTAAAACTGTCGTCTCTTAATTACATAATTGCTATGGAAAATATCCAAGTTGGAGAATGTCGGGAGGCTGAAAGGCAATATAATATGTCAGTGAGGTCTTTCTCTTAGTAATTTTAATGTACTGTAGTGATGTGACGGCGTTCATCTCCCCCGGTCCTACTGTCATCCGCCCGTGGTGCAGCACTTGTACCCGGTGACGGTGTTCAGCACCTTAGTCGTTCTGTATTTGCCGTATTTGCATCCACGGTTTGATCCTGAATTTGACTTTTTTTTTAACCCAAGGGAGACAACTGTGGCATGATGTATACAGCACATTCACAGGCATTGCATGTTCTACTTCTCGTCCGTGAAACGGACAGGAAAAGGACATGCCTTGAATTATTTCACGCAAATCGTAGGTTCACGCTAACTTTTTTTTGTAAGTGTTTATCATCATAGGCTATTATGGGGCTGTGTGCTCTCTGTGGAATCACATGGACAGTACTTGCCCCGCAAATACAGCCATGTGCCACTAATCTGAGGCTGGTTTCACACAGCTGAGATTCTTGCGCAAGATCTTTTAAATGGGGTCATACACATGAACATGCTTCCCCCCCCCCCCCTTTTTTTTGGCTTTGCACCACGGTGAGATTCGGGCGAAAAATTGCGGCATGTCCTATCTGTGGGCGGGCCCTCACATCGCCCCACGTACTAGGTGCACACGAGTGTAATGCAAGGTTTCCCATTGAAAACCATGGGAGACACTCCGCGATCCTCCGCCACTGCAGAGGATCACTACTCCCCCCAAAGTGATGTGAGGTGGGTTTGATACAAAAATCCCATGTTGACCAGCGGGATATCAGGCTGAGTTTCACGGTCTGATATCACACTCTCCTATGTGAAATTAGCCTAAGGGAGGACACCCACTGGCGTTTTTTTTTCTCCACTGCGCTGCGAGAGTAAAGGAAAAGTCTCGCAGCACAGTGCGAGAAAAAAAACGGCATCACGCCGCGATATCACCAGTCTTTTCAATGGGGCCAGCGGCAGCAGCGCTAGCCCCATTGAAAAGAAATGGATAATACCGCGGACTTCTGCCACAGCTGTGACAGCTGTTTCCTTCATCCTCATGGGAATGAAGGAATCCTCTGCCACAGCTGTCACAGCTGTGGCAGAAGTGCAGCATGCTAACCCATTGCTTTTAATGGGATCGGCGCTGCTGCCGGTCCCGTTAAAAGCAGTGGTTTGTAGCAAACCCTGCAGTATGATTTTCGGGGAAGGGCCTGAAATATAAGCCCTTCCCTGAATCATCAATAAGTGGTAAAAAAATTTTTTAAAAAATTACTTGCCTCTCCACCGCTCAGACGCGTCCTCCAGCTGGCTCCCCGACGCTGCTGTCTAGCACTTTCAGCAGGCGGGGATTTAAAAATTGCCGCCCCCTGAAAGGGCTGTGCTGATTGGCTGAGGGCTCAGCCAATAGCAGCTAGTGCTTAGCTATTGGCTGAGCGCTCAGCCAATTACAGATAGTGCTATTCATGAATGAATAGCTAAGCACTATGACAGCTGTGGCAGAAGTCCGTGGTATTTTCCCTATGTTTTCAATGGGGCTAGCGCTGCTGCCGCTGGCCCCATTGACAACACTGGCGATATGCCGGTTGTTTTTCGGCGTCTTTCTTGCTCTGCGAGGCAAGAGTTGTCACGTGCTCTCACAGCGCAAGAAAGAAAATCTCACCAGTGGGTGTCCACCCTAAGGGAGCATATCGATTGTGCTAGAAGAAATTACGGAATGGCAGAGTAGTTCAATTGTGAAACCATAAAGCAGAAGAGGAGGGAAAATGAAATCTGGATTGCTCCGCCAGTGATTTGGACTGCAGTATACTACATTTACATGGGTGCCTATGCTAGGAGCTGGGCCGCTAGGGTTACAGACCCGTCTGATAACTTAGTTTACCACTGCCGCAGTATATATTTTTTGCTCCCAACGATATATATTCGTGGCTATACTTGGCATTAAAATGGATTTCATTTTCCCCGTCTCTCATGGAGCACACGAGTGCCTATACGTTGTCACATTGCAGGGCAGTATTACTAGGCGGTATATGTGGAATTGTTCTATTAATGTTCATCTGTCTTCCTGTATTGCAGACTGATGTGTGAAACGGTCCGATACGAGAGACACGAAGCTAATGAAGTCTTGTACTAGTAAGTGCCATTTCCTTCACTTCACCAGATGTCATGTTTCATGCCAGGATCTGTTTTCTTACTCTTCTCTTCTATAAAGTTCTAGAAATTCATGTTTTGCACATTCCAGTTCCTCAGCGATAAGCCGGGAATGTGAAGTATTTGTAGGGATCGTTGAAATCTAGCATGTTACACACTGGAAGGCTTCCAGCTTTTATCTGATCGCTCTCCCATTTACTAGTAAGGCCGGTGATGTATGGTGTGCATCATTTACAAGCCATCACTGAGCCATGAAACCATAGAATTGATGTCTGTTCAGACTTCGTATTTTCAGCCACACCATAAGGTGATCGGTAGTCCATGCACGGTGCAGGTAGATGGGACGTTTTCCTTTTTATCTTCCCTCATGTGAAAAAATACTAACTTTACTACTGTTTCCCCAAATATAAGACAGTGTCTTATATTAATTTTTGTTCAAAAAGGTTTAACTTTTTTACATGTATAGCTGCCTGGACACTATTTAAATTGACTTTTTTAATTAACTGTTTGCAGGGCTTAATTTTGGAGTAGGGCTTATATTTCAAGCATCCTCAAAAAGCCTGAAAAATCATTTTGCATTCTCAAAAATTCTGGAAAATGTTATGTCTTACTTTCAGGGTATGTCTTATTTTCAGGGAAACAGGATAGCTGCTCGTTAATAAGGAAAACTCTGCATTGTGCTAATGGGGTCTATGGACCTGGATGGTGATTGCGTGTCATCTAAATTCTGGGGTCCCAACTGATTTTTATTTTATATAAATATGAAACAAGGCCAAACTTTAGTGTACTTTTAAATTTAAAAACACACTTTGAAGGGAATAGGTCATCGGAAAATGCCCTACTGTGTCATTCAAGCTTTTAGGTTACGTGTGTCTGTGTTTTTTTTTGTTTTGTTTGCTTTTTAATTAATATTCTACTGCATTCTCTGTATCTTAAATAAAAATCCTGTAATTTAAAACAAGTCTTGTAACAATGACTGGATATTGTAAGCCAAAGCAAAAATAACCATACACAGACAGCTGTTTCGGGGTGATTGCCCCTCATCAGTGTGCAGTAGGTTTCTGGCTTGGCTAGTGAGAGGCCTATAGATGTGGGTCAGGAAGGGTATTGTTTCTCCTTCTAGGAGAGCACCTAGAAGGTTACTGAGGAGACTTATAAGGCAGAGGTATTGTTCCATCTTCCAATTTGCATATTTCCCAAAGGAGCACGGATGGCCTTATAAGTCTCCTTTGGCTTACAATTCCCAGTCATTGTTACAAGACTTGTCTAAAAAGTCTACCATTGACTTGCAGGAATGCTGCCATCCAATAGGTGGCACTGCAGAGGTATTATTCGGTCTTCCCATTCACATGGAAATGTGAAATGCTGAACGATAAGTGAAGGAGAAGTTCACGATTCCCAACAATGATTTACCTGTCTAAATAGGCTTCCCGAACGCACTGGTGATGACTACCAGCGTGTTCACTTGGGCCAATGAGAATTGTGAGGTTCTTGTTAGATTTAAAAGGAGCATTAGTTATATACATGTGAAGGATGTTTCCACACACCCCCAGTCATCCTAGTGCCCCCCTGTGCACTACACACACACCTCATCACAGTTTCCATGTACTGTGCACACACCCCATCACAGCCTCCCTATACTGCCCTCTCCCCACTCATCACAGCCTCCCTATACTGCCCTCTCCCCACTCATCACAGCCTCCCTATACTGCCCTCTCCCAGTCCTCACTCCTCTCAGCCTCTGTATATTGTCCTTTCCCCCCTCATTACAGCCCCCATGTGCAACTCCAATTTTAAAAACTTGAGACTCTGTGCAAAGTGTTGAGGGAAAAAAACCAATGCAATGATTTGGAAATCTCATATAATGTTATTTTATTTACAATAAGACACCTCAGGAGTTGAAAGTGAGACATTTTTTCATTTCATGTAAAAAATGTAACAGAAATTGATGGCAGCAACACATCTCACAAAAGGCTGGGACAGGGGCAACGAAAGGTTGGAAAAGTAAGTGGTACTAATGAACAACAGATGGAGGGTCAATTTTATACTAAGTTACGTGACTGTGTATAAAAAGAGCATGGTAGAGAGGCAGAGTCTTTCAGAAGCAAGGATGGTCAGAAGTTTATCAGTCTCTGAAAAAGGCCCGCTGCACACGGGCGGAAATTCCACGGTGGGATTTTCCGCAGAATTTCCGCCCCTGCCCGCCTGCATAGAATTGCATTTCAAAACGCAATCCTATGTAGACGGCCGTGATTTATCCGCGTGAAATCACATGTGGAAAACAAATTGTGGCATGTTCTATTTCTGTGCAGGTCTTGCAGAGGCCCACACAGAAATGTCGCTCCCGACGCGCCAGCTCCGCTCTGCATGCGCCGCTGGGCGGCAGCCAGCACATCACAGAAAGGGGAGAAGACACGGAAGAAGGTGAGCTGCACTGCTCACTGCAGGGGAATGGGTCGGATCCTGCTGTGAGAATTCTCCCGTCTGCAGGCGGCCCAACGGCATCTAAAAATAATGAAACTTTGAGAAAATTGTTCCTCAACATAAAATTGTGAAGACTATGAATATCTCACCATCTATAGTACATAATATCAAAAGATTCAGAGAATCTGGAGAAATTCATGTGCACAATAGACAAGACCGACGGTCAATACTGGACGTTTGAGATCTGCGGGCCCTCAAGCATCACTGCATTAAAAACGGGCATGATTCTGTAATGCAAATCACTATATGGACTCTGAATGCAAGGAATACATCCAGAAATCATTGTCTGAACAGTTTGCTGTATCATGCAAAAAATATATATAAACATGTATCAACACAATACAGAAACACCAGTGTCCTCTATGGGCCAAAGCTCATATAAAATGGACTGAGGCAAAATTCTGTGGCCAGATGAATCAAAATGTGAAATTCCTTTTGGAAACCTTGGACCTAAGAGGAGAGGGACCATCCAGCTTGTTATCAGCACACAGTTCAATACCCTGCATCTCTGATGGTATGGGGTGCCTATTGCATGGGCAGCTTACACATTGTGAAAGGCACCCTTCAATGCTGACCAGTATATAGAGGTATTATAACTACATATTCTCCCATCCAGACAAAGTCTCTTTTGGGGAAGGCCTTGTATATTTCAGCTAGGCAATGCTATAAACCACTTTCTGCACCCATCACAACAGCATGGCTTCACAGAAGAAGAGTCCAGGTGATGAACCGGCCGCCCGCAGTCCAGACCTTTCACCAATGGGAAAACATTTGGCACATTGTGAAATGAAAAATCCATCAAAGATAACCCGGACTGTGGAGCAGCTAGAATCCTACATCAGACAAGAATGGGCCAACCTTTGCCTCCCAAAACTCCAGCAATTAGTCTCACTTCCCAGATGTTTACAGACTGTTGTAAAAAGAGGGGATGCTACACAATGGTAGACACTAGTTTTTCAAGATGTGTTGCTGCCATTAATTTCTAAATGAGTTTTTTTTTTTTTTTTTTTTAATGCAATGAAAATATGGCCCATTTGAGCTTCTAATGTGTTTGTTCTACTGTGAAGAAAATATGGTTATGTAGGATTCGCATATCATTGCAGCCTTTATTATTTTGTTACATCTATTTACATATTACACAGTGTTCCAACTTTTTTGAATTGAATTTGTACTTTCCTCTCACCCCAGTCTGATATAAGCCCAGCTCACGGGGGGCAGGACTAATCTCTATTGCAATCCGCCAAAACTTAGTTTTGTGCCTCAGTGAAATGACGATTCTATTAATTGTCCAGCCGTGCTCCAGACTACTGGTCTCTCTGTTCATGAGGCTGCTGTAAAGCATATCTTTGAATGCTGTTAACAGCAATTTAGGCCACTTTGGAATCCCCTATAACCAGAAAACTGAATAAAGATCTATAATAAGAAAAAAGTATGATGATCAATAACTGGTTTTAATTTGCAAAAGAAGAATAGCTGCTATATCTTTTTTTTTTTTGTGTAACTATAGTTGGCAAAATTACATGTTTTTGCATGTCATATTTTTTATTTTTAATGGCGTAAATTGCCTTTTTGTCTCGTAGTAAAAAGCGTACTACTTAAAATGTTGGCCCTTTAAAGGAAATTAGTTATTTGCTAGTATTTTCCTCTGATCACAGCTTGCAAGTATGGCATATGCTATAAGGATGGGTAGAGGTGGCAGCGCCGTGTTAATCAGCGTTTTAGAAAGGTATTAGTTTTCATGTCTATCTAAATAAATGATCTCATAGGTTTTGGATCAAAGCCTGAAAGCTGAAACCACAAAGAGTGGCTGTACATGGTTTATCAATTCCCCGGGGAGGCCGGATCTATTCTGTCACGTTGGGAGCATATAATAGGAAGAGGCATCATCTGTACAGTGTGTCCCTGTCACTACCAGATTAGCTCTATTAATTACTTTGCCCTGTGGTTTATTTTGGGTAAATCAACTGGACTGTTTGTTCCTAGATAATTCCTGTAATTTCAGGTGAAGCTACTTTTGTCGTCTACAGACCAGTGCCTCATTTATCTCTTTGTATGGTATTTACTGGCAGCGTGGTGTATGAGGAGTAGGCTAAAGGCACAGCGCTCATATATGGTATGCCATCCACCTATCTCTTTTAGCATTGAAGAACTACTTACCAATCCAGGGTCAGTGGCTACAGCAGTACCATTGTCCCAACATTACGTTTTCTGTTATGAAGTATAGGGAATATGTTGTGTTTAGTACGTTGTTGGGGCTGTTGCCTGAACTCTATCCCATTTTCTGGGCAGTGGCACACCATCAGTTAACGAGAAATCCACCCAATTTGGAGGTTGTTCTATTTAATTTCTTGACCCCACAATCAGCAGGATGTGCTGTTGACATTGACCTACCTTAGGAGTATGTACTATGGCTGTCTGGAGTACATACATTTACACTGTGCTATGAAGTCAGCTCTTCCCATGATCTCCACCTATGCTTGGAAAATTGGGGCAGTGGTGACAAACTTTTGTCCCCTCTAAAGATGCATGTGGTCTTCCAATTGACCATGCACATGGTGATCTTGGTGATGGTATAAATGAACATAAAAAGAGTTGATTTCTTTTTTTGTAATTGTTGCTTAGCACTTATCTCCAGTGGAGGCAGACCAGGTTTCTGCTATGGAGCCCGTTAGGCAGAGGCTGGGGGCCAGATGTCTTCGTCACCATCCCACCCTATCAATTGTGAGCAAAACCCATCCAATATGAACTTAATTCTGCCCTGTATCTACCCAGTTCTGCCATTTCATGTTTGTTCTCTGTTTCTCTCTTTACTACTCCTTTCCTTTAAGAAAACCAGGAAGTGGTGTGGCCAGACTTGTCACAAGATTCAGCTGGCGACAGAGCACAGACATAATAATCTTTGTTTATATAGCACCAACATTTTCCGCAGCGCTCGGTTTACATGCTAGTCAAATATTTCTGGCCAACCCCTCTGGTGCCGTGGCGCTGCCTCCTCCTATTTTGGCACCGCTGCTTGTCCACCCTACCTGAGCATCAACACTCTCCATGGACCATCTCTGCTCCAGACAGTACTAACTGTATCTATTTGCTGTGGCCAAGTGCCTGAGGAAGGACAATACAGTATGTGAGTTTATATACTGTATATGGTCACTCACTGTGCGGATGATGGAGAAGGTTTAAGGGAGGGGGTGAACAGTTAAAAATGGGATGTGGCTTTCACTAATTGGGCATGAGGAAAGCGCTGGCACACTGACCACAAGACGTTCTACAGGACTGGACTCTCTCAGAAGCTGAGAAGAAAGTTCATTGCTGTCCATTGCTCTTCAGTTGCATCATGCAAATCAAATCTGATTGGATAAAAGCTGATATTGCCGACTTGTCCTTGCTCTCAGCCAGAGGGGCCCGATTCTGACTTTCGCTAATGAAAGTATATTACAAGTTTGTTTTCAGGTCGATTTTAGCCATTTATCAAGAGTGTTTTTATTTTCCAAGTGAACTTTAAGTTTAGCGTTCGGTTAATGCCACACCACATAAGCCGTGATGAAATGCAAGGCTACGTTTTAGAAGCTCTAGTGAGTTTTTGTTTCCATAGTAGGAAAAACTTGGTTTCCCAGTGAAGTAACATTATGCCTACAATGAATAAAGACAAATGTAATTAGTGCGCAAGAACAAATTATTTCTGCAGAGTTCCCCAATTGCTGGCTTAACTCATACCCTCGCTGCCTTCCATTTTCAGACTCCTCATATGACATAATGTCTCCAGTCCCGTTAGCTGAACAAACATATAATTAGGAGGCGTTTACTTCAGATAGTGCGGCGAGGCCACGTGAACTCCAAGCTCTGTCAAGTTGAATGCATCGCTTTACAAATCCTTGTATTAACACCACCACCTGCATTGTATTGTGGGCAGCCATATTCCGGACTGATCTTATATCTGGGAAGTACACCTTCCCCTTTTTAGACTATTTAAAAAAAACAAACCCAAAGTTACTATGTTACTATATTTCTATACAGCGGTATGCATGGTTCCATTGAAAGGCCTTTCTGGAATATATAGAATCTGTTATATAGATCCAATGGAACAGTACCTCTGTAGCGCCACCTATTGGATGGCAGCATTCCTGCAAATCAATGTCCAACCCTTTATACAGGTCTTTATAATTGGGAATTGAAAAACAAAAGCCAGAATCCATACACGGACAGCTGTTTCGGGGTGTTTGCCCCCTCATCGGTGTGCGGTAGGTTTCTGGCTTGGCTAGTGAGAGGCCTATGACATTCATCGGGAAGGGTATTGTCTCCTTAAGGAGAGCACCTAGGTGAGTGAGGTTATAAGGCCCTGCAAGCTCCTCTGGGAAATATATGCAAATAAGGAAAATGGAACCATACCTGAGGTTTGGTTGTAGGGTAATGTTCCATCTTCCTTATTTGCATATATTTCCCAGAGGAGCCTGCATGGCCTTATAAGTTTCCTCATTCACCTCCTAGGTGCTCTCCTTAAGGAGAGATGATAGCCTTACCGACCCATATGGATCCAAAGTATGATTGAGACTTGTGGCTGAAGCTACAGGACTACAGAACTGTTGAAGAGTTAACTACATGAACTTCTGAACCATACGAGAGGGTTGGTAACAGTTTAATTTGTATCTGACATTCTACTATTCCTCAGCCACTACATGGTACGATGACTGGTGATAGAATCCTCTCCGCGGGGCCTTGGGGTGTGGAGGCTGTGTGCGTGCTGTTTGCCACCATTCTGCTTGTCGGATTAGGTGTAATAAGATTTACATCACATAGTTAATGTTGAAGTGCTTTAATCCTCGCCACTTACATTTGGCTACTTTGCGGTGACCTTACTGACAGAGGTGAGTTACGTGTCTATCTGATGGCACCGCTCATTTGTAGGTTACTTGCTTCCATACCCACCTTTTCAGATAGTTCCTTAAAATTGTGAAACTAGAGATAGTTTGAGTCTTACTTTCTAATAGTAGAGGGGGAGAGCGATGATAGAATACTGTGTAGCTACGGTCCCATTTAATCCCCTGATATGCAGAATGCTGATGGCACCTCAGGGATTTGGACAATGCCCCTAAGAAATCAGTTTAAACCTATGCATGGAGGCATATCTGAGCCGGGGGCTTTAGAAAAATGCTTTTTTTTACCTGCTGGCTTCAGTGACTATTTAGAGATCTTGGCATGCCACAATGGTGAATAATTGCTGCTTAACTACTTGTATATCTCTGTCACAATCAGTTAAATAGCGGACTTGTACAGAAGTGTAGCAGACTAATACAAAGATTTACTATTCCACATCAAAATGTAGTATACTGTACTTGGCTTGTACTGGTTTACAATTTGAAAAACACTGAATATCATGAATCCATCATGGCGGTAAAATATACTCATTGTCAAAAAAACCCCAAAAAACAAGCACTTAGGAGGAGTTGTCAGAATGTAATGCAAGCGCTGCAGAATAAGTTGGAGCTATACAAATAAAGATTATTAATAATGAAATCTTATTTATGTTGTAACATTGATATTGATATAAGGAAGTGATTACATATCGGAGCAAAAGGATAATATATTGCAGAAAACTGAACACTTGAAGGGAGGCTCTAGTACCCTGTTGTGCTACCTGTAGCTTGGATACAAGATGAAATACAGGGCTGCATGGTGGCTCTAGTACCCTGTTGTGCTACCTGTAGCTTGGATACAAGATGAAATACAGGACTGCATGGTGGCTCTAGTACCTTGTTGTACCCCCTCTAGCTTGGATACAAGATGTGATAGAGGTGGGCATGGAGGTTCTAGTACCCTGTTGTACCATCACTCTGGATGGTGGACAACAAAACAGTTGGAGCTGCTCATGCTTAACCCCTTAGTGACCAGCCTTATATGTCTTTCATGTCATGGGTGTCTGGGCTTTATTCCACAGGCCCATTAAAACCCGTCAGCGTTTTTACAGATGCCTGTTTGAGCGCACCCTAAATGGTTGAAGTTTTTCAAATCAAGTAAACCGATGGAAATTAATATCTCATCAAAAACTTGTACAGTATGTTTGCACATATTTGACAAATTGCAGTTGAAATTTTTTCAGAATTTTCCCAATTTCGGCACTTTTAATTAATGTACACAAATTCTATTGGTCTATTTTTATCACCTAAATGAAGTACAATATTAGGATTACTTTTAAAGTTGCTTCTTCTAGGTGCTCTCCCTAAGGAAAAAAGATGGCGTACCCACATCACATGCCTCTCGCTAGCCAAGCCAGCAACCTACTGCAAACACCCCGAAACAGCGGTCTATGGATTCTGGCTTGGCTTTCAATTCCCAGTTATTTCAACAAGGCTTGTATAACATTGACTTGCAGGAATGCTGCCTTCCAATAGGTGGCGCTGCAGAGGTATTGTTCCATCTCCTGCAATTTTCATGCGGACAGGCTCCCTATAAGTAATATCTGTGACTGCAACACTTTATAGCGGCACTGGAGCCCTGAAATAAAACCAGCCGCTCCCTGTGCATGCAATACTTGTTCCTTGTCCCCCGATAGATCATTTCTGCACGCAAATTCCGCCTGGAATTAAGCGGCAAAGTGGATGAGATTTGCAAAAATCTCTTCCACGTACTGCGGCCAATCCGTTGCGGCCGAGCTGAAACTGACGTGTGGCGCGGAATTCAAAGCTGCGGCACATGGATTGTATTGCCATTTCCGCTGCCCGCGCTCTCCCCTCTATGGGGAGAGATGGCCACAGGGAAATACAGGCGGAAAAGCTGCTCCAAAACCCACGACGAACAGCGCAGGTTTTGAAGCTGCTTCTCCGCTGCAGAAATCTTGCGGAATTTCCATGTAGTCCCGCTGTGGTCATTCTGCGGGAATTCCGCAGTACAGAAGAAAAAGCATCAGCCAGGCATCGGGTCGGACTCCGCTGCGAGATCCTGCATAGGGAATCTGACCCGGTCATGTGCATGCAAGCTAATAGGGACTGATGATAGCCGTATACCAAATTCTAAGTAGTACAACTGTATATGGCTTCTTCGTTCTGACTGTCAGGAAGAGTTTAAGACAAAAATGGGGGTGGAAAGATTGATGCTCTGTACAGATGTGTCGGAGGCTTCGTTGGAACTCGGGCGCAGCTACAGTGCAGAATTCAGGGCTCCACTATTTTGCCTGGGAAATGCTAGGTCACATGATAGAAGCCAGATGGACCTCACTATAACCAATAGGGTCCGTGCACGGTGTTCATCATGAGAAACCGTGCCGCACCGCAGATGTGAGCGAAGCTAAGCAAATACACCCAGATTCTTGCCTGAAAGCTTCTATGCATGACTGGTGGCCGCCGTGTTGCAGACACACTATCTTGTAGGGCCGCAATTCTGTATATGTATCCAATACTCTTCATATCTTAGTGCTTGTGAGAAGTGTCTAGGGAAGGGGGCATGACTGAGCCTACTTTCACACGGGCGAGCGCGAGATCTGGAGGATCGGCAAGTGTTTCCCATTGTTTTCAATAGGAAACCTTGCATCGCATTGCTTGCACCTTGCACACCGTGCAAGGTCTTTCCCAGCCTCAGTGAGAACAGTGGGCAAGGCGTTCCGAGGGAGCGCCCAAAGATGGAACATGCTGCGATATTTTTCCTGCGATGCAATGCGGGGAAAAAAAATTGCTCATCTGCATGACTCCATTCAAAAGAATGTGGTTCGTGTTCATGCGAGATTTGTGTGTCTTGCAAAGCACTTATCTCGCACAAATATAAACCCAGTCTTTTGAATAGTTATACACATGAGGGAACTTTTTTTTTTTCTGTCTTGCTTCAAAAGAATTTTGCCATGTCCTAACTTTGGGCATTCCCTCTGAACGCCCCGCCAATTGTTTTCTACAGGGCCGGCAAAAACATTGCACGGCATGCGAGGTGCACACGAGTATGATGCGGGGTTTCCCACTGGATTGCTACTTCCCTGAAGTGATGTGAGGTGTTTTTGACACAGACACAAAAAATATCGCACGTCCACGGTGGTATAATGAAGGCAGGTGTATATCTCGCAGGGTATGCCAAATAGATCATGCCGCTTGCACCATTTTAATAAATTTGGTGCAGTTTCCACCATTTTGGCAAACTTTTAAATTCAATCATCCCAACAGTAATCTTTCAACTTTTTATCCGCTTTGGTATTCTTGCTGTGTTCCAGTCCTCTACCATAGGTAGCGGATATTCCTTTACAGCGTGCACCCTCATCCGTGTATACATTATACTCCAGCCTTCTACGGCAGGTCTTTTATTTACTCTGTTTCACATTTGACAGGTTTATATTAATCATTTTATGGTTAGAAGATGTGCTACAATTGAGTCAGACGTCTGTGTGCATATTGGATTGAGGAGAGGGAGTGTGAAGGGAGGAGGATCTGCCGGCATACTAATGTTTGACAGATCTCGGCTTTCTCCTTGCCTGTCCAGAAGACACCATGAAAGTCATCCAGCAGGATATTTAATAATGCAAAGGGCTTCTGCAGAGGGGCCGCTCTATTGCTTCTTCACTCTTCCCAAAGGTGTATTATACCTCCTATTAAGCAGGCAGTTGGCAAAGTTGTGCTGGAGCCGTGCCAACCCTGCACTGCAGTAAATCAAGCATTGTTGTTTTCAGATCTTTTCTACAAGATATGAGGTTCTGTTAGTGGAGATTTCATGGACACCCAAGAGCCGTGGCGGCACGGTACTCGCACTTACCCAGACCTTTCTCCAGCATTGCCCCATGGACCCTAGCGAGTAAGGATACCTGCAGGAAGGTGTTTGGAAAAGAAAATAGGGAGGAGTTAGACGTCTTGCCCCCCTTTCTTAAATATTTTTTAAAGCAGGTCTTATTTAAGGTAGCAGCAGTCGCTGGAGCTTCTACAACTCTAAGACCCCTTTGACGTGGCGAAGGCCGCACAGACTCCACTTTGGGCACCAATTTTTCTGGCTGTGAATCTGAAATCTGCAACTCGGGGAACGAAAAAAGAATTCTCTCTCTCAGCAACTCTTGACGTAGATTCCGTGGTATCCCCCTGAATACCCGCAGTAAGGCTGGGTCCACACGGGGCTGATCTCCCGCGGGAGGTCCGCAGCCGGCATTCTGCTGCAGATGGGCCGTGGAAAGCCTCCCTCCAAACCCGCACCGTTTGGTGTGGGTTAGGAATATGTGATAAAACCTGCTTGAAATGTGGAATTCACCCCCTCGTTGAGAAGAGGGGAAAACCGCAGCAGAAATGGCGATAAAATGGTCATACTGCGAAATTGAACTCTGCATCGTATGTCATTTCCGCACGGGTTTTGTGCGGGTTATTTCCACAGCTTGTGGATGAGATTTTCAAACTCTCATCCACTTTGCTGCTACTGTAAATGCCGCAGAATTTTTGTGCAGAGGGTCCACACGGACATTCTGCGGCAAATCCGCCCCGTGTGAACCCAGCCTTATCCATGCAGATGTCTGTCGAAAATTCTTGACCCAGAATTTCCATTGGAAAATGAATGAATATTTGTGGCATGTTCAGATGGACATCTGCGTCAGAAATGTGCAGCAGTCGGGTGTGAAGGCCTTAAAGGGGTTAGGTTTGGCCAGTTTGACTAGAAGGGCCACAAGAGTGGATACTATATTATATAATCTAGACCGCTTTTACATGAGCTACAAAAGCGCACAATTTTCTGACAATGTGACTGCACTACAAAACGCATGTCTGTGAATCCCATGCTTTCCAATGGGCTCCTTCCCATCTGCGATGTTTTCACTGATGCGATGTTGTGAGGAGAAAAAATGCGACATGCTCTATCTTTCTGCAATTTTGCTATTTTTTCCCCCCCATGTTTCCCTATGGAGCCTTTGTTTTTATCGCAACGCACGAAATCGCGTTTTTTTTGTGTGATGCGACTTTAATGCTAAAAAAAAATAAGCCCTAGCTGCACTCTCTTGCAAAAAAAAAGAATACTTACATAAAAGGCTCGGTTTGGGTCCTCCTGCTGCTCTCCAGAGCGCCAATTGGCTTTCTGCAGTCCTCATTCACCCACAGCAGATTACATCTTGGTTGCTCGATTCATAAATCCCACCTCTAGGAAGCGATAGCTCTGAATGGTTCATCCAGCGCTGCTCAGCCAATCAAAGCAGTGCTAAGTGAATCAATGCGATGGCTGTGAGTGGTTCATCCAGCGCTGCCTTGATTGGCTGAGCAGCGGCTGAAGATCCAATTAACAGCCAGCACATTGTAGAGGCGGGATGAATTAGCCAATTCATAAATCCCTCCTCCATAGCACGCTTGCTGTTGATTGGCTGAGCAGCGGCTGAAGAAGCAATCAATGCAGCACTGAATGAACCAATCACAGTCATCGCATTGGCCTACGAGAAAATGACATCTAGATGTTTACTAAAACGGGTCTAAGGACTCGTTCACATCAACATTTTTAACGCATTCACTTTTTCTTTTTTAAAGTGAAACTGATAGCAAAATGGAACTAAAACCATTATTCCTATAACCGATCCACTAGATGGACCATTTCGATCAGTTTATTTTGTTCCGTTTCCATCCAACCTTTTTTTCGCTAATCCATTTTTGTGCTTTGTTTTTCCTTCCATCTGCCCAGGCTAATTTGCAAAAAGATCCATTTAAACGGAAACCCATCCCTTCAGTTCTGTTACCCGTTGACTGTGCTCTGTGCTATTTATCCCATTAAAAAAGGGAAACTGATGAAACGGAACCAAACTGACCCTAAGGCCATGCTTACACGGTTATTATTTACGCACAAGTTCTGTGCGATTACGAGATGCGGGTGAAAAGAACTCATTATTTTCAATGGGTTAACCCCTTGAGTGGCAGGTTTCCTACCACCCTGTCGTGCCCACCAGGGCAGGTTTTTTAAAATGGTCTAATCATTGAATTTCAACTAGTTTTGCAGTTGCGTCTCAAGAGCCATAACTTTTTCATTTTTCCATTGACATGGCCATATAAGGGCTTGTTTTTTGCGGGACAAGTTGTGATTTTTTAAACAGGGGGGAGGAAAAAAAAAAAAGGGGAAAAAAGAAAAAAAGGGGCCATGTCATTAAGGGGTTAAATAATGTATTAACTTCCTTCTCTGTGTCATTATGACGCACGGATACCACATGTGTGATTGTATTTTTGATTTTTTACAAAGTAAAGGGAGACAAGTGTTTTTTTTATTTTTTTAATAATTTTTTTACTTTTTTTTTTTTTAATTTTTTTTTTATTTATTTTTTTTTTGTCCCTTTAGGGGACTTCCACAGGGACCCATCAGGACCCCTGATCACATTCCAGGGGTCCGATGGTGACAGCCCTTTACATGCTGCAGTGACAGCCCTTTACATGCTGCAGTCACATAGACTGCAGCATGTAAAGGGTTAACACAGCAGAGATCAGAGGTTTTCTCTGATCTCTGCTGTAAGAGCTGGTACCTAGGTGTCCTCTGACAGCTAACAACCAGCTCTCCCTGCCACAGAGACCATAGGCTTGCTTCTGACAAGCCGATGGTCTCTATGGCAACCTGTAAACAAAGCAGGACATTGCCGACATGTCGGCAATATCTTCTGCTGGTTTTTCAAAGCCCTTGCTTTGTTCTCTGTGGGTCTGTGCAGGCAGAGCACACTGTCACAGCTTGTGGCATTGTGCTCTGCAGCTCCCATAGTGATACATAGCCCGGAAATCTTCCGGGGTATATCACTATGGGCAGTGGAGCTCGTCACGGAACTTTTCCGGGCGTGCCACTCAAGGGGTTAATAGTATTTTTTTCCCCGATTGCACTGATACGCGCAGGAGAAG
The DNA here is from genome assembly GCF_035609145.1 of Eleutherodactylus coqui. Taxonomy (NCBI): domain Eukaryota; kingdom Metazoa; phylum Chordata; class Amphibia; order Anura; family Eleutherodactylidae; genus Eleutherodactylus; species Eleutherodactylus coqui. The sequence goes on along the minus strand of NC_089843.1, from coordinate 118,603,171 downwards.
AGTATGTACAGCGCTGTAACATACGTGTTTAATGCCAAAACGCTTCGCAGATGCGTTAGTCATACATAAAAGGAGTGCATTATAGGTCAGATTTTCTCAGACCTTGCATCACGCTCGCCCGTGTCAGTAGAGCCCAACTGAACCTCATTGAAATCAATGGGAAGTAACATTTAACCACTTTTTCCTTCTTGGCTGCTTCTGTAGCAGAATGAAAGAACAAAACTTTGATGTGAAGGAGCCAGAAGTCTGTAGAGCATTTGTATCCACATCCAATAAGTATACATGTATACAATGCACACCACTCACGACCAGAGCGTTGTTGTATTGTGTATTGTATACATGTGTACTTGTTCTTGGATGGGAATGTAGCCATAGCAAACCCTTGTTTACAGTGCTGAATGTACTCCAAGACCTGGGGGAGCTGCACAAACACCACGTGAACCACCATTATCCTGCTCTTTCTGGCCACATATATGCCAGGGATAGGGCATGAAAACGTGCCGACCCCTGGCAGTGAGTGACAAAAGCTCTTGTCATCCGCCGGCTCAGAACGCAGAATAATGATGATCAAGCCGTCCTCCGTAGGTCAGATCTCTCCTCGTACATCCGGTGTAGTGAGGGCTGGGTCTCCATAGTGAGTGCTAATGACAGGCTTCATGCACATAATAGACTGGCGGATGGCGTCATCCTTTTTGTATCAGCTGTGCCGTGTGCCAGAAGAGCCCAGCGTGCGGCTCTGGCCACAGACTAATGGCTGCTTTAAATGACTCTTCCAATTTAATCTTGAAAGGAGAATTTGCGGGGTTTCTTCTAGACTCGCATTTTGATCTTCTTTCTTTCATCATTTTTTATATCGTATTTTCAGATTTTGTCAAAATGCAGCAGAATAATGTGAATGTTGCATCAGCTTAACCTCTTCGCATGTTGTGAAGGGTGGGATGATCATGAAAAGACCGGATTTGTAGATGGACAGACGTGTGCAGCCTTTACATGGCTCTGAATACATGTGTAGCATCACTCGCACAAAGGCCGTCCGCACACGGGCGGATTCCAATTGGCGTGCGCAGAGGATCCGCAGCAAAATGCGTGCATTGAAAGAAACGTACTTTTTTTTTTTTTTGCTCACACTTGCAGATACGAATTGTGTATTCTGCCAGCGGAGGAAAAATCACGGCATGCTCTATTTTGCTGCTGACGGCCTCCATTGAAGTCAATGGAGGCCGTCCGACCCACAGCCAATATGCAGTTAACATTGTCTATGGGCTATGGGTACCTGCATTATCGTTTAGTGACAGCGCGGGAAATACAAACATTAAAAATACAAAAAAACCTGTACTGCACATGACTAATGGCGAGCATCCGCAATACAGATTCTTCAGGTACGCAGGGTCGCCGGCAGTGCTCACAGCTGGAATCCACTGCTGGACTCCTGCATGCGTTATCCGGTCTGCCCGTGTAAGTCCGGTCTAACTGCTTGCTTTTGTATCGAGAAATATCTAGAAAATGAATGACTGGAGCCATCAATGAATCCCATTAGTTTTTCAGTTGACTTGAGAATCCTCAATATGAGAGCTATCCAGGTCTGTTTCTAATTATTTTAGCTATGAAATATTGTGACATATAGGACTTCCTTCCCCTAGATACAGTGCCCCTCTTGACATGCACTGGGGTAAAGCCGCGCAGCTCTGTTCACTTTAAAGGGTTATAATTCCACTTCCGTTCATAATTAAGATGGAAATACTGGTCTGTATGCTGTGACCAGAGGGGACCCAGATTATGGCAATAGCCGAGCCGGTTGCCTTAAGGCCCATTTAAACACAAAGATAATCTTTTAAACAATTGAAAGATTGAAAGTTTTAGCGATCATTTTGCATAAAGTGTTGATGGCCACTAATGTCCATTAACACTTTATCATCATTTGCATGTAAAAGGGCCTCCGGGAGCTGTTTGCAGAGTCCAGCATGTGGGCCGGGCTCTGTATACAGCTGCATTCTTCTTGTCTGGGCTGCTGGCAGAATACAATGTAATCTCCCGACTCCTGCGGAGAACACAGCGTGCGGTCTGCTGAAAGATAGGTTATCTCTCTGCGGCTGAAGGATGGATTTTAAAGGGGTTGTCTCGCGGCAGTTATACACTTCTGTATGGGGTTAGTGGGTTTATACACTTCTGTATGGCCATATTAATGCACTTTGTAATATACATCGTGCATTAAATATGAGCCATACAGAAGTTATTCACTTACCTACTCCGTTGCTAGCGTCCCCGTCGCCATGGATCCGTCTAATTCTGATGTCTTCTGGCGTTTGTAGACGCGCTTGCGCAGTCCGTGCTTCTGCCTGGTGAATGGGGCTGCTCGTGCCGGAGAGCTGGTCACCGCGTCATCGTAGCTCCGCCCCATCATCGTAGCTCCGCCCCGTCACATGTGCCGATTCCAGCCAATCAGGAGGCTGGAATCGGCAATGGAACGCACAGAGCCCATGGTGCACCATGGGAGAAGACCCGCAGTGCATCGCTGGGAAAGGACCGGCGGCCATCTTAGGGAGAAGATTTTTATAACTCCTTATTTCGTCGGATCGGTGAGTAGCAAGCGGTTTAAAAACCGCTTTAATTTGCTATTTTATGCCAGGGGAGTGACAGGGGGAATGGGGTAATGTAAAATTTTGATGCTTGCCGCGAGACAACCCCTTTAAGCTCACCTTAAGGCCCATTTAGACACGGTTATCGTTCAAGATTCGTTCAAAAGCCATCTTTTGAGCGATAACCATTGTGTCTAAACACACTGCCATCGTGTGCTGTTCGTGCACTATTCTTTCATCGTTGATTTCTAGCAAGCTGGAAATCACCAATGACTGTTATCACTGCCGCACGCTGACTTTCTCAGTGGGCGGCACTGATGGTATTCTTTCAGCTGGTATCCTGCTGGCAGGTCTCAATTGGACCCCAGCTGAAGGCTCCAAGAAAAATGCAGCCGTTTGGATATACAAAACAGCTGCTTTGTTCTTTAAGCTGTCGCAGCGGTATCCTGGTTTGCCTGCATTAACTCTGAAGTAGCTAATTAGCTACTTAGAGTTATGCAAAGATGATCACTCAAACTGCCGTTTGACGATTTTTGAGCGATTATCTGTCAATACAAAATGGGCCTTTAAAATCATCGTTCAGACAGAAAGTGCACAATGGCCTGTTTATGCGCAATTATTATCGCTCATTTGTGGTCATTTGAACGAATTATGAGCGATAATCGTTGTGTCTAAATGGGCCTTGATGTTGTTCCTGTAGCTCCCATTCCTTTTTACGGGGAGGGGTGTGTCTGTGTGTGTGTCTGTGTGTGTGTCTGTGTGTGTGTCTGTCTGTCACATAGGGATGTGAGAAGCTGGATGGTTGTATCGATGAATTGCCCGCCACTTGGGCCTTTCCAAACAGACTATTAGGTGTTGGGACCAGTGGATGCGTGCTGGCACACAAGGCGACCGGGCTCAGGACGCCCTCAACAGACCACAGTAGCTCCCCTAACAACCAAGCAACTATCGGCCTGTGTAAACAGTTCATCTATTGCAGTGAATGGAGGCAGCTGGCCAGAAGAGATCTCCAGCCACTCCACCTTCATTCACTGAGCAACTATCACTCCTGTGTAAAAGCATCTGAGCAACAATCGTGCCGTGTAAGGCTGGGTTCACACGGAGCGGAATCTCTTCCTTGACCTTTCCCACGTAAATTCCTCTGCATTTACAATAGCAGCAAAGTGGATGAGATTTTGATAATCTCGTTTACATACTGCACAAAACCCGTGCGACGAGTGACTTGTGGCGCGGAATTCAAAACCACGACATGTCAATTATGTCGCCGTCCCTGCTGTGGAATTCATGTTTCTCAATGAGGGGTTGAATTCTGCAGAGAATTTGTGATGGAACTGGCACAAAATGTTGTGGGTTTGGAGGCAGGCGTTCCACGGCGGATCTGCAGCGGGATGTCCGCTGTGACATTCTGCTGGAAATCGGTCCCGTGTGAGCGCAGCCTTAAACTGTTGGACGTAAAATAATAGTTTGGGCAATAGGTTATTTTCTAATGCCACAATACTCACATTTTGCGTATTTTGATTAAGAACTGCGCCAAAATCCACAGCATATTTTGGGCACAATCTGATGAGGATTTTATCGTGGTTTTTGCTATGGAATTTATTGTGGATTTTATGCAGTAGAAAATCTGCATCCATTCTGCTGCGTGTAAATGCACCCCTAATGGCTCGTTTACACGAGTAAATGACTGCACGAGCGCTGACGTCGCTGCTAATGTCGGTAACACTTATGAAGAGCGTTTAGACAGATTTTGCCGCTGGATCTCTGGGTTCTCTCTGGCTTCTCACTCAGCACTTCACCTTCTATGTGAAGCACTGAGCGGGGAACGTTTACACGAAACGAGAGTCCCGCGATCCATCGATTTTAAGTTTTTATGTCCCTGAAAGTCAGCGATAATTACTTGCGAACAAATAGGGAGCTTTTTTTTCTTCTTGCACCTACACTTCATGATTATTGCTCAAATTCATTCATTTGAACACATTTTGAGCGATCATCATTACGTGTAAATGGGCCATAAGAAGTGGTCACATCCCGTATAATTCTGGCATATAACATATCCCTGCATGCACTTTCTGGTTAGTGGCCTGAAAGTAAAGGGGACCACAGGATTGATTTTGTTCTGCGGCCCCGTCACAATTTTACTCTGTGCAGCGAGATCTATGCAAAAAAGCCTGTTAAGTGGAAGTGAGGTGCGACCCCAATCGAGGGCGCTACCGCTGGTGAGGAATACGCAGAGCGCCTCTTTATCCCCAACCAACCCTTTACCTTTAGAGTAAATGGGACGGTCACCGTTTCCTCCTTAACCTGTTTCCACTGTATTTAGCGTGAAAAGTTTGGCAGGAAAAGCGTGTTTTTATTTTCGGTTTTTTCCCTTGTGTTGCCGTAGGAGATGAATGGTAACTGATACGTTTTGTTTTGTGGACCACTCGTCCGTCTTATCGAGTCACAGGCTTTGTATAAAAGCAATCCGTTTGTTACTTGATGTATTACAGCCGTTGGCATGGTCAGTTAGACTAGTTTCTTTGTCCTAAGTAACCTGTTATCAGGAGCCGCATGAAGCGCCCTTTGTCCAGTAATTGCGTCATTCGGGGAGTCCTTTAATGTGTATTGGCTGTTCTCCACAATGGCACCTTCACAGCAGATTACATTAAACACATCTGTTTTGTGTGCCCGTCCAGGCTTGGCACCCCCTACAGTCGCTATGCCATGTATTGGCAGTCCTGCTGTGTCCACTAGATGTCAGGATCCTCGGCCGCTCGCTTCCACGTTATGAGTTTCGGACACAAGTTTTTACTTCCCCTTTGTTGGAACTTGTTAACACTTTCTACATTTTGACTTATCAGCTAAATTGTAGGCAAAGTGTGGAGACATTTCTAAAATTAAATCTGGGGAAATGCAAAAATAAAATTTCCACAATTGGCAGTTTCACTTCCCGTCTAGAGTTTGTGTTGGTAAAGCCAGTCTTGTGTAATAGTCTGTGATTTCAGCATTTGGGTTCCACTTTTCATCATTTCGTGTTACCCAGCTCATCATGGATGGCCGCATGCTAGTAACCTTGCTACCTATACAATACCTCATCATTGTAGGTTGACAACCATTTTTACCTCCTTCTATCATGTATTTTTTTTCGTAAATATTGTTTTATATGTTTTTATTTATTCTTTTTGTCTTCTCTATTTCAGCCCGGATGATATTGGAAGTTGTTGGTATATCCTTCTCTCTGGTTCGGTGTTCATCAAAGAGTCTATGTTTCTCCCCAGAAGCAGGTAGGTGGACGTAAACTACATTTTAAGGGCTTATTCACATGGATGTATATTGGCCGACCTGGCCGATATACGCTGTCCCTCTCTGCAAGGGGTGGAGACGGGGCGAGGCGAGAGCTAGTGTGCTGAGCTCTTGCCCCCTCTCCGTCCCTCACCACTGTTTGCAATGGGAGGGGCAGGACAGGGTGGACAAAAAAGGTCTGAGGGTCAAAAGATGGCGACTGAAAGCAAATATATTTTTTTAAAGCTGTAAAAACATCAAAAAACGATATATTTTGGTATTGTCCTAGTTTTCCAATGTCTTATATGGTACGTTGAACAGCACCATTGAGAGATACAACTAACTTGTTCAGTTATATAACAAGCCCTCGGGTAGCTATGCGACTGGAAAAATAGTTAGGATTTCAGCAGCCATAACTCTATTTTCTCTTTGATGTGGCCTTATGGGATATTACTATATTGGGAAGAATATACATTAGTAATTCTTGTAAAAAAAAATTTTTGCACGAATAGAGGAAAAAGCTTGCCTTCTTCTTAAAGGGGTATTCCTGGGAAACAGCTGATCAACAGGTTCCTGTTGATCATCTATTGAGGACCTGTCAGTCAGCAATACAAAATAAAAATAAAAAAGCTCAATACCCCTTTAAATACTGTTCACTTTTCACGCTCCGTAATCTGTCCAATTAGTTCCTTGTGTAGCCTGGTCAGGTCTATACCTAATAAGCGGAGCTTTTTTCCCCCCCTTCTGAACATCTACGGTACATTTCCAGTGTCTGCTGGGAGACAGTCACTCTTTATGCAGTTGGTGCCGGCCGTCTTTTGACAGTTGACCCCCAGCTGCAACTGCTGGGGCCAGAGATGACTCTTGTAAACTTTTTGGAACACGTGCCTCAGTGTTGGAATAAGTGGGCAGAGCTTCAGCATCGCACTCCGTGCAAGTCATTTGTCAGGCTTTCTAGAGAGACCAGTGCCAGGAAACAATGGTGGGTCCCACCTGGCGGCATCTGAACCCTTGCAGCTTATTCCTTAACCAGAAGTGTGCTGTGTGATAAGTGGCATATGCCGCACCTCTCGGTCAGGGTGGCAGTAATAAATGTGTTTAAAGACACATCACTGAAGAGTGGATCGGGACTTATTGGTGAGCCGGGTCAGACTGTGCTGATGATATACAACATATCTGTCTTGTCTCTTCTTGTCCTTGCGAGTTTTGTCCGATAAGTCAAGTAACTTTGCATGGGGAAGTAGTTTCCTGCCCAAATACAAGAGGACTATGAATTGTAAGATGCGTTATTAATGGGAGCCCATTTCCTTTTGTTTTTGTAACTTTTTTGTAACTTTCTGCCTTGTGTGCCTGTGAAGTACGTGCGCTCCTCCAGCTTCTTGAAAGCCCTTCCTTATCGAGGTTTTTCTGGGTGGTGTAAGTAGCGCTCCCTCCTTCTAGTATGTGAATCACCAGCAATCTGCCTAGGTAACATGAATCACTTCCCAGAGGAACTTGATTCATTGCACGCCAATGTGAACTTGCTGAAGGTCAGAAAGATGAGGCATTTAAAGCGGCATTTGCCGTTTATCTCAGCTTTGCTTAGTCTGATATCCTGTCTGTTATTTCGAAGGCACGAACTACAAATTGCCAGCAAAACCCAGCAGTCACTAGTACCAACAATGCATGGTTTGGGGGCACCAGACAAATCTCCGTCACTAGAAAGTGTTACCCCCTTAAGAACATGCCTCCCTCCTGCCCCTTTTTTTGCTTCACTGTCTAAAAATCATGACTTTCTTATTTTCCGTCTGCATAGCTACAGGGGGGCTTGTTTTTTTGTGGGGCGAGTTGTATTTTTTAATAGTATTACATAATTTACTGGAAAACATAAAAAAACCCCAAGATTCCGCCATCTTTGTGGAGGTCTTGTTTCTATGGTGTACGTATGGCAAAAATAACACTAATTGTGCTGTCCCACAGAATAAAGTTGATAATTTTTTTTACCTCTGCTGTACTACTTATAATTTTATTTTTCCCTAAAGATATTTATTTTCTGCCATCTTCTGATAGCAATGACTTTTATTTTTTCGTCCGTATAGTTGTGCGAAGGCTCATTTATTTTTTTTACGGGACGTCCTGTAGTTTCTATTACTAACTTTTTTAAAGTCCATGTGACTTTTTGATCACTTTTTATTACATTTTTTCTTAAAACGGTGACCAAAAATGTGCAATTCTAGCATTTTTTGTTTCGAATGGCATTCACCGTGTAGGATAAATGTGTTGTTGATGGATTAAACTTTTATGGACTTGGCGATACTAAATATGCATTTATTTTTAGTATGGGAAAAGGGGGACTTAAACTTTTACTTATTTTTTTCCCCAAATACCACAGTATTGCATTATACTGCATTTTGACAGGCAGTCTATGCAGCCATGCCATAGGCACATCTTCACAGGCATTTATTAATTGCAGCCATAGGGGCCTTCTGAAGGCCCTGGCTGCCGTGGCAACCAGACGGCACCCAACGATCTCCTTTCAGGGGAAGCATTTAGGACCCCTAAACAAGGATCGAGGGTTAATAATCGCAGCCGATGCAGGTGGGTGTTTATCAGACATTTGTCACTTCCCTTGTATGTAGTGGGATCAGTTTGCGAACCCGCTCTATATGAACGTTGCACACCCAGGACGTAAACGTATGCTTTTTGGTGTTAAGGGATTAACCCTTTCTAATTCAATTGTGCATTCAGGGTTTCCTAAAAGGTTTTCTCTTTTTGCTGTTATACAATGGTGCCATCTGCTGGCTAAAGCCAGTGTGTGTGCGAGCCAGAGAGGCTCTGACAGTGGAGTGGCTGGCAATAGATGGTAAGAATACCCTGTCGGACATCTTCTGACATTGGAGCTGTACAAGCTTCAATCAAAATGTAGGAAGACGTCAGACAGTGGATTGGAAAGGGTTAAAGGGGTTGTATGACCTATTTCATTTTTATTTGTGCACTGCAAGAGCTCATTGAAATCCATAGACTTGTCGGTATGCGCACGACATACACAGAAAACAAGCATATTCGCTTTGCGTAACCCACAATCGATGTGATTTTTGTTCTTTTTTTCTATACTTTGTGCAATTGTACACAAATGAGCACCAGAGCAGGTGGAATACTTGGAAGAAAGTGTATTTTGATTGCGCAAATGGTATATTTGCACAGCTGAAATACGCTGATGCACAAGCAAGCCAGGCCTTAGTCAGGACATTTCCTGGCTTATTCACCAAACCAATGGCAAAATGGGAACTTAACATGCATGTTACGACAGCCTCAGAATATTCTGCTTTAAAGGGGTTGACCAGTAATGGAAATGATCTATGTACCGGATAGGTGATAAATGTCTGATCACTGGGAACCCCCACTGATACTAGAGCCGGCTCCCCCCCTGCTTGGTGTCACTCCTCTTCAAAGTCTATAGGCCTGGAGAAACTAATGAGCTTCCATCAACCTGATTGACATTGACTGGAACGGCAGGACATTTACTTGACCACCGCTCCGTTCTGTTCTAGTGATCGGGGGCATCCACTTTAATATAAATAAATATCCATTGGTGGATCGATTGTCCTTAGGATTTTGTAATGGGGCACATGGAGTCCCCTCAGTTCTGTATTACGGAGCTCTGGGCTCTCTATGTGCCTTCCTTAGGTTCTTCCATAGAAGCAATGCTCCATAGTATCTCAATACCTCCATGATATGGCATCTAATGAAGTATGGCACTTTTTTGTCTGGTCTGTTTGCAGAAACAGATCTGCCATAGGCCAGGCGGACACTGGAGTTTTTGAATTGCGTATTATGTGGTACATCGGGGCAGTTCAAATACTGTCCTACTCACACTAGCATTTTTTGTTCTATTTTTCCACGTATTCTGCACGATGCAGCCCCATTGTTCTCTATGGGTGCATACTAAACGCTGTATATACGTAATTACATGCGCATGTGTGGCGTTTATATGCAATGTCGTTAAGTGGCAGAGTGGGAGATAAATAAATGAAACCAGGAAGCCTGCGCATGACGGCATGCGTGAGATACGCTGTCATGCGCAGTCAAAAATTGCTGCCATATACAGCTCACACTGCAGTAACATGCTGCGGTCTACCACTCGTGTGAGCCGGCCTAAGTACATACGCTTGCATTGTAATCCAGGCCATACATACATTAACTAGATGTGGAAGAGATCCGCATACTTGTATAATCCTGTATAATTGCACGTGCCCAGGCTTTTCTAGCAGATAATTTACATTATTACGCATGCCTGTAGCCTTGTAATTTCCACATGATGATCATTATGCAAGAACCCTACAAAGGTACCAGCTATGAATGTTTGTTTTATAGAGAATAGCCGTGTACTAAGCATGTGTTAATGGGATAAAATCAGGGCTTCTCATCCCAGGTAGAGGGCTGGATTAATAGATTATGGATTTAGAGCAAGAAAAAGAGTCATTTTTTAGGAAACCGTTTGAAATACAGCTATATTGTTAAAAAAAAATGTATATCCAGAGTTGTCGTCTTCGAGAAGTAGGTTCATGGAGAAAGTGGTCCTATCTCAATATGGTCTGTTAGAATTATACTATTACCCATCTGACAGTGTTTGTCTTTAAAGGGGAAACCACAAAAGACACATTTCCCCCGTTATTCCCATGCTGTACCCGTCTGTTGTGGCCACAGCAGTATTTTGTATGCCGGAAATAGGAATGCAACGGAAATGGAGAAAAATGATAATGGAAAGCATTGCACCACCTCCGTATTTTGGACCCACTCCTGGTTTTGGCTTATACAAATACTGTGATGTGAAGGAGCCCATAGGAACGTATTATCTGTCTGTGATCTTCCAGGCTCCTTCCAGACCCCCAGCTGGCTGAGGATTGTCTTGTCTGAAAGATCTCCCTCTATTTCGGGAGCCTTCCAGACATTACAGTAAGTAACTTCATAGCTTCTTTGCACTGACGTCGGACCCGGTGAAAGCCGTAACAAGCCTCCAGACTGCTGTGCAGCTTATTACAGGACAGCGCTCTTGTACACTTAAGGCCTCTTTCACACGGGCGATGGCGAGAAAATAGCAGCAATATCGCAGTTGTGTTCTGTACGATATCGCTGCCGTTTCTTGGGGCGATGCTGAAAATAAGCCCTGGGTGCATTAAAAAGAAAATAAAAACCACAAAACATTACCTAACAGGCGCTGTCCATCCGCCGCGCATCTTCCGAAGCTCCATGGCACTTGTTTGTAGTCTTCAGCCAGCGCTTCCTGGTCAAAAATCACTGCAGCGCTCAATGAACCAATCACAGACATTCAATGCAATGGCTGTGATTGGCTCATTGAGTGCTGTAGTGATTGGCTGAACTGCGGCGCTCGACAACAAATCAGAGCCAGTGATTCCTGGAGGCGGGATTTTTGATTTCAAGTAAAGGGCATTACAGGACTTGTAGTACCGCTCTGTATTCCAGAGAGGCGCTGCTACATGCACGTCTCAGTAATGCGTTTTTATCAGTGAAATATCCAGGCTGATTGGCTAGCTTTTCCAGCGGAGAGCACATGTCACAGATTCAGACTGTCTGTGCTATTGTATGGGCAGTCTGGTTTTACAGCCTTCCTAGAAAGACCATTGTATGTTGGCAGTATTGTATCCTGAGGCTGTTGTACAGGATTGCTGTATATAGTTTTTGTATTGGAGTATTTTGTTGTATAACCGCCCCGTGGACCAACATGGTCTGCACTTAGTCTGCATCCAGCTCTGTGTGCAGGGCTCCCATTTCCAGGGTGGGGTGCAGCACCAGGAGATCACTATGGCTTTGGTTCCTGCTCTGGAGTTGGTAGCCTTGCAGACAGAGCAGGATGCTGCCTAGTTAGGTACCGGTGATGGCACAGACCTTGGCTGGCTATACAGCGATATACTATTAATATAATGATTTAGGAGAACTATTATATTGCAAAGTCATTAAGTCCCGCACTGTAATAGTTGTGAAACTTGAGGTATGATTTAACACATTCTGGACTTGATGGCTTCTTAGTGTAAACAGGAATTATTTCATTCACGGACTGCTAGTGGAACTTGTGTAATAAGTAGGAAATGCGTACACGATATTAGAGGGTTGCATACATTTTACCATACAATCATCAAGCTTTACATGCCTTAACAAGAAAACCCTTTTCAAAGAGGTCCCACCATGACGAGCGGGACAGGCTGCAATAACTTGTAACCCCATCACCACCACCCTGTTCACCCACTCCTGTAACATGTGGGACCCGACACTAGTCATGTGGGTGGTCTTCAATCAAATATGACGTCAGCCATTGACAGTGGTGACTGCTGACTACCGCTGGGTTCTGTATGTAAGCGTTACCGTTCTACATGTAAAATGGCAATGGAGACAGCGGGGACGTGGATGTAAATATGCAGCCGCTCCTGCTTCACAGAGGACCTGACACCGCTCTTGACATGTTTTATGGTAAATACGGTAGTTTTCCCCATAGTATGACTGTTCTGGAACCTCTTTTCTTAGATCTCTACTTTGTGCCTTTCCTTTTATTACCCCTAGAGGGTTATGAATGAAGTGACATCTGTGTGTCACCAGTTGGGTTGTGTCCAGTCAGTGCTGACACTGTCAGACTATGTCAGGGACAAGGAGATACGTAATAAGCTATCAATAATAGGAATAACAGCGGATCGGAGCTCTAAGAAAAGTTTCTCTAGAACTTATTCCATGGCGAATAGAAGTACTTAGTAAAACCCACGTTCTGGGAGCTGACTGATCCCCTCTAACATTATGTGGCGGTACAAGCTGTTAATAGATCTCATGCTAACATTTTAGCAATGCTTTAGTATCCGTCTACTCGGCAAAGATCACAAACACAGGAGGACACTAGAGTAATAAACTCTCCCAGTCACTCGTTACAGAGCAAGAAGAAAAGGAGCCGCTGTGGGACTCCATGAATTGAATGGAAAGGGGAGGGGGGCATGCTGGAAGCTGGATTCTTGGAGATCAGAGGAGAAGACATGCAGAGACTGGCAGCGGAGGGTAAAGGGGGCTTTGGCTGTAAACTGTAGAGTAGTCAGCAGGAGACCCCATGAGCAATGGACCTGTCACTTAGCTATGAAGAGGTCACCATGGGCATAGAAGAATCCTCAGGGCAGACTCATGACTGAAGTGTGTCGGAGAACTAAGAACAGATTAGGAAGAACATCTTCAGGAGGGTCCTAACCAGAACATATCCTCTTTACGGACACCGCTAGTAAGAAATGCTTACAGACTCGACTCGGAGCTCTGAAAACTGTTGCGCATCATGTCACGAGACCTACTGGCCTAAAGAGTAACTGAGTCGGCCCTTTTAAAGGGAGCCTGTAAGCAGTTTTGACCCCCGGTTCCAGCTGCTGGTATTGTGCTGTCATAAGCATAAGTTATCCAAATCTCACACGCTGGTTTTCTACATGTCATAGTATTTTGAGGGTTTCGGCAGTTTGACCTTGGCGGTAGAGAGCGATCCCGGCCTTGCTTGCCCTCTACGCTGCTACACAGATGAGAATTGATAATGAGCAGCTGTCAGGCAGCAGTTGTGCTGATGAATCTGGTATGTGGTGGCCATGTAGGCACAACATGTGCATGACATATCCCAGGGAGAATCCTCTGTACTGCTGTGGCAGGAAGTCAGCCGTGCTGGAATGTTTATTGTAGTAGTCCCGTATTGCTAAATAAACATGCTGGCTCTTGCTACACTCTGACAACCACATGTTCTTCTGTGCTTTTAGACGGGACCATTCTAAAAAAAAAAAATGAGCAAAAGCGAACAATAATTGTTCAGTCTAAACGCGCGCCAATGACAGATAAAACATGATAGGGACTGCGCTATTCCATTCAACCATATCCAATAACAAAAAAATGTATATGTTAAATTTATCCTTTTTTTTTACACTGGGACTACATGGCTAATGTTAAAGTCCATAACTGTGTTGCGAATAGAGCATTTTCTCCAGATGTTTGTGCATATGAATTCCATTGTTAATGATCCACATAAAAGTGGAATTAGAGTATAAATGTGTGGTTGTCTTTGTGCGTCTCCCCACCCTAATCGCATGCATGTGCCTATGTGAACTAATTACTGCTAACCCAATGCTCTATTGACAGAACCCCCTCCTACATTCTCATTGTTCCCTGTGCAGGTGGGCCCTTTTATCACTTCTATTTACCTCGCACTCCTGTAACCACCTAGTGCCTATTGTTGGTGCTGAACAATACATATTCAGAGACTACATGCAGTACAGCAGGTACCTGTGGGGCAACTTGGGGTACGCAGGACTGCTAGCGCTCCTAAAATCATGGGATCATGCGACAGGGAACGGTACTTGTTCAATGACGAAGGATAATATGTTCACTTACCATTTTCTGCAGGCATAACATTTATCGTTAGGCCATTTGCAAGTCTTTCAGTATGTTAAGGCCCATTTACAGGTCACTCAGAATTCGCTCAAACGAACAGAAGTGCGCAATAATCGTTACGGCTAAACACGAGCATCATGCGCTTTTTCATTCGTGTTTCAGCCGGCATAAAAATCATCGGCGGTTCATTTCTCGTTACTGGAGTACATAGAATGTGAAGTACTGAGCGAGAAGTGAACGATTCTCAGTGATGATCTGACTGTCTAAACATTCTGCACGAGCGCAAACTACTGCGAACGAATTAGCGGGGACGACACTCGCTCCTTCAAACGACAATTAGCTTGTGTAAAAGGGGCATAAGATACATGTGTAAGAGCCGTCCGGCCAGTCCTGCCAAAATCGTCAGGTTTGGAGGACACTAATATGTATGGGGCGTTTAGATAGAAGCTCCATTGGATTATTGGGTTCTAACTTCTCCTCCTCCAGTAGACTAGTGGAGAGATGCCAGTCTGGAATCAGGATGCAAATCTAGTTTTCTAGGAAGTAGTAAAGAATCTCCTGGTGGTGCAGTCTATTAGATGTTCATGGTATTGCTTCCAGATGATGGGAAACGCCCTGATAACTCGAGCTGTAGAAGAGAAAGATTTTTGCTTGTTAGCAACTGTCTTCCATCACATTTCAGGGCCCTTTTAGGCCGGCTTCACACGAGCGTGACGGGCTCCGCAGCGGAATATTCCGCAGTGAAGCCCGTCACGGCGCCCCCCAGAGACCCCATACTTACCAGCGGAAGATAGCGTGAAGACGCTTCCCCGCCCACCGCCGTCGCGTCATGTGACACGCCCACCGTGTCACATGACGCGGCCGGCCGTGTCACGTGACGCGCCGGCCGCGTCATATGACGCGGCTGCGGTAGGCGGGAAAGCGTTTTCACGCTATCTTCCACTGTGTTACAGCGGGAAATAACGTGAACGGACGGCTTCCATTGACTGCAATGGAAGCCGTCAGCGCGTACACCCGCGGCAAATAGAGCATGCCGCGGGTGAGGACGGGAGATTTCACGGTGCGAAATTCCGCGGTGGAATTCTGCATCGTGAGCATTGTGCTATTAGGTTCAATAGAACCTAATAGCAGGGGGCAACGCAGCGGATTTTTGCCGTGAATTTACGCGGCGTAAATCCGTTCGTGGGAAGGAGGCCTTACAAAGCGATTGTCGGTCAGATTTTTGCTGTATCATGTGAATCGGAACGATATTATTCAGTGGAAACGCTGCCAGCAACTGAATAACGAATGATTCTTGTCCACTTATTGTTTGTCCAGTTTAGGCAGACCTAAAAATCAAATGATTGGCCTATGTAAACAGGCAGGCATTCATGTATGACTATAATGACTGCCTGTTCACTATGAATGAAAGCACAGGAGCGATAATCACTGGGACCCTAATAAATGTGAACGCTCCCATATACAATGGTAATTAGAAAAACAATAGTCAAGCTTTTTGTCATCAATACTAATTATGATGTGTGTTAGGCCTTAGCCTTCCGTAAATGGACGTATCCACATTGAACATAACACCTGCACCCTCCATGGTTTTACAGAAGCAAGATAAGATTTAGGGCTCCTGTCCACGGGCGTGATTCCGCTGGTGGTAAATCGCCGGTGAATCACAGTCTGAAACTTTCCATAGCATTGCTATGGAAAGCATCGGCCCCGTGTCCAGGAGCAGAGATCCGCCTGTCAGGGATACCGCAACACCCGTGGACAAGCAGCCTAATATTCAGTAACTATCCCCATAGTGGGTACGAATGTTTAGTCTACAAATTAGTTGCAGTAATGGGGCTGTTTTGGCATCCAGCACATTCATTATTTTACAAGTCCATTTAGATGAATGAGACATTTTGCAGACATTTCTGCAACAGATCTGCCTGGTGTGACCATACCCTTAAGGTAGCGGACGTGACCTGTATAACCAGACTCTGAGGAACAGACGTTGGGGGTTGTCTTGCTGCAGGAAACCACTTGATTCGTTCTTTATAATTGTGAATATGGGATGCTTATCTCACTGGAGATCCCAAGGCTCAGACATTTATGACATGTCCTACTGATAGACCATAGCTGTCTCGTGTCCCAGATCGCGAATACCGGAGGCCAGGCCGCTTATGGAAAGGCTTTCTTCAGGAAGATGGATGTGCTGATCTTGTGAGGAGCAGCAGCCCGGCCCTTCATGTGATTCGGCTGTTATATCTAGGCCACATGTGACACTACAGTAGTGTCATGCCTCATCGGAGGAGGAGAAGATCCAAAAGAGGAAGCAAGTCTTAAGAAGGATAACCATATTGGGTGCAGAGAGCTAATATGGAGTGGGCTCGGCTCTAGGTACGGAGAGCGACACAACTGATTTTCAGTTTTCCTTCCTCAGCATGTCCTCGGTGTTTGAGTTGGGTTTCATATGATTTTTGGATTGGAGAAAAAAGTGTATTCCAAGTTGCTTTGTTTTTAATGTTTCTTTTTAAGGCACTTTCACAGACTTGTACATTTTTGGTGTGCGTTAGGCCCTGCTCTTGGTTTCGGTATCAGGAACGTAAATTACTATTTGAGGAAAGCAGAAAAGTTTTCATGACTTCCTCAGATGGCAACCGTTCCCAGATTCCGACCTAAAGCCGAGTCCAAAATGCTACTTTACACTTTGGATTCTATTTTTTTTTTTCTTTTTCTTTTCACTTTTTTGTATAGCAATTCAAATAGTAACATTTTTCAGGACTTTTTAGATCTATAAACTGATGGCACTGTGGAGATTATTTCCCTAAATTGTCCTCTGTGTACATGAGTGCATTGATGGGGGCACCGCAGGGAACCGTCCTGGGACCCTGAAGAGTAAATAGGGATCACAATAGGTGTTGGTGGAAGCCAATAGTGCATCTATTTGTGTGTTTTTGCACAGATAATTCTGTTGACATATGCATGATGAAGTGTCCTCCAAAGTATTTAAGCCATTCAATTGCCCTGACTATGTTGCTAGACTGGTCCCTGCATGTTGTTCTTGTTGATCAGATAAGAAGGGAATGTCAAACACAGAGGTGCCGAGTTCCATGTCAGGATGGCCCAGGTGCCAGCTTATCTCTCCCTGTATTATAAGGGATCCTTTTAGATAAGCCAATCTCATTCCAATGAGTGACTGCACAGCAAACTCCTTCGCACTCCGGCAGCCTGTTTAGACAGACAAATGCATGGTTCAAGCAAGAATCGGCCAGTCCATGTATTCGCTTATACAGAGACTGAACGATGTTGCCGCCGGCTGCCCCATTGAAAACAATGGATGCTGCAATGCGAGGGCACACAGCAAGATAGAACGTGGCACGATTTGTTTCCCACATCGCGGTACCATGCAGGAAGACTTTGTCATATGTATGACCCCATTCACATAGACCCGGTGTTTTAGAAACGATAAAAGCAGATCACCGATACGGCCGTGAGGGCTAATTCAGAAGGGCATGCAGTTTCCCGGGGATCAGTATGTATTGAGCTAAATGACAACTATGTTCCCATATGGGAGTGTAACGCTCATGCTGTACATGGTAGAGCCCGGGGGCCCCTTGGTTTTAGCTCATGGGCTCCCACTGACAAGACTTTGGAAATGATGTTTACGGTACGTTCGCACATAGTGGAAAGTAGTGCAGAAAATCCGAAGCAAAACGGGTTTAAAAAAAACAAAACTGTCAAGATCCACACTATTTGTGCCAATTTTGCAGTTTTTGATGTGGATCGGCAGCAGATTTCAATTGAAAGGTTGTAATCTGCCACAGAGGAGCATTAAAAAGTCCAGACCAATGGTGCAGATTTTGATGCAGTTTTGATGGAAGATTTTGCATATTTTCTGCTACAAGTGAGCGTACCTTTTTGGAAAACTTGGATACAATGAGTCTTTGTACTGAGAAAGAGCAAAACGCTTTTCTTCTCTTGCGTCTCCCACTTGCAAGGTGCCAGGGAACGTGGGCACGGCTTCCAAGTTGCATGCAGGTTGACCACAAGAGGTATAACCTGTTCTAGCTCAGGAGCCACACTCTATTCCTTAAATGACTTCTTTTGTCTTCCCCACGGAAGTCAGTAAGGAAAAACTCCCTAAAAAGGCCAAGGAAATGCTGTGTGACCCGAGATCTAAACAAGTTGCATCCACAAGGTCACTGCTTGTCACAAGGTCGTCCATTCTCCTATATTTCTAGTGGGCAGCGCTGTTATATTGTGGCGGCACACACTGGTCATAAATAACACGGGCACAGAGGAGGGTGAAGACTCCCTGCCTCAGGTGAGAGGGGCTGCTGTCTGGTAGGAGTAGAGGGGGCTGGGGGGCACAGATTCCATGAAGCAGTTTACATTCCAGGCCTGAGAAGTGACATTCCGGACTGTAGCTGACGTGCAGAAGAGGAATGTGCGATGGGAGGCCCTGAGCGAGGGAGCAGCGGTGACAGCACATCCAGTAGTAGGAGCTTCTGTGCTACACCAGCTGCACCGCCCCGCACACTGTGGGAATCCAGAGGCCAGGCATTATCTGCAGAAAGTAAGGAGAAGCAAGTAACCACTTCCATCTTCCTGGATACGTCATCTCTGGGAGACTTGGCCGCTGCTTCCCTCCGCTCTGCCTGCAATGCTTGCTTCTCTGGGATCTAGCTTGGACAGCTATGAAGGAAGGGCTTGGATTAGATTTTTCTTCCAGTTGCTTTGGAACCGATGCCTGATACTTCCTCTTGTTCTCATTCAATGATCGGGTTTTCTCTATAAAACCGACAACAACTTTGAGAACTCGTCTGGTGAAACTTTAGGGTAGCACACCCACCGCCATCCTGGACTGGCTGCTGACCTCATAATGTAGCTGGAGACTCTCTGGAGCTGGCAGAAGTTGGAAGCTGAAATTGTGGAAAACTTTTTTTTTTTTTTTTTTTTGCCCCCTCATTTGTACAGTTTTTTAGGAGTTAATGAAATACCCTGTGGCAGTCGAGCATATACACGGGTGAGTATACTCGCACCGCGCCAGCTCTTCTTTACCTTTTAATGTGGGTAGCTGTTTGTCATGTAAACCCTGCAATGTATATCATTGTGTATACATCTCAGTGATGGACTATTGATTTTTATGTAGCTCATTGTGTTGTATTGTACTACTTTAATGTCTAATGTGCTTCTAGGTCTTAAAATTGTGCCTTTTTGGTAAATATCAGTCTCCTGCAGTGGGATATTTTTAATGCTGAATTTGCAAAAGTAATTTTCACATCTGACCGCTGGACTTAATAAAGTTAATGTACTTTGTGGGTCTGCAACCCTTGGGTCCGTCTAGGCAGGGTTCACATGGAAATCTACAGCAAACTGCAGCACAATGTAAATGAATGGGGTTTTCAAAGCATAATTCACATGTTGCAGAAAAAACTTGCATGGATAGTTTTATTTTTTTTCAAATATTCAGATCCTCAGCACGCTTTACCGCTGCAGAAAGGGGGCAGATTTCATCCTTGCTATTGAAAAGGCGAAGTCCACATCCAAGTATGGAGCAGATTGTCCTGCATCGTCTGCCCAGTGTGAACGGAGCTTATTGTTTTAGCTGTAATTGTTCATGCTTTGTTAATTATTTTCTCACAGTAAGGCCGCCTGCACATGAACAGATTTGCATCGCAGAATCCACGGTCGGCGTCCGCAGCAAATACTGTTCGTTGCATGCTCTGGAAAAGCGCTTCTTCCTGCACACTTCAGGAATTGAATTGCGATTTCCGCAAGAGGAGGAAAAAGGTTTGCCCTTTCTGGGTATTTCTTCAATGAAAAAAGTTGTTAAAACACACAAAAAACTTATTGAAAGAATCCCACTGGCCCTACAAAAAATCCCATTGGTCCAAAGATATGGAAACCAGTGGTTAGGAACTTCATCCTGTGGTGTGGCATGTTGCCATGGGGAGGGGCAAATTCGACAGGGGCTGTGTTCAACATGGTGGCCATTTTGAAAGCCGCCATCTTGGAACCAAGTCGATATTATCAAATAGGCAAGGGTGCATGTGATGTATGTATCTGATCCAGAATTTGATGAGGAATCCAAATATATGCTTAAATGTCATGTACATTTATTTCCGCCAAAGCTATTCACAATTTTTTTTTCATGACCTGGAACCCAACAATCTTAGAATATGCTTGCACAGGTGTCCAGGATCCGCTGTCGCATGTGCGCTTGTGTAACTATTGGGAAAGCCGAGTTCTGCAGCCAGTCGGTGAAAGGATTTGCTGTATGAATCACTCTTTATGAGCTCCGCAGCCTCCCCTTAATCATACTGCTTGTTGTGTCTTGTTCCCTGCAAGGAGGGCAGGGCAGTGCCAGTCTCAGGTGTGTGGAAGGTGCTAATAATCTCTTACATGCAGGTAATCTTCAGAAAGTGAAAACTACTCATTTTGTTCCTGAGTGAAACTTAGCCATTCTTTGTACCCCCTTCTGTGGTTCCTCATTTTGTCCTTCAAGTAAAAGAGAACTGAAGTCATCCCTGCTGATGTTTGTTTGTGGATTTACATCCTAATGACTAATCTAGTTGTAGGGGACTTTAGAAGTTGTGTGCCCGAGTGGCTTGTTTTGGGATTCAGTGATATCAGGGCTTGTTCACACAAGTAGAGGCTTCTATGGCAGGTTATGTAGGGTAGAGACACCCGGGACGACGTTGACGCAGAAGCGGTGCAGTCAAAAACAGTGTCGGCCTACCGCTACAGCGGGTTTTAAACTGAGTGGTTGTATGATTTTGGTGGAAAACTGCTGTTTTAACAGCAAAACTGCTTGGCTGCCTGTCAACGGGCGAGGCGGAATATCGCTAGCGATATTCCGCAGTGGGGGAGCAAGGGGGAAAAATGACAGGTCTCCGCAGCATGCCGCGATTGGAATTCCACGAGAGGAGAATCATTATGATTATCCGCTCGTGGACGTCAGGCTGCGCTTTCCATAGTTAATTCTATGGAAAGCGTTCACTGCGGCCGGAATATCGCCGTGGACAGGAGGCCTAATGGTCTTTTGGTTTTGTTGTTGATTGTGCCAACATGGTTTTTGGACCCTTGGTGTTGGTGTCAATCCTGCTCTGTGTGTCTTTCTCAGACATTAAAGGGGTTGTCCCGCGAAACAAAGTGGGGGTATACACTTCTGTATGGCCATATTAATGCACTTTGTAATGTACATTGTGCATTAATTATGAGCCATACAGAAGTTATTCACTTACCTGTTCCGTTGCTAGCGTCCCCGTCTCCATGGTGCCGTCTAATTTTCAGCGTCTAATCGCCCGATTAGACGCGCTTGCGCAGTCCGGTCTTCTTTCTTCTGAATGGGGCCGCTCGTGCCGGAGAGCGGCTCCTCGTAGCTCCGCCCTGTCACGTGTGCCGATTCCAGCCCATCAGGAGGCTGGAATCGGCAATGGACCGCACAGAAGACCTGCGGTCCACCGAGGGTGAAGATTCCGGCGGCCATCTTCGCAAGGTAAGTAAGAAGTCACCGGAGCACGGGGATTCAGGTAAGCACTATCCGTTTGTTTTTTTTTTAAACCCCTGCATCGGGTTTGTCTCGCGCCGAACGGGGGGGCTATTGAAAAAAAAAACAAAAAACGTTTCGGCGCGGGACAACCCCTTTAAATCTAACACACAAACCTTTTTATTAAATCTGAGTCATACAGAGATTCAGTAGGAGATTCATACATACAAAACCGAGCCATAATACCGCTAAAATGGGAACGTCTTCATTATAGTGACCTTCAGTGCTGTCCCGCTGATCACTGAAATAAAGCGGTAGAAACGCTTTGCCCTTCGGCTGTGATCTGTGTTCCTCAGAAGGTCGATAGTGGCTAGTAAAGGTCTGTAGACTTCTTCGAGCCGATCTTCAGCTTCCCAGGAGTGCCGACCACAGCCGAAGGGACCCAGTGCTCAGCTAGACTTTTCTGTCCCTTGTTTTTAGCGGTTGCGGGGTCTCGGTGCCTGGACCTTTAATTGTTCCAAACTTGTACTGTCACTATGACATGTCAGAGGTTTTATGAATGTCTAGTTACTAATACAGAATACATTTAGGCTGCCTACACACGGGCGGCTGGGATATCTGGCCGTGAAGCTCAGCCCAATATTGTGCTCGGCACCATTCGTTTTCACGGCCGTGCAAAGCGGTTTTCCATGAAAAATGCCTCCCTTCAATTCCATGAGGTGGTGATCGGCAAGTGTCTCGCATTACACACTGTGCAACGTGTTTTACTCTCCCATTGAAGACAATAGGCAATGCATTCCAAGGAACGCTAAAAGATAGGTCATGTATATGACTCCATTCAAAGGAATGGGGTTCTTATTTGAGATTTGTGCATCTTGCAACGCAAAATCTCGCGTGAGTATCTCAGCCATGTGAAACCGGCCTCTGATGGAACGAAAGGCCGGAGGTTGTCTGAATGTGACACCCCCTTAACTAGTTCCCATGCAGTGCACCATAATGGGATCAAGTCACATTGTTCTGATGTCCTGTTGTGACAACATTGTATGCCATCAATGAGACAACCAAGGTGTGGCTTTGTAAATTCAGACGGGTCATTTAACATCAACATATACCATCATTTTAGAGGGATCTTCCAATCAAACGTGTATGGGAGCAGGGATGGTCAGCAATTGATTAATTTAAACCAAGAGAATTGGCTCTGGGAGTGTTCTCTTAATTCTATACTCAAATTAAAGGGGTTTTCGCATTACTTAGAATTGCTCCACAGCCACTCTGTATTTCCTTGGTGCTGCTGACCAGGACATGTGACTGCTGCAGCCAATCACAGGCTATAGAAGGTCACTGCTATGGTCAGTTGGTCAGTGATTGGTTGCTGCAATCGCATGTCCTGGTCAGCAGGAAGCATAGAGTGATGGAGCAATTTTAAGTAATGGAAAAACCCCTTTAAGATACATGATTGATGTTAGTGGGTAGGGATCATCGATATAGCTGCTAAACAAACGGCTTTCAGCTTCCAATGCATGTGAATGGTTGACTTGATTTTGTTATCCTAGTCACATGGATAATGGAAAAAAGAAGTTATGATTTGAAAATGCATCTTAAATACATAATTCTCAACATAAAGAATCCCTTTTGTAATGTCACATGTGTTCTGACCCCATGCATGCCCCTGGATGTGGCTGGTTATGTAATACAGAAATGTGCTGTATCAGATGCCTGCGATAAATCTCTTAAGTTGTTGTTACTGGGGGCGTGTAACTTCTTATTCATTATCTAAGTACGGCATACACTCGAGTAGAAGCCGGGTTTTTCGGCACATTTTTTTTGTGCTGAAAAAGCCCCCCTTGGCTTATACTTGAGTGCGGTAAAAAAAACAAAATACCCCACAATACTCGACTCCCAGCTGGCGTCTGTGTCCCCGGCGGTGCAGCAAGCTGCTTGAGAATTCTCCCCACTGTCCTCTCCCTGCTCGGCTTTGAATTCCCCGCCGTCAGCGCTGTGTAAGTAAGCGCTGTGATTGGATCGAGTGCCAACCAATCACAGCCGGCGCTTGATTATTCACAGCCATTCAGTGAATGACATCACTCAGTGGCTGTGACTGGTTTATCGAGCGCCGTTTGTGATTGGTTGGAGTTCGATCCAATCACAGCGCTTCCTCACACAGCACTGATGGCGGAGTAATTCATTTTTTCCCCCTTTTTTTTTTTACCTAGTATATGCTTGAGTGTAGCCAGGCTTCTATTTGAGTCAATACGTTTTTTTAACCCGTTTTTTTTGTGGTAAAACCTATTGACTCTGCTTATACTCGGGTCGGCTAATACTCGAGTATAGACGGTACTTTTAATGGGGTGTGATTTTCTATAACCCTTCAACTGGTAAAAAAAACAAACCCAAATCTTAGCTGTTTACTTCATCTTCACCCTGGCTTCTTACTGTTCTCCACCTGAGTCCAGTATATTGACTTGTGAGAAAAGGATATATGGGATAATCTCTCCTTTCTTGTCGTAAAAATTCATGATAACCACTTACACGCAACGATCACTCAAAATTCGTTCAAATAGGCGAAAGTGACAGATAATCGTTACGTGTAAACGCGAAGCATTCTTGCACTATTCGTTCACTTGCCGTTTATCGCTGAGTGTCAGCTGGCATAACCATAGTCGTTCCTTCACTTGTCGGTAGGTTTAAACGGCATTCGTACAGTTCAGTCTTTCCAATGATTTGAGGGGTGACTCATGCAGCAGTAGACAATGGATTTTTCTTAGCACTAATTAATTTCGCAATTTTCTCGCAATATCATCTCGCTCGCCTGTGTTCAACTGACTATTCTAAAACACACAGACGAGTTTTGCAAGCGGGTCTCTTTATGGCAGGCACCCCATACAGGCTGCTTCCTGATATGGACAGGAAATCTTGTAGAATGGCTGTCAGTCTGAGGTCATACAAGTAGGAGCCGCCCCGGCCTGTCCCATTGCATTCCTGTAATAGCTCTCTGCTGCATCCCATTATCAGAAGATCAATCTCTTGCTTCCAGTAAAAAAGTCAACCAAATGAAAGCTAGAAAATAAAAAACAAAAAAATGTAAAAATAGCTTTATTGTAAAGGGATCGTGTTTTCTATTAATTTGCATTTATTGTCTTTTCTTTATATTTGCATGCTACTATTAGTGATACTGATGTCCTGATGAAAGATTCGTGGCAAATACCTGCATGCGTAAAGTACCTAAACCTGAGAAATTCCAGTATACATGCAAAAAACAAAGGGGCATCAAATCCCCAATAATCCAAATTTCTCTTTTTAAGGCTAGTTTGATAAATGTCTCAGTGTTGTGTATATTGATGGTGGTTCAAGATGGCATAGCAGCTCTTTGAGTGGAGCTCTACAAATGACACACATGGTTGTATTTTTTCGCAGACCTATTTGTCAAGCCCGCTTGCAGAAACCAAATGTCTCCTTCGGAGCCCCTTCCATACACACTGAACACACACTGTTTAAATTATGGAAGTTCACTTGAGGATATTTTTATTAGATGATACAGTAACCCGTCCATTGCCTTATTGCTTCATGCTAGTGGAACCAGCTAGTGATAGTAGGTATCCACGAGGGATTTAAATAGAACTTTAAATGTACCTTGTGCTTTTATATGTTGCAGAAAATGAAAAAACCATAATCTTTCTACATTCCCATCACTCACCCAAAGAATCAAACTGGGTGTGTCGACTCTAGGAACCAGTCCAGTTACTTGTACTTGCGCAGTGCTGCTACTTTCTTAGTCTTTTTACCTGAAAAGACAAAAAGTGCAGTTTTTACACCCTCGGGCCCTGAGAGTATAGCTGATGGCTGTGTCCAGCCAAGAAGAAAGTTTCCATTGTCCTTGCATTATAATGTATAGACCTTTTGTGTTATTGCTATTTAGGAGACTTTCATAGAGACTCCCTAAAGCCTATAAGGAACCTTTTCTGTATGAAAAATCAATACGCACATATCTTATGAAGTCCCTGCAGAAAAAAAGAATGCCTTTTTCTGCTTTTGTATTTTTACCTTCTTACACGTTTTAAAAGCTTCATACTTGGTTTGCAGGCTCTCCTGTTTTCAGTTTCTGGCGTGTGTGTGTGTATTATTGTATCTTGATGCCACCGGAACTGGTGGGAGTCCACCAGGGAAAGGCTGTTTGACAGCCAGGTGATGCCCCCGTTTATGATTGGCTGCAGGGCTTGCTTCACTTTCACGGCTGCACAGGTCCACAGCACTGTGGTTTCCACATCACATTGTCGGCTGGCCATCTGCCTTTGTCGCTCTCCCCTCCCGAGGGTGCGGCATTGGCGACGCTACAACGTGCATGTGCTGCGGCGCTCCTGCTGCCGTCTCCGCCACAGCTCTCGGTGTAGGCACCAGCATTCTGGCCGGTACAGGAAACTTTTTGATCAACTAGTCACTTTCATAAGTGCACACAAGCTCAGCTCTCCCTCGCCTTTTTTTTTCTGCACTCACTGAGTACTATACAATATTTCTCCTTTGATTAACTGGTGGACTGTTTCCTGGGACTGCTGATAAAAGCAGAAAATTCACCCAGAGTGAGATACAGCCCTCTGTAATAGTAGCATGTTCTGTTCCCTGTCCTCCTGATCTCCTTCACCAAGACCCAGCACTGTCATATGACCCTCTGTCATAGCTCAGTGGACAGGTAGTGAATGCTTGTGCACAGAAGGGGATCAGGCAGGGGGAGGAGCTGTCAGTTATGTCTGACAGAAGTTGCTAAGATTTGAGACCTCCAGTCTGCAGCACCTTGGAAAACCTTGCAAGTACAGAAATGTAAACACATTTTGTAATGAAAACCAATTACAAAACGTCTTCATTTCCAAAAACAACATTTAAAAGAAAAAAGTTTAAAGGTGTACATAGCCTTTAAAATAACATTTTGGTTTCAGGACAAAATTCTATTCAGGGACCAGATGGAGTTGGATGTTATATTACCACCTCCTGGTCCTCCAATCTGTTGGTTCCCAGTTCTGTTGTTGGCTTTTCAAGATGGCTGAAGCTATATTCAAACTACCTAATCCCCCAGTGTGCTTTGGTAGTGTTGGACTACTACTTGCTTTCTGATTGGCAAGTGCTGCTCACGTGATCAGCATTGACCAATCAGAGAGCAGTGCATAGTGTGCTTCAGGTAGTTTAGAAAATTGAAGCAGCTATCTAGGATCGGGAACTGGTGGATTGGGTTTTGCCGCAGAGAATTACTACAGGTATTACACCCCTCCCCCTCTGGTCCCGGGAACAGCATTTTGTTACTAATTCGGAAAGTCTCTTTAAGCCCTTTTTTTCCTATTACAGTAGGGCTAATAGAAGGAGCCCATTTTTAAACTGTCTCTTTAAGAACAATGCAGTTTCTTCTAAAACGGATGATGAAAGCAGTCTACATCATCATTCCAAATCATTCTGTTTTATGTTGGTGGGTCTTTTCTCCAAGTTTTTCAGGTCATGTTCACAGTGAGAGCCTCCAACCTAATAAATTTAGTGCCCACAGCATTTCCTCTTCAAAGGAGATTAAGCATTTTAAGGCATTTTTTTATGAAGTCAGATACTTGCCCTTTGCCCTTTCTATTTTAGGCTGTAGCATTTTCTACTGTTAAGTGAAATTTGTTTTCCGCGTTCTGTTTAGATTATGAAGTGATGGAATTTCTTTGGATAGAAGGTTCTGTTAAGATATGTTCACATGATGGACTTTTCACGCGGTTTTCAATGTGTTATCCTGCGCTGAAATACCTGTGAAATCTACCTCCCGCAGTGGCGTTCATACGGACACAAATTTTTCCTGCCCCGTGTTGTATACCTATTGAATGAAAAAATGTGAAATGTCACTTATTTTAAGCAAACTAGTAATTTTAGGAAATTATAATGCCAGTGTTTCTGGTCGCCACACAGCTGTGCTGCATGCATGTCACAAGCACACACAGCTCTGCTACATGCTCGTCACACAGCTCTGCTATGTTGCTTTTGCATATGTGTTGCACGGGATTCATGAACTTCAGCAGCTCGCTGAGGAGACATGTTCGCTCATAACTTTCGCATATCTTCTACATGAGATTTACAAACTTCAGATGGTGGCTGAGGTAAAATGGTGGCTTGTCGCTGTAAAGTGTAAGCTTCATTAGCTTCACGGCAGCGTGGAGCCCTCTGTGGTGACATGTTTGCACGACAGCGACTGTTTGTTTCAACACTGGACAATGGTTCACGATTAGATGAAGGCTGGACTGGTGTTGGCGGCATTAGGACTTGAGATGACATGATTTCGCAATAGTGGTGAAGGTCTATGTTTCAATGTTGTTGGTCAATATGCATCGCCAGCTATGTATGTGGACATCAGTGAGATGTCCTTTATTGGAGTCTCCACACAGGTGTGCAGCGAGCCGAGGTGACTAGGAGCCGAGGAAACGCGTCGATCGTTTAATGCAATTGATGCGCCTACTATTGTTCAAACGATCGACGCGTTTCCTCGGCTCCTACTTATTTAGCCGATTCATCAGGATCAGAGTATCATGTTTTATTATTATCCACTCAGGAATGTATAGCCGGGTGTTTACAAAATCGTAACAATAAATTATAATAAACTGCACCAAAGGAGTGGAATAATTACACGAGATCCACGGTCTAATCCTTAATACAGTCAAGGCCGTATCTGGGCCAACCGTCTACTTTGTAACCTTTGGATCTCTGGGTAACAGACCAATTTCAGGGTGATCCCTATTATATTTTTATACCTCCACAAAAGCAATAACAAGTATCAAAATCCCTGTTTATTTATTGCTAATACAGTACTGATGACGGAGGTATTATTAAAATTTCTTGTCATATATGTTTGTCAATTTTTAATAGGATAAATAAAAGTTACTTTTTAATTGTAAAAATGATATTTTCTAGTGGGCCCTTTTCAGTGAATTAATAATCCTCCCGGTCTTTCATTTCCCTTGCATGATGTTTGAACTTTGATGGTTCTATACATTTAGTTAACTGCGGAGCAGAAACCTCCATTAGCCTCTTGACTTTACTTTTCTCTGTCCCCACGTGGGAGGAGATGTACTAAGCAGGTCAGTATAATCTGCAGTTATTACACGCTTATTAGTAGGATTCAGCGCTCCTTACCTTTTCTGAAGTCTGCTCTGCTTGTTCCTTTTCTGCTCCAAGCTGGTGCTTTTGATATCCTCAAGACGTTTCAATGTAGCAGAAAGTGTGGCTTTTTTGAAGGTACCTGTAGAACCAGATAAGCATTTTTTTTTTCTCAACGCCAAGCTATGAAAGTTTTGTCGAGCCAGGAGGAGCGCTCTAGTTGTGTGCGCATCAGAAAACTTAAAAGTATGTATTGATGAGGGAAGCGCCATAGTTTTGTCAGAATGAGGTCAAGGAGACTACGCTCTACTTTAAAAGCTGAACTTCTGCATTTTTTAACAGCATTCTAGCTGAACAGTC
The DNA here is from genome assembly GCF_035609145.1 of Eleutherodactylus coqui. Taxonomy (NCBI): domain Eukaryota; kingdom Metazoa; phylum Chordata; class Amphibia; order Anura; family Eleutherodactylidae; genus Eleutherodactylus; species Eleutherodactylus coqui. The sequence goes on along the minus strand of NC_089843.1, from coordinate 118,574,011 downwards.
CTGCCTTTAAAGACCCAAATCTTTGAGTTAAAGCGACGAAAATCAGAGTTGAAGTCACCTCAGCGTTTCTGTCAAGGGGAATTATAGATCACGCGAGAATCCCTTGTCTTATTAGAAATAGGATTTTTTTCCCCCCAGCTCACAAATGGTTACGTTGTTTCATTATTGCGCACCCCCACCAGCATTTTGCCAGGAGTATAGCTGTATATTTTCCACATGCTTGGTGACTGCTAATGTGAACTCCCGGACAAGCCCCCATATACGAGTTCTTCTACGACATGGTGCGGGCAATGAATGGAATTTTCCGTACATTTCTATTTCAGCTATTATGTCCAGATTTAGTGGTCGTCGCACTTTCAACATTATAACCCTTTTTTTCCCCCTGAACGCCCTCTCACTTTCTGAATAGCAAGCTTTGTGCCCTGTCTACGCTGCCTTGGTTTTGCCTGTTATGTGAAAAGCAAAACATTCCGCCCAGAAAACTTATCTAACTTCCAGGTCTAGAATTCTATTCCTGGCGATCAACATGACACGAGAAGTCATCAAGCACATTTTTCTAATTTTTTGTGTCTACGTAGTGACTAAATTGGGCACAGACCTCCTATGACTATCACGCTGAGTTGATGTGTGCTATATCCAATTATTTTTGAACTGTTTTTTCTATTTATGTACTTTTTTAATGCAATTGCTCTGTATTTTTTTTCTTCTCCTAATTAGCTAATTATTCCACTCCTTGATGGGCTAATCATATCCGGTGTGGTGGGGCTGAAATGTAATTACGTGTCCTGTCTCTCCAACCAGGAGGTTGAGACGTAACCGTTGTAGACGTATTGACTTTATCTTACACTTGGTTTCTACTATCTTGTCGTCATGTGCCCCAGGCTCTGAGATCAGCGCTTGATACATTGTGAAGAATTATTGACATAAGTTTAGCTCTAAAGTACTATAGGCAATATCTGCCATGTGTCTCACTCGGTGGATAGCGCTGACCTAATTTATCATGCTAAATATGTTTTTGATCCAGTAATCAGCTTTCCCTGCTAATCTGGAACTGTGATGTGTCCGGCGTAATGGGTGGACGGCAGTAAGTCACATGCATGGTACTGGGCGCTTTTAATCACACTTTGTTGATTAGAGGAGCCATTTGTTTTAATAACGCTAAATTTAGTCTTGTGTGTTCGGCAGCCTAAGCTCCGAGAGTCATCAATCAATGTGGAAGTGGCGGTCTATTCTTAGGACAATATACCTGAGTGCGTGTGGGTGGACTGTTCTCCAGAATTCACAGCCCTGCCGGCAGGAACGCCGTAGACGCAGCTTGCATGCTCTAGTTAACTTGGAGGCATCCAAGGGTGACGTCCGAAAATAATTTTATTGGTTGCCGCAGAATTAAATCTCTGGTGGTTCTAGTTGTTCTGTAGTGTGCCCCCAGTCATACTGATTTATCTGCAGTTTAGTGGACAGAGATCTTGCCTAGACATTAGGAACACATAGTTTTATGGGATTGTATACCTCTTTATATAGGCTTTTGTGCAACAAACAGATATTCGTATTGGAGCCATACGCAGAAAATCATTGTGGTCTGTGTATTTCTTCGTATGGGTCCAATTGAACGTTCTGTTTTCTCCTTGGCGCCAGCATTACTAGCCCAGGTGTTTTTAACACTGCGTAAGGGCGATTTGCCTGCTTCGATGGCCGTCTAGTTTCTAGGATCATATGGACAGGTAAGCGCTAGAGGTGTGGTGGTGTAGGGTGGCTCAGGTTAATATGGGGTGGTTTGACCCAGAGCCTGGTAGCAGTGGTGGTGTTGGGCAACCGGTTTGTTCCTCCTGCGGGTGCTGCATTGTGGTGGCACAGTAGTTTGGGGACCCACCAAGTTAGGTTGCCTTGACGTGACTAGTGGGCTTATGCTATTTAATCAAGGTGTAACTGAGAAGTTCGTGTTTTAAAATAATATTGAAACACAATAGAAAAATGTATTATTTTTGTATGCACGGTCCATGTTTTTCTTTGTACTGGTCCTTTTGGGATATTAGTATTACCGCACATCATTGGCGCACTACTGTACTTACACATGGCATCTGTCCGCTATGTTATGGTGTCACTCAGTGGCTTCTGTGTTGAGAAGTTCTTCTAATCCTCAGCATGTAAGCCATTTACTTTGTTTCCAGCTATAGCACATTATGGCCGTAAACATGGGATAGAATATGAAGACTGGAGACCACACAGACGGCTCTACAGATAAATCCTCTCCAAACATTTGGTTTTCGTTATATGGAGTTTTTCAGCTTCCTCTGGATGTTAGGAATGTTCTTAATTCTAAAAAAAATCCACTTCTGTTTTCCACTTTTCTGAACTACACATCTCCTTGCATGAAATGAGCTTGTGCAGTTAAAACCACTCCTGGGAAATGATTCCTTGAGGGTTGGGTGGCTAGAATAGCCTTACCTTTTGGATAACTTCATCCGGAGGCTGTTTTCTGCTTGACTTCCTCGATGTAGTTTTGGCATTGCTTTAATCTGACATCCTTATGGAAAACCTAAATGAGCCATCATTGTTAGAATAGTTATATCACTGAAAAACTGGGTGTGGATATCATCCCCATTAGCAGTGTTTTGAGATTAGCTATAGAACAACCACTGATTAATGGCCAATTTAGATGAAAATTTTAAAAGGATATCTCCAGTAGACCTGTGCAACTTTCCCAATGGTAATGTAGGTAGACTATTTGTATACTGGATGGCACACAAGACATGGAGGATTAACCCAGTACGAATACATAAAAACACATTCCTTGCGTATTTAACTTGTATATGTCTATACATTAAGAATTACCCGAACTTATGTAAGATATAATAGTTCACATGGGGAGATGTGCTGCCAATAATAATGATGATGATTAATGCATGAAAGGTACGATCACCCAAAGAACGAGTGTTTGCTCTTTCATTGAATAATTGGTGGCCCTTTCGCACAGCCTGATGGTCCGGCAAATGAAATGTTCTAGGAATGCTCTTAAATGATCATCTGACTGTGTAAAAGGTAAAAGCTGTTGGGTAACGGCTTACTGCTCTATTTCTAATTGCACCATAAATATCTTAATGGAAGGCTTTGACAGTCTTAAGGTGACACACAGCTATTTGTTCCAACTCTCCCATACTAATGCATGCTCCGGTCTGTGGAGAGTTCATCTGTCCTCAATAGCAAGATGGGAATAAGGGTGGTTTTGTCCACAGGATAAAAATCCACAGCGTTTTTCCCGCACGCGGCCCATAGCGATGCATTGGACACCCGCAGGTAGTTAAATACCTGCGGGTGTCATTTTCCCCTTCAGGCGCGGATCCGCGTGCGGGAAAAAAAGCATGATGTGGTCCATTTTAGTGCGGGTCTCCCGCGGGGTACGGCTCCCACAGGCTTCTATTGAAGCCTATGGAAGCCGTCCGGATTCACGGAATACCCGTACAGGAATTAAAACTTACCTGTGCGGACGCTGCGGATCTTCCCTCTGTCACAGCCAGATCTTCTTTCTTCGGCCCGGTGAATGTGCCCGGCGTATGCACGTGGCATGCTGCCGGCGTGCTGAGCACATCTGCCGTGCCGAAGAAAGAAGATCTGGCCGCAACGGAGCGAAGCTCCGCAGCGTCTGGACAGGTGAGTTTATTGTTATTTGCAGCCTCATGTCCGCGGGGCATGAGGGACCTCTTTGCTTGGCTCTGTCATCCCCCGCCATCAGTGCTGTGTAAGTAAGAACTGTAATTGGATCGAGCGTCAGCCAACCACAGCTGTTGCTCGATCATTCACAGCCAATCGAGCGGTTTTAGAATTCTCCCCATTGTCATCTCCCTGTTCGGCTTTCAAAACCCCTGCCGTCAGTACTGTGTAAGTAAGCGCTGTGATTGGATCGAGCGCCAGCACTTACACAGCACTGACCGAGCCAAGCAGAGAGGACAGCGGGGAGAATTCAAGCACGCCGGCTGGAGGTTTTCTTTTTTACCTAGTATATACTTGAGTACAGCTCGGCTTATACTCGAGTGAATAAGTTTTCCCAGTTTTTTGTGGTGAAACTTATTGTCTCGCTTATATTCGGGTTGGCTAATACTCGAGTATATACGGTATTTGAACTATAATCTTTCCGTGTAAAAGGGCCCTAAAGTTTCTTTTACAAGGGCAGATAAATTGCAAGCAATGAACGCCAATCAATAATGCAGCACGTCGGTCAGCACTTGTTTAAGTACCTTTTTATATTTTGCAGTTGTCAGAAAAACATCGCCACCACTGTTTGTTACTTACAGCCATTTGTGTCCGTTGTCAGTAACGCAGAGGATGTGCTGCCAACAAACAAATATTTTCAAGTCTGTCTAAAAGATGATCTGTCTGACCAATTATTGTTGATTGTTTGATCACTTGACCTCTTTAGAATACGTTTACACGAGCCAACTATCGGCCAAAACATTGCTGTAATGGAGGTGCAGCATACCGGAGATCTCTTCCAGCCACCCACCTCCATTCACTGAACGACTCGCTGTGTGAAGGCATCGGAGCGATAGTCACCCTGGCTCCAAGTATCCGTACACTGGGCAGTTATTGACAACAAACGATCTTTTGGGCAATAGTCTCCCTATATAGCAGGCTTCTGGGTCACTGCCAGACACTTCTGGCAGCAGTTTTACTTCTGGTGAAAACGGGATCAAGCATGTTAAAATCCAGCGTGCCTGATCTGTTTTTTCCCTAACAGCCATTGTAGGGGAAGAGTAGGAGCATCCCCACACACATTAGATGGTTGGTGGAGGGGCCCAATCTAAGTGTCCTCTTTGGTTGACAGTCATCTAATGTAAATGGGAACCTATAAATATTGACAAAAAAAATCCTCTAATCTGGATGTCTTATGGCCAGCTTTAGAAAACGGCCCTTCAAAGTGCAAATGTTGACCACTGTTTGTTTATTGTCTCCCCTCTATTGATCACTGTAAATATTGCCCAGCCTCCGAGGAGCGTATGCTAATAGATTTGTTGCTGTGCTAATGTAAGGCCAACTCTGATTCCAACTGCGAGATTCTCAGTGGAATGCGACCCTGTGACCCTGCAGTGAACCCCGACTTACCTGTCTTGCGCCTTCACTCTGTGCCGTATATGCGCAGTGCAGAAAATGCTGCGATTTCCAACCCGCGAGTGCAATATCGCAGTTTATTTCCGCTTGTGTGCATGGAGATGGGCGCCCTCCAGAGACCCCATACTCACCTGTTCGGATTCGCCACGAGAGTGTTGGCTGGCGCTTAGGTATGACGCGGATTCCCGCGATACTTCCGCTGTGCCTACAGTCATATTGCAGTCAATGGAAGCCGCCCGTGCGTTTTCCACACAAATTAGAACATGCTGCAAATCTCCCACAGCAAGTGGAAAACCGCAGCTGATTTCTTCTCATGGGCACGGGGAAATCGTTTTACACAGCATGTCTATGCACAGACTTTGTGGAAATCACGGCGGGTGTCTGCAGCGATAATCCGTCCGTGGGCATTCGGCCTCAGGCCTAAGAGCGTGCTCATTTTTGGGTGATGTTTCTGCTTGCATGATGATCAATTGTAACTTTCAGCGTCTGCAAAAATGTTTCATTTTGGTTACAACTTTGTGTGAAATGGATGTTGTTTTTAACACTTTTCTGAAGGGATCTGATGCGTGACTATTTGCTATTTCTTATTGTTTCATTGTGGATTGTCTTCCTGAAGTTTCCTTGACCTTGGGTTTGTGCTGGCTGGACATTTGCCAGTAAGATTCAATGTGTAAAGAACAAACATCTGTCCATGGAATATTTCTCTGGGAATAATTTGCTCGGTCACCGGGATATCTGCGGAGCAATGGCAGCAGAGCATGTGAACGTGGACCAGAAGGGCTATAGCGCTGGTATCTGGAGACCGTGCAGAGTCTCACAAATTGTGTACTTGTTGGAGTATATGTCTTACTCATCCGTGTGCTCCTAATTGTCCAGAAAATAGACTCTGCTCAGTTACAAATTCTGCAGAAATGATTTTTTCCCCTCCGCTAATGTTCTTTGTTTGATGTATCTACAGCTTTGGCAAGAGATCTGCTGGAAGCTTCAGGCGTGGCTGTGAATGCATTGTCTTGGAACCCTCCGAAATGATTGTGGTAAGTCGGTTGTAACATTTATTTTACTCCAATCATTGTTTACTCCCAGACTTATTCGCTCATACATATATCCTTTTTTGCTGTGATATAAGCACAGTACTAGATGATGAATTGGGAATGGGTGTGGAGTGCGTCCCAGTGTGAGAACGCTGGCATTCCAGAAGGAGTAATCAGACCACTTCCTTCCTCGGGGCAAAACCTTCACAATGCCCCTTGTTCTATTCATTGCAAAATTGTGCATGTTAGTGCTGTATACATATTAACTCATTAAGTGTCAGCTAGCAATAAAAACTAAAGCACGATACGTTCTAACAGAAATGCAAATTACTACATTTTGGATGTAAAAACGTAAAATGTTTCCATGAGATGCAGTTGCAATGCACTATAGCTTGGTGTACTAAGTGGTGGCTTGATCGCTTGTAACCTGGAGACACAGATGCTTGTGCCTGTATTCAGGGGAACTGGAAGGCATCTGTCTCCCTCGCTTTCATTTCTTTTACTACTCCTTTTACACTATTCATGAGAATATGCTATAATTGGTTTTACTAGGTTGACTATATGGATGAAAATGAAGAGTATTTCCAGAGACAAGCGTCCCATCGGCAGTCTCGCCGGAGATTTCGGAAGATCAACCAGAAAGGAGAGCGACAAACAATCATTGATACAGTGGAACCATATCCAGTTGGAAAGCCTCCACTGCCAAGAGGCTACCACACCGTAAGTCCAAACATACTGATTGTACTGAAGTTATATGGTCATTAAGTTACATTTTAGCTGTTGATTTCTGCTCGTTATTAAATTGACCCTATGAATGATATACAGTACGGAGGAGCAGATGGACTTTACTTTGATTTTCAAAATTATTGGATTGTGGTCCCAATATGATACTTGATTTCAGCAAATAGGTGAGACCTACAGTAGGCTTCTGTAACTTTCACTTATCAGTTAGGAGGGGCACAATTTCTTCTTATGGAAACCTCCTAGTAAGCTTGAGCAGACTTAGAAGGCCATGCAATGTCCTCTGGGAGATTTGGTATGCAAATTCAGAATTGTACAATGTCTCTGCAGCACCACCTATTGGAAGGTGGCTTTACTACAAGTAATTGTCAGACCTTTTTAACAAGGCCTGTAACATGACTGGGAAGCCAGAGTCCTCTCCTGAAGGAAAAGATAACTATCTACAGACAGACTGTTTTTGCCCCTTATCAATGTACAGTGGGTTTCTAGCTGACTGAGAGGTTTTAATGTGGGTTGGCTAATGGTGATTGACCACACATTCATGGCTACTGAAGCTGGGGACTTGGAACCTTCTTGCTTCTTCAAGTTCATTGGAGGTCAAAGCTGAAAGTACACTGACTTTTATCACAAGCCTAATTGACATATCATAAAAGTTAATTATAGAAAAACCCATTGAAAGTGGTTCTCTAGTTTGAGGAAATGCTGTTTATTTAAGGGAGAACTAAAGAGTTTTCAAAAATGGCCTTACAAGATCAGCTTTCGGGGCGCACAGCTGAAGACTGGGTCTGTATTTGTTAACACATTATCATCCGTAGGGAGTGTCTGCACACAATCCGCAGTACATTCACAAAGGTTATACAAAAGCTGCCAGACCAAATAGTACTCAGGAAAGTAAACAACATTTCCTAAAACTTCTTAGAAGTTGATTGATTCAGTGCTGAAACTTGCTGAACATTGGATGGTGCCATAAGACATTAGCTTTGACCTGAGGAGTCCACATGTACAAACTTTCCCAGCTTGCTTTGGCCTTTAAACAGTTGTGTAACATTTATTTTCTGGAGTGTAAAGTTCTTGCAATCTGCTAGGAAGTAGGAAAGAATCACCTAGATAAGCAGTTTGTTAAATGATCACAGTATTGCTTCCAGATGATGGGAAACACCCTGCTAACTTGGGCTGTAGAAGAGTACAAGGTTTTTTTTTTGTTAGCAACCCTTATACAGTTTAAGCTGTTTTCCGGCACATTGACATGTTTTGAGTAGGTGTATGCACTCCCGTGTATGGTACAGTATATACACTGCCGTATACGGTGGATAGAAATAAAGGCTTTATAGCAGTTGTTTACTTTTACTTGGTCAGGCTGACGGAAAAACATAAGAAAGCCATCCTCCCTCACAAAGCTCCCGTTCAATCAGTGCCTGGTCTACCGACATAGGGAAAATGTGACGGCTGCAGCCCCTGGTCGGAGCATAATCACCGTAGCAGCAAGCGGAGAGCAACATGGGACCGATCACTGACGCAACAGAAGTGTCGGGGATCAGATGACAAGATTGACACATTGCACCCTTCTTTAAGGCCCATTTAGACACAACGATTATCGCTCAAAAGTGGTCTTTTGAGTGATAATCGTGTGTAACTGCACTTACATCGTGCAGTTTTCGTTATTCCGTCGCTCATCGTCGTCTTTCAGTGTGCTCTCCCGAATCCCGCTCCCTGGTAACAGGTTGGGTTTGAAGAACAGAGCGGTCCAGCTCTGTTCTCCATACCCGGCACGGAGCGCTTGGCTGTATAATAGCCGGGCGCTCCCTGCAGAAAACATCTTGATGCAGAAGTCAAGCTGGGACCTCCCTCTTGTCTTCTGCATCCTCTGTACGGAGTGCCCCGCTGTTATACAGCCGAGCGCTCCGTGCAGAAGGCAAGGGGGGACACTCCGCTTGTCTTCTGCATCCTCCACTTGGAGCATTTGGCTGTATAACAGTCAGGGGCTTGGAGCCGGGAACAGCTGGATGCAGAAGACAAGCGGAGCCATCCCACTTGTCTTCTGCATGATCGACTCCGAGCGCTCAGCAATCACCTTGCGCTGCCAGCGGAGGATGCAGAAGACAAGCGGGGGCGTCTGCACGCTCCATTCAGGCAAATTAGACAATTACAGAACTTTCTGCCATAATTCTGCTGCATGTGAATATATTCTAGTACTGGCAGTTATAAGCTGCAGTAATCGTACAGCTTGTACCTCAATGGCTCAAGAGCTGCTAGGAACATACGATGCACTGTCTTGTCAATGATTAGTGTGCGTTTGTGTGCGAGCACAGAGCGAACCGTGGCAGTGCTGCCGCCTGGACTCCAGCTCTGAAGAACACTAGGTCCGGAGACACTGGGGGTAAAGTTGTACGATTTAGGGCTCATTCACACGAGCGCAAAAATGTTGTGGGATTTTCGGTCTCTTGAAAAAAATACGCAGTGTGTCCTATTTTGGTATGTATTACGCACCGAAATGGGCCATTTGAAGTGAATGGAACTGCGCAAATCCGCAATGACTATGCATGAAATGCACGATGCATGTGTATTCACTGCGGATTTTCGCATGAAATGAATGGGCTTTCTTGCGCGTTTTTTTTTGCACACTTAAATATGTTGCGTATTTACGCACACACAAACAAATGCGTATTCACAGACAGACATACGTTTATGCGTTTAAGCTCTTATTGCAGCTTTTATATCGCCTAGATTCTCTTTAAGTTACAGGACTGCATCAATCGCAACTCTGTAACATACTTTTTCAAAACCTTCCTTCTGTGAAAACCCCCAACTTCTTAAAACCCAATCTGGGGATCCCCTTGAAGACAGAAGAGGTGGTAGAGTTTAGTAGAGATGACAAACTCAGCTCAGCCTGCTGGGAGATGGCTGATGTTAATGTGACTATACAGAGGTCGGAGTAGTGGTTCCTTGAAAGGGAGAGCGTTTTTATAGATGGGTTGGAAAAAAGCCGTCTTACGTAATGAGGGTGATTTATCAAAACCAAAGGAAAAGTTTAGCAAAGGAAAAGTTTGTCCTAGGAACCCACGAGGTCCTCAGGGGGCTCCAGTAGATGAGAGGTGGGATCTGATTCATTGCTGTAGGCAGTTTTGATATATATTTTTGATGCGTGTTAAGCTGGAGTGATCCAAGAACGCCCCGTACCGCGGCAGCGAATGTATTTGTAAGGCATCGTGCATGTCTTGTGCTTCCTGCTCAGTTATCACATAGCCCCTTTCGGAAAAGGAATCAGTCTTATAGCAGCATCAGTATAGGGAGTTGCTATTTAGGCCCGTGGCATGAAAGTAGAGCTGTGCTGACCCCTGAAAAGAAGGTAATGAGGTCGAGGCAGGCGTGATCTGGCTTGGCCTGCTAGAACATGCGTGCCTCGACCTCATTACCTTCTCTCCAGGGGTCAGCACAGCGATATGTTCAGGACATCCTACTTTTAGGTTGACCCTGTGATAATGAAGGAGCAGAAGTTGCCCTTGTGTACATCAGATGGGTTTTGCTGTGTGGCGTTGTCACGCTGTACTGTACAACTTCCTTGAGGAATGGCTGCTGCAGTTTGGTGTCACGTGCCCTTCAGGCGGAGGAGTCTGTCTTAGTCGAAGGGCTTAGGAATGTAAGACTTCTCATCACAAGCTGCTGTTTTCATTGTAGCATTATAAGGTATTACAAGCAAACCATTCATCAATGCAGGTCTATGTTACACAGAAGACTTGGTTCCTTTCATCCCGTCCCAAAGATACATTCATGGCATGCCCCCTCCCCACCGGCCCTTCTGCTTTGTATTCCACCTATATCGTCTCTTTTTAACCTCTGAAGGGCCTACCCACTCCCAGGGTGAAGCCAATGCTGGATTACCCTCCTAGAGTTGTGTTACTTGCTACTCACACACCTTCTTTATCATTTTGCTGCTCGTTGGTCGGAGAAGGAAATTATATGTACATGCTCTGTGTCAAAAAAAAAATCATGCACCTAGATGGAGTTGTCGTTTTGCTGCAAAACTTGGCATGCGGTTACATCTCAGGCAGATATTCACATGATTAGAATTGTGGCGTAATTAGATTGTGGCCTCACGGTGCCGTTGACAGCTACCCACCCATCGCCTCTGTTGGCAGTGGTGTCATGAACAACAAAACTGGACTGCTATGGAGTGCAGTCATGTCTGCAGCGATGAATCCAGCCTCTAGTTTGGGCAATGACTGCAGCTGTGTTTGTAGAGCGGCACACTGCCCCCTGCTGGTGTGATGGTCTGGGGGGCTGTCGCATATGACAGTCGGTCACCCCTAGTAGTGGTAGGAGGGACAATGACAGCTCAGCGATATGTTCAGGACATCCTGCAGCCACGTGTGTTCCTCTCATGGTGGATTCCTAGAGGTATCTTCCAGCAGGATAACGCTCGGCCGCACACACAAAGGGGTCACAGGAATGTCTCTACAACATTGTCACACTTCCATGGATGCCCGATCGCCAGATTTATCACCAATAGAGATGTATGGGACCATCTTGGATGCCAACTTCCAACAGCCTTTGAGTTTGCATAATTTAGAGGCTCAATTACAGTAAATGTGGACTGACATGCTGCAGGATACCATACAGAACCTGTATGCCTCCATGCCTGCCCGTATCGCATCTTGTATCCAAGCTAGTGGCAGTACAACAGGGTACTAGAGGCTCCATGCCCCCCGGTATCACATCTTATATCCAAGCTAGTGGCAGTACAACAGGGTACTAGAGCCTCCATGTCCGCCTGTATCACATCTTGTATCCAAGCTAAAGGTGGTACAACAGGATACTAGAGCCTCCATGCCCGCCCGTATCACATCTTGCATCCAAGCTAGAGGCGGTACAACAGGGTACTAGAGCCTCCATGCCTGCCCGTATCACATCTTGCATCCAAGCTAGAGGTGGTACTACAGGGTACTAGAGCCACCATGCCCACCTGTATCACAGCTTGTATCCAAGCTAGAGGTGGTACAACAGGGTACTAGAGCCTCCATGCCCGCCTGCATCACATCTTGCATCCAAGCTAGAGGCAGTACAACAGGGTATCAGAGCCTCCATGCCTGCCCGTATCACATCTTGTATCCAAGCTAGAGGCGGTACAACAGGGTACTAGAGCCTCCATGCCTGCCCGTATCACATCTTGTATCCAAGCTAGAGGCGGTACAACAGGGTACTAGAGCCTCCCTTCAAGTGTTCAGTTTTCCATTATAAATGAGCCTTTTGCTCTGATATGTAATCCCTTATATCATCGTTACAATCACACACAGAAAGTTTAGTTCTATTCCGACAACTCCTTCTAGATGCTTGATTTCTTTTTGACAATGAGAGATATATAGAGAAAGATGGATATATAGTCAATTATTAGACAGAGCAGCAATTCAATTTCTTGGAGTTTTATGGTTGTCGCAACTACTTTTATTTAATTAGCAATTTTAGTTAAACTTGAATTGCATGTATATTGTACATCCGGCCATGAAACCTCTGCAGAATGTTCTCCACTCCAATACCCGGATATTAGTAACTGGATTATGACAATGCAATAGATCAATCCCTTCCCTTCTGCCTTCCGTCTAGTGTGGCGTCATGTCAATATTGAGATCGTTTGCACAGATCATTATCTGTATGAAATACTCTGCGTTATTTTCTTCCTTTACAGCATATATTTGTAAGGCCGTATTCCTATATACCTCGCCATCTGTCCTTCTCTGCCATTGGAGTGAAACTCCGGAGGGAAATTAGCGCCAGAACTCATTCTGTAGCTTTCTATGGGACAGTTCCAGGGCTCTGGATGACTCCCTGCGCCGGATAGAAAAACATTGTATGCGTCTAACTCTGACATGAAAACACTGGCTGGATACGACCGATGGATGGGAACCCAGCCTAATTGTTTTATTTAAAGGGCAACTGTCACCTCCAATGAGCACCATAATCTGCCATGTTTATAGGACAGGCATCGTTGAGTCCGGCGCCCATATTCTTATACTTACCTGGCTTGCCAGTCCCACACAGTCACCCCTGGAAGCCGACGCTTGGTCTGTGAGCGTGTCGGTCAGCACACACACTCCCATAGAGAACATTATGTGTTCATGGGCACTGACTCAAAAAATAAGTCTCTCTCACAGACAGAGAGCTGTCTTCAAGGTAACAGAAAGGGAACAGGAAGCCAGGTAAGTATAAGTATACACCCCCAGACTCCACATTGCCTGGCCTCTGAGCACCATCCTATTGTCTTATGGCACTTATAGGATGTGACAGGTCCCTTTAAGGACTGATCTCACCTCATTATACTTCTTGAGGACTTTAATGTTGTTAGATCTTCCTGATTTATAAAACTCCACGAGCCGTTTAGAGAAAATAGCATGACAGCTGCCTGAAGATTCCCAGGCCCTTGATATGGTGCTTGGTCATTGCATGGCTCCCCGGGTAATGTGCTTCTGGCTAGAGGTATGGAGGTCCTCATTAACCGGTCCTTCACATGAACATCATACTGATGAGGTGTTTAATAGCATGTCTTGGTAATGCTCATCTTTTCCTTTCCTTTCCTTCTGGCATTCATTTCATTTTGGCTCGCAGGAATGCACTAAACCACAGGTATTGTAACCGTTACATGTCTTGTCCTGCTGTTCAAGTAGAAGGCTGAGTTCACATAAGACGCCTTACCGCAGTAGCTGAAAAAAGCTCAAGTCCCATTGACCAGTTACGGTTTTCACCATGTTAGTTTGGCTGCCATTATTCACCCCAGCCAGGGCCTTTATTGTGTTTTGGGCCATATTTGGATTATCTACATGCAACATAGTAAATGCCTAGATCAACAGCTGTTTCCTATTTAAAGGGTTGTACCATAATCACAGGTTATCTCCTGCCCAGGATAGGGGAAAGCTTGCTGATCGATGGGGATCCTCACCACTGAGGCCCCCACAGATCCTGGTCTTGTGTCCCCCATCCTTACTGTGGGCTCACACACTCCTTGCAGTAAGGGGGAGACTTAATAGCTTGCTGGTTACGCAAAAGCACTGCTGCTCCATGCACTTTCAATGGGACTGCCAGAGATACCCAAGCACTTGCCACTTGGCTATTTCCATCAGCCCAACTGAAATTAATGGAGCTGCAGCTGTGCATGCTCAGCTAGTGCCCCTTTCGTTCTAATGGCGGTGAATCCCCCACTCATCAGCAAGTTATCTCCTATTCTGTGGACATCCTGGTACAACCCCTTTAAATAGAGGGTCCTTTTACATACCCCAATGATTGGCAAAAGCATTACCCAATCATTGGGCCAGGTAAATATGTCGCTGATTGGCTGATCAACGGGCAAAGGTTCGTTGGCACAGTCGGTAAAGCTGATGATCGGCGGGCAGTCAAATGTTCATGTCTAATAATTGGCCTGTATTTAAAATTTTAATAAGACTCGCTCCTCCCTGCAACGACCGTTCTCACCATTATCTCCTCTGATTGCCGGTTTGTGAACAATGCCTTACTGCTTTCCTCTAACCATATTTCCCTTTGAATGTCTGTGTGTCCCGTGCCTGCCGTGTAAAGGTTAGAGGAAGCTGTCACAAACTGCAGGCAGCATGTTATGGAGCAGGAGGGGCTCAGCAGATTGATATGTCATTTTGAGGGAAAAGCTTCAGTATGACTTGTAATTTATTCATTGACATCTCTGCTCACGGTGGGCTTACTTGATGATTGACAGCCGGCCCTGTGTGACTGTGCATACAGATGGCAGGCAGCCACGGAGTCGGACCGCCCAGCTTTAGCAGGGATTTCTAAGGGAAGGGCATACAAGTTCTGCTGAATCTGCCCAGCTCCTCCTGCTTTATACATGGTCCCTGCAGGTCGGACAGCATGTTCTATGTGACAGCTTCCCTTTAATTTGCATATGCAAAGTATTCATGGTGTCTAGTGCCAGCATTGCAAGCAGGAGCTTTTGCACCAGTTTCAGCAAAAAATCAAGTTATTCTCTTGGTTCTAAGGTGGTGTTCAGCTCATCTGTGTTACAATATTTGCATTTCATCTGCTTTTTTTCTTCACACGATTAGCAATTAAACGAGGAATACTGGCGGTTGATAATGTGAACGTGTTCTGTCATACGTTATATTTCTCTTTTGCTCTAATTGAAAATGCCTTAAAAGGAAACCTGTCATGTACTTTCTCACTGAGGGCAGCATAAAGTAGCGACAGACATGCTGGTTTTGGTGGTCTGTCACTTATGTGGTAACTTGTAGAACTTACAGCTTGTTTCTGCAGTTACCAGCAAGAGAGGAGTCCAGTTTTTTCAAGAAGTTTTTCTAGCTCCACCCACCTGATTGACAGTTTTGTAAGTATGCAGGTAGTAGTCAGGACAGGTGGGCAGAGTTACTAGGTTCTCATGCGTAAACTGGACTGGGCGTTGCAGAAACAAGCTGTAATGCCCCTCTTACACAAGCGAGCGACGTCACTGCTAACTTGCTCGCGCAGTCTGTTTAGACAGGCAGGACATTGTTGAGAATCGTTCACTTCTCGGTTCGTGCCTCACGTTCTATGTAAACCACTGAGAGGGGAGCGTTTAAACAGAACAAGAAGTGAATGACTTGCCGATCATTTTTATGTCGGCCGAAGCTGAACAGCTGACATAGAAGTGCACAATTCTCATTAGTCATTAAGTCGCTAGCTCGTGTTTAGATTCACCAATTATCGTTCACGTCCGTTCAAGCGAATTTTGAGCAACAGTTGCGTGTAAATGGGCCATAAATACTTAAAAAGTACTTCACATTATACCATAAGGCCTCTCTTACACAGACGTTTTTGTGCAGCGTTTAGTGCAGCCTTTTGAGCGCTGCGCTAAACAATGTACAACGCTCCTTTTCATTTCAATGGGGCTGTTCACACAAGCGTCAAAATTCAGCCTTTTCAACGCTGTACTTTGACATGGAATGGCCAGCGATTTCAGCACTGCTGAAAACGTGGCACAACTTGGTACTGCGCTTTTGACGGAGCTAAATACAAGCGCTAGCCTGCTCCGGGCAGGCTTCCGGGCACTTGTCATCGCCAACAGAGCATCTTTTGCTAGTGATGGGTTTTGAAGACCCCGCCTCCAGCAAAAGATTGCTCTGATTGGCTAAGCCTGTGTGCTCAGTCAATCAGAGCCAGCGCTTGATGCACCAATCGCAGCCAATTCACGCTGCGTTTCTGCAAATGACTGTGTGAGGGAGGCCTAAGTAATAACCTGATAAAATTGGCCTGTCTGTCACTTTGTGATCCCCAGTGTAGACAGCGTGTCGTACATGGCAGGTTCCCTTCTAAATAACATCTGCAATATATTCAAGGTTAAAATGTGTTATTTTACGATCATCTTGAAGACAGTCCTGTAGTACCTGGTAATGTCCTTGTCACATCCAATATGCCCTTCAAATGTTGTATTCCACACGTACATGTCAGTAACCCTATGGACTGGAAACACCGGTGAGAATTATTGTGTGTTACATATTAGTAGGCTTTTAAGTTTCACCTTTTCCCAATCTCTCTTGGTTGTATGTGGACGTCTTTCAGTAGCGGTCATTGAACAGTGAAGAGGTCTTTGCTGGTTGTATTAGTCAACTAAAAACAGTCTTCAGTTCTGTACATCTTGGTTGGGAATAAAGATACTGTAAGATGAATAGGCACTTGAAAGCTTGCAGTTCTCCCCTTGAAGAGTGCCGTAGGTTGTGGGACCTTGCTGTATCGCTCTGAAAGCCTGCACCTTTTATATGAATCACTTTTTTAATTCTGTTCTTAAAACTGTGTACATAAAGTGTATTTTCCTATGGGGCTGTTTTGGTGACATGTCAGAGATTTTATGACCAAAAATAAAAGTAATTGTTGACATCCACTTTTATCTACGTAAGGTTATATTTCCTTCAGCTTAGGTCCACTAGTAGATGAATCCTATGTGAAGAATTAGTAAGGTGCACTGGTTTCATCAAGGGGCGAACCGTCCCATAAAACCACCATGAAAGAAGTAGTAACAGATTACAAGTAAACCCCAGGAGCTGATATAATGGATTACAGTTGTAGAAATAAATTATAAGCTGAACCTTGTTGAGCGTCTCTGACACCAGGTCGCGGGTCACGGCAGTAGTAGAGCTGTATTATTATTAGTGTCCTCTATACCCAAAGCTGTGCAAAAATATACATATTAGCAGCTGTTAGTTATAGACATCCTGACCTTTCACAGGGAAGTCGGCCAGCGGAACACCATAAATTACATTTATTACAACGTTTAATCTTTGTCCTCTAACATATATTTTTTCCAGCATTTTATGAATTTCAGTAAAATTCGAGTGCTTCACATACCTACTCTTCCTAACATGCGCTTGGCTAAAGTTTGATGCATTAGAACAGGAAATATATACTCGAGTATAAGCCTAGTTTTTCAGCACATTTTTTAATGCTGGAAAAGCCCCCCTCGGTTTATACTTGAGTGAGGTAAAAAAAAAAAAACAACAAAAAAAGCCGCAATACTCACCTCCCAGCCTGCGTCTGTGTCCCTGGTGCGATGGTCTCCCCGGCGGTGCGGCAAGCTGCTTGAGAATTCTCCCTGCTCAGCTTTGAATTCCCCCGCCATCAGCACTGTTTAGGTAGGCGCTGTGATTGGATCAAGCGCCAGCCAATTACAGCCAGCGCTCGATCATTCACAGCCATTCAGTGGATGACATCACTGAATGGCTGTGATTGGTTTATTGAGCGCCGGCTGTGATTGGCTGGCGCTCAATCCAATCATAGTGCTTACTTACACAGCTCTGATTTAAGGTGCTTTAAGGTTAAAGCACTTTTTTCTCCCCTGTCCTCCTGCACACAGGACCTCCGACACATCCTATATATCTTTGGAATCGTGTCACCCCTAGGCATCCTGTTGTCCTATCCAGCCGAACTGACGAGGGGGTTCTTCCCCGAAACGCGTATTCCATTGCTGGTTTTTAATTTCTGAAAAAATAATAAAAAAGAAGTGCTTTCACCATCACACATTGGACTTTGATCTACATCTTCTAGTAGCTTAGAGTGTTGCGCCTCCATACCAGTTCTTTTCACTTCCTTTTCGCTACACTTACGCCCACACTGGTGGAGCGTCATCTGGTTGGCAGCACCTCCACCATTCAAAATACTCAATCATTGAAAACTCTGTGTACTCCATAAATATTCCACTACCCTCACTGGGTCTTCCTCCACCCTCCTTTTTCATTTCTTTTACTCACTGATGGCGGGGCAATTCAAAGCAGCTTGCCACACTGCTGGGGACACAGACGCAGGCAGGGAGGCGAGTATTGCATTTCTTTACCTAATATATACTCGAGTATAGCTAGGCTTATACTTAAGTCAATAGTTTTTACCAGTTTTTTTTTTTTGTGGTGAAACGTATTGACTCGGCTTATACTTTGGTCGGCTAATACTCGAGTATATACTGTAATATCCTTCAGAAAGTTGGGACTGTGATTGGCTGGTGTAAACTGCTGCTTATAGTCACAACTTTCTAGCTCTATTACAACTTAGATATTTCTGGGATATGCACATAATGTCTGCTAGATCAAGTCCCAACTCTGGGACCTACACCTATGTAGAGATGGCTGCCTTATCCTAGCAGAGAATCAATGGAGAGGTGGCCATTCATGCTCCTCCAGAACCACTTAAATCCGCTTCTATCGAAACCCATGTGCGAGTGCCACTCATGAAAATGTCTGTATGGGAAATACATCTAAGATGTGGCTTATAGGGTGTGAAGTCAGCATAGTCTGTAATGAAAGGGTTTTCAGCTGCATTTTTACTGGACGGAATAAGCTCGACCTAAGTGCAACCCGCAAATACACCTGTCCCAACTTCCCCCCCCCAACTTTGGCTCCATTTGAGATTTGAACTCTATGAACGTAACATTTTTTGGTTAATTCCATTGAAAGGATTCTCTAACCATTTTCCAATGCTTGACTAATGTCTATAGACGGCAAAACTAATCAAATTCATTCTGTTTACATAATAGTGGGGCAAATTTAGTAATTCTGTTAAATAGTTTCCCCCCCCCCCTTCTCTATAGGGATAACCGATTTGTTAAAATAATCATTCATTCCCGTACAGCTATCATTGATTGATTTCCCCCCCCCTCAGCCAATGAATGAGTGCTTGCTCATTGTTTATTGGCTGATCATTGGTCCCCTTACATGGTCCAGTTTGCAGGTGAACAAGCGTTTACAAGTACAGTCAGGCTCAATAATCCACTCGTGTAAAGAGACCGTTACAGTGCAAACCTAGTCTTAATATGCGCCAGATCTATCACGGTGACTCTAAATTTGGTACTTTTTTAGACCGTGTAGTCTATGTTTATACCACAGACTACAACGAAGGTTGGCTTAGTTTTACACAAATCTTGATAAACAATGCATCATTTAGGCCCTGCCCCTTTTACTGTGAAGCCACGCCCCATTTACGCTATGCCTCTTTTCAGACTTGACAAAACGCAAAGGACGTCAGTTTTCTGCTACAATTCGTTAGAAAACTTGACGCATTTTGAGTAGTGAATCTTCCCCAACGATTTTCGTAACTAATGTGCTTCTCAAGCATTCTCCCCAATTTGTTTCCTAAGGCTGCCTGTCCGCGGGCGTTGTGACTTCCCTCAGTGGATCTCCACCGCAGGATACTGCCTCCCGGAGGCAGGAGCCGGCAGACGGATCTCCACTGTTAGCCAGGCTGACCACGGAGAATCGTGGTAATTCGCAGCTAGCTGCAAGTTGCCGCCCGCGAGCCGAGAATCGCTATGATTCTCCGCTCGTGGCCAGGGGGGCTGCGCATTCCATAGCAACGCTATGGAGAACTTTCACTGCGTTCCCCGCGGCCGGATTATCGCTGTGGGGGAACACAATCAATACACGCCCGTGGACAGGCAGCCTTACTCTTATATTCTTCCCCATTCCTATAAACTGGCCTTGACAATCATGGTTTTCTCGAACCCAGGAAAATGGTGGCGTTATGGGTATGCTTGTACTGGTCATAGCATTCTTCTGGCCTTTCAAATACACCATTTTTTATACAAGCAGCTGTTGAATTGAATTTTTGATGCATCCAGCAGAGACAGTAAGGAATAATTCCTCGTACCAGCGCAGTCTTGTACTTCCTTCCAGAAGTATTCCTGGAGGTTGAATGCTGCGGGTGTCATTGGCGGTGCCATCTGTTACCATTGCCTTTATTGTGGGTAATGGAGAGACTGCTGCCTGTTTAGGTGGCTGGAAGCTTCCAGTCGTTCTCAGGGCATGGGCATAAAAAGAGCCGTTAACTGGTAGTGCTGGGAGTCTACAAGTAGTCCATTAATGTGGCTGCGGAGTCCTCCTGGCCCCAGACCTCGGAGACTCTTATCAGCGAGGCCGGGATTAAGAGTGTTATTTTTACTTGACAAATCACTGGGCTCTGCAGTGAATTAATAGCTGTGTGATGCCAGGCTGGGTGCGGCACTACCCAGCAGAGGTTGCCATGTGAACGCTGACTGCAGGCTCCACACTGAAATATTCCAGGAAAATTAACCTAGTTTGATGTGAAAGTGAAGTAAAAAGCTGTGAAGAAACTCAGAATATCACAGCTATGCGATCCTGCGTAGGCCTGGTCGCTCCCTGACACGCGTACAAGCTGGCAGCACACATGAAAAGCAGTTCTCTTAATATACTGGACCTAGAGTGTCATCTGCACAGTCCTACCTACAAGTCCTTCACTAGATTGGGCCAGTTATAAAAATTTATTTCGCAAGATTAAAATATGTCTTGGCAATTAGCCCGCACTAGCCGAGCAGGTTTAATTAAGACAAGGAAGAGGAATGGCATCTCTTCTGACTACTGTACAATCATGGTCAGACCCAAGGAAGAGGACTGGCAGCTCTTCAATCTACCGCTGTGGTTTTTATACATTTTCATGAGTGTGTGATTACCAGACTAAAGAAAAATGTTATCTGAGTGCAAATCACCTTTTTTCATTTTTGCTAATGCCGCCCTTTTTTTCTTGGCTGGGTGGTCCGACTCCGGTGTAACAATTATATGAATTGCTTGCTAAATTTCTCATTTGCTCCTTCATATTGAGTACTCCGATCACGTACTATACTGCAAATTGATTTTAGTATTTTCTAATTTTAAGTGACCTCTCAAGAAAGGCCGTCGGTGTGATTACTGCCGTCTAGATGAACCCGATCATTATTCTGTGATGAATTCTACATATGCCAGAATAACCAGAAATGTCAAATCCGGTTTTCTGTGAAAGCAAAAAAAAAAAAAAAAAGGATTAAGAAGTAGTGTGTATCATTTTTAATATATATATATATATATTATATATAATATATATTTTAGTGTGTAATGTGTTCTTGTTTTGTGTGTGTGTGTGTGTGTGTATATATATATATATATATATATATATGTGTATATATATTAAAAAAATTAAATTTTTGCATCTAAACTGTAAATGTAAGGCCTGTCACCTTCTGCGAGTATTGTGTTGAGGGGGGAGAAAGGGCAAGTCATGAGGATGAGCTGTGACTAGTATGCAGTACCAATCTCTGGCTCTGCTGCTACAAGTCTATTTTTACAAGTTGCATCATCCTTGCTGCAGAGCACAGAAGTCTTCAGGGATTCACTGTTCTTTTCAGTTGTCTTGAAAAGAGAGCTGCATTTGATGTCATAACTGTTACCCACAAATATTCATTTTCGCTACTACACACTCCTCCTACAGCATATCGGTTGGTGTGCATCTGCCTGTCTGTGGTGATGATCCTTCCTTCCTAAAAAAGGCAAATTTTTAAAGGCCTTGTTTAATTTCCAGACAACATTCTCCCAATACCACCAACTGTGTGAAAGTAACAAAATCAGCTGTACTTTGCCATGTTCTGCCACCATGATCCAGCACTGTAGCCCTGCCATCTTACCCGTGTTTGTTGTTGAAGATGTCAGCAGGTATCACATGACCCCTGCAGCCAATCAGAGGTCGCTGTTCTAAACTCCTGTCATCTTGGCACCCAGGGCGTGAGTGCTGATGACAGGAGAAGGACCGGTCACGTAATATCTGGTGACATCACCTTCAACAGCGGAGCTGCAGCGCTAGATTTAGGCGGCAGAGCATAGTTGGTATTGGGGAGGAATTTGTTCAGTAATTTGGGCGGCCATTTGGCATGAGCATTCTTTAGGTCCTAAATATGAAAAGTAAAGGGATCGCAACTCTATTATTCAATTTGAATTACAAAAGTAAGTGCACCCCTTTGTTATGCAGCTTCCCAGTGTGAAATTTGGCGCAAGCATTCTCTAGATCCTAAATGAGGAGAGTGAGAGGGGTGGCACATTCTGCAGAGGGACATTGGTACATGCAGCCTGAGGAGAATCTAACGCTCCTCTATGTGTATACATATTTTATTCCTCGGTTCCTCTAAAGTATCCTTGACTTCAAAAATTTTCTGTGTGAACAACACTTAAACACCTGTATCAAATTAACTCAGTCGAAGCCAGGTATATCGGCTAGTTTCCTATAAAGGCAAACGTCTTTTTTTGTTGTTTGCTTGGTTTTTCATAGCTGCAATGTATTGCTCCATAAAAGCACTATATGGAGCACTATACAACAGCACACAGAGTACCTGTAGCTCCTATGCACAGAGCCACAAGGACTTAAGACCCTTTAACGGGCCAACAATCGTTTGGACGACTGCACAAGCGCTGACGTCACCGCTAAGGTCATTAACGCTCATTCAGAGCATTAAAACCGAAAGACTTGCCGGACGGTCAGCGCTTCCCATAGGAGGTGAAGATGCAGTCACATGGAATGACAAGCTAGCAAGCGAATGAGGTTTTTTTAAACTGACCGAAAAGTCAGCTCAAACTACCGCTAACGACAAGTGAGCATTTTTCCCCTCGCGTTAACAGTAAACTATTATCACTCAGATTGAATTTTGAGCGATAATGGTTACATGTAAATGGGCCTTTAGTGCGCCTCTTAACAGCTTTAGTGCACAAAACTCACCAATTTTATAGTGAAATGGACAAGTCCTGTCTAAATTATGGCATTCATTAGATGCACCATATTACCTCATGGGCTATGCTATAGTAACGCTCATTTCACATACATACCGTATTATGTATGTTCTCCAAAACCTAAGAATTTCCTTGTTTTGATCATGGATAGTGATGTGTTCCTCCTGCTCAATGACTGTTTTGTTGAGTCTACGTTGCGCTGCTTCTTTTTGTTGCATTCATTTTGCATAGTCTATGGATCAAAGATCCAGTTTGCCCAACACTCGTCCCATGTAAAAGGGCCTTAAGTGCACCCTTAAGTAGTGTACCTAATCTAATTGTCTAACTTCCCGGTGTCGTACAAACTTCAAATTTGGCATGACCATTTTTTAGGTCGTAAATAGGAAAAGTGAAGAGGCTGCAACTTGATTATTCAATTCTAAGCGCAAAAGTAAGTGACCCCCTATGTAATGTAACAAATACACATCTGTACCGCACAAACGTGAAATTTGCCATGACCATTGTTTATGTCCGATTAGAAAAAGTAAAGAGGTCGCAACATCAATATTCAATTCTACGCGTGGAAAACTGTGCGACAATCCGTGATGCATAAGAGAGTCCTTTTCCCAGAAACCATAAGGCCTAGGGAAATGATTTGTATACTGAAAACAATCTACCTCACCTCTGTGTGTATATGCTGAGGAGAATCTGCCTCACCTCTATATATCTGATCTCTGTGTATACTGAGGAGAATCTACCTCACCTTTTTATTTGTGTATATACTGAGAACAATCTACCTCACCTCTATGTGTATATACTGAAGAGAATATAACTGACTGCTATGTGTATATACTAAGGAGAATCTACCTCACCTCTGTGTAAATATGCTGAGGAGAATCTACCTCACGTGTGTGTGTGTGTGTGTGTGTGTGTGTGTGTGTGTGTGTGTGTGTGTGTGTGTGTGTGTGTGTGTGTGTGTGTGTGTGTGTGTGTGTGTGTGTGTGTGTGTGTGTGTATACTGAGGAGAATCTTCCTCACCTCTTTGTGGATATACTAAGAACAATCTACCTCACCTCTATGTGGATATACTGAGGAGAATCTACCTCACCTCTGTGTATATACTGAGGAGAATCTAACTGACCTCTGTGTATAAACTAGAAATAAGAATTAGGGATGGCGCCATAGCCATAGGGAGGAAAATAATAACAAACGTAGAATGATCTACTTACCAGGTGTCAGGCGGAGCGACAACTAGCAATTGTGTTCCGCCTGCACCAGGAATCCAAGTTCACTTCTCGCAAATTTCTTTATCAGAGGGTCTTTGGTCTTATCCAGAAAAAACTTTTAGATGCATAATTTATCATCCATCGTAGTTTTTCTGGAGAGCAGCAGCTTAAAAGAAGTGCCCCACCATATAATAGGTAGGGAAAAAACAAATAGTAGCAGAAAAAACCTTTATACACTGCTTTAGAAGCTCATTCCCACTTTTTGCTTAGGGTTACGGGTGTAGCGCAGCGTATAAAGGTTTTTTCTGCTACTATCTGTGTATAAACTAAGGAGAATCTAGCTCACCTCTGTGTAAATATACTGAGGAGAATCTACCTCACCTCTTTGTGTATATACTGAGAACAATCTACCTCACCCCTGTGTGTATATACTGAGAACAATCTACCTCAACCCTACGTGTATATACTGAGGAGAATCTACCTCTCCTTTATGTGTATATACTGAGGAGAATATAACTGACCTCTCTGTGTATATACTGAGAACAATCTACTCACTTCTATGTGTATATACTAAGGAGATATAACTGAACACTGTATGTATATACTGAGGAGAATCTACCTCACCTCTATGTGTATATACTGAGCAGAATATAACTGACCTCTGTGTATATACTCAAAGGCTGTAAAGTACATAAGGAAGCGACCATGGACTGCAGGGATGGAGTATGGAGCATGTCTTTAAGGCTAAGAAGGGGCTGCAATCTCTAGTCTGGGTAGAAATTTGAATAAAAGTGATATTACCTTGAAGGGTAAAAAGTGAGGAGAGTGGGAGGGGTGGCACAATCTGCAGAGGGACATCGGTACATGCAGCCTGAGGAGAATCTAACGCTCCTCTATGTGTATACATATTTTATTCCTCAGTTTCTCTGAAGTAACCATGACTCCAAAAAATGTTTCCATGCAAACAGGTAAACACGTTATGGATACTACAATACTGAATGCCATAGGCCACCCTAGATTATGTCCCTCAAGCTAAAGGGGCCTCGGGATACAATGTTTTCAATAAACAGTGGCCTTGGAAACACCACTGTAACGTGAGGCCAGATTCTGCACACAATGTAAAACCCCGTCATCACACAACCAGATTTCAATCGTAGAATCCGCAATCGTCACCCTCGTGGATGATGCGCGGTAATCTGAGCCTATTGAAAAGATAGAAGTTTTGCATGTCCGCTCAGATAAGCGGATATTAATTGCAATTTCCGTGAGTGGACTTTAAATCGCAGCATGTTCTATTTTTGTGCGGAATTGCACGGACAGCTTCCATTGAAGTCAACCCGCAGCCCATTGGAATTGACATTGCAAATAGGCTGCGGGTACCCACGTCATCGTCTAGCAATGGCGCTGGGAAAACAAATCTTAAAAAAAAATTTGTACTGCTTATGACCGACGGCAAGCGTCCGCGGTCATCAGCATTACATAAATGAAAGGCATGCAGGGTCGCCATCTGGGTTCAGAGCCGAATTCCGCTGCAGGCTACCGCATGCAAAATCTGACTCGTTTGTGTGCAGCCGGCCTTATTGCAGTGCATGCAGTGATTGGCTGTGTAGTAGCTCCTCTCTACAGTACGGGGCAGTACTACATGTTCTGTACTGCCCTTTTCCTGTGTCAGGATGAGCACTTCCTTCAGACAGTATTATAATTTTCTGGCACATTGTACTGGACAAGCGCCTGTCTACTACATAGTGATTTACATCGTCCGGCAGTTCGCTCTGACTTTTATATGTAAGATCTTGATTTATCTGTATTTATAATCTGCTTAATTTTCTTTAATCTTCATTTTGTATTACTTTTGAGTCACATTTTGGGGGTTTAAGAACCAATTACATATTTTCAATAGTTATAGTTTCAACATAAAATATTCTCAACATACAATGGTCGTCTCAGAAACAATTAATATTGGCTGTTAAGCAACCAATGCGTTTGATTTTTTTTTCTTCTTAGCCGCTCGACTTTAAGGCGCTTTTATGCTTAATGATTATTATTCAAATTCCCGAGATTCAACGAGAATCTGAATGATTGGTTCAGTGTAAATGCATGCAGCAACTGAACGATGAACAAGAACTCGTTCCCATGCAGAAAACGGAATGTCAGATCGTTGTGTGTAAACTGTCAGCTGTTAACTTATGAACCACTGGCTGCTTACTGTGATTGGAGGCGGGCTGGAACGATCCCCGTCCTGTTCCGCCTCCATTCAGTCAGTGATGTTCCTTGCTGTGTAAAAGTGGAGGAACGATTTATCACTGGGACGGCCGTCCGGCATCTGTACCCAGCAAGGCATCCCATGTAAAGGCACCCTTCTTTTTATTCTAGCCCATTTCCCTTTTTGTATTATGCAAAACCAGTTTCTAAAACAAAAAAAAACCTCAAGTCCTAGATCTTCTTGACATTATTCTATTTTCTGCTGCTTATGCACCAAAATAGCTGATTAAAGTCAACGGGAATCCGTAAATATGTAGTGAATATACATGATGCATGCTTATTCACTGCTTATTTATGCATGAAATCAGTTATTCATCTGCTGTTTAATGGCTAAGTCCAGTTGCAAACTTTTGATGACCACACGACAGGCCACCAGCGATAGATCAGAAGGGGTCTGCAGCCTAGGACCCTTTCACATAAGCTGTTCTGTGAACCCATGCACTGAGCTGATTTCTGCAGGAAGCAGACGGCTCTGGTCGAACTGCAGTGGCCAGGTGTGATATTACAGGCAAAGTTCGCATTGAAGTAACACATATTATAAAGTATGAAACTGATTTTAATCTATAGATTATGTACAGTTTGGGGCATCTGTATGTAAGAACATTATTTACAGTTGCCTTAACAATTGTTTAACCGTATTACCAATATGACTCGGTGCACAGTTCAGGCTATCTTTAATCTCCACTAGGGGTTGGGAAGGGAAGCCAAAATAAAATCTTAAAGGAAATGCATCACTTAATTATTATTATTATTATTTTTTTACAAATTAAAACCAAATAGTGATACATTTTCCACTTTTCTAATCTGTTTTCAGATAGTATTTTTTATTTTTTATATTTTTGTCTATACATGACTATGGTGCAGCCATCTTTACTTAGCAGCATTCAGTGTTTAGAGATATGCTTTACAGCAGCTTCATGGGTCACCCACACAATGGATAAGAGGGGACCCACTGACTGTACTAGACATGTTCTGTGACAGGTGCAGAGGTCATTTTTCAGGGAGGGGGGGGGGGGGAGTAGATGGTCACAGCTTATACCTCTTGTGAATGGTGGATCCTGTATTACCTACATATAGGTCATACACCTCTCGGTGTAATCCTGCCTGTGATGTTAGTGGGTTGAACTGCAAAGCTTTCTTTACAGATCAAGAAGCATCAGAGCATATTGGGCTCTATGTGGTCAGAATTTTAGGATATGCTTTATTGATTAAAAAAAATAAATCACCAAAAATTCTAAATATTTAAAGGGCCACTCCAATGAAAACACATTTTCTAGCTCTATGGCAACTTTACAAATGTATTGTCGCCCATACACAACGTATTGCATATGGACTGCGTTGCATATGCTACCAATTGGAAAGTATAGGATTTTCCCTGTGTGATACACAGTGCTTACACCCTAAATGTGAATGGATCAATGAAAATCCATGTACTTTCATTGACTGCATTCTCCGCATATCACACAGCCGTGCATTGCGCATGTAATATGTGGTTAAATCATGGTCATGTGAATGAGCCCTAAGTAAGGATGAGCGAGTATACTCGCTAAGGCACTACTCGTTCGAGTAATGTGCCTTAGACGAGTATCTCCCCGCTCGTCCCGAAAGATTCAGGGGCCGCCAGGGGGCGGGGAGCTGCGGGGAGGAACGGAGGGGAGATCTCTCTCTCCCTCTCTTCTGTCCGCTCTCCCCTGCTCCCCGCCGCGACTCACCTGTCAGCTGCGGCGGCCCCCGAATCTTTATGGACGAGCGGGAGGATACTCGTCTAAGGCACATTACTCGGACGAGTAGTGCCTTAGCGAGTATACTCGTTCATCCTTAGCCCTAAGTATACAGTCAGGAGGATGAGCTGTGGTCTCCTCTATCATAGCTGTGTGATCCTCAGTGACTGTGCCAGGAATGATCATTTTCCTATGTGTCAACATTCCACAGACAGAGAAATTCACTAGAAAAGGAACACGTAACTTCAAGCGAATCTGAGTTGGTCAGACCTGAGATCGCATGACCATCTGAGGAAAAAGCACAGAGTGTTACACAAAAATAAGTAACCAAGATAACATTAGCCCACTTATATATATGGGGGAGGGGGGGGGTGGGGGGGGGGGTTAGCTACAGAATGAATGAATTAAAACACTGGAGTTGCCCTTTTACATGAAATTTTGATTTATGCAACTAGTCATTTTCTGATGACGCATTCCCTTTAATAATGGTGCCCCACCATTCCCTATTAACCCTGTGTCCTCAGGGCCTGTTTACAGCCCAGTTAGGGTATGTTCAGTAAATTTATACCAGCATATAGGAAGGACATACACTAACTGGACTAGAGGAGGGCAACCAAGCTACTGAAGGAAATGCAGTACCAAGACATGTTATCCAATGGGGCTCTCCAGTTTGGGGAAAATGACAGCTTAGGGTACTTTTGCATTGGGCAATTTATCGGGTAACAGATGCCCAGACACGTCGTCCCAGCAGTAATCGTTCTTGTGCTTTTACACAGGAACGAGCTTTGCTGACTGAATGGAGGCAGAGTGGTCCCGTGGATCGTTCCAGCCCACCCGCCTCCATTCACAGTAAGTAGGCCGTTGTTCATAAGTGACCGACTGTCTGTTTACACGGAATGGTACATCGCTCAGTTTTCTGCATGCAGAACCTGTGTGACGAATGAGAAGTAATCGACTTCTCATTCAGAGTTCAGGCGATGCATACATTTACACTAAACGATAATTGGATTCGCACAATCCGCTCGGAATCTGAACAAATGATAATGATTTTGTGTAAAAGCACCTGCAGAGCGATATAATTACAGTATGTAAGTACATGAAGGGAAAGTACAGAGAT
Organism: Eleutherodactylus coqui; assembly: GCF_035609145.1. Classification (NCBI taxonomy): domain Eukaryota; kingdom Metazoa; phylum Chordata; class Amphibia; order Anura; family Eleutherodactylidae; genus Eleutherodactylus; species Eleutherodactylus coqui. The sequence goes on along the minus strand of NC_089843.1, from coordinate 118,544,818 downwards.
CTTTCTAATGATCTTTTTATACTCTGGCCTGTAGCCATGAAAATAGGACATCATCTATGTGTAGAGGAAAGGTTTTACCATCATTATAGATGGGGATTCTTTACTGTAAGAGCAGTGAAACTAGGGAAGTCATTTAACAATTCAAGAGGGGCCTTGTATGCCTTTCTTGTAAGCTTTAATATCACAAGTTATAGGTGCTAGATTGCTGGACATGGGATGATGAGCCAGAGATTTTTTTCTTATTGCCATATTTGGAGTCGGGAAGGATTTTTTCCCCCTTTTTAATGTGGGGCATTTGGCACCTTCCTCAAGGAGTTTGAACAATCTTCATCAGCATGGTAGATTACAAGGTGGACTTAATGAATCAGTTACATAGTTGATAAGATAAAAAAGCGGTTTATTTCAGTTTTTATTTCTGTTTTCTCTACTCAAACGGAACAGAGAAATAGAAATGCATTACTCAGGCTATCGCCAGTGTGGGTTACCCCCTTATCTGCATTACTCAGGCTATCGCCAGTGTGGGTTACCCCCTTATCTGCATTACTCAGGCTATCGCCAGTGTGGGTTACCCCCTTATTTGCATTACTCAGGCTATCGCCAGTGTGGGTTACCCCCTTATTTGCATTACTCAGGCTATCACCAGTGTGGGTTACCCCCTTATCTGCATTACTCAGGCTATCGCCAGTGTGGGTTACCCCCTTATCTGCATTACTCAGGCTATCGCCAGTGGGGGTTACCCCCTTATTTGCATTACTCAGGCTATCACCAGTGTGGGTTACCCCCTTATCTGCATTACTCAGGCTATCGCCAGTGTGGGTTACCCCCTTATTTGCATTACTCAGGCTATCACCAGTGTGGGTTACCCCCTTATCTGCATTACTCAGGCTATCGCCAGTGTGGGTTACCCCCTTATCTGCATTACTCAGGCAATCGCCAGTGGGGGTTACCCCCTTATTTGCATTACTCAGGCTATCACCAGTGTGGGTTACCCCCTTATCTGCATTACTCAGGCTATCACCAGTGTGGGTTACCCCCTTATCTGCATTACTCAGGCTATCGCCAGTGTGGGTTACCCCCTTATCTGCATTACTCAGGCTATCGCCAGTGGGGGTTGCCCCTTACCTGTATGGCTAATTTCAGTAGAATTTGCTCTATAATTTAATTTAATACTTTCTTAAATGTGATGGATTTCTGGTGGAAACAGTAACTTTGCAATAACCTGCCATAACAATATCCTAAGTGACCTTCCTGGAAGGAAACCATTTCATGGAATCAGCAGCTTTAGTGCTGTACCACCCTGCCCTTTCCTTTTCCTTGTGCCATGTCTGCATGGTCTGTTAGACAAATGAGTATGGTACTCATGGGTCTGTAACATACTGCGCATTCACCTTTGTTTGCTCAATGTTACATTTCTTTCTGCAAACGTATAAATTCACGAGTGCAGTGACAACACAATTCAACATGCATCGTCTATCAAATTGACGGAAACCTTGATGGAATTTGGCAGGGCCTTATGTCGGTGGGGTCTGTTGGCCACAGATATCCGGTTTACGATGGAAGCCTTGATGTTACGTCTGCTTTTTACTGTATGAGCTACAGTGTAGTGTTTTGTTTAACTTATATTTGAGTGACTTTATATCATTTTACAGTTTTATGCTATTTAAAGGCTAAAAACTCAAATGTGACAGATTAATGGGGTGGTATATTGTCATACTCCTAAAATACCAGGCTGTTGGGTTAAGGCATTCTGACCTTGCCCCTGTCTATAGCATACAGATCAACATGGTGGTCATCAGTGATTTAGAACAGCGTTTCCGAACTCCAGTCCTCAGGCACCCCAACAGGTCATGTTTTCAGGATTTCCTCAGTGTTGCACAGGTGATGTCATTATTGTCGGTGCCTCAGACATTGCCACAGGTGTTCTTACTGTTGGATATCCTGAAAACATAACCTGTTGGGGGCCCTGAGGACTGGAGTTGGGGAACACTGATTTAGAAGAAAGCACTAGTAACCTCCATGCTAAGGCACCCCTCTAGCTTTTTCATTTGAAGGCTTGATGAGAATTTTTGGGGGGTGGCAGGGGTGGATTTGGGTTGGCAACAGTCTCCCTTTCAGATTTTGTATGGCTTTATATACTACTTAATGTGCACACATCCAATGTGTTTTATGCCTAGAACACGCCTTAAAAATGAACTGCTAGCTGGTGCTGTTCTTTTAGTGTCCTACTAGTATGTTAGCTTTATGGGGCATCTCGGGCATATAAAAAGCTCTCAGATTACAAGGTTGTAGGTGGAAGGACATTAAAAGCAGTTGGGTACTACGCCTGCATGCTTGGCAGCATATTCCTAATTAGCAGGAAGGACCTCTGTTTAGCTTCATAAGCAGGAGGGGAAAAAAAATGTAACATTGCATTGCTAACCTCCTTTACCACTCGCCCATACTGCCATTGGCAGCTCAAATAAAATACCGCTCTGATGTGCAGCCACAATTCTGCTGAATATTTAATAAGAGCTTTTTTTTATTTTGTGGGTCTGTGGGAGTGAGTCAGAGGTGAAGTAAGGAAGGTAAGAGCCTTTTAACCTTTTAACTGCTGAAGGACATCCATAGTGAAGGCAGACTGTACCGAATTGGACATTGTAGACTGTGCCAATGCAGTGTCAGAGCCTGGGTGTGCCAAACTCTTCATTTTGGAGGGGGAGATTATTGAGTGAGAGCACCTTTTTGGATGATTTCTCACTTGGTCCTACTCATTACCTTGACTTCATTGGACTGATTAGAAGCCTTGTGTTCCCAGGAATCCCTCCCTCTAAAAGCTGCTGTAACACAGATCGGAGGCTGCCACCGATTATCTGACTTGTCCATTTTTGCTACCTTGAACAACTGAAAGAGTTAAGCGCGTGAGGGGGCGATTCTGGAGGAATGCGCCTTTCATGTGAGTTGAATATTTCAGAATATGAGGAGAGAAGACACTAAGGGGAGAATTCTGCTTACTGTTACATCACTAGCCCCGCACGTTCTGTGCAGGTTAGCAGAACACACTGCAGTCACTTGTTTTTTTCGGCAGGAAGCAGCAATGCCGATCCCTTCCTAAGAGGAATTTTATTTCTTATTTAGAAAAGGAAGCCTTCTCGCTACCCAGGAAATGGCTTTCCTTGTGCGTTGCTATGCCAACTGCCTGCAGCCATGGTCCTCCAAAGTAAGCACAATAATGTAATTATATTGGCGTATTACATTCTGGATATTAGAGAGGAGGGGGATAGTATATGTGTATTTGTGCATTGCTGTAACGGCGAGAGATTCTTTTCGGGGTTTAGAGATACGCTTGTTGGATTTGAGAGGGACGGCGGTCATTATACGAAACGTCTATCAATGTCACACCGCTATGATTAATTGTGCAAACTTGGTTAGTTGAGCATAGCACAAAGCCCACTGGTCAGCGATCAGACCGCATCGTTAGCATCCAGGGAGGAGGTTCTTCAGCAGCACACTCTGCCCTGGCCCCCCTCCCATAGACACACACATACATGCATTCGCTGCTACCACGCTATGTAATGTCTCTGCATGGCAGCCACTGTCTAGAAACCTGCAAATGAAGCTGGAATACTGTCTTTGCAACGCTTGGCTGCTCACTTAGGGCTGTCTCCTATTCGGACTAATCCAATCCAATATTAAGCCTTTTGGAAAGGACTCTGTGGGCGGTCAGCCATTTTTTTTTCCCTTTCCTCCTTTTTTTTTTTTTTTTTTCTCTCTTCTCTTCACCCCTCACCCCCACCACTTCCAATCCTCCCCCCTCCTCCTCCTCTTATTTTCCTCCTATTCTTTAGTTTCGGCTATGGTCTTGCTTGTCTGAAAGAATGCTGGATGGATAAGATTTCATTAGTCACTTTGCATTCAGAGATGCTGGGGCTCCCAGCATTGTGAAACATGGAGACAGATGCTGTTGTGAGGACTGCTTTGCTGCATTCGGAGCTGAAAAATATCCCAGCGCTTTCCAGCTCATCCGTTATCCCTTTGCCTCGGATGGTGTTGCGGTGGTTGTTCTTCCCTGCTTTCGCGTTTTCCTGCATGCCCATGGACAGGATTCTTGCAGCCCTTCAGAAATTTACACACCATGTTTAAATTCATCCAAGCTTGTGTTCCCTCATTATGAAACCTCTTGCGTTCTCATCTAGCCATGGAATTATGGGCCAGCAGGAGAAGCACTATGTGAGTATGAGGGTTTTTTTTTTTGTTTTTTTTTTTTTGTTGCATGTGCATTTTTAGAAATGTGAATTTTTGATTTTGGTAGAAAGACAGAAAAGTTGTCATGGTAAGCGGTAAATATATATATTTTTTTACGTCTATTTTTAATTCGATGCCTCCGTACTGTGAAATTCAGATTTCCACTAGTTAGTGTCAAGTGACAGCAGATGGTACGTGTTGATTGTGAGCCTTTACTTATTTCATTTATTTTCAAGTGTCTCTTATGGCGTCTCCTTAGCAACAGAAGAGCTCAAAGGTCTTCGTTTTAGAATATTTTTGTGGGGAAAGCGTATAAATGTGTAGATGTAGTATGAAAAACACATACATGCATGCAATACGGAATGCTTTTTATTGCTTTTCATGTAACTTTTTTTTTTTTAGTTGATATTGAAATGTTTATTGTTTCCGATTTGTTTCATTTACTTGTATGTGTGTTTTATTTAGTAGCGAGTTTAGTTGATACATGTATCGGACATCTCTTATAAATGTCTCTCCCCTTTCTTTTCTATTTACTTATGTGTTTTATGATCATAATTAACATCCTTTTTCTTTATTTATTATAGAGGTTTTTAATGTGTTCATTGCAAAGTTGGAGAATTGTAATATTCAGAAGTTTTAATAGCAACTACCTCTAAGGGTGATGATTTTGTGGTACCAATTCGATAGGGGTTATATGCCTTTTGCTGGGTATATAAAGCATGCAGCCATTTCCAATGTTCCTGAATAATATATACTTCATTTTGCTTCATTTTAAATGTTGAATTTCCTCTGTAGGTTATATATACATCATATATTGCTTCCAGGGTAGTAGTAAATGAATTGCCAGTAATGGTGAGATTTGAGATGCCATGCGTTATGGCTCTGGTAGCACAAGGGTTAATTAGGTTGTTCTTCTGAATTATAATTGATCCCATGAGTCAGCTCCACTTTTGTCACACAGTAATCCCTATGTTTGTCGAAACGCATACACAGGCAGAACATCAAAACTCCCCGAATTAGGTCCAAACTGATAGGCTGAAAATGTTGCAGGATGCTTGGACAGGAACCGCGTTCAGGGCTGGATAATTACATAGTGATTTTGGTGTAGGATTGGCAGTTATGTATGGAAACCGATCCCCTTGGAGAAGAGATGTATTGGCATAGTATACCATGTGATTGTGGCCCTGCTTCAGCATAGATGTTGCTTGTCTATAGACGTTTCTTACATGTGTGTCTAGGAAATCCAGTTAACAATCAACATGGTTGACATTAGAACTCCTGTATAGGTAACCCAACTTTCCCAGATACATGATAGTAAGGGTGTATTAATCCTGTAGCAATGTAGCTCTGCTGCTTTAAAAAAAAGCTGCAAGAATTGGAATGGTGGCCATTTTAGTTGTCCTCTAGCTTTCCAAGAACTGTTTGACGAGAAGTCTACTCAACAGATGAGGACAATCGGAGCTGGCTCCATGGATGTAGACCGGTGTTTCCCAAACTCCAGTCCTCACAACCCCTCCAACAGGTCATGATTTGAGGATATACTATAGTGGTAATATCTGAGGCACTGACAAGAATTACATTACCTGTGCAATACTGAAGAAATCCTGAGAACATGACATGTTGGGGAAGGGCATTGTTCTACATTGACAGACCCCCTGTCTACCCCATCTTAATCAAGGCAAGTGAAGAGCATGCTTACCTAGATAGTTGTGTGCTACCAGGTCTAGTGGCCCTGGCATCTGCCCATATTTACCTGGTGGGATTTTCATTTTAAGGCTTCCATAGTACAAAGTATTGTATTTTAAAATGCCACTGTGCTACCAGAAAAGCGGCTCTCTTGTGAACTTTGGGTATTGCCAGTAAATTGATAAATTAACCATCTACTAGGGAGCAGACAGCACCCCTGATATGTCTGTGTAGTAAATAGGCCAGCATGGTGGCTCAGTAGTTAAGGATCTTGGATTGTAGCCCTGGTTCAATTTCGACCAAGGCCAACTATTTGTGTACAGTGCTGCAGAATATGTATGTGCTGTAGAAGTAACCATTAATACTTGTATTCCCTATGAAGTACCCATTTTGTAGCATGTTTTGTGTCTGTTTTTCCTAGAAATTCGTGATTAAAATGTTTGGCCAGGACTGAAAAAAGTCTGCTGTTTTGTTGTTTTTCCTCACAGAAACCATGCCATATTGGTCCATGGGTTGTGTCTTGTGGTGACGTTCGCTCCATTTACTTCAGCTGCAGTACCAGACATAGCCGATGACACAGATGTAGCGCTGGTTTTGAAAAACAGCTGACATTTTTCCTAGTCCTGGGGAAGCCCTTTAAACTGACAACTGGGTGTTACCATTCCTCCCTATGAAAGAAGGCGTGTGCCACTACACATGCTGACAGTACTGATTGGTGTGACGGTCTGGGGGGCTATCACATGTGACAGTCGGTCACCCCTACTAGTGGTACGAGGGACTATGACAGCTCAGTGATATGTTCAGGACATCCTGCAGCCACGTGTGTTCCTCTCATGGCGGATTCCAAGAGGCATCTACCAGCAGGATGGTGCTCGGCCGCACACAGCAAGGGGGTCACAGGAGCCACAACATTGTCACACTTCTGTGGCCACCCGGTCACCAGATTTATCACCAATAGAACATGTATGGGACCATCTGGCATGCGAATTACGACACCCTACATGTTTGACACCCCTGCTCTGGTTCGTGCCACATCAGCCTTATGGTTGCCTTCACAGACCAATTGCAATTGTAAGACTGTGTATAATGTAAGCTTCCTCACTTAAGTGTATTTGCGCAGCTTATTACAAGCGCAATTGTTGTGTGCAGAATACTCAGTGGGTAGAACCCCATGATCTCCACAAGTTTGTTCACCTGAATGTATTTTTTCACACAATGTGCGATTGTGTGAAAAAATAATGCAGCATGGCCTATTGTGTTAGGCATTATCCATCGCTATAGGCCATTTAAATGAATGGGCTGGCACAAATACGCAGTGAGTATACAGGAAACCTGCCTATTTATGCCTTAATTCAATGGGCCAGCCTGCGTTCTTTTTTTGCGCGTGCAACTTCTCAATGCATTCGCCTACACAAATGCACTCACGTGCCCTGAAAAACTTGAGGGGAAATTACGCTGCATGCTTGCCTGACTCCAGTGCGTTTACGGCCGTGTGAATGAGCTCTAATAGTGACCCCCGTAGTGGCCTCGGTAGTCAATATACCTTATATAGTAGCCCTAGTAGTAGTAGTAACCCTTGTACTGGTCTCTGGCTTGCCTACAGGTAGTCCCACAAACCCAGTCTGCAGGTCTGGTCCTGCAGTGGTGCAATCCATGACTGCTGACCTCTCCCCTCGTGGTGAGGGGAAAGAAGAGGTCAGCTGGCAGATTTGAACTGTCTCTCCGCTCAACGGGACCTGCATACTGGGTGAGTGGAATGCTGCACGGCTGGCGTGTCACATAAAATGAGGTGGCGGGCGGATTCAGCCTGCGGGCCTTGTGTTTGACACGTGTGCTATAAAGGCTTACTTACAGCGAATGTGGACAGATATGCTGCAGAATACCATGCAAAACCTGTATGCCTCCATGCCTAGCCGTATCACATCTTGTATCCAAGCTAGAGGCGGCGGTACAGCAGGGTGCTAGAGCCTCCATGCCCACCCGTATCACATCTTACATCCAAGCTGGAGGCGTTACAACAGGGTACTAGAGCCTACATGCCCATCTGTATCACATCTTGTATCCAAGCTAGAGGTGGTACAACAGGGTACTATAACTTCTATGCCCACCCGTATCACATCTTGTATCCAACCTAGAGGTGGTACAACGGGTACTAGAGCCTCCATGCCCCCCTGGTATCACATCTTGTATCCAAGCTAGAGGCGGTACAACAGGGTACTAGATCCTCCATGCCCCCTCGTATCACATCTTGCATCCAAGCTAGAGGTGGCCCAACAGGGTTCTAGAGCCTCCATGCCCACCCGTATCACATCTTGTATCCAAGCTAGAGGTGGCCCAACAGGGTACTAGAGCCTCCATGCCCACCCGTATCACATCTTGTATCCAAGCTAGAGGTGGCCCAACAGGGTTCTAGAGCCTCCCTTCAAGTGTTCAGTTTTCTGCAATAGATTATCCTTTTGCTCTGATATGTAATCACTTATATCAACGTTACTATCACAGAAAGTTCCATTAGAATCTGCCAACTTCTCCTAGGTGCTTGATTTTTTTGACAATTAGTGTGTTTACCAAAACGGGTCTGTCAGGATGGACGACTGGTCCTTTTTAGCTGTTCACTTTTCAGGAAAGAGTTGATCTTGAGCAATGTATCAAATCTTATCGTAAAACATTTTTGGTATCTTGCTCTAAAAAGAAGTGTTCATTTTGAGCTAGACCCACTTCCCAACTTCATATCCTCTTTATTTGCTCTTTATTCTGTCTAGCCAATTATTTGCATGTTCCTGTGCCCAAACTTGTTGGTATTAGTCTCTATCTGTAAGCATAGCAGGAATGACCTCTTAAACTGCTTTACCTTATAGCGTCAGCTCACTGTACTATGTTGTAAGAGCATAGAGTAAAGGGGATAGATGCAGAACTCTTGGGTGTATAGATTTGTAGGAGTTAGTTTTGTGATTTCAAGTAAAAAGCAACTGCCAGGACTTATAACACTTGTGAGTCCTATTTCCCCAGCCCACACACACACTTTAGATGTATGTATACCGAGAAAGCTGTCAATCAGCATTGTGTGGGTGGGAGAAGCAGGCCTCACGGGCTCACAATGCAAGTCATGGCAGCATCTAAACTGTTTTTTTCCCATATGACAAAACCCAGCCTCCCCTTCTCCCCCACTATATCATGCTGCCCTTAGGCACCTGACCAATCTCCTGTAAGTTCAGAAAACTTTATTCACGTTTTTCTTCATGCAATCTGTCCTTTATTTTAATTACTGCGTTGGTATTTTTTTTATTTATAAGCGGTTTTGCATGATGATTGTGCAGTGTGAACACATGCAGTAAAAGACCGATCAGCAATAAATCTCTGATTTGGATCTTTCATACGGACCATAAAATCATCGTTGGTCTTCTGCTGCATTGTTCAGTTTAAACAGGCAGTTGCTCGCTCATGAGCGGCTGCCTGTTTACTGTGCATGGAGGCGCTGAGCCTGGAACTATCTCTGGCCCGCTCCACCTCCGCTCACTGAGCAGCGGACAGTGGTCCCGTGTAAAAGGGGCTTAACTCTCCACTTATCTATTAGCTGTTTATCCTGCTTGCTATTGATGACCTATCCCAGGACAGATAGATCATCAGTAGTGTTTGCCTGGAAAACCCCTTTAAGGTTCTTAGACAGATTAGAAGATGTACTTTTAGTCCGCTTCACTCTTTAAATGACCTTGTCAATGTCTTTATAGACAGGCTAGCTGCCCCAGTTACTCACATAGGTCTGCCATGTAAATAGATTGCATTTCATATCCCATCATTGTACATTCTAAGAATCCTATAGAAGATATGAATTATATTACGCTGCTCTATATTGGGTAATTCTAGTGTTTTCTGGGTAGTGTTCATAATATAGGTTGTAGGTGGTAACATGCATCTTATTACCAATTTATGTTCTCATAATGTGTGAACCTATTCCACAGCGCGTTACTGGGCTTGTCATTACTCCCGATCGCAGACACATTAGGGTCATCTTCATAAAAAATAATTACCCTTTCAGAGTAACCCATGTAAATTCTGGGAGCGCATATAAAGTCCGAAGAGATACCGGCTTTGGTTGGATTTAAACTCCGGATTCCCACATCGCAGGGCAGCCGTGTGAATTACCAAACCGCTGTTTATAAAATGCGTCAAACCAATACTGTGAAGGGGGTTATAATATCTTCACTTATTCTGCATGTGGCATCAGGGTCCAATACAAGGCGCCTATGTCTTCCTTGTCCAGTAATGCCCCTGCATGGACATCCTCTGTTCTTTCAGGAGGTGTCCCTACTTGCATCCATATTATTAGCAGGGTCTGGTAAAGTTTGTTCTCATTTTGGAGCTAATTACTGTATCTAATGATGTAGCTGCTTTCAGTGACTTCCGCAACTTTCTGCTTGTTGCTTAGCAACATCTTAAAGTTTCTGCAAGTGCTAAAAAGTTGTGCTGTGAATTAAGTAACAAAATGAAATGGCGGTCAATTAAAAAACCTACTAAATAATTTCTTGATCATGTACCATATATCCTACGAAGTGAGGGCTCTTTCATACAGTCATATGCGTTTTTACTTTAGCCTGCCGGCGACATAACACGTGAACGGGCGTACAAATCTAACGTTTCTGCACCTGTTCAGACAGCATGGGCCCGGTGCATATACGCCGAGCCCGCAATGCCATCAGGCAGGGGGGAGACAGTTTAGCTCTGCTAAGCTGTCTCCCTGTTACCTACCCATCACTGGCTCTGGGCAATGGGAGGAGGCGGGGCCGGAGCTAGTGTGCTAAGCTTCCTCCCCTTGTTAGTAGCCAGCAATGGGAGTGGTGGGGCAGAGCTTAGCAACTAACTCTGCCCTGTCCCATCCCCTCCCATTGCAAACAACCAGCAAGGGGCAGAGAAAAGAGGGAGGGAGTTTAGCAGTCACGCTACTAAATTCCCTCCCACCTCCCTTCTCTGGCCGCTGTCATTGGCTCCCATAGGCTCTCTATGGCAACGGCCAACGTATTCCGGCCGGAAAAGAAAGTTCCAGTGCCATCTTTCCTGTCTGGCTTAAAAGCGCCCAGCGCTTTATTGGCCGGCCGGGGATTTTTATGCCACGGGAATACGGCCATGTGATCTGATGTATTGGAATCCAATGCATCAGATTGTAGCGTATATTAGCCGGCTGTGAAAACGGCGGCCAATATACGCTTGTGTGAGTAAGCCCTAAGGTATATGTTGGTGCCTTTTATAACAAGTGGGGTAGCAATAAATCTCATTTACTTTGTACATAGTACGCTAAACGGAGAGTGATACTTTTTCTGATGACTCCAAATGACCACTGACTGATTTCATTGACTTTTATAGGGTATATAAATGTAGTATTTGGATGGCAAGAGTATTGCTGCAAATTGTGTAACTTTTACCTTTAAAATATTGGAAAGCTTGATAGAATTCCCAAATGGAATCTCCAAGTGCAGCTGTGAACAGTGTCTTATATATAGACTTGCAAGACCAAGTAAGTAATCCCTTTTGGAGTCACCTAGATTTCTGCATTGATTACTAATAAAATGTGGTCAGATTTTTACCCAGGTCCTAATTTATAGACCAACACAATCTGGCTAAACTAATCACACACAATTGTACAGTTTGTCTATTAAGCACATCATCCACAGTGCAGGGAGAAAAAGTAAGTGAACCTCTGTGTTAATGTCTTCACGAGCTGATATTTCTGTATTAAATTCACTGTCAAATCAAAGGCAATGCTATAAAATGTTCTAATACTCGGGATGCTGTAAGGCAGCCAATAGTGAAATAATGCTTTGAAGCTGTAAATAACTCTGATATTTACTTGCACCCTCCTGGGCATTGGAGTGAGGGACAGGGAATTTGCAGGTTCCATTAGAATTTATGGACATTATGCCAGCCATTGAGTTATGATACAACAGACCTGTCATAAATTACAATTTCTATGCGCCTGGCCGCATTGAGAAGATATACAGTAGGCAGCTTATATCCTTCTGTGTCGATATACAGACGTAACCTGACGTGTGATTTATTATTGACTTTTTCTCGGTTTGTCTAGCACTAGTGATTCCAAAGCAAATTGCTTGTCTCCTTTGAAAAGGATTCTTGGGGGACCCCATGAAAGTTATAAATTCTGCACATATCACAGTGTTCAGTGAATAACTGGTGGCGCGATCTCAGGGGGATCATGGAGAACACAGTCAGGGGTAATGTAGGCAGGGTTTTAATTACTGCAGGTTAGAAATGTCATCGACATTTGGTTTAATATCCCTCAGCTTGTTAGGTTCTCGCTGGGCACATAAGTAATAATGTGATTTTTCTCTGTTTAGCCACAAAACACCATTGCTTTGACTACAGGCTGACTAGTACAGAAGTTGTATGTATAGGCGAGAATACCTTGTGCACAGACTTGCACTGTTTGGTATGTGAAGATCTCTTGATAACATTGCGACTTTTGTAAATTGTAAATCCACCAATACATACGAACCCATGATTTAACAAAGAAATCTCTGATTATTGCTCCAGTGTTCATTATAAATGTGTGCAGGGCAAGATGAATCGAGCACTGGCACTACCAACAGCGCCAACTACCATGTTGCTTCATAGATAACCATTTAGTGGTCTAATTGATAGCTGGTGTCCGATGGTTCAGCATTGAGTATATACCACACCAAACCCAATAAGAACGGGCATCATGATAGCGTTGTATCTAGAAAGGTGTAGCAATCCGATGGAACACAAAATGCTAACTCATCTAGTAGACGAGGAATGTCTAGACCAGTGTTTCCCAACTCCAGTCCTCAAGGCACCCCAAACAGGTCATGTTTTCAGGATATCCTATAGTAAGAACCCCCTTGGCAATGTCTGAGGCACCGACAATAATTACATCACCTGTGCAATACTGAGGAAATCCTGAAAACATGACCTGTTGGGGTGCCTTGAGGACCGGAGTTGGGAAATACTGGTCTAGACGATGGGCAGTTGCCCCAATTCTCCGCGGTCATCCTGTCAGATAGACTGACCGCGGAGATTCGTCTGTGGGCTCCTGCTCCTGGGCGGCGATCTGCCGCAGAACTTCGCAAAGCCTGTGAACAGGAGGGGGCCTTACACAGGGCGACTGTCGTCTGAATAGTCGCTCATGCAAGTCGTTTAAGCGTACAAACGATAAAGGTTTGCTTTTACACAGAGCAATGATTGTTCAATAGTTGTGTGCAGAGTTATAGTTCATGTTCACAAGTTGATTTAATGTGAGTGCTTGTGACTTTACACCAGACAACTGATCACCCAATGACTATTTTAGGTGAGCTGAAAATGAGTAGTGAGTGAATTATCACTCGGTGCCCGGTTGGTGGCCGCATGTACAAGGGACGACCATTGCTGTGTAAAGGTACCTTTACTCTAAAGCTTTGAAGCTGGTCTATTTGAACATGTGGCCTAGACTGCAGACCCTATGCTGTAGACCCTCTCCTACCTATTGGCTGCAGCGGCCCCGGTGTCATCGATGCTAGGACATGTGACCGATGCAGCTCCTCAACAGCTCACGTCTGCAGGTGATTCGCTGCAGCCGTGACTTGTTCCTTTGTTGGGATGTCAGTGCTGCTACAGCCAAAAGTCGAAAGCAGCAGGGATCAGACATCAACAGCAGGGGATCGAGTGAGGCCTATGGCTTTTTATGTAGATACAATACAGGCAGCAGTTTTGCAATTTTTTCTTTCTAGATAATCCCTTTTAAGAGCTAATTTTTGAATCCCATTCTGTGAGCTGAAGTAGATCCAAATAGATCACTGAATATATAATAAGTCCTGCATTGAATCTCTGCTCCCTTACAAGTCCAGAAGATGGTCTCACTCATAGAGGATGGTCTTGACTGTATGAGCGTGCGTTCAGTCATTAAGTGAGACCACCCTCTGGCTTCATGTCAGTAAGTAACAACTTGTACTTTAAAGGGGTTGTCCTGCGCCGAAACGGGTTTTTTTTTTAACCCCCCCCCCCCCCCCCCGTTCGGCGCGAGACAACCCCGATGCAGGGGTTAAAAAAACAAACCGCTCAGCGCTTACCTGAATTCCGGCGGTCCGGCGTCTTCATACTTACCTGCTGAAGATGGCCGCCGGGGTCTGCTCCCTCCGTGGACCGCAGCTCTTCTGTGCGGTCCATTGCCGATTCCAGCCTCCTGATTGGCTGGAATCGGCACGTGATGGGGCGGAGCTACACGGAGTCGGCATTCTGCACGAGCGGCTCCATTGAAGAGAGCAGAAGACCCGGACTGCGCAAGCGCGGCTAATTTGGCCATCGGAGGGTGAAAATTAGTCGGCTCCATGGGAACGAGGACGCCAGCAACGGAGCAGGTAAGTAAAAAACTTTTTATAACTTCTGTATGGCTCATAATTAATGCACAATGTACATTACAAAGTGCATTAATATGGCCATACAGAAGTGTATAGACCCACTTGCTGCCGCGGGACAACCCCTTTAAAGGCTTTTTCGCTTTTATTATTGATGACCCATCTTCAGGATAAGTCCTAATTGGTTGATCGGTGGGGGTCTGCCACTCGAGATCCTCACCGTTCAGCAGATTGTTGGGCCACTGTCTGCAGATAGCACTGTCAACATTGCAGCTCCACAGTTTGGTACTACAGGCTCGGCTGCCATTGAATTCACAAAGAAGGATCAGGCATGTTGAATGGTGGGATCTTTTACTCCCCGGGGAGTTTAGTGCTGGGAGTAGTATCTGCCAACAGCTCTCACTTTTGAAAGAAACCTGTTTTGCATGTCTATGGCTTCTTACTAATAGTTGCCCCGTGTATAGCCAATTTTAGGAAGCTGGAAGGTACTATGAACAAACATAGAACTGAATATTAAGCTATTCTATTGTGCAAGTCATTACATCAATTTGGTTTAGATCTCTTTCACACGCGCTACAAGATCGCGCTACAAAACACATGTATGTGAAGCCCATGGTTTCCAATGGGTTCTTTCACATGAGATGTTTTGTAGCCTGAAAGAACCCATTGGAAGCCATGGGCTACTTCACATACATGCACTTAGTAGCAATGATTTTGTAGCCTGTGTGAAAGAGGCCTAATAGACATGAACTTCAAGGTAATGTGTGTGATAAAAGAAATTCATATCTATGACTGCCTGAGGATATTTATAGAGTTAGGGACCCAAAAGACATCTAGAAAGTGTTGCATAAATGGAAAAAATTTGATGCGATATAGTATCCTAGGAAAGTTTTAAAGATGCTGTCTCACAATGACAGCCTCTGTCCACATGTCTGATTAGAGTACATCGACACTAGGGAGAGGAGTAATCCTTTTGGTCCCCCCTTTTTGAGTCTGAAGGAAGATCTGCTTTGAAGAACACAGAGGGGTCTATGCATTACCTGGATGGCCATCCATCTGGCTTTCCTTGGTGAAAACGGACTAGAAAAGCTGAATTCTCTATAAAAATACTTGTTTTTGCGACCTTTTAATTTTTGCCATTGAGTCATTTAAATGTATATGAACCAAAACTTGCCATAGAAATTAGGAGCACTAGAAGGTCTCGTGTGTCCACACTATGTGACTAAAGCGGCCTTGTTATATGTAACATCCAGTCATTGTGCACATTTCCTTTTCTAAACTTGCTCTACGCAATCGGCATGTACACTGGAAAAAACCTCGCAGCCTGTACACTGACGTGGCCATGGGCTTTAATGGCCAAATCTATGACAAGGATAGGCTTTTGGTGTAACTTTTGTAGGTATATGAGGGACACGCAGACTCAACTGGATACAAAATAACGTATATCACAAAGTTTTAGTGGGAGTCCATGGTAGATATATGCAGTGGTATAATTATGTTTGGTAATACATAGCATAGTTGTGTCAGAATATATCTAATACCGTTTAAGCAAATTTATAGTTAGCATACATCACCTTTTAAAGGGGGTTTCCAGCTCTGAACGAGCAATAAGGACCCTTAGGATAGTTCAATTATTCAAACATCAGCTCATCTATGACATCACAGCTAGCTCGTTGGCTCGCTCCTGTGCAGCCTGCTTACACAGGCAGATACATTGTTGGTTCGTTCAAATGAGAGTTATTCAGGCTTTCACATTAGCTGTATTAGTGAATGTTAGACTGAACGATAAGTGAACAACCCAATGATTATTTTTATGCCTGCATAAAATGAATGAACGAACGAAAAGCGAACCATTATTGTCCGTCGTTCAGTTGTTGGCTCGCATTCACTTGCGCTCGATTGAACGCTTATCGTTCCGTAGACAGCTGGAAGCAGATGGCTCCATACATTTTGAATATATCTATATCTATATCTATATATCTATATCTATATCTATATATCTATATATATATCTATATATATATATATATATATATCTATATATCTATCTCTATCTCATTTCAAATTTTTCCTTTGGACCACCGCCACATACAGAGAACTGCCTTTTTAAAACGTTTCTACGAAATTGGCCATATTTCCCAAAACACTACTACTTGAATGGGCATGGACTGCAATAGCAGACACTGTTGTTGTATAGCTTTATAAATAAGATCAGTTTAAACCCATTATGGTTGTGATGCTACATTGGGACAAACCTACTATACAAAGCCTACCAGATGGTGTTCTACCAATTGTCAGTAGGACCTTGTAGATGACAGGCGTAGGTGTTAATATAAAGCAATCAAAGCTACAAGGGTGAGGCGGGTTTCACAGATAAGCCCATTCATTGATTGCTATTTATTCTAATAGTGACCAACCTAGTTGAATCTCATAAAGGAATAAACCTTGCAGGGATTCAGAGCCTAAGCGTTTGTGTATGCATAATTTCTGGAAAATTAATGGTCACGGTTGAAGCTTTGCTGCTGATGAACAATAGTTTAATTCAAATGGCAAGAGGTTTGTATGAAAAGGACTAAGAATTCATTGGGATAATCCCTCACAAATAATGTAGCGTCGTATGATCTATGAGGACTTAACTGCTTGGTGCTACAATACTGTACATAACAAATAAATATTTGTAATATTGGCCGCCAGTTTTTGAAACTTAAACTTTTTGATTCTTAATATTGAATTAAAAATCGAATATTTTAACACTTTGCTTCCTGTAAATCCTGAGTTCCTTCAATTGTCAAGATGACGTTTATTGTACTTTTAAATGGAAACAGCCCATCCATAGGGTTATGTCTGCACACTTATCTTTCCTGTCTTCGATGTTTTAGGAGCAAATCATATGCAGAAATGTGATGCCAAAAAAAAAAAAGCCCCAGATTCTGATTGAGTCTCCTGCAAAGAGCCTGTAACATGACTCTGAAGGTCAGAGGGTCTCCATTTAACTGGAAGGAAACTAGAAAGCTGCCTGTCTGTTTGCTTGCAGTTTTACAGATGTGGAACAGACCACTAGACAGCACCCAAACATTTCTTTATGATCAGACTCTAAATGGATAGGATTTGTTGGCCTAGCGTACGGTTCATAGATGGGCGTTGGTTTACGTTACTGTGTCACTGGATCTCAGCCACTTATAAATAGTTCACAGAAAAACATAGAAAGATTAAATAGTTTTTTGCTTAGAAAACCCCATTGATGATCTATCGTCAGAATATGTCATCAATAGTTATTGATTGGGGACCAACCGCTCTGGATCCTCAGCAATCAGCTGATCGTCCAGCCCGCTGTCAGTGCTGAGGGGGCAGACATGGTCATCAGGCATGGGAGCGGAAGTGCCATAGCTGGCTTCATTTCATTTGACATCAATAGGAGCTGAAGCCTACTGTTACACTTCCACTGCCGACCCTGGTATTGGAGGCATAAGTGCCTGAAATAGAAGAGCTGGCTTCTGCTTCCATTGATTTCAATGGGTCTGAAGCTGGCTATTGTACTTAAAGCTCCCGTCCCTGATGCACTGACAGCAGGCTGGATGGGCAGCTCATTGCTGGAGATCCTGAGCAGAGGGTGATTCAAGGAGGTTTCCGTAATACTCATTCACTTCTATGGTACTTAAGTAAATGGTATAACAGAGTGTACTTGGCTATTTCTACAGTTCTTGGCCATGGCATACAGCCAGGCCAGTAGCTATGGGGTTCACAATGCAAGATAGGTGCGGGATCCAAAAGTAAGACCTACAGCCATCAGACTTCTAATGGCATAGCTTATGAATCTGCCATAAAAGTTAAGAAGGGAAGACACGGGATCAGTTTTAGCATCAAATTTTCTCTGGTGCCAAAGGGAACAGGACCAGATCACCGGACTTATGCTTTCCTAGGGAAGCAATTTTGGCATTCAATGTATCGGCCAGATGTCTGTCCAGCTATGTAGCACATCACTGGTTGGCTTGTAGGAGTTAGACTTGCCATGTACCTTTCAGTAGTTCAGCTGCTTGTTTACTGTTCTTTACTTTACAAAATAACCTACTCCTAAATGAATCTTCATCAGATACAAAAGTATCATGTATGAGAACACCCAGGGGTATCTTCACATATAGCCAAAGACATGGAGTCTTTTGTCTAGAAGGGGATCTTATCGCTCTCAACGTAGCCTATAATGCTCTCTTCTTAAGGCAAAGCTAGTTATAGACCTGTACATATGGAATGGGGAGTAGCCTCCTCAATGAAGACATTCATGTCTCATTGACCAAAACCAGCGTTGCATGGAGGTGTCGGGTAGCTAAGTCCTGACTATAAGCCCTGTGGTCTGTGTGGGATGAAGTGATTGATTATCTTCTGCAGTCATGGAAAAGTTTATTTTAGCCTGGATTTTCAGCTCTACACTTGCTTGCATTTGAACATAAACCTTTCACTGGTAACACATTGCTGCAGTTTATGATGGAAAGCTTGGTGTGAGGCATTACTGCATACAGACCCTGCTATTCCACATGGCGCAGACTTTACTTTGGCTTGTGTTCATTTAGTTGGGCAGTGATATTACAGCCTGCACCAAGAACACTTGTATAGTGAACAGCTAACGTCTTAATGTCACTCATTATTTGACCTTTTTCCCCCCTTATAGTTGGCTTGTCCCAAAAACATTGAAGCTTTGTCTGCACTGAGGTGGGGTGGCCCTGTAGGCAGTCCCCATGAGACAGCCACGGCTCTGTAGCTGGAAGCTGAGCCATCAGACTACGGCTATTGGATATATGTTGCAGAACCTCCTAGTTACAGCTCAGCTGCATTCATATATAGTGGATATAAAAAGTCTACACACCGCTTCTTAAAATGCAATGGTTTATTTTTTTATGTTGGAAAAAAAAAATGACAAAGATGAATGATTTCAGATATTTTTCTACCTTCAATGTGACCCATTTTCTGTACAATTCCATTCATCTTTGTTGGAGTTTTTAACATGATAAAAACCGCATTTTAACGGGTGTGTAGATTTTTTTTATACCCACTGAATGCTTGGTTGTGCCAGATGGAAAAGCCTTTCTGGCTAGTTCATTGTAGCTCCTTTGAGCCTATAGAGCGCTTGGGGAGATAAATGGTGCAATGAATTCATTTGGCATCCCCATCCAGTGGGCTTTTACGCTGTTGCCGCATCACCAGACATATATGGTCTAATGTGTACAGCCCCCTTCTAGACTATTTCCCAATGCCCTCTAAGGCCTAATCCACCCAAGTGCTGTCTGAGTTTGTAACTGAACAAACTTGGACAGAACTCAGACCCATTAAGATCAATGGAACTTCTCAGGTGAGCAATCTTACCCGCAGTCCGATGGGCGATATGAAAGAAATCACATGCCCTATTCTGGTCACGAACGTAAGGAGGGCATGCAGTGTCCACTCTCCCACACATCTGAGACCACATGGAGAGGGTGCCCCATGTGCTGTCCAGTGCAAGTTGTATTCGAGAATTTCTGGCATAAATTGCACTCGGATGCCTGAATGTGGCCTTAAAGCCCTTTTACACTGCAAGCTAAATTGGAACGAGCATGCGATCAGCGGGAAAGTAGGAATCGTTCACTTTGCATGCATTTAGACTGAAAAAAATTGGGCAGTTTTGATCATGCATTGGATCATAATCACGCCTCCAGCCAACCCTCCTGCCGCTGCTTTTTATTCAACAAATCCATATGACGCCTGTTTATGCCGAAAGCTTTTCAGCAGAAAATTGATGATTTTTAGGTCTGCATGAAAGATCCAGTCAGTGATTTATCACCCACTGTTCGGTCGCTGCACACATTTACACCTAGCAATTATCATGCCAACTGCTTCAATGCCATCTTAAAGAGACTTTGTCAACTTCTTTTAGCCCTATAAGCTAAGCTTATGGGCTGGGAGTAGGTGACCTGCTGAGACCGGTGATGTAAATGTTAGACTTACCTTCCCCTTTGTTCCTTCGGTGTCAGCGCTCAAATTCACCACTCGATGCATTGGGCAAAGCTGGTAAGTAGTCCGCCCATTATATAATTAGAATGGTGACGTTTCAGCGCTGACACCGGGGGAACGACGGGAGAGTTAAATATAACATTTACATCCCCGTAATCAGCATTTCACCTTCTTTCAACCCATAAGCTTAGCTAAAAGTAGGTGACAAATTCCCTTTTATGATCCATTTACTGGACGTATAAGTAGCTTTCACATGTAGTATGTTGTCAGTGATGTAATGGAATGTTCAGAATTAAATGAACACATCAGTCTTGCATACAGTGATATAAACCTCATACCGGTACTGGTAAATACCTCAGTCTTATAGGGAGCACTATGACTTGCCAGAGTCCTGGATTCAGATCCAACCCCTATATCCATGCAATTAGTACATTCTTCCTGTTGAGTGGGTTGATCTTGGCACCAACATACTCAATGCTTAAAGTGGTAACCATTATCGAAATTACAAATTATCATGGGTTTTTATTACATTTTTCTTTATTCCCTTTGTCTATTTTATTATGTTTCGATCGTCTCCTGGACAAGGTCTTCATTGGAACTCCTTCCACTCTTGCCTCAGGCTGTAAGATACAGTACAGCATATCCTATTTGGCCTCTAGATGTTGGCACCCGTGAAAACAGCAATTTCATGAAAATGTTCTTCCTTTAAAAAAAATGTCACTTTTTTTGGCTTCTTAAGAATTATTTCTTGTGCCTGATTATAAGGAAAGTAGACACAAAGTTGTTATGAGTTACTGTCAAGCTGAAGAGCCTGTTGGTTCTGTATAACTAATGGTAATAGGTTTAGGCCGCCTGCACACGGGCGGAAATCCCGCAGCGGTATTTCCCGTGGGATTTCCGCCACTGAAAGTTTGCATAGGAGTGCATTACAATACGCACTCCTATGCAGACGGCCGCGGTTTGGCCGTGCGAAATCTCGCGCGGCAAACAAACCCGCGGCATGTCCGATTTTTGTGCGGGGCTCGCAGTCACCCGGCCGCCGGCTCCGGTCTGCGCATGCGCCGGCTGCGCGGCAGCCGGCACATGAAAGAGCCGAGGCCGCCAGGCGCGGGTGAGTACGCGCTCGTCCCTGCAGGCTCTCGGGTCGGGTCCCGCGGCGAGAATTCTCGCTGCCGGATCCCACCCGCTCGTCTGCAGGCGGCCTTAGAGAGATGTTGCCTTCATCAGTGGTCTGAGATAGTGTGATAAGTATCCTAAAAAAATCACCTGGCCATTGCGCTCCTCTGTATAAATACAGTAGGACTTTTGGGTAGCTGACATCTGAAAACCATGAAGGCATTAATAAGTGATAGTTTCCAAAGTGCAAAATTATATATAATCTGGATGTTTAAGAGGGAAACCAGTCATCGAAAAAGAGATTTACTAAATGAACCCCAATTATGGCTCAATTTGCACCAAAAACTGCCATACATGCTTTGGCGCAAATGTATTATTTCTGTGCCTGACAATGGGCATGACTTAAAGGGTTCTGTCATTAAAAAAAAAATTAGATAGAATGATTAAAGAGTTTTTTGCTCGGAAAACCCATTGATGATCTGTCATCAGAATAGGTCATCAATAGTTATTGATCGGGGACCAACTGTTCGGGATCCTCAGCAATCGGCTGATCATTCCGCCCGCTGTCAGTGCAGAACTGCCCAACATGGTCATCGGGCATGGGAGCAGAAGTGCCATAGCTGGCTTCATTTCATTTTACATCCATAGGGAAAACTGAAAACTAGAGATGTATCCTCCATTTTTAGTTATATAATGGTCATGTATCCTCCATTTTTAGTTATATAATGGTCAGACATAGTGTTATTCCTCATGGACACGCACATCATCTTATTCTGAAAGTGTAGATATACTTTAATGCACTGAACGGGATAAAACTGATAGGTCTGTGGGATTCTAAATGCTCGGCCCACCACAATCCCGTGATCAGGGGACCAAAGTTCTCTCTTTTTCACAATGCAGGATAGCTTTTCCATATTTTCCTAATGTAGCAGCGAATGGTCTGATGGTCACGCATGTGCGGCCGCAGCTCCATTCATTTCAATGGTACTTACTGAAATAGCCGAGCACTTCATACTTTGCTATGTCTTCCCCATTGAAATGAATGGAGCCGCACATGCATGACTATAGGCCCGTTCGCTGCTGCATTGGGGAAATAGAGAGACGTGATCCTGCATTGCGAGAGGAGTTGACTTAGGTCCCCCATTCTCTGGATCTGACCGCAGAGACCCCCACCCATCTGTCACTTTTCACCCATTCAGTGAGTGGGTGAAAACTTGTCATTTCATCCACTAACCGAAATAATCCTATAAGTGAAGTTTAATTTGCCTCCATCAATCATTGCAGCCTTATTATTCGTCTGAACTCCTCTATACGATTGAAGACGTTTTAGTATAATATAACTAAACTGAACATTTAATTTAATTCCAGTAAAATAGAGATTAGCCGCTCTATTATCTATTAAGCTGGAGGAAATATTTTACAGTTAGAGAGGCCGCTTTTTAGATTCTGTCTGCTAATCAGATTGCTATATTGCAGAATGGTGTGGTTATAGTGACCAGCAGCACAGATGCCAAGTGGACTGCAGAGGATAGATTGCTGTACAGTCTACATTCTGCAATGCAGTCTGAAGAACAAGTGGCGAGTACTGCAAAACCCTCTGGGCCTGGAGAAACAAAGATGGCTACAGCAGCTTCTCTGACTGGGCATAGTATACATCAGTAGTCTAAGGGCCCCTTCACACTAGTAAAATGGCGCCATTTTTGTGCAATGTGAGTGAAAACTCAGAATTATGAAACCCATGCATTTCAATGGTTTCCTTCACATTTGCGATTTTTAATTCATTCAATGTTGTGAAAGAAAAAATTGCAGTATGCTCTAACCTTTCTCTCTTTTTTTTTTTTTATTTTAAATCTCCCATATTTCTCTATGGAGCCTCCTTTTTATTGTATCGCGAAGCACAAACTTACGTTTTTTTATATGAGGTCATGCGTTTTTAACATTAGAAAGTCCGATTGATTGTCTCATGAAAAAAATACATAAGTGGCAGCGATGTTTTTGCAAACAAATGCATCACTGACTCTCTGACCTCTCGCGAACAAAACTGCGATTATAATTCCCCCCCCCCCCCCCCCCCCAGTTATTTTCCCGTGGCAAGATGGCGACCGACGATATGAAGGAGCCCTCAGGGTGCTTTTACACAGAATGATTATCGTTCACATAATCACTGGATGGTTTGAATTTGAATGATAATCATTCAGCGTTACTACGGCCAATTGAACGAGGAATTCGCTTGCTTATAGTTTGTTCTTAGCGAAAATCATTGTTGGTTCCTCTATGAATCATTCGGTTTAAGCTCACTGGTAGAGGGAACTGAACAATCCTGTTAAAAATAAATAAATAAAAATCAATTTCTCTTTGTGTTTAAACTGACCGCCTGAGCGAACGCGCAAACTGTGGCATGGAATGCTCGTGCAAACTATTTTCTGCACCCTCAGTCACTCCGCCTGCTTTGATTGGCCAGTGTCCACATGAGCAATGGTGGCCAGTCACAGCAGCATGTAGTGTCTTAGACTACCCTGCATGCTATGCACAATGTGCATCCGCTAGTCAGAGAAGCAGTTCGGCCATCTTTCCGACTCCAGCCCCGGAGGGTTGATATAACCGAATTGCTGTTTATCCAGTTTATTCTATTTTTTTATAGTGGGATTTAATTTTTTGTGAACTAATCCTTTCTCCAGTCTTGTGAAATGGTTTGCTGATGATCCATCAACCAATGTTGTTGTTTGTTTTCTGAATACACGCAGGAATATTTTCAGAGGCGGTAATAACCATTTACCATGTTGACCTGTCACTTAGCATTATGCCTTTAAATAGTCAGTGAAGATGAGTTTGTTAGGTGTAATTACATCTATTGACTTGTGCTGTTAAATCACTGAACCCTGCGAAAGATGCGCGCTTTAATGGTCGCTCGCCATAGACCGCGAATGAGTATACATTATAGCGGATGATAAGTGGCCTTAATCCTTACTGGTCTGTTAAGTGTCTCGTTCCTCCCTAATTGTTGTCCTTATAGCACATTAACCACCTAGTAAATTGGGATGGGAAATGGATTGTCGTAAGTGAATGACATTTCACCTGACAGTCTTGTAATGACCGTGTACAGTGCATGGGGATGAAATAGCTGCAATCCTAGATCTGTGAACTAGATGGACTCTGTTAAATTTGGATTATTTACTAATTACTAGGTGATCTACCCGTGCGTTACACGGCACTAGGAGGGCAGAGATTGGTTATTGAAAATTGGGCTTTCAAAAAGATTTTATGACTAGCAGGCCTGGAATATACAAAGTGGGCCACAAAAATAAGCCGAGCACCGCAGTGTTATGAGAGCTGTCCAAAAGAAAATCTGTGTTGCCCATAGCAATCAATCACAGCGCAGCTTTCATTTTACCTCAGCAGTATAAGAAATAAAAGCTGAGCTGTGATTGGTTGCTAGGGGCAACAACGATTACAGGGGAAGGTGGTGAGTTTTTGATTTTTAATTCCACCAGTAGTCGTCGTCTGGTGCTGAAAAACACTCATGCAGAATTTCACTCAAATCTGACCAGAACTGTGGATTTGTATATGACACAAAAACTCGGAGTTTGCGTTTTATATATAAAATTCTTCTATCTAAAATAGCAGTAGGGCTGCCTGCACACAGGCGGGTCAGATTCCACAGGCGGAATCCGGACCTGGCAACAGTCCGCGCGTACCTGCTGTCTTTTCTCTTCATCTGTACTGCGGGTGGTCCGCACGGCTCGCCTTGGGAACACGTGCAGTACATATTTTTTGTTCTTAAACTCCTGCTTTTCCCGCGTGATCGCCTAGCAGAAGGGCCGCGGATTGGACAGCTTCCATGGACTTCAGTGGAAGCCGTCCACACAAAAATGGAGCATGCTGAGATTTTTTTCCCCTCTGCGATCAGAAACTGCAATTGGTTTCCACTCGTGTACATGAAGAATCGCTTTTCCGTTGAATGCTATGGATGGTATTTGCTGTGGAACCTGGGGACGGCCTGCTCTAGATTCCGTAATGCCTATCTGCCCATGTGCAGCCAGCCTAAGTCAATATTTAACCATCATCATTCCCTACAACAATAGGGCCCCATAGTCGTGTATGGGTACGGTATACAAGTTGGAGGGTATACGGGCTGTAATACAGCCTAGTTCATGGCAATTGTGTAAAATAGTGTAGTAAATCTGTAGCATTCTAGCGCTAGTGTTACACGATGAGCCGTATAGTAATGTCCGTGAATGATCTATGTACCACAGCTTTTAGACCCCATTTATAGTGACAGATGATCGCTCAAACGGCAGTTTGAGTGACCGTTTTGAGCTATCATCTTTGCATAGTCTATAGTAGCTAAGTAGCTACTTAAGAGTTATGCAGGCGGAGCAAACAATACAGCTGTTCTGCATAAACAAACAGCTGCATTGTTCTCTGTGACTACAGCCTGCGTCCTGCTGTGAACTACCAGTAGGACACAGGCTGAAAGAATCTTATCACCGCTGCCGTCGGCACCGCTGATAAGAGTTCATAGCACAATTCAAGAAAACTAGAATTGAGCGAGGAGCGAATCGTGAACGAAAACTGTATGATGTCCGTGCATTTAGACGCAACGGTTATCTCTCAAAAGACGGCTTTGAGTGATTTTTGAGCGAGAATCATAGGGTCTAAATGGGCCTTTACTTATGGCCCTGTATGCTTAATCCTCTTACTTCAGCCTGACCACAGAGTTAATATTAGGCAGAACCCCTTGTAGTACATGCCGTTCTATAAGCAGAACCAGCAAGTAAGGATCCTTGTAAAGCTCTGCAACAGGCTGTGGATTCATAGAATAGTGTACTACGTAACGCGTGCCAAGATGGAGCCCTGCCAATGTGATGAAATCATATTCCTGGAGATAAATGGCAAAGCCCTCGCCCGTGCAGCGCTGCAGCTGACATCTTTTAAGGGCTCATTAATTTTACTGTAGAAAAAGCAGTAGTGATGCAAACAGTAAATGGTGCTGGAGATAACGCCGGAGGGGGCAGAGCGAGGGGGACTGCTGTACGGCGTCTTTACTGGCTGATATCTGCAGCCACACCAATAATAGTGATGATTGAGGGGTACAACCCCTGATCCCCCCCCCCCCCACACTCCACCCAAAAATGTATGGTGCCATGAGCCGGCTATAGCAGGGAACCGAGCTTACCATTAACCACTTACTCATTATAGTAATGGCTGTAATAAAAATGTTACATGTGGGAGATGAATAGCGCAGCGAGCTCCTCTGGCATATAAATGTGGCGGGGTATTCACAAGCTACCGGTCAGATATATCGCAGGAGTTGTTGAAAGCGGTTTTATTTATTTTTTTTATTACGGTTCTAACTCGGATTATTCTTTATTATTTTCCCATAAAAAGTAATAATCTTGCATCTTCCTGTCTGAGAGGGATCTTAGTGGTCAAAGATATTGCGTACTCGTTCCAAATATACTACAGGGTGGACCGTGGGAAAATAGCCTGGCACCACACTTTTAGGCCTTTGTTGCCCATAGCAACCAATCACAGCAGAATAAGTAATGAAAGCTGCGCTGTGGGTGGATACTATGGGGCAGCAAAGACAGCTTTTGTTTCTGAAGAGTGTGGTGCCGGGCTATCTTTCCGTGGCCCTCCCTGTACAATACAATTACAATAGGTAGCTTTCCTAAGAGTGGGGTGCTGGGCTACCTTGCCGTGGCCACTCTGCATCGCTTGAGCAACGATATATCCCCAACACAAGGAAAGCAGGCGGTATTTATATTTCTAGTTTGTCCAAACCGTTGGAATATAAAAATGTTTCCACTGTGTCTTGGCAGCCGGTTCCCTCATGGCTTTTAGTGAGGTAAACACGCCTGGGCCTTGTTCCCTAGTAAGGCATGGTACCGCCTGTGTGCTGCATGTGTAAGCATAATGCCGCCATACGAGGATCCTGTGTAAATATGACACCTCTTGGAGCGTTTTGTCCTCATGATTGGTCTGAATCGGACAGCCCAGATATGTCTGTGTGGAATTGGAGGCACACTAAAGGCCCATTTAGACACAGCGACTATTGCTCGAAATTCGGTCAAAAGCCATCTTTTGAGCGATAATCGTTGCATCTAAACGCGCAGCCATCGTGCACTGTTCGTCTATTGATCATTTCTAGTTTTCTAGAAATGAGCGATGAGCCTTATCAACACCACAAGCTGATAGCTCAGCATGCGGTGCTGATATCATTATTTCAGCTGGTATCCCACTGGTAGTTCTAAGCGGGACACAAGCTGAAAGCGCTGAGATCAATGCAGCTGTTTGCATATACAAAACAGCTGCATTGTTTTTGGAGCTGTCGCAGCGGTATCCCTCTCTGCCTGCATTAACTCTTAGGCCAGCTGTCCATGGGCGATGCGGTATCCTGTGGCGAAGCTCCACCGCGGGAGCCGGCCCCCTGGAGCAGGAGCTGCCTCCGAATCTCCGCTTCTCAGCCAAATCTAATAGATAGGCTGACCACAGAGAATCTGGGCATGCTGCGAATTGCCCGCCGCGAGCGGAGAATCGCAATGATTCTCCGCTCGTGGACATGTGCCGGCGCTTTCCATAGCAATGGGGGCCTTGAGTAGCTAATTAGCTACTTAGTTATGCAAAGGTGATCGCTTAAAACGGTCACTCAAACTGTCGTTTGAGCGATTTTTGAGCAATCCTAGTTCTGTGTATATGGGCTTTAAAGCCGTGTACTTGTGTGGGGGGGTGTATTATTGCACTGTAGGTCTGGGAGGTATAAGGCCACTCACGGGACATTTGCATTAGTGGGCAGGTTATCTTACTGGCTGGGCTCCATGTTTGTTTCTGGTGGTTGGGATTTTACAAAACAGTGTCTTTCAAAAACGTGTACTTTAATGTCCTCCTAGGTTATTTCTAAGCTACAAATCAGAATACATACAGTCCCTTAGAGGGGTTGTCTCGCGAAAGCAAGTGGGGTTATACACTTCTGTATGGCCATATTAATGCACTTTGTAATATGCATCGTGCATTAAATATGAGCCATACAGAAGTTATTCACTTACCTTCCCTGCGCTGGCGTCCCCGTCGCCATGGCTCCGTCTAACTTCAGCGTCTAATCGCCCGATTAGACGCGCTTGCGCAGAAGGGTCTTCTGCCTTCGGGTCTGTCCGGCAGCAGATGTATATTACAAAGTGCATTAATATGGCCATTAACCCCACTTGCTTTCGCGAGACAACCCCTTTAATGTCAATGGAGAGCCCGGGATCTGCTGTACGGACTGCTTCAACAGGAAAACATGTCCTTTTATTCTAGTGCTGCTGCTTGTTGTACATGAGCAGACCAGTAACAAGGCCGCTTTATGGAACGTCCTACATGGAGTCTGCTGCATGCATCTTTTTTTTTAACTAGTGAGGAAAGACCCTACAAATAGACCATGTTCTCATACTACAGCAGTATATAGTGCGCTGTAACCCCTGTTATAATGCTACAGTGTAGACAATAGTATAATACTGCTGCTGTGTATATAGTGCACTGTAGACAATAGTATAATACTGCAGCTGTGTATATAGTGCACTATAGACAATATTATACTGCAGCTGTGTATATGCACTGTAGACAATAGTATAATACTGCTGCTGTGTATATAGTGCACTGTAGACAATACTATAATACTGCAGCTGTCTATATAGTGCACTGTAGACAATAGTATAATACTGCAGCTGTCTATATAGTGCACTGTAGACAATAGTATAATACTGCAGCTATGTATATAGTGCACTATAGACAATATTATACTGCAGCTGTGTATATGCACTGTAGACAATAGTATAATACTGCAGCTGTGTATATGGTGCACTGTAGATAGACAATAGTATAATACTGCAGCTGTGTATATAGTGCACTGTAGTCAATACTATAATACTGCAGCTGTGTATATAGTGCACTGTAGAGAATAGTATAATACTGCAGCTGTCTATATAGTGCACTGTAGACAATAGTATAATACTGCAGCTGTCTATATAGTGCACTGGACACACTAGTATAATACTGCAGCTGTGTATATAGTGCACTGTAGACAATAGTATAATACTGCAGCAGTGTATATGGTGCACTGTAGACAATAGTATACTGCAGCTGTGTATATAGTGCACTGTAGACAATAGTATAACACTGCAGCTATGTATATAGTGTACTATAGACAATAGTATAATACTGCAGCTGTGTATATGGTGCACTGTAGACAATAGTATAATACTGCAGCTGTGTATAGTGTACTATAGACAATAGTATAATACTGCAGCTGTGTATATGGTGCACTGTAGACAATAGTATAATACTGCAGCTGTGTATATAGTGCACTGTAGACAATAGTATAATACTGCAGCTGTGTATATAGTGCACTGTAGACAATATTATACTGCAGCTGTGTATATGCACTGTAGACAATAGTATAATACTGCAGCTGTGTATATGGTGCACTGTAGACAATAGTATAATACTGCAGCTGTGTATAGTGTACTATAGACAATAGTATAATACTGCAGCTGTGTATATGGTGCACTGTAGACAATAGTATAATACTGCAGCTGTGTATATAGTGCACTGTAGATAGACAATAGTATAATACTGCAGCTGTGTATATAGTGCACTGTAGACAGTAGTATAATACTTCAGCTGTGTATATGGTGCACTGTAGACAATAGTATAATACTGCAGCTGTGTATATAGTGCACTGTAGACAATAGTATAATACTGCAGCTGTGTATATAGTGCACTGTAGATAGACAATAGTATAATACTGCAGCTGTGTATATAGTGCACTGTAGACAATAGTATAATACTGCAGCTGTGTATATAGTACACTGTAGATAGACAATAGTATAATACTGCAGCTGTGTATATAGTGCACTGTAGACAGTAGTATAATACTTCAGCTGTGTATATGGTGCACTGTAGACAATAGTATAATACTGCAGCTGTGTATATAGTGCACTGTAGACAATAGTATAATACTGCAGCTGTGTATATAGTGCACTGTAGATAGACAATAGTATAATACTGCAGCTGTGTATATAGTGCACTGTAGACAATAGTATAATACTGCAGCTGTGTATATAGTGCACTGTAGATAGACAATAGTATAATACTGCAGCTGTGTATATAGTGCACTGTAGATAGACAATAGTATAATACTTCAGCTGTGTATATGGTGCACTGTAGACAATAGTATAATACTGCAGCTGTGTATATAGTGCACTATAGACAAAAGTATAATACTGCAGCTGTGTATATGGTGCACTGTAGACAATAGTATAATACTGCAGCTGTGTATATGGTGCACTGTAGACAATAGTATAATACTGCAGCTGTGTATATAGTGCACTATAGACAAAAGTATAATACTGCAGCTGTGTATATGGTGCACTGTAGACAATAGTATAATACTGCAGCTGTGTATATGGTGCACTGTAGACAATAGTATAATACTGCAGCTGTGTATATAGTGCACTGTAGACAATAGTATAATACTGCAGCTGTGTATATGGTGCACTGTAGACAATAGTATAATACTGCAGCTGTGTATATGGTGCACTGTAGACAATAGTATAATACTGCAGCTGTGTATATAGTGCACTGTAGACAATAGTATAATACTGCAGCTGTGTATATAGTGCACTGTAGATAGACAATAGTATAATACTGCAGCTGTGTATATAGTGCACTGTAGACAGTAGTATAATACTTCAGCTGTGTATATGGTGCGCTGTAGACAATAGTATAATACTGCAGCTGTGTATATAGTGCACTATAGACAAAAGTATAATACTGCAGCTGTGTATATGGTGCACTGTAGACAATAGTATAATACTGCAGCTGTGTATATAGTGCACTGTAGACAATAGTATAATACTGCAGCTGTGTATATGGTGCACAGTAAAATATGTTGACATTTTACATCTGGTTAGAGAAATGAAATCCCACAATGGCAAAAACTGCATATCTGGCTTTCTTCTCTGTGCTGAGAATGGATTTTCCTGGTTCTGGGTGAACACTGTGGCCTTTCTATCTGCTTATGTTTGCGGCCCGACTTTGCTGGCCTTTGTGAATGCAGCTGTTCCATTTGATGGTAACAAGTGCAGCCGGTGGGGAGGGCTCCGGCTGATGCAGGAAGAGGTGATTCAGTGGTGAATACCGCCTGATTATAGCCCAGTGACACATTGCAATGAGCTGCTCCTTTATTAGTGGAATAACATTTTGCTTCTGCCATGTACGTAGAGGTACACTGATGATTGCCAATGATTGCGTTCTGCATGATTAGATGGCCTTTCTTCTCATCTGTGAGATGATGGGGTATGTGGTGGATATGCACAAGCTACCTTCCAAAGAAAAGATTTTCCAGGGTTTGCAGTATCCAGTAGTGTAAAGGAATACACGGCTCATACTGGTTACATGTAATCGTGGATCAGAACTGAAGGCCTATCTGTTATAGTACATCTGTGACTCTTGGGAGCAGTCCCTGTATCTCGCTACACTGCGGGATCCCGTCAGGGGGTTCCATGATCGTGGCAGTAAGCGGCATTGTAACAGAACCATTCACTGTGGTCAGTGGAACAGACGCCACTTGGGAGTCTGTTTGACAAGGTTCCTGTTAATTTCTGCTATATTTAGTGTATAGAATAGTGTAGTTGATTTACATTATTAACTAGTAGAGCAGAAACAAGCAGAAGCTTTGTCAAACGAACACCAAAGTTGTGTCCATTTCATTGACTGTGAATGGTTCCCTTTATGTTTTGGGGGTTCTGTCATAATGCGATTTTCTGCATCTGTGATAGAACCCCCAGACAGCATCCTGCAGTGTAGTGAAAAAACTGTGGGCACACTCCCTTAACATCCATGTCATCACATACGGTTAGTTTTTTTTACATGTAGTGCTATTTAGGCTATTTCATGAGTGATTCGTGCCACAGTACTGAGACCCTAGGTTTCCCTGGCCTACTCTAACCTAGCCTACTCCCTCCTTAAAGTCTATGGAGTAACTCCTTTTTCTTTGATTTCGGTTTCCTACCCTTCCATCTTGCATTCTTCAGCCTCTTCCTGGGACCACTGGGACGGAGCTTAATAATTCTCCCTTTGTTTACTTGCTGAACTTCCTACTCTGTATACTGTTTGTTCCGTTGCTACACCTCTTTATTGGACTATTGTCCACCTCTATATTGGACCATTGTCTATATGATCTGCTTTTATTGCTTTTTCAACTTCACTGGTTAGTATTGTTGTATGAGCAGTTATCTGATCAACCTTATTTTCTACATATAGTAGTTCGGGATAAGACTAATTGAAACAAAACAACTTGATTATTGATGGCTGAGGTCAATGAAAATGCAAGCAGCTAAAAGGATGCCATAACTGTAATTTACACTGAATGGCAGCTGTATTGGAGCCACCCATCCAGTAGTGCTTTGGTCTTCATCGTGTAATAGATACTGATAGGTATTGAAGTCATTGTGCAGGGATACTGGCCTAGGTGAACAGGATAGCCTCCTGCAGTTGTGGCAGATTAGAAGTTGGTACTGGCATGTTTTGGACAGCTGGCAGTTAGGGGTCATCAGTTAATGCTGCTTACACCAAATTCTGACTCTCCTATCAACATAGTGCAGCAGAAATCTGGATTCAGCTGACCAGGCAGCGTTTTTCGACTGCTCAGTGATCCAATGTTTTTGTGCTTTTGTCTACTAGTCTGTCCTTCTGTGTCTTTCAGACAGGAATGGCACTTGAACAGGTCACCAACTGTTATAGCCAATCTGCTAAGAAGCAACAAACTGGGCATTAGTTGGAGCAATTCAACTGCAATTTACTTGACACTGAATCGCCTACTAGAATGAGTCTTGACAATCCTCCTCTGATCCCCCTTTGTTTTGTTCCATTTTTCCATCCCTGTCTCCGTCACCTGATTGCCTGTCACACTTTAGACATCTCCTATGTATATTGCAGTATCTCGCATGCAGTGCATCATCTTGTCTAATGCCCATCACTCACCATCTTGATGCTGAGATTTCTCCATGCTCAATTTCTCTATGCTCAAACACTCCCATGATGAATCGGATCAGATGATCAGCTAGAGCCTGTACCATCTCTGCCTATTGGGAGGACACTGCTATTACCTTCTTTATTATTTATTCACGTAAATAAACTACAGATCATAATTATGCAGGCAGGAGGATGAGCTGTGATCTCATTCTATTATGACTGTGTGATCATCAGCAGTAACTGTTTTAGGACTTCCCCCCCCCCCCCCCCCCCCACACACACACACACCCTATGAAGATCTTGTGTGATAGACTCCAAGTAATATCACGGGGAATTATGTTGACTGAGAACTAAGAAGGTAAAGCCAAGTAATTCCCAAAGGATCAGAATGAGATCACATGACCCACCTGAAGTGAAGGACTCTAGGAATATTCAGATAGAACGAAAGAAATAACCAAGGTAATACTAGCTGATTTATATATGCTGGGAGGCTAGTTACATCATGAATTAAAAAAAGCAAACCGACACGGGAGTGGCTCTTTAAATGAGTTCACATGTTGCAAAAATTGTGGGAAACCGACATCCCTTAGAACAATCTTCAAGTACCGACAGAATACCGCATTTGTAAGAAGGCACAGCGATCGGCTTGTTACGATGACTGGCCTTATGAGTATGTAGGAATGTCTACCAGTCTCATGGAATACACACCATTAATAATCCAGGTGCAGGGAGATGTCCTCGGTGATTAATCCATCGAGCTGCTCCAGGGGAAGAGTCATGTTTCATAGCAGATACTATGCTGTCATTTATTTCCTCATTGTTGAAGGGCTGTAAATAAATCATTTCTCTAATGTGACTGTTACTTTGTGTCGATGTAAATATTCACACGCTTCCTCTTTGTTCTCTTGCAGCTCCCTGCTGACTTCACCAAGCTGCACATTACTGACAGCCTCCATCCACAGGTGACCCAGGTGTCCTCCAGTCATTCAGGATGTAGCATCACTAGTGATTCTGGGAGCAGCAGCTTGTCTGACATCTACCAGGTAAGCTCATACATGGCGGGGGGCTTGGACATTTTAAAGATGGTCTTCTGGATGACTATTCATTGTCTCGGCCATGTGACATGTCAACAAATTAATCTTATAATGTATGGGGATTATCGAGCAGTTTCCAAAGGCTTTGTGAGTGATCACATGTTCACTATTATGTAATACAAAGGTACATAGTTTGGATTTTCTTTATGATGGTCTGGAGGTGACATCATGGCGGCTTATTGTACTGAATTATGTGTGTAGGTTGTATTTTAAATGTTCAAAGTGGCCATTTTCCATGCGGTTTTTTATTTATTTATTTTTTATTTATTTTTTTTAATGCGTTTGCGATCTGTTTTAGATCTGTTTTTTTTCAATTCTGTGCATTTTGTTTTTAAATGTGGTCCCCATAGTAACATGCATTAAAAACATATCACACTTGCTTGTAAATCACATGGCTTGTGATATGTTATTTTATACTTCATAGAAAATAATGGGTGATTCTTGAACACAAATCGCACAAAAATAGACTTCTTTAAATCTCATCTGCTTTGTAATATGCGGTGTATTTTCCACACATTAATGCACTATGTGCTAAGGTGTGGTCCATGCATGTGGAGGTCACCAGGGAAGGGAGTTCTTTATTTGGCACGTTCCGGTTGGGTCAGGTAGCCAGCTCAAGGTTGACTCAACCTCCCTTCATTCAGAGGTCTGTAAAATGAGTACCTAACTTGCTGCGGGGTACAGATGACTGGGGAAGGCAATGGCAAACCATCCTGCAAAAACTGCCTTCCAAGAAAACCCTAGGCGTCAGTCATGCTTGCACCAGGGGACTTGACCTACAGCAAAGAGAGACCCAACAGGACCATTTATTACATGTTCGTCTTTACTGTAGGGGTGTTCAAACCTTTTCTTCTTTTGGCAGCTCCTCTTTGCAGCATGCAATGCTAGTCTTGTCATTGGAATGACACAAACCTTAATGGAATCCCAACAGACCCTTTCAGTAACTGAGATCATGGAGCAAGCTGTATGTCAGCCGGACAGCTTCATTTAAGGAACACGTTGTCCGTTTAGTTGAGAAGTTCTTTTCCCAGCTGACATGCCCTATATCTTTAGGGTCTTTTCCCAGGAGCCAGCTTTGTCTATGACTTGTAGAGGTCCATGTGCTTGCCCCCAAATTAACATCATTCAAATAAATGGAACTGATTCAGTTTTAGAAATTCCTGCAAGAAATGTGCTGCCTGTCAATAATATCCCCATTCCTTCCGTGCCATTTCTTCTCTCTGGTAGGTAAAACCCGCCAGTACCCACCACACGACTTTCAGCCCCATCACCGCTATATGCAGCATCTTCTTACGAGTGAGGACACTGGAGTGCCGCTATGACCACATCGCTTTGTGAACTGAAAGTGCTTTTTCTTTTGCACTGACTCACATCTATTTTCAGCCTGACCTTGATAACAATATCCTGTTTTCTCCGGACCAAAGCTTTAATGGCAGGCTAGATTCCTGTTCACATCATGTGACTCGCAGACGCTCAGGATGTTGGTCTTCAAGGTGAACAGGCAGCCATTGTTCTGCATTCATACAGGCTTTACAAGAAAGAAACCGGCTAATGAAGACCTGCAAACCAATTTCTTGAAATGTAAAAATAAGTATCTCAGTCATTGCCCGGCATGGATGCTCTGACGAGGACTTGATGGTTGACCGGTGTTTGGGAGGAGTAGGGCGCACACAGACATTAGTATTGTTCACGTTCTCCTGATTGTTGGATTATTTTACTTGGAAGCTCATGTAAGGAAAGTACAAATAAACAAACAGATTGAAAGGGGTAGGGCTATTCATTGTTACCATGGCCATGAAGTGAGAAGTTAGAGTAGTTATTGGATTACTAGTTGTTGCCCTTGCTTCAGCTCTTCTTGTGCTGGCAGATGGCTGCAGATAGCACCGTCCTGCACTTACAGTCTGTGGGCAGATTGAGAATCTGCTAGTAATTAAATTGCTACATGCAGACCGAGAGACTGAATCCAAAGCTGGCAGATGTAATGTACTAGGAAGGGCTGTTAGAAGCCTTCTGCCAGCTTCAAATGAACTGAAGGGCCTGGCAGTAGAAGGCGATGCAGCATGGAAAAATCTGCCCTCCCGTCTACTATTCGCAAAGATGCAGAAGTAAACATTTTTTTTTTTTTGCTCATGGAAACCATTTTGAGTCTGTTTCCTTCTAGAGGAACTCGCAGCAGAGGAGAACGAGAAGACAAGTCTAATTACAGTGTATAGAACAGAAGGGTGTAGAGGTGATGATAAATGGACTATTACAATGGCAAGAAAGTGACCCTCTCGCTCAGTAAACGATACTCACCGTTTATCTGTTAGATATGTGTTTGTAATTATGACTTGCGGGTCTTTACGCAGGCAGATGATATTCTCGTTAATGAGCGCCAATCAGCAATAGCTTGTGTAAAAGGTGCTTGTTACGCCCTTTTACATGCGGCAGAGGATGGGGATGGATTATCATTACTACCATCGTTTGTTCCCATACTGATTGCATTAGTTGGCCGCCTAAGTGATCCCATCATCCAACAAATGAGTTGATCGCGGAGATGATTTTAGTGGCCGGTGATTGGGCAGGCAAACATTCGGACTTGATCGCTGGCCCATATAAAAGGGCCTTCACATTACCATTGGAGCAAGTTTTGTTAGTAATCAATGCAGAAATCAGTCATTTCAAGGGTTCACTTACTTTTCTTTGAACTGTTTTAGTAGTGTCTTTCTCATATGTATCATTACACACATGGGAAAAAAAAATCACATGCGGATGATCTTCACTGCTTTGCGGGCGCCTATGCATCCCTATGGGCGGCTCGATTTGCGGTTCTCCCACGCGGGTTCTGCAAATCAAATCTGCCCGTGTACATTGGGCCTAACTCTCATGACGAGCTGTAGAAGATCGTTATGACTTGCTCTGTCAGTGTCGTCTTCCGCCATCGTCCCGGGGGACTGCTGGCATATACAGCCTCAGAAGCCGTATTATTAGAAATGCTCAGGCTAATGCTCCTCCATGTTTAAATGCCAGATTTGATTACAGGCGCTGGATGCGATGAAGCATAGACTTTAGGGCTGGCCAAAACATGATTGTTTTCTAAAAGATTTAACTTGGGCTTGCTGAAAACACTTTAGCCCAATTAAAATAATGAAAGTATTGTAATGTGTGTCTATAGGTTTACAATGATGGCCGATTATTACGCCTCTGTTCAATGTAAAGGCATTTAAAAGGTGACAATCGGGCTGTATAGGTTTAGTGTAACATTAATAAAGACGGATGATTGCGCTCCTCGGCTGTGGTAATATGCGCTGCAGTTAATATTAATAGCCATTTAAAGGCTTATTACGATTAAAGGAGCACAAACATTCAATTAAAATGTATTACGGATTGCAGATCCCTCATGCATATTCAGTGCAGCAGATTAATGAGAATTATCACCCAGTAATACAGACAAGCGCTGTCGTCTTAAAGACCCCCATTTAGTGAGCACTGATTGGAACAATGGTTCCTGAATAGTAGTATTACTGACTACAAAGTAACCCTGTGTAAAAAAAAAAAAAAAAAAAAAAAAAAAAATCTATATTTTTTTTCTTCTAAATTTTGCTTCCTCTGCCATCATGTTGTATTAACATTACCACAGGCGTTAATACCGGTTGTGTGATGTATGGAGGGAGAGAACAGCCGTTTTCTTCATACGTGAATAAATCATGGCATCATCAGATGGCCCTCAGTATTGATCTCATAACAGGCCTCTTTAAATATTAATTCCCCTTCTGAATTTTGTATGTCAAGCATTTTGCATGGTAAGAACACTCATTAAAAAAGAGACAGACCTATTTGGTTAAATTAATGCGACAGGCTGATCATTTGTGCAGCTCCTACGGGGTCTCCGGTGTATGTTGGGCTGATAGACATTAATTGTAGCCTTCTGCAATAGATTTTATAAACTTAGCACTTTGAAGAGTGTCTTCTTCCTGCAGTATACTAGTCTTAAGGCCACCATACACATTAGACAGCAGTCAACCGATCCTTCTGATTGTCACTTGTGTATGTTGGCCGCAGCCAGAGCTATCGGACTCCACTGTTCCCATGTAAGACACATGAGCGCTCGACTGAACTTGGTGCTCCTGTATATGGGGTAGTGGAGAGAAGTAATGGACAGCAACTGAAGGCATATGGCCATCTCTACAGTTATGAGTTTAATCACAGGTCCGGATGGTGACTGTAAAAACTTAAATTTCAGGGATTTTATTGGATTTTTTTTTTTTTAAGTTCCCTGGTTTCTTAGGGGGCTTTCTCTTTCTGCCATTATACAATGGTACCATCTGCTGGCTAGAGCCAGTACTGCGGAATGGGACATGCTGGAGAGGCCCATGACAACAGAGCAGCCAGTAAAATACAGTAAGAATACCCTGCGGGACGTCTTTCAACATCGGAGCTGTACAGCCTTCATTCAGAATGTCTTCAGACGTCAGACAGTGGATTGGAAAGGGTTAATGGACTGGCCTAAAAAAAGACTAGGCGATTGCCTTCTAGAATGTTTAGATTTCTTAGTACATTTGCTACTTTGCTCCTGGAGCCTAAGCCTGTTTTTATACAGCTTTTTTCTGTAAGTGTATGTTTACACGTAACAGAAATGCTGCAGATTTTGTCCTGGAATTTTGCCGCTATGTGTAAATGTACCCTGAGGGTATCCTGGCACCAGGCATGGTGGTTAATGGGCTCAGTTACGTCTTGCATACACTGTAGGGCACAGTAATAAATTCAGTTGTGCCACTGGAAACCACCTTGACATGCTCAATGGTTGATAAAGGGTTAAGAAAAGTGAATTGCATTTTTTTAGCTGCAATTGTGACGTAACCTGAAGTTAATGTTGTTGCCTGTGATGGGCATAGATTATGGCCTGTTCAGGAGACGCGGAGGACAGACCCTAGCACTCTAGAACACCGCTGAGATGCCGCTTCCGGAA
Source organism: Eleutherodactylus coqui (assembly GCF_035609145.1). Taxonomy (NCBI): domain Eukaryota; kingdom Metazoa; phylum Chordata; class Amphibia; order Anura; family Eleutherodactylidae; genus Eleutherodactylus; species Eleutherodactylus coqui. The sequence goes on along the minus strand of NC_089843.1, from coordinate 118,505,405 downwards.
TGTGGTCACGTGTTGCCATAAAGCATTATTCTCCGTTGCAAATACAAGGAAAAGCCACAAGGGATTACTTCTGTGTTTAGAAAAAGATGAGTAATTAGAAGCTCTTGTTTGCTTTGGTCTTAAGATTTCTAGATGGTAAATAAAAAGCTCTCTTCGGTAGAGGTTACAGCCTCCAGCATAGATATCCAGCTAGACTAGTCTGCGAGCCCTTCTGACTCACATATTTAGGATTAATCACTTGATAACACTAAATTGTTGCAGAGTTTTGTTTGTGAAATCTGCAACAAAATCCGGCACAATATAAGTGATGGACCGGTAAAAATAAGCCCCATACGCTCACTATGTAATAACTCTAGGCATGCCGAGGATCTTCAGACCCCACAGTATACTCTATCCATTGCAGACATGTCATCGTTTTCATTCATTGCTATGTACGGGGTCACTTGTGGCAGTAGCCAAACCAAAATCCACATGGTTATCATTGTAGATACGCCAGTTTGATGGCTAACACTTTACAAATTGTGTATTTAACCATCCTTCACATTTTGAGTCTCCTTTTCTACCTCGGTTATGGGATTTTTCCAGCCTTTGCCTCTCGCTCCCCCCGCCCCTCTCCATTGAAATAACACAGCGGCCATTCGCTACTGAACGGCGGCTGTTAAAACAGAACGATGAGTGATGAGGTTAATCGCTGGTCTTTTATGCAGTGTAGTTTAAACAGCGGCTGTTCAGTAGTGAACGGCCACTATGTTATCTCAATGGAGGGGGTGGGGGAGTGAGAGGAGAGCAATCTCCTGCACTGCCACGCCCCCCTGATGGCCGCTCCGTGAACCAGCCTGCTCTGCTAGCTCCTGTGCAGGAGCATGGGAGCGAGGAAACGCAAGGACGAGTGTTGGGCATAGTTTGCCCAACATTCGTCCCATGTAAAAGGACCTTTAGACTATCATATGACTATGAAAGGTTGATTGCTAATAATTAGAACAGCATGCGGTCCTACCATAGCAAAGCAATCGGATACATTGAAATCCTTATGAATCATTAGGAACATTTCCAAGCTGCTTAAATGTAGGCTGATACATTGATAAAGGTCAAAAATTATCTCCAATCAGATACAACGAAGCCTACTTAAAGGGCCATCCCACTAGTAAATATTTATTGTCAGATCCTGAAAAAATAACAATATTTGCCCTTTGCATAGATAAAAAAGGATTGGCCTTCGGACCAAGTTAGGCCTTTGGACCAGACTCCATGGTACAATTCTCTGTCTGCAGTAGGGATTATTATGATGGCTGCCTGAGGGGGAAGACAACCCAGTTGGAAATGTACTGAGCACTATGTGTAAGGCTGTCAGAGGGGGAAGGAGTCTGACTGGTGGTAATGCCGGATGGGGAGTGAAGGATTTGAGTGTGTGCAAAGGGTTTTGGAAGTTGTATGACACTGCCAAGCAGCTCACCCACAATAGTGCAGATGGTGCTGAGGTGGATACAAAGAAAGGAAAGAGAATGAAAAAGGTATATTTCTGGGCGTAAATTGTGCAAAGTTGTTTAAAATGGCGTATGGTGTTTCCCCACCCCCATTTTTGGCATAATTTGGTTTGTTGAATAACTCCTTTTAAAGTGACCCTCCAGTCCTGGACAAACCAAGATGGCCGCACTGCTTCTACAGTAATAGTCGAAGACACTGCATGCGGCTTACACACCGTGCATTAGTATGCATCTGGTAGTCTGAGAAGCTGTGCGGCCACCTTTGTTTGCCCAGGACTGGAGTTATTTGTGAAATGTGTTTATTTCTCTTTTGCTGCTGTTGATGTGAATACTCCGATACTACATTCACATTTATGGGGCTTTTGATACCTTTTTTTTGCCTTCTGCAGCCTCTGGTTCCCCAGAACCTGATGGCGGCTGCCTGTTCTCTGTGGCAGCCAGGAGACACTGAATGTCCATTATGTCCTCTGCGGGAGCGATGTCACATTCATTTGTTTCCTGCAATAATAATAGTCATTCAGGTTTCATTAACACTTTAGGTGTCAGGAAGGTCTGCATGTGGCAGAGGTCCGTCATAATGAACTGAACCTTCATTCACATGAGCGCATGCTCTCCAGAGGTCGATAGTAAATGTTTTTGCGAGAAAAGGCTGCAGTACATTTCAGTAACATGATGTGCAAACTACCTTCCAGTTCAGCCTATTACCCCCCAATGTTGACCCAGAGGAGGGCAAAAAAAATCCAATGAGGTAGAAGCCAATTTTCCCCACTTAAGGGGAAAAAAATTCCCTCCCGACTCCAATCTGAATAATCCCCGGATCAACAACCCTTCTGAAGTTATTACTGATTAGAACATTCATCAGGATGGATCCAACTTTGTGAAAGACTTTTCAAAGCACCATAGATGTCCAATTACTATATATTGATTGTCACAGATGTAGCAATTAATATAGGGTAAAAATCGCCTTAAAATGTAAACTATAGTAATTTCTGGGTAAAACCCTGTACCCATGTACCTGGAAGTCCCGATGCAACTTCATCCCCACCGTTTGTCCCCACAATTGCTATCCTGCTTTGCCATGACAGCAGTTCCTCTCTTCTTCCTAGCCAAGTGCAGACAAGTATCTTCTGTACATTTGGCCCCAGGGCTTGCAGGAGCGGATGTCCCATGCTGATCAACATTATTTTTGGGATTACTGGAAGGTGACTTCTTGGCAGCTTCCTATGATATTGGTCTATGCAGCTGTCAATAGGCTTGTTACAAGTTGTTACAGTATACATATCTGTCTATAAGTTCCCCTTGTGCGTCACACCAGTCGTCTATGGAAACTGCAGGATGTTCATACAATCAGTGTGCCAACCTAAGTTCAGAGTGAATTGGGAGACAGTCTTGTGTTTTGTAAAGTCAGCCTGCCATTGTAAAACCTGCTTATATGAGGATGATGAAAGTAATTGCCATATTTCATTAGGCTACTCTAATGTAGCCATCAGTGATATATTTCACATTTGGGTTTTGTTTTTTTAAAACCAGGCCACAGAAAGTGAGCCCGGAGATATGGACCTGAGTGGGCTACCAGAGACTGCCGTGGATTCTGAAGATGATGACGATGAAGAGGACATTGAGCGAGCATCCGATCCATTAATGAGTCGCGACATTGTAAGAGACTGCTTGGAGAAAGATCCCATTGACCGGACGGATGATGACATTGGTAAGTCTGGTTACAGGCAGCCACATACAGCCTATCTTTGTAATCCTATTTATTGCTGACAGATAAAGGTTGGGATCTGGTAATCAGTCATTAGAAGAATACCAGATAATGGTACAAGATGAATGAAAACCCCTCATCAATATGTATGTGTACAGAATGAGCTAACTATTTACCTTGCGGTCTGTCTGGGATTATTACTCAGGGTATATCTGTAGCTCATTCTGTACATATTGATGAGGGGTCTTCATTCCTCTTGTACCATTATCTGCAGAATGCATTCTGGAAATTATTCCCATTTTAAATTTACACGGGCAATTTTATCTCGTATCGAGACACACAAAATGTGCAGGGAAATAGAACGTGTTCCTTGCAATGAGGCGGTTTACATGGGCAACATTTCTCACAGAACGATACTGCAAGACAGGAAAATCGCAGCATGTCCTACTGTTCTAGTCCGCAGAAATCTCACCCAATAGGGTGAGAAAAAAATGTCATCACACTTCCACATGCAAGTACAATGCAACTTTAAAAAAAAAATCCCTATCGAGTATTGCATGCTCTGTGCATCACTCTCACATGCCAAATCGGTCAGCGATCCTCAGGCCAAAAATCGCGATAGCCTATATAAATATGGCTTTATACTTATATTAGGCTCAACGATTGTCTCAATTGCATTTTATCCCTCGCTTTTATATAAAATAGCTGTAAAAATTGGCGCTACAATCGTGGTGGACAGTAGGACCACCTAATGCACATGGTGTGCTCTCTCCGAACTCCCGCTATTGTCAGGCTGGCTGTCAGTGACAGTGGGCTACTGCGGATGGTGCAGGCTCAGCTTTTGGGTTTGCACCATCCATAGGACTTAGATGTATGTCCATTTACAGGAATGGCTTCCCACTCTGGATGTAAGTTTACATCCTGTGCAGAACGGGGATAAAATAATATGGATGATTATACCTCCCTGGGAGTACACAGACCTTCAAACCACTGGATACAGCCTAATCCTCCGAATACAAGGAAATCTATCTCTAGGATGAATTATGTAATTAGACTGGAAAGAAAAATTGTATTCTCAAATCTGAATCCATTTGGGGGCAAGGATAGACACCCCGGGGCTTCCCAGTCCAGCCTCCCTGGTTGACTCAGCATTCTGCTTTATAGTGGAGAGTGGAGGTGATGACATTGTAACAGAACTGGGTGTGTTCCAAATATTGTGGACTTCATTCACTCATTTGAAGGGGTTAAATCCACAGTGAAAATCTGCCATGCTGTGCATTGAAAATCCGCACTGCGGGACAGTTTGTGCTGCGGATTCTCTTCGTAGCTTGTGGACAGGATTTCTTTTAAATCCCTTTTACAAATCTTAGGCTGGTTTCACACTGGGCGTATTCCCGCCGGAAATCCCGCGGTTTGGCCGCAGCAAAAACCGCAAGATTTCCGCCGGGAGAACCGCCGCTTTGAAGCGGCCCGGCCGCTCGCTTTTCCGTTGCGGCCGGCGCTCCCATAGAGGAGAGCGCGGCCGCGATGAAAGTAAACAATAAATAGACATGCTGCATCTTTTGAAACCGCGGCTGCGGCGGCCGGAGCCGTGGTTTCAGCCGGACTTACCGCAGCGGATTGGCCGTCCCATGTGGACGAGAGTTCTGAGAAATCTCGGCCACATGGCTGGCTAATACCGGGATTAGCGGCCGCGGGCGGATTTGCCGTGGCAAAACCGCGGCAAATCCGCCCTGTGTGAACCCAGCCTTATAACTATAAGTGCTGCAGATTTTTTTTTGTACAGTGCAAAATCCACAGGATTCCCACAGTGAACATTAGATCATCCGGTATGTTGAAAAGTTTGGCCCCAACTGGTGTTACTGGTGGTGGTTATTGTAAAGCTAGATCTGAGAACCTACATTTACCATCTACTGTCTATTTTATGTAGGATTTTTCCCATCTGCCATTTAATCTAATTGATGTCCTCTTTTCCTTTCTCTGTTCCCCAGAACAACTCCTGGAGTTCATGCATCAGCTGCCAGCTTTTGCCAACATGACAATGTCCGTCAGGCGTGAACTGTGCGCTGTCATGGTGTTTGCTGTGGTGGAGCGAGCAGGAACTGTCGTATTAAATGATGGAGAGGAGGTTAGAGATTTGCTTTTGAAATCTTGTTTTATCATTTTTATGTACAATTTAAAGGGTTCTTTTCATATCAGCTAAACATGACTGAGATGGGATTACAGGGCTGGTCTACGTGGCCCCCATAGCCGGGATTACGGCAACAGCGAAACTGGCTGTTCTGTCTGGTTTCCATAACTCTTAAGCCAAAACGGCATAGTTTGCTGTACCATGCTTTTTGCGCAACTCCCATTAACTTCTATAGTTCAGCTGTTTTAGTAATCTCGACCACCGCAGACAGCGAAACGGGGTCCATGTTACGGTTAGACACCAACCTTCTTGAGATGGGTACCAGTCTTAGATATAGAACCCGCATCTATTAAACGTTAAAGGGGTGGTCCCACTTCTAGCTGTAGGAAGCTCTCTACATTGTGCAGTGGTCCGGGTTGGTACTGCAGGCTGACTCCAATTGAAGTGAATGGCACTCGGCCTGCAATACCAAACTGGGTCACTGCGCAATGTACTGAGCTGTCTACTTCCTACTGCTAGAAGTGGGACATCCCCATTAAAGGCACATCCCATAAATATCGGAGAAGGGAATCCTCTTTTAACGCGGTTCGGTGATTGTAAGTTGTTCAAATCCTACTGATCAACCCACAGATAACCTTAATGAATGTCTATGGTCAGCTTCCATCAGGATCTTGGTTATTGTGTAGAACAGAACACTTCAGAAAATAATAAGAGTCTTCTAACCACTTTTTCTAATAAATATCTGTATCAGTTGGTTTCTCAGGGGTTTATATCGTAAACCCATAAAGGTACAATACAGCGAGGTTGAGCACACCAGTGTGGATTATATTCAGCAGGATGTTAATACCATTTAATTTAATTTCCTCTCTTTCTGGCTCTATAGCTCGATTCCTGGTCAGTCATTTTAAATGGCTCAGTGGAAGTGACATATCCTGACGGGAGAACAGAAATACTTTGCATGGGAAACAGCTTTGGAGTCTCTCCAACCATGGAGAAGGAATACATGAAGGGAGTGATGAGAACCAAAGTGGATGATTGCCAGGTATGTAGGTGAAGATCCGAGCCAGACTGCACAGTATCGCTTTCCCTCTGTAGTCTGACCCTTTTATAGGGAATATCCTGGGGATAGTAATCTACTGTCTTCTTCCTGGCGCTGAAAATAAATGCTTTATATGGCAGAAATAACTTATTTAGCAACAATTTGGAGTGTTTTGTTTCTGTACTAATGCTTACAGTCCTGGCTTATTTAGTCACTTGTGATCACGTATGTTATCTACCCTATATGGAGGCAGTAGCCACGCTCCGCTCGGCCACATTCAGCTTTATATCATGGACCTTGTTTTATAAAGTGCTCATGGAAGTGAGGGATGTGGTGCTTTACAAATACAGTAATAGATACGTTTCCTGTCCACGGCTTTACTTCTGATAGCTACCTGGACTGTGGTTTCCAAACAGGAAGTAATGTTTTGTCTCGAATTGAAAAGATGAGTCCTTTCTCAAGGGGGATTCCAGGATGGGTATAAAATATGTTCTAATCTAGGTGAAGGATCTTGAAATTTTGTTCTAACGCTGCTCAATGATGTAGACCTACTGAAAAATTATCTTGGGAAATGATATGGAGTTATTGGAGTGATAATTGGCAGCTTAGTGATCATTTCTGAATCCAGAGACATTGAGGACTTTTACTGTCATGTGAATATGATCACCCATTTACCTTCAACTCTGCTGCCCAACTAGTCCACCTCTGCCAGCCCTTTCAGTTGGCTACCCAAATGCTCAGCAAATTCAGTTCACAGTCTTATGGACATACAAGGCCATCTACAACCAGTCCCCTCCATACATCCCTGACTTAAAGGGAACCGGTCGGCTTGAACATGGTGTTGATCAGATTGATCTATAGTTTTGTGAGAGGAGATTCACTATAACTTGCATTTTATTCATTTACATCTCTGCTCATCCTGGGCTTTAGAGGTCCAGTGGGCGGTCCTAGCAGTGATCTGCATATCTGTCTGACTGCATATGGAGCAATAAATTATCCTTTTGCTCTGGTATTGTAATCACTTACATCACAATCACAAAGTTTCATTCCTTTCCGACTACTTTTTGTAGGTGCTAGATGTTTTGCTGTCTGCAGTTTGGCCATCATGTTCAAGCTGACAAGTTCCCTTTAATATCATGATACCTCCCCACACACAATCTCCAGATGTAACAAGACCACCTCTCTGTTCTGCTCCTCACACATATTAACTGTGATTTCTTTGTGGCCTGTAAATCATTATCTTCTCTTCCACAGTTTGTTTGCATAGCTCAGCAAGACTATTGCCGTATCCTGAACCAAGTGGAGAAGAACATGCAAAAAGTGGAAGAGGAGGGAGAAATTGTGATGGTCAAAGAGCACAGAGAGCTAGATCGTACCGGCACCAGGAAAGGCCACATCGTTATCAAGGTAACAGAAAAGAGGTTTTGTTTTGTTTTTGACAGTTTTCATCACATAACAATCATGGTAGTGTATAAGGGCTCATGCCCATGAGCGTTGCGGGATATACCTGCAGATTTATGCCACGGAAGTATGGCGATTAAAAACGTCATAGTGCCTGTGAGTGAGCGCGGATTTCCACAGTCCCATAAATATGCTATATCAATGGAGACTTCCCGCAGCATAAATCTGCGGCAAATAGAACATGCGGCGATTTATTTCCCACCGCGGAAATCCACGGCAGAATTCCACAAGTGAGCATTGGCAGGCAGAAAGCTATTAGGTTCAATAGAACCTAATAGGTGCAGAATTCACGTGCGTGAAACACGGAAGAAATGCCCGTCCGTGGGCATTCACCCTAATATTGTAAGGAAACGGCAACACATTAATGGTAGTTTTTGTTTCCTGGTATGTGGTTTCATGCTGCTTAATGTCTTAACTATATGTTCTTCTGTAGGGAACTGCGGAACGGTTAACCATGCATCTTGTAGAAGAACATTCTGTGGTTGACCCAACATACATAGAAGACTTCCTCCTAACCTACAGAACCTTTTTGTCAAGTCCCATGGAAGTTGGGAAGAAGTTGTTGGAGTGGTTTAATGACCCTAGCCTTAGGGACAAGGTGAGATGGGGAAAAGACTGTAATTGTAAACTATAAAAAGGCTGACCTGGGGAAACTGTAGCTCTGGTGAGGTTGTAAGTATTGCCATGGTGCGTAAAGGGAACCTGTCACATTGAAAACACAATCCATTCTGTAGGCTGCATCTTACAGAGCAGGAGGAGCCGAGCAGACTGATATATAGTTGTGTGGGAAAAGACTCGGTATAACTTGTATTTTATTCATTTATATCTCAGGGGTCCAGTAGGTGGTCCCATTAGAGATTAAAAGGTATTTCTGTATGCACAGTCACACACAGCTAGCAGTCAGTTGCTGTTAGGATCGCTAAGTCCAGAATGTGTGGTGATATACATTAATTAAATGAGGTATGCTGAATATTTTCCAATATTTTCAATCTGCTCAGCTCCTTCCACTCTTTAACATGCTGACTGTAGTTTGGACAGCGTGGTCAATCTGACGGGTTCCCTTCAAAGTAAAATATACATTTTTTTAGAAATGTGGTCTTTAGGTACAAAAATTTGTGCTGATTAATTTTTATATATCTGATGATTTATTGGATCTACGGCATGTAAGCCACCAGTAGAGGGCGCTCACTGCATACAGTCCTATTAGTGCAATTTTTTAGAAACGCAGATCTCTGACCACAGTAAGAAATTTATCAGCACAGAATTTTAAACCTGAACACGGTGATGGATATTCCAGGGTAAATAACCATTTGTGTCGCATATAAATCTGTTGCCTTCACTTACTGCGACCACTTTAATTGGAAATGCACTAATAAGTACTAAATTGGCTCTTTTGTTATATTCTCTCACTTTTGCGGTTTACCAGCTGTAGAATTGGTAGGAAATAAATGTGTATATTCAGCTAACAATTTTTCAATCTATTAGCGCTCCTTGGTTCAGCATTGGCCCTCCTCATATCCCTTCTTCTGCCTTGCAGGTGACCCGAGTAGTGCTGCTGTGGGTAAACAATCACTTTAATGACTTTGAAGGTGACCCAGCTATGACTCGGTTTCTAGAGGAATTTGAAAATAACTTGGAACGAGAGGTAATATTTCCCTTTTTATGTGCCACCTGAAATAACTTGCATGAAAAACCTGGCTACAGTGCCAAATTCTCCTTCTTCCTTTCTATATTTCATGTTCTCATTCGATTGTGTTGCCACAATTTTAACGCTCCTTAATTTTGCCTTTCAGAAAATGGGCGGACATCTGAGGCTATTAAATATTGCATGTGCTGCCAAGGCAAAAAGAAGATTGATAACGCTAACAAAGCCTTCTCGCGAAGCCCCTTTGCCTTTCACCCTGCTGGGCGGGTCAGACAAGGGATTTGGTATCTTTGTTGACAGCGTGGATCCTGGGAGCAAGGCTGTTGAGGCGGGCTTGAAGAGAGGGGATCAGGTATGGTAGACCGCCGTCTCGGTGAGAGATCTCTGCTACTGACTGCTGGGAAAGAAAGGGAAGAAAGAGGCAGTTCAATAATTCATGTCAATTAAATCTATTAGCTCTGCAATCCCTATACATTAAAGGGGGAAAAAAGCTGCTTCGAGCAGTTCCTTCTCAGGAAGGTAAATGTCACAGCTTGGATTATTTATCACATTGAGTTACTTGCCCTTTCCTTGTAGATATTGGAGGTGAACGGTCAGAACTTTGAAAACATTCAGCTAACAAAAGCTATGGAAATCCTGAGGAATAATACTCACCTGTCTATCACTGTGAAAACTAATTTATTTGGTAAGTAGGTTGTATGAATACAACATTCATTAGAGGATGCCTGCGCTTCTCCAGGGAAATATAGTAAAATGTGTGATTTTTATTAAAAGCAACACAAAATAAAATCCGAAGCCTGAGTAATGTAAACCCCGGGTAATCGCATACAGAAGTTATAATATAGATTCTGTATCGCACAGTTTTAGACTTTTAGCTCCCTTGTTGTTTATACATCCTTTCCTTTTGTCTTGCTTCCCCTAGTCTTTAAAGAGCTTATATCCAGGATGTTGGAAGAAAAGAGAAATAGTGCCCCACATTTACCCAAAATCGGTGATATCAAGAAGGCCAGTCGATACTCCATTCCTGATCTCGCGGTTGACGTGGAACAAGTTATTGGACTTGAAAAAGTGAGCAAGAAGGGTAAAGCCAATACTGTTGGGGGAAGGAATAAGCTAAAGAAGATTCTTGACAAAACGAGGATCAGCATTCTGCCTCAGAAGCCTTACAAGTAAGGAGATATTCATGGTTTTTTTGGAAGCTACAAAGGTTGTTTTAGATTCCAAACCAACTTATTGATAGTTGTCAATATTTTAAATTAAATTGTTTCATTTTTAAAGGGAACCTGGCATATGGCTCATGCTACCTCAACCATGGGCAGCAGACTCCTGAACGGATACCCATATACAGTGCATGCTTGTATGTGGTGTTCTGAAACGCTGAGGTGTTTCAGAATACACACTTTGAAGTTTGCCTGTCCGGAATACGCCGGTCCCTCCTCGCCTGTAGAATGCTGACTAACTGCTCCTGTCCCTGCTTGTGTATAAAGAGAGCTGTCGGTCAGCATGCTGCGGACGGGGAGAGCCCAGGGCTGATCCACATCTGACTCGAGAGCTCCGTCCTGCAGTCAAACAGGCAGAATTGAAAGTGTGTTTATTATAACGCGCACACACGGCCACTGTGCATATGTATGACCGCTTCATGCCGCACATGGTTCAGGCAGCATGAATCCACCAGCAGGTTCCCTTTTAAGGCCTTGATCTAGAACGTTATTGTTTAAAGGAGTATTCCAGACACAAGATGGGTGATAAATATTAATTGGTGGGGGTCTGATTACTGCGATCCTGGTCCATTGTTCCCTCATTTGCAACTTGGCGTTTAAATGGTTTTGGCGGTCAGATCCGCGCTAGATGCATAGTTTGTGCCACTGAGCAAAGCATTGTTTCAAAGGATAAGTTAGATTGAGTTTTCTTCGTCCCGAAAGCATTACTTTCCAATGGGCTTTATCCTTTCAGAAGAGCTTATTCAGAGTTCATAAAAAATGTTTTGTATTCTACCATAGGAAATATATACATTTGTATGTTAAAAGCATGTTTATCATTGTAGAAGATACAGCATATATACTTTGTATCATATTCTCCATGTCAAAGAGCAGTAAAGTGAAGCGCCGGACTGTATGAGCTCTTGATGACAAGGACATCTCTCATTAAAGTGATAGCAGCATAATTGTTATTATTAGTATCCTTCTAACCTACAGTATGATTTTCTCAGACTCGTAAGCCGTCTGTCTTCTAAGAACGGCTCTTAGAGCTCTCAGACATTGTGTGAAAGGGTCCTTTTAAGAGCTTGAAATGTAGCGAACTGCCATAGTTCGATGCACCCAGAGCTATGAAGTATCTTAAGGCTTGGAGCCTGTGATGATAGAGCACACCCTAGTACAAGTACTTGCTGTTCTAAGTCCTCAAGTCATATAAAGTTCATTGTACAGTGGAAGGGCTTTCTCAATACCATTGTAAGGCGGGCTTCAGAGGGACCAGGAATGGCTTTTCCTGTGAACCTCTGAGCCTCTCCCAATCTCATTGTTTTCTCTGACTACAAAAGCTTCTGGAATTAAGATTTGTGTAATCCAGTTTTTTTTCTTAAATGAATTAATCAGTGGGAAATACCGATTACTTGTCAGGCACCTAGGAATCCGGTATTTCTCCTGAGCACACATGCCTCCTGGCTATGCTGCTGCTGGCTACAGAGGGATGCAGTGTATCAGGAGATAGAAGAACCGTGGATTGCTGATAACGTATAGCGACAACATAATAGCAGCATATACCCGGGCATGGACTGAATTAAGAGGCATTCAGCCCAGGTTTTCTTTTCCCCCATTCTGCTATCGGTATCACTGAACTCGCACAGCCCCATTATCCTTCTGTTTGACATTAATTTGTGGCTGTCTAAATAGATATGGAGAAATTTACACTTGACGGGATTTGTACTCCCCCTTAGCGATTCTCCTGAGTGTCAGGTGAAAACACAATTACCTCTTGAAGTTCACTGACATTTTACTTTCTACTAAGCAGTATCACAGAGCAGGGAGTGGGTGTTATGGCATACCGTCCCCCAACAGTGCACCGTCACAGGGTCCTTGGCAATGTTCATCTTGCCAAACATTTGGTGTTGGCAATATGATTACTGGTTGTTGGAATGGATAATATGTTGTGTTTAGAGGAGTACAAATACTTTGGCTCTGTTCATATTTGTGATTTGGCTTATGAAAGAAGCCATGATGCTCCATTGGATCCAAGTCTAATATGAATGGAGCCGTACATGCATCCATAATAGTTATAGGAGTAGAATCCATAGCATTCACCAGAAGGGCCGTGTTGTATAGAATTCTATTGATGTAATGTTTCTCTTTATCATTTGAGTTACACAGCCTGCTTTTTCACATACACCCCAAGAAGGCTAGGGTTACATGGTGACTTATGAGACACCATTTTTATGAATACGTCAAAATATCCAACGTAGAAGTACAACCATTTTTTTTCCCAATGCGACCTGAAGGTTGGGGGTTCATTGCCCACATGGTTCAGGTAGCCGGCTCACGGTTGACTCAGCCTTCCGAGGTCGGTAAAGGAGTAGTGTGTGTGTGTGTGTAAGTGTGTGTGTAAGTGTGTGTGTAAGTGTGTAAGTGTGTAAGTGTGTAAGTGTGTAAGTGTGTAAGTGTGTGTAATAAGCGCTGCGGAATAAGTTGGCGCTATACAAATAACAAGATTTATCTCCTCTGGTCAGACAGAATGGCACTAGACCCTTCTTTTGCATCATAATCCATTCCTTGGTGTGCCAGGGCGAAGCTTTAGAAGCCTTACAAACACTTAGGGGGACATTCATAATAGCTTTTATGCCAGTTTGTGGCATAAAACAGTGGCACATTTTTTGATCAAGTGGGAATTTGTGTAGAAATGTGTGACTCTTCAGCTTTTTGTGCCACCCTTGGCACTTTTCTGAAAAATGTGGGTGGCCACCATATACCGTGATATATGAAGAGGCATGCATCTCCTCATATGTTAGGCGCATTGAGCACCAAGGGAAATACTATGGGGGGAAATGTATTAAGACCAGCATTTTAAAGGCCGGTCTTAATAAATCTACCCCCACAGTCTTTTGTATTATGACTATTTTCTGCCTGAAGAGCTTTGTGATGCTCGTGTGTAACAATCACGCTCTAGTTCTTTTCCTGGTGTAGATAAGTCTCCTAAGCTGACATCCCCTTCTTGTTTGCAGTGACATTGGAATCGGTCAGTCTCAAGATGACAGCATTGTTGGTCTGAGGCAAACCAAGCACATGCCCGCCACGCTCCCGGTCAGCGGGACGCTGTCATCCAGCAACCCAGATCTACTGCAGTCCCATCATCGCATCTTGGACTTTAACACCACCCCAGGTGAGAAGTCGCTGCCACCTTCTGCCCACTTATCGCTAAGCAGTGCCATTCTTAAAGAGCGGCTGATGCCGATATATTTTCATGCGCTGATTGCAGAGGCCTCTTTCAGGCAGCTGCCAACTTGTGCCAGTGTTTACTTTTCCACATTTAATGCTATGTTTAGCTGTTTTAATAATAGAAATGTGTAAGTTAGTCACAGAATGTAATGCCCTCACTTACAGGTTCTATCACCGCTTTAATCATCTGCTATTGCAATCTGAGTTTTGTATTTTCATTCCTTTACCGCGTTATGTGAAATATGTGGCAAACCCACAAGAAAATCCATATTCAAACATAATCTTGCAATGTGTTTGCTGCAAAAAGTGCAAGAAAGTTTCCTCTAGTCTGAACCTAGGCGAATTGTGATACTTTTGCAGTTAGGGTTCATAAAGTTAGATATTTAATGCTTTTATACTATGCTAGTATTGTCCTCTTTTACATCCATACTAATAGAAGGCTAGGTTAGATGACTGCTACATGAATATGTAAATTATAAAGGGGCTGTCTAGTGGTAAACTTATTAAAGTCTATCCTTAGGAAAAACTATCAGCAGACTAGCAGGGGTCTGCCCTGGACTCCTGATGATCAACTGTTTGACAGGTCGGCAGGCTCATGCACTGAAGCCGATTTCTATAGGAAGCAAGACAGCTCCATTCCCACTGCAGTGGCCAGGATTGGTATTGCAGGCAAAGTTATCATTGAAGTGAATAGGGGCACAGCCTGCAATACCAAGCCTGGCCACTGCAGTGGGAATGGAGCTGTCTGCTTGGCGAATAGCTGATCAACAGATGTCCAGGGTGGCAGACCCCTTCTAGTTTACGATTGATAGCTTTTCCTTAGAATAGACATTAATAGCTTACAATTGGACAGCCCCTTGAATCAGGTTGTCTTAGTAGGAGCGTTCTGTAGTCACAGAATTTGAGATTATGGCATTTAGTCACATTATATTTGCAGTTCACTGGGTACAGCCACCCAAACGTAATGTCATCCACTGAAAGTGAATCTTTAAAAAGGGTATAAACCTCACTCTCTTCTACCTTTTTAAGTGAATGCATCCTGTTAATTTTATTATACAGCCAGTATCACCATGGCAGAGAATTGACTGTATTTTTTTCTTTTTTGTTAAAAAATATCACTTTTCTATTTAACTTGAGAAATATGCTCATCACGCCACCAAAAACATGAATTTTGCAGCTTATAGATCTATTCTGCCATGTAGTGGTTAAGTCATGTAAGTGCATGCTCACAAATGTTTTGTCACTCCTCCAATAAAGCAAAGATCAGGATGACACAGATGATGTATTAAACATATTGATATTATTAAAGCATATCAGATGTATTGAAAATACGAAATGTCATTCAGTTAGATTTTTCTGTGCCTTATATTGTCCATTTTCCCCCCAGATCTCCCTGATCAAGTGCTACGAGTCTTTAAGGCCGACCAACAAAGCCGCTATATAATGATCAGCAAAGACACCACTGCAAAGGAGGTGGTAATTCAGGCCATCAGGGAGTTTGCCCTGACTGCCGTGCCCGATGCTTACTCTTTGTGTGAGGTGTCTGTCACTCCTGAAGGGGTCATCAAGCAGAGGCGACTCCCAGATCAGCTGTCTAAGCTAGCCGACAGAATACAGCTCAGTGGCAGGTATGGTTGGACGTGCGGCGATGCAGATTTCTTTTGTAGCTTGTCTGTTTTTCCTTCTGAATTGATTCTGAACCTGTTTAGATTTTTTTTCGCACTAGCCCCTCTGCACAGACCTGAAACACAATTGTATGATGGGAAGTCTTGGCTAAATTACCCACATGGTGATGTAATCCTGTGTAACAGTCTTAGATCATGCTGCCACCTAGTGGCATAAACTCATAATTGCAATCTAGTCATTGTATATAGTATATATTTTGTAATGCATCCTTTTACATTTTGTCTTGTGTGTTTTAAAGCTTTGTTTTGCCATTGTGAGGCAGACCTTCAGTCCATTCAGTAGTTACTGGATCTTTGGTTTTTTTGTTTTTAAATTTCAGGTATTATCTTAAAAACAACATGGAGACAGAAACCTTATGTTCTGATGAAGATGCCCAAGACTTGTTAAGGGAAAGTCAGATTTCTTTGCTGCAGTTAAGTACTATTGAGGTGGCAACTCAACTGTCAATGAGGAATTTTGAGCTTTTTCGGAACATCGAGCCAACGGAGTACATTGATGACCTGTTCAAGCTGAAGTCAAAAACTGGTTGCGTCAACCTCAAGAACTTTGAAGAAGTGATTAACCAAGAAACCTTTTGGGTGGCTTCTGAAATTTTAAGGGAGACTAACCAACTGAAGAGAATGAAGATCATCAAACATTTTATCAAGATTGCGCTGCACTGTAGAGAATGCAAGAATTTCAACTCTATGTTTGCAATTATTAGGTAAAATCAATGATTTATGTGAAGTCCATTGTTAGCCGCATTGCCCCAGATAATCTATGCATCCCTGCTTTGAGCATTCACGTTACACGATCTACATAGTAACATAGTCTCGCTTCAGCCTAACATACTATGTCCATTTAGTTCAGCCTGTTCCCACCTCCCCACCCCCCTTGTTGATCCAGAGGAAGGGAAAAAAAAAACTGCTGTACTGAAGTTGCTGCTCTGTTGATGAACTTGTATATTTGACTTTGTAGACCAATCTTATCATTGCTCTTCATTTAATTCCAGTGGCTTAAATTTGGCTCCAGTGTCAAGACTTAGAACAACATGGGAAAAACTTCCTAGTAAATATGAAAAACTTTTTCAAGATCTGCAAGACCTCTTTGACCCGTCAAGGAACATGGCAAAATATCGGAATGTACTGAACTCCCAGAACCTCCAACCTCCCATCATCCCTCTCTTTCCTGTTATTAAGAAAGACCTTACTTTCCTACATGAAGGTGATCATAGTATTACATTTCAGTTTACCTGCTTTGTAAAAAATCTTTCTGGAATCTTTATAACTAAAATGATTCTTCCCCCCCCCCCCCCCCCATCTAGGCAATGACTCAAAAGTGGAAGGTTTGGTAAATTTTGAGAAACTGAGGATGATCGCAAAGGAAATTCGCCATGTTGGTAGAATGGCCTCAGTTAACATGGACCCTGCCCTGATGTTCCGTACAAGGTGTGCTTATGTTTTCTGAGATTCTTTTTTTTTCTTCTTGATTTAAAATATGTAAAATGTATTTCTCAAGTCGCATATTACACGGCTACTGCGTTCTAGAATACCGTAGTTGCTGGCAAAATATATATAATCAGGCTTTTGATACTTAGAAATAAACTTCTATCCTTGCCAGCGTTATGGAGTTTGCAGGTGCTTCTGCTTTCTCAGCACAGTTAAGCATTTCTGAATCTGTGAATTTTTTAGAATACGTTTTTGGTGTCCACACATTGCTGATTTGTTGCAGATCTGTTGCAGATTTCACCCTTTTCAACTGTATTTAAATTAACCCTTTGCAATCCAATTGTGGATTCAGGGTTTCCTACGGGGCTTTCTCTTTCTGCCATTATACAATGGCACCATCTACTGGCTAGAGCCAGTACTGTGGTATGTGACATGCTAGAGAGGCCCCCCGACAACAGAGCGGCCAGTAATAAACAGTAAGAATACCCTGCCGGACGTATTCTGACATCTGAGCTGTACATCCTTCAATCAGAATGTCTTCAGACGTCGGACTGTGGATTGGAAAGTGTTAAAGGGGTGTAATCTACTGCAGATCTGCACCAATTCAGCAATGTGTTATGACACCCTCAAACAGTTTTTTTGGAGCTTATGATGACATTTATTTGACTTGGTCTTATATGTCATAAACGTTCAGTATGATCTAGTTAGATTTTTCAAAAGCTTTATATCCATATAGAAATAATTGGAGCAGATTGGGTTTGTGTGTATCTTGTGCTAGGGAACATCGGGGTATTAAAACCACAACTGAACCCCCCCCCCAATGTGTGCCATTCAGAAATGTCAGTTGGCTTCCTGTGTGTCGTGTCTTGTGGTCTTGGGCCTTTCTTTCTGAGCTTGTGATCTTTCTTTCTCCCTTTTTTCTCCCTGTTTCTTTCTATACACTTGCTTCTCCCTCCATGGCTCTCACTTGCAGGAAGAAGAAGTGGAGAAGTTTGGGGTGAGTTTGTTGGTGACCATGTTGCCCACTGCCACGTATTATTTCCATTCTACCCATTTGCATTATTTCCTTTCTTTTGCTTTTCGCTTTTTGTTACCTTTTAACCCTCTTGCCAGCAGACTGATGATTTACTTAACCGATTCTGGTCCCTCAAAGTAACAGTGTCACACTTTCTAGATTACTCCTATGTACGAGTGAAACATTTACATTGTTGCAATGCCAGGAGATTTCCCTTATACTCAGGGCACACAATTGCTTCATAAGAAGCAGAACTACATTTGTGCAATCAGATATCTCAATTAAAGGCAGCGAGTATCTGAGTCGTTGCTGAATTGACATATATCTACTCGCACACGTATTTTCAACCAGTCCTGCCAAAATGAAATACTAATGTTGTTATGTTCTGGTCTCATGAGTTTGGTAAGTGAAACATTATGCAAAGGGTAACTCAAAGTGACAAGACTGCTTCATCCTCCTCAATAACGGTTAAAGATCCATGCTGCATGGTCATCAACCCGGACCGCCTCATACACTAACCAGCTACTCTACTGACTACAGAACATACGTAGCTAACACTGTAATATCCATCGCCAATTTGCTCACCACCAGTAACTGCAGTAAAACCAGACCGTTTTAGCTGCATGAGCTTTTTTTATTATATTTTTATTAATATAATGAATAGCCAAGTTCCACTTTGTAGTTGGAAGCAGCAGCTTTGCATTATCCAGTATTGGATTGATTGGGATCAGGTTCCTTGAGACCCTTACTGTAGCGATGGCTTACGGGTAATGCATTGCGAAATACTTTTAATAGGTCGATTCTTTTACTATGATATCTAGATGTTTTCTAGTTTTAGCTTGACTTACTGGAATGAGGCATGTTGAGCAAAAATTCCCCAAATATGACCCCTGCATGACTGCATTTTTAGACCTCAAATCCTAGAGAGAATGAGTTATTTAATCATTAATGGTCTTTTGTCTGCAGGTCACTCAGTCAGGGTAGTACCAATGCAGCTGTCCTTGATGTGGCACAGACCGGCGGTCACAAAAAGCGAGTACGACGCAGCTCATTCCTAAATGCCAAGAAACTGTATGAAGATGCACAGATGGCTCGTAAAGTAAAGCAGTACTTGTCCGATCTGGATCTTGAAATGGATGAAGAGAACCTACAGACGCTGTCGGTGCAGTGTGAGCCAGCAACAAATACATGTAAGCAGGCTGTTAGACACGGAAATCTGCTCGTTTGGAAGTAGTTTTATGGGCTTGTTGAGTATTTAACCATATGTGTGCCGCGAAAGGACTTCATGTTAATTGCTTTCATCGGACACAAGGTACCTTTTTATACGGAGCGATTACCGCCTAGATTATTGCTGAAAACAGCAATTTTCTGCAATAGTCGCCCGCCCACGGCCTGACCTCATTAGCCACTAGTCTCTTTAATTCCGCTTGCTGAAACAAAGGGACTAGTGAACAATTCCTCATTGAGTGTAAACAGGAGTCACTTAAAGGGGTTGTCTCGCGCCGAAGCGTGTTTTTTTTTTTTTGCATAGGCCCCCCGTTCGGCGCAGGACAAACCCAAAGGATGTATTAAAAAAAAAATATATATATTACTTACCCGAATCCCCGCTCTGCGACTTCTTTCTTCTTCCTACTTCTTCCTTCTCCAAGATGGCCGCCGGGATCTTCACCCACGATGCACCGTGGGTCTTCTCCCATGGTGCACTGTGGGCTCTGTGCGGTCCATTGCCGATTCCAGCCTCCTGATTGGCTGGAATCGGCACACGTGACGGGGCGGAGCTACGCGATGACACGTAGAAGGGGGCGGAGCCAGAACGCCGCTCGTGCCCGGACCAAGCAGAAGAGAAAAGACCCTTCTGCGCAAGCGCGTCTAAAAACGCCAGAAGACATCAGAATTAGACGGATCCATGGCGACGGGGACGCTAGCAACGGAGCAGGTAAGTGAATAACTTCTGTATGGCTCATAATTAATGCACGATGTATATTACAAAGTGCATTAATATGGCCATACAGAAGTGTATAACCCCACTTGCTGCCGCGAGACAACCCCTTTAGTGACTGTTTTAGTGACTGCCTGGTTGCCGTGAATGGAGGCAGGCGGACAGAAGAGATTTCCGCTGCACTCGGCCTCCATTCACAGAATGACTATCGCTCCTGTGTGAAAGCACCAGAATAATAGTTTCTTATGCATCCAACAGTCGGCCATGTATAGGCACCTTATTGATGTGGATATTGGGTGGGGATGTTTTTATGTACATTTTTTAAAATTATATTTTAACCCTTTATTTTTAAGTGCCAAAAACACCTTGTGATAAGAGAAAACCAGACACATCACCAGTAGCACCGCGGGCAGCCACGCAGCAGAAACAGCAGCAGACATTAAAGCCAAATCAGGCATTGCAGGTGCCCGCTGTGTCTCTCTATCCTTCTAGGAAGAAGGTGCCAGTCAAGGATCTTCCTCCCTTCGGTTAGTGAAATTCTTTCTTTCTTATTTGATTTTGACTTTAATAACCCATGCCTATCATTTATTTTCTGAGAATTGGGTGTCAGTAAATGTGTGCTAACGCATACACAATAGCATGGTTTAAGGGCATATTCCCAGCTCAGACTTTTATGATGAGTGCACAGGATATGCCATAAAAGTCTCATAGATATGGGTCCAACCACTGGGACCCGCACCTATCTCAAGAACTCAGCTCCCTGGCCTAGCTGTATATGGCAGCCCATAGAACGGAAACAGAGTGGGTTGTTCTATGCTGGATCTGTAACTCCCATAGAAGTGAATATATTGTATTTAAATCCCAGTTATATGTACAGTACTTTGGAATTAAAGGGGTTGTCCCAGTTAAGGAATCCCCTGTCAACAAGTACCCCATGCATTAATATAAAAAATCTGCAGTTATCCACCTCTCTTCCGTTTGTCCTCCACCACCGGCTCCGTCTTCCTGTGACGTCACTCCGCATGCTGAGCCAGTCTACAAACCAGCTGCAGCAGCCAGTGACAACACTCGTGGATCATGTCTGGGCGCTGTCATTGACTGCTACTGCAGGTTTACAAGACGTCACAGCTGTCTGTAAACTGACAGCAGGAACCCGAGACTGTGGCAGGGGGCGAATGGGAAAGCAAAGAGGTGTGTAACCTCCAATTTTTTTATTTTGGTGCACGGGGGACCTGTTGACAGGGGCTGCCTTCACTTTGACAGCCCCTTTAACTGTACTATAAAGTGAAAAGTAACACAGCGAGCACAGCTCCCAAGTTGCAGGACCAGCATAGTTCACTGTGCTACATTATTCCTGTAACTCCCATTCATTACTGCATATGGAAACAATATAGCATAGCCCACTCGGTTGTTTGATTGCTTCTGGCCACCACATAGAGGGGGCTATTGCCATCTTGCCTATGATTGACAGAGATGGGTATAACCCAATAATGTACTAGAATGGTAAGGTGCCATTATGGACAAGTGCCTGTTTTCTTAATCGCTAGGTAAGAACTCTTGGTTTGAAGATTATTTTCTTTACTCCACCTTAAAGAGGTATTCTGGGCTTTTACTATTGATGATCTATCCACATTGAGATCAATGGGAGCGATGCCTTCTATTACACTTCCAGCCCCTCATTGCAGTCACAGCTGGAAGTTTAGTTAAAGGCATGGCTCCCATTGGTTACAATGGATATGAAGCCATCTATCATACTTTCAGCCCTGACCACCAACGTGGACATTTGACCCCTCTACACTGATAGCAAGGTGGAGGATCAGCTAATTGGCCATTGGTGGACACCCGATGATAAACTATTGATGACCTAGTAAATGCCTGGAAAACCCCTTTAATGGGTATTATCTACCGCACTGCAGGTTTTTAAACCCCCCAGTGATCTCTAGGTATTGCTGCAGGGGAGATGCAGGAGTACATGCTGGCCATTCAAATTAATGTCCGATCACATAATACATAGAAGCGCCGCTTCCGTCAGACCTCTGTTCTGCCACATAGAAGCCCCAGGTTGTGGATCCTTTTTATGATGTCAATTTGTCCTAACATTGCCGTAAGACAGTGGTTGTCATCATGACTCACCTCCTTAATGCCACAATGAGAGGTGAAAAACTAACATCGGAGCAAGCTGATTTAAGGGGAACCTGTCACCTGCCTGAAGGTGGCAGGATGCCGGGTGCTGTATTTTTATACTCGCCCACCGAAAATCTGTCTCTCTTCATAGTCCCATTTGTACACTCTCCTATACAAGTCTATGGGAGAGCGCACACATAGGACTCTGAAGAGAGTCAGATTTTCGTCCAGCTCGCGGACTTTAGCGTCTGGAATCATGGGAACAACCAATACAGCACCCAGCTGCCCGTCACCTCACCTAATAGCACCGTAAGTTAGTGTATGGCGCTAGAGGCAGGTGACAGGTTCTCTTTAAGGAATTAGTAGTCGGTGAAAATGGGTGTCTCCTGACCTCAGTAGTTACATATGTAAAGTTTAGGATCCAGAAACGTTATTAGGTCCAATTTAGTGAAGTTCCCTCAGCACTGTATGTTTCTTTATATTTGTTCAAACAATAAAGTAGAGATGTATCTTCCTTAAAGGGGTATTCCGGTTGTGAATTTTCAAAAGTTCCACATATGAATAGTGTTTGCGCCATGTATATGCTTGTGGGTATAAATGGCACAGCCATTAGTCTTATTCTGTCCTCCGTTTCGGATGTTTACTGGCATCACTGTTTTCTAAGACGGCCGCTGAATCCCTGCTGACATGCAGTTTGAAACTACATTTTGCACAATCCCCTACTCTGTGCCTCCTTCCTGTGTGCTTCCTCACTAAGCGCTGCCCTGTTATTGGTCAGAAATCTGGTCCCAAGGACTCAATAGAAAAAGAAGGCATGCCTGATCGTTCTTGTTGAGTAAGCCTAACTTATAGCGCTGGAATGCCTACAGGTCGTATCCAGGAGCAATCTGGGATAAACACCTGTGAAGTTCCGGGAGAAGATGATGGTTTTTAGAGCTATAGACACAATCCAAAGTAGAACCACATTACAAACTTTAATAACATTTGATCAACATTCATTTGACAGCAACATTGCGTAACCAAAATACCCCCTTAAGTAACATTGCAATTATTTAGTTTGGTTGTTTCAGACTTGAGCCCTCCTTCTCCCCCACCTCCCCACTCATCCCTCACCCCGCATCCCCCATCTCCCTTACTCATCCCCCCACCTCCACCACTCATCCCCCCAATCATCCCACCCACCTCTCTACTCATCCACCCTAATCATCATCCCCCACTCACCCCCCCACCTCCCCCCCACCCCCCCACTCACCCCCCCACCTCCCCCCACTCACCCCCCCACCTCCCTCCCACTCATCCCCCCCCCACCTGCCTCCCACTCATCCCCCCCCCACCTGCCTCCCACTCATCCCCCCCCCACCTGCCTCCCACTCATCCCCCCCCCACCTGCCTCCCACTCATCCCCCCCCCACCTGCCTCCCACTCATCCCCCCCCCCCCACCTGCCTCCCACTCATCCCCCCCCACCTGCCTCCCACTCATCCCCCCCCACCTGCCTCCCACTCATCCCCCCCCACCTGCCTCCCACTCATCCCCCCCCCCCCACCTGCCTCCCACTCATCCCCCCCCACCTGCCTCCCACTCATCCCCCCCCACCTGCCTCCCACTCATCCCCCCCCACCTGCCTCCCACTCATCCCCCCCCCCCCACCTGCCTCCCACTCATCCCCCCCCCCCACCTGCCTCCCACTCATCCCCCCCCACCTGCCTCCCACTCATTCCCCCAAAATATTAGATCAAGTTCTTTCATACTCATGTATGTCCTCTCTAAAAGGCATCAACTCACCACAAGCGTTAAAGAAAATTCTTTCGCTATCAGAAGAAGGAAGCTTAGAACGCCACAAGAAAGGGGCAGATGACACGTTATCGAATGCTTCATCGCAGCTCTCTTCTCCACCCACCTCTCCACAAAGCTCTCCTAGAAAAGGTACTACGGCCAAATGTTCAGAAAACAATGCTGTACAAAGGCCTCACCGCTGATGTGTAGCTGCACCATTGTCTGTTGTTTGTAGCCACACACGGAGGAGAATCAGCGATTAGGGGCAATTACATCTTCAGCATGTGTTCAACTTCTCTTCGAGACCATTAACGCCAAGCTTCAGTATAGCAAGCTGATCAAAGCACTTCATGACTTTAGGGGGTTTTCCTCCACTTTATGAGCATCCCGTTATCCATGGAACACGTCCCTGTAAACATGAATAGTATGAGTGGTCACCAGTGTTGGCCATACAGTGTGGGCACAGCTTCAATACGGTTTCATTTGTTAATGATTTACTTTGCAGGTTACACTATGGCAGCAAGTGGCACTGTGGATAACTTCTCTGACTCTGGGCACAGCGAGATCTCTTCCCGCTCCAGTATCGTTAGCAATTCCTCGTTTGACGGCATGCACCTACATGACGGGCGGCAGAGGCACTCCGTGAGCATTGTGGAGACTAACCTAGGTGTGGGACGGCCTGACAGGAGAGTCCTGATGGACGGAGATCCCAGCATAGGGTATTTGTCTACGTCTTTCATCCATATGTGTTACATTACTGGCTTCAGATGGTAGATAAAATGTGTATAATGGTCACAGCAGGTGACATCTGTGAAATTGAAGCTGCTGTTTACATACCGTATATACCGGCGTATAAGACGACTTTTGAACCCCGAAAAATCGGGTCTGAAGTCGGGGGTCGTCTTATGCGCCGGTAATACAAAAAAAAAAAAAAAGTGTAAAAAAAAAAATTTCATTACTCACCCCCCCCGGCGTTCTGTCGCACTCCGGCAGGATGTCGCTCGCTCCTCGTCCCCGGCGCAGCATTGCTTTCTGAATGCGGGGCTTGAAATCCCCGCTTCCAGAAAGCTAGTACACACGCCGGCAGCCATGACAGCATTGAATGGCTGTGATTGGCTGAAGGCGCACGTGTTAGCAATCACACCCATTCAATGATGTCATTGAATAGTGTGATTGGCTGAAGCCACGTGTGTTTTAGCCAATCACAGCCATTCAATGATGTCATTGAATAGTGTGATTGGCTGAAGCCACGTGTGTTTTAGCCAATCACAGCCATTCAATGATGTCATGGCTGCCGGCGTGTGTATTAGCTTTCTGGAAGCGGGGATTTCAAGCCCCGCATTCAGAAAGCAATGCTGCGCCGGGGACGAGGAGCGAGCGACATCCTGCCGGAGCGCGACAGAACGCCGGGGAAGGTGAGTAATGAATTTTTTTTTTTCTCCACTGTATACCGGCGTATAAGGTGACCGTTGGGGGGTCGTCTTATACGCCCCGTCGCCTTATACGCCGGTATATACGGTATTTACTAAGGCCTCCCTCATACAGACGTTTTTTACAGCTTTTAGCCCTGCCTTTTCAGCGCTGCGCTAATCGCTGTAAAACACTCCCTTTGACAGTGATGCATGTCCTATTTTTGGCCGTTTCCTGCCCTGCCTTGCCCATTGAAATGAATGGGCAGTTTGAGCAGCGCTGCTGAAAACACGGCACATAAAAGAAGTTATACTCGCCTAGCTGCCGCCATCGGGCCCCTGACGCTGTTTTCCAGGGCTCCCGGCACTTGTCAGAGGATCTTTTGCTACTTACAGGGTTTGAAGACCCCGCCTCCAGCAAGAGATTGCTCTTATGGGCTAATCCAGCGCCAATCACAGCCAGTGCTGGATGCACCAATCACAGCCATTCAACGAATAAATGGCTTGCGGCTCAGACAATTAGAGCAATCTCTTTCTGCAGGCATGGTCTTGAAACCCCGTTACCAGCAAGAGATGCTCTGCAGGCACAGACCAGCGTCTGGAAGGCTGCAGGGATGGTGCCTAATAGGTGAGTATTTTTTTTCCTTTCCAGCTTCCTTGTCTGCGTTATCAGCTGTGCTGATGGCAACGCTGCTGAAATCACAGTAAACACAGCATTGAGAAACGCTGCGTTTACTGCAAACCCTTCTGTGAGGGAGGCCTAAGAAATTGATTTAGATTTTCAGTTTCCTTTTACATGTTCCTGTGAATAAAATCATTTTATCCTTCCAGCGGCAGCCAGTCTTACCGCAAGTTTCTCACTCACCATTCATACCTGTATACCATTAGACATTTTGTGCTTTTCCTTAACCTTAACCCTTTGCAATCCAATTTTGGATTCAGGGTTTCCAAGGGGGCTTTCTCTTTCTACCATTATACAATGACGCCATCTGCTGGCTAGAGCCAGTACTGCGGTATGTGACATGCCGGAGAGGCCCCCGACAACAGAGCGGCCAGTAATATACAGTAAGAATACCCTGCCGGATGTCTTCCGACATCTGACTGAAGCCTGTACAGCTCCAAATGTTGGAAGACGTCAGACAGTGGATTGGGAAGGGTTAAAGGGGTTGTCTTGCGGCAGCAAATGGGGTTATACACTTCTGTATGGCCATAATAATGCACTTTGTAATGTACATCGTGCATTAAATATGAGCCATACAGAAGTTATTCACTTACCCACTCCGTTGCTGGTGGCTCCGTCTAATTTCAGCGTCTAATCGCCCGATTAGACGCGCTTGCGCAGAAGGGTCTTCTCCCTTCTGGTCGGTCCGGGCACGAGCGGCGTTCTGGCTCCGCCCCCTTCTACGCGTCATCGTGTGGCTCCGCCCCGCCACGTGGTGCCGATCAGCCAATTAGGTGGCTGTAATCGGCGGTGGAACGCAAGACATCCACGGTGCACCATGGGAGAAGACCCGCGGTGCACCATGGGAGAAAACCGCGGTGCCTCCCTGGGAAAGGACCGGCGGCCATCTTTGGAAGAAGTTTTAGAAGTTGATGAAATGCTAGAATGGTGAGTAGAAACCTTCTTTAAATCTTCTTTACACATGTACATTGTAATTTTTGATTTAGAAGGGGGACTGGGGAAAAAAAAAAATGTCACTTTTGCCTCGGGACAACCCCTTTAATGGGCCGAGTACATGAGCGCTGGGGACTACAGCTCTACTATCCAAAGATAAGTGCTGGGATGAACTTGCAGGTGCAGCCCGGCAATAGGCTCTACATTAGCGCTGCTTGTGTAATAACCCTGAAGCTATTTTTTTTGGTTCGCTTACCATACATTTTAGACTTCTGTTCCCGTCTGCCTCATGGTTTCTCTCAAGCTTTCTGGCATTTTTAAAATCCAGAAACACGCA
Source organism: Eleutherodactylus coqui (assembly GCF_035609145.1). NCBI lineage: Eukaryota > Metazoa > Chordata > Amphibia > Anura > Eleutherodactylidae > Eleutherodactylus > Eleutherodactylus coqui. The sequence goes on along the minus strand of NC_089843.1, from coordinate 118,478,186 downwards.
GTCTGCAGAGCTATTCCTGCCTTGAGAAATACCAGAACCCTGTTGGACTCCATTAAAGTCAGTGAGGTTTATTGGATCTGTCAGGAAACATACCGGAACTTCACTGGCTAGCGCAACGTGAAACGAAACTAATCGTTTCTTGAATAGATTGACTTTTTGTATTCTTAAAGATCACACAGTTGAGTTAGTGATATGGCTTCCTTACTAACTTTTTTTTTTTCTTCTTCTTTGTAGTCCTTATGTACATTTGGCCGAGACTAGAGGCTTATACGCTGCTGCAACGGTTCTGTCCTCTCCCAGCATGGAGGAGCTCTCCCAAGACCAAGGGGATAGGGCATCACTGGATGCTGCGGACAGCGGACGTGGTAGTTGGACATCTTGCTCTAGCGGATCTCATGACAACATACAGACTATACCTCATCAGAGGAGCTGGGAGACTCTTCCATTTGGTCATGTTCATTATGATGGTACATCAGATGGAGCAGCTTATTGGCCGCCAGGGACTCATTTAGACCAGGTCATGTTTTCCGATCATAGCACAAAGTATGGCAGACACAATCAGGGAAGAGAGGCTTTAGATCAAGCACAGTCCAGAGCAAGCTGGGCGTCATCCACTGGCTACTGGGGTGAGGACTCTGAGGGCGACACTGGCACCATTAAGCGAAGAGGTGGAAAAGATGTTGCTCTTGAAGCAGAATCCAGTAGCCTACCATCCCAGATGTCGGAGGACGCTAAGGCTCCACCTGTGCCCACACACATAGCAGTAACGGCATCTTCATCAAAGGGCCTTATTGGTAAGAACTTTTTGTTTTACTTGTTTCATCTATTAGGAAATGTGATCCCAGACACTGACTACTGGTGTGCATAGTAAAAAGATGGAACGAAGAACGGGTTGTCAAGTGACACTATCACATGACTGTGAAAGCTGAGCATTGGTAGTAAATAGAGATGAGCGAACGTGCTCGTTTAGGACAATTACTCGATCGAGCATCGCTTTTTTTCGAGTAACTGCCTGATCGGGCGAAAAGATTCGGGGGGTTGCGGAGGGGAGTCGGGGTGAAAGAGAGAGAGAGCTCCCCCTGTTCCCCCCTGCTCCACCCCGCCACCCCCCGAATCTTTTCGTCCAAGTAGGCAGTTACTTGAAAAAAGCGATGCCCGATCGAGTAATTGTCCTAAACGAGCACGTTCACTCATCTGTAGTAGTAAACACATTAGGGGGGAATTCATCAAGTCACGGCACTAATTATCTGGCACTAAAAACAAGACGCAACTTTTTTTTTTTCAACTTGTTGCCACTTTTGCCACATTTTTTCGCACGTGGCAATCCAAGGTGCATCAAATTTCTAAAGGCTCTTTTTACGCAGAGCGATAAATCGTTCCCAGGAGCGAACAATGACAGAATTCGATTGGCGAACAGTTTATACAGGCAGATAAATCTCTTTAGATTTTGTTTGTTCGCTTGCTTAGTCCACATTCACCGTACGTTGAATGTGAATGACTAAACAATCGCAGTTTAGATGCAAAGAAGTGCAAAAAAGCGATGATGCCCGTAATGAAAGACAAATGAGAAACAAACTAATTTTCAATCGTAGTTCAAGCATTGGCCGTGTTTACTCTTAATTATTGTTGAAGAGTAGCGTGCCTCTTAATAAATGCAGCGCACATTGGCTTAAGACCGACGTAGCAAACCTGAGCCTTAATACCTCCCCTGTTGCGCACATAGGGGATAATTCTACCTGTAAAGCAGCCATTGTGTATGTGATGGGGATAGTAATTGGGACCTGCACACAAGTGCTGCTGGAGAGAAGGGAAGGTGGACAGTATGGAACCTTTTATCTGGACTTCAGAAAAAGCCCCTGTGCACAAAAACAAACTGAATTTAAAAAAAATTTGTAATTTAAAGTGGAGGTGAAGAAAATCCCTAATCTTGGTGGGAATTTAATCTGGACATACATATTGGATAGACGTAGGTTGAACACAGATTGCTCAATGGTTCGATCTTCTGGTGAAGAAGCACATTTTAGTCCATGTTGGCCGCTAGTTGATCACACTTGCCATACCCGTTCAACGACAGCGGGCGACAGATAAAAGATTTTTTTGAGCCCATTCTGTCAAAGTAAGATACTCTGTAATGTGAGATTTTTCGTTAAAACGAACAATCTTTTATGGCCAACAGACAGATGAAAATTTCAAATTCGGCTGACTTTTCAAACTATGACAATCTGTCATCGGTCAGCTAAAAGGATCGTTCGTTGTCACATTTCACAATCATTTCGGCTGAAATCACCCATTAACTTTAGGCTGATGTGTATGGAGCCCTTTAGTTGTCTGTAATTTATAGTAATTCTGTTCTGATTGAAGTAGAAATCGGCACTGATTTTCTGCTGCTCTTATATACAGACAGGCCTATTTTCTGAGCAGGAGGTGTTTCTATGTAAAGCATGGGGGGCTGAATAGCAGTCTTAGCTTCTGGATTTCAGGCCGCCTCAGACTTCCTGTTCTGCAGCTGAGCTGTAATTACTTATAGCTGTGCCCTACTACAGCCAAGACAGAGGCAACCAACACTGCAGACAATAATAATCAGGTAGTCATTACCCAGAGACGTGACTATATAGCTTAAGACTTGGCGTTTTTGCATTTTGCTTTGTTTTATTTTCTTTGTTTCGTTTCTGTTGTGACAATAATCGTCTCTTATGGTAGTGTATTGTGTTACCACAGCACGGAAGGAAGGTCGGTACAGAGAGCCACCGCCAACACCACCGGGATATGTAGGAATTCCCATAGCAGAGTTTGCTGATGGACACCCACAATTATCTAGGAAGCCTCCAGATTACAACGTAGCACTACAACGCTCCAGGATGATGGCCAGGAGGAGTGACAGCGACGGAGCGCCAGCTACATCTCCACCCTCTCATAATCAGCCTTGCGGCAAGCTGGTTAACAAGCCACAATGGCATAAACCAAATGAGTCAGACCCACGGCTTGCTATATATCAAACACAGGGGGTTCCTGCAAAAGATGATGGTAAGTGACCTAGGAGTTCTAATGGTACTTAAAGTCAACTTGTCACCAGGATCATACTGACCAAACTACAGGCAGCATGAACCCGGGGCAGATCTGCCCATTCGGCCATGTGTGCTTCAATCTGAAATGCTGCAATGCTGCTCGGTTTCAGAAGGAAAAAAAATACTTCTAGGTATATTCTTTCTGAAACACAACAGCATTTCAGAATAAAACATACATGGGCCGAATGGGCAGATCTGCCCGAGGTTCAAGCAGCATGAAACTGGTGACATGTTCACTCTAAGTAAGCTATGAAACACTGCTGTACGTCCAAGTTAGTTGTTACATATATGGTAACATAAGATGTGGATAGCTGGTAGTAATAGACTGGGAAAGCTGAGTGTTTTTGCTACACGCTTGTGTTTTCTCCTGTAGAGCTTGAATTACAAACGACACAAAGGGTTGTGCTCCCTACAAACAATATTTATGTCCTCATAAAAGGCTCTTAAGAAGTAACTACATTTTTTTATTTTAGCCATAAATTTAATAGTACAAGCAAAGATGAGAAGCTCTGTCATATATTTTATTACATAAACATGTCTTTCTCCACTAATTGGGCTCCTCTTCCCCCTGCACTGATCATTTACTGTGAATGTACTGATAAAACCCATACACAGAAGGCCCTTCACAAACAGATCAGGTTTTAGCTGCAGTTCATAAAAGTATATGGAGAGAGGAGGGGTGGAGGGACACACACAGAGAGTGGTACAGCTCCCTCACCCCAGTGATTGATTTACTACTGCTGTATAATGTCCTCCATGCTTATTCTGCTCCCCCTTAGGTTGTATTATGGGCACATCCCAGCACTGTCTTGGGTCTAATTATACCCAAGCTTACAGCATGATATGGATTAGTGTTATTCTTTGCTACAAGGTTCAAGAGGGGTGTCGTCTCTTCTTAGGGAGAGCACCCAAAAAATGTGTGAAGACCCCTAGGGAGTGAGTGAGTCGGGGGGGGGGGGGATCATCTCTCCCCAAAGATAGCATCCAGAAGGGGTGTGAGAAGACGCCTGAGAGGGCAGTTAGGAGACTTATAAGGCCATGCATGTTTCTCTGGGTAATTTATGTAAATAGGGAAGATGGAACAATACCTTTGCAGCGCCACCTATTGCATGGCAGCATTCCTTCAAATCAATGTACAACTCTATAACATATCTGTAAAACAATGATCAGGAATGGGAAACCAAGCTGTCTGTGTATGGCTTTCTGGCTTGGTTTCCTATTCCCAATCATTGTTTTACAGACTTGTTAATTTGAAGTAGGTGGCGCTGCAGAGGTGTTATTATTCTCCTCTTCCTTAGGCTGGGTTCACACAGGGCTGATTTGCCGCAGTTTTGCAGCAGCAGATCCGCCCACGGCAAATCCGCCCGTGGCCGCTAATCTCGGGATTAGCCAGCCATGTGGATGAGATTTCTCAGCTAATCCGCTGCGGTAAATCCGGCCGAAACCGCGGCTGCGGTGGCCGCAGCCGCGGTTTCAAAAGATTGAGCATGTCTATTTACCTTTCTTTTTTGTTTATTTATGTCACAGCCGCGCTCTCCTCTATGGCAGTGCCGGCCACAACGGAAAAGCAAGCGGCCGGGCCGCTTCAAAGCCGCCGCGGCTTAAACCGCGGCGGTTCTCCCGCCGGAAATCTCGCGTTTTTTGCTGCGGTCAAACCGTGAGATTTCCGACGGGAATCCGTCCTGTGTGAACCCAGCCTTATAGGTGTATACTTTGCTACAAGATGTAAGGAAATCTTAAAACAAATGTACAGGGTATTTTGGAACCCCTATCCACACATCATATTTTTAATGTAATGGGTATTCTTAAACCTGTGGGCTTGAGGGTTCTCGCCTCCCTACCCCCTCGCTACCTGCAGATTTATACCTCTCTTGAAATACTCTTTAAATAATACTTTTTTCCAATCATTTGTGAGATGATGTATCATGGAAGAGGTTTCCTCTGTCTGTCATATCATTCTAACCTTTCCTTCTTCTTGGTCTTGCAGATGATGAGCAAGTGTCAGCTGTATGAGGTTCAGAGCTTGTCCCGTCTAGGATAAGTCCCCTACAATGGAGAGCACAAGAGGATGCCCTGTATGACTGGAGTCTCCTCTGCCTTATAAGCAGCAGCGGGCATCTAATATCCTTCTGTTCTACTCCCTGGCATGTGAAATACTGTGAAGACATCACCATGGCACTTTCTGTCCCCTCCGAGCCGTGATGCTTGAGAGAGACTGTGCAGGGAGCTGCGGTCTGATGGGAGCTGGCTGAATCTTGCACAGTATCATTCCAAACTTGTCAGTCACCACATCAGCAATGACTTCTATTGCACTTCTTCATGCCTGGATGGTGTCTTTTTATTTTATTTTATTTTTTTTTTTATTTTTAAATCTGGGTTTTAACTCTTCGTTCTCTATCTAGCTTTGTCCGCGGTTTGTCCGGCAGGCTAGTCATGTGCTTCGATCAGCCATTTTTAACTTCAGCTGAGATTGCATTTCAATAGTCTCTGTACACAGAGTTGGTTTTGTTCTGTTTACAATACTGTTACAATACGACTGCGGCGTGAACAGTCCTTTGTCATGGAAGGGGCACACTTTGCGTTTGTTACATCAGGATATTTACAGTGTTATTTCACACCTTAAGTTATGACTTATTTTTTTATGTTTATATAAAGATTTTTAATTGGGGGAAAACAAGAACTGGATTCTATTCAAGTAATGGCAGCTTGGGACATTCAACTAATGCTACTAGTTGTTAATACTGAGCAAATCGGTAACTTTTTTTTTTTTTTTTTTTTTCCATCCAACATCTGACTCGAGAAACAAAAAATCCAATCTATTCAACAACCATTGTCATTATCTAGGCTTATCCCCAGCAATGCAGCACATTCATGTCTATGAAATGCGGACTTGTAAAAGGCCATTGTTGGGATACTGCACTCGTAGAGAAGGCTAATGTGTAGCATTCATCTGCTCACAGCTGCTATTTTACACGTTCATGACTGAAATCGCCATCTTCTCCCTTTGCACAGACTCCGGATACCTGAAGGCTGCCAATCCGAGGAATACTCCTGTGTGAGGAACTTTTTGTGATCTTCTTGGATTATTATGATTTTAACTTTTTTTTTTTTTTTTGTCCATTTGATCTAAACTGATCATATTGATCAGTGGTTAAACATATATAAATATGTATACAACTTTAAAGTAAACATGGAAAGAAATCGACAGTGTTTTTTTTTCACTGTTTAATTGACGACAGTGCTTTATTTAATGATTCTCTATCCTGCTATCATGGCTTTCGTCTACCTTCCCTCTATATCACATTCGTCAGTTATGCCTATGTAATTTTACATGTAATATGCATTTATTTGCCAGCTTTTTTATGTAGGTGATGGACCTGCTGCGTCGAAGCAGACAGAAGGCCGGATCTATCTCACATTGCACAAGCGTTGGAAGCATCATATAACAGTAGATTCTAGGACTGCTAACCTCAGTTCGCTCTGTGATGTCAAGTGCAGAATGTACAACTAACTGGTGATTTCATCATGCTTTTGATACTACTTGTACCTGTATGTCTTTTAGAAAGACATTGGTAGAGTCTGTATCCCTTTTGTATTTTTAATACAATAATTGTACATATTGGTTATATTTTTGTTGAAAATGGTAGAAATGTACTATGTTTATGCTTCTACATCCAGTTTGTATGAAGCTGGAGAATAAATAAATATTATAACAGTTTTTGGTGACTTGATTCCTCTAATGGTTGGTTGAGCGACACCCTCGTGTATGTGAGGTCGTGGCATGCCAAACTATCAGATCGTGTCTTTCTGAATTGGATGTCGGACTACAGGAATTCTGGAGAAATCAGAGAGTCCTAACAAAGCATTATAGCAAGGTACCGTAGTCCATGTGAGACATAATGTACAATTCTGTTACTATAGTACTGTGCAGGTGGGGGGAAATGCTGTAACATAAGGATGCTTTTAAAAATAGAATTATTAATAGTTGATTTGGCAATTAACAAAATTCAAAGTTAATGGACAAAAAGGATGTAAATCATCACAGAAAGGGAAATCTAAAAACAATCAATCACTGAAAATGGCCATATACTTACTGACACAGAAGGGCAAACATGTGCACCAACCTCAGCATGCAGGCAGCCATACTGCCAAATGAGGGAGCCAATTACACCTGTGGAGGATACCGATGAGACAGCCACTCGTATAACCTCCTATATAGAGGGGGGTAGCTGCTTGGTGTATACTCCTGCACAGAGTAGATACAAAGTGTCAGACCATTCTGATACATGTAGTGCACCATGCAAACAAGCAACCTAGTAATGACGCCATAATAACTTCGGCGGGCTGCCCTGTACCTTAACCCCTTAAGGACCAGGTTGTTTTGTACCTTAAGGACCAGACACTTTTTAGGGATTTTACCCATGTGGCGGTTTTACTGCTCTATTTTTTTTCCTTTAGCTACCAAAATTATTTTTGCTGCGTTTTTTTTTCCGTGACATATAGGACTATTTTTTAAATATCTTTTTCACTGACTTTTTTTCCCGTTTTTTAGTTTTATTGGGGGTAAAATGCTAAAAAAAATGATTTTTTTAACATTTATAGTTTTTTTAAAAATTATTTTTATATTTACACTAAAATAAAGTATGGAAATGGGTTCCTCTATTTATTTCGGATGTTTTGATATATAGTATGTATGGTTTTGGTTTATAGGGCGCGTACGGTGACGTTTTTTGTTGGCGTCTGCTTTGTGTTATTCTCTTTTTTATGTATGTTTTGTTGTTTTATTCTGTTGTTTTGTCTTACTGATGTATGTAATTGTGTTTTTTACTATCTGTGTCCCCCATGATGTCATATAAGACCTCTGGGGGACACTCACTTTTTTTTTTTTTTAACTTTATTTGACATTTTCCCACTGTAGCTGGGCAGTCCATAGGACCCTCAGTTACAGGGGAAAGCAATCCCTATGGTGACATTAGTCACCTGCAGAGCTTCCAGGGTCTAAGTCTGACCCTCCAGCTCTGCAGTAGCAGGGAATCCTGGGAGGTCACATGACCCCCCGAGGCTCCCGTAGTGAAAGAACTTCTTACTTTCACTTTGCCCCGACAGTGCTCATTGAGCACTGTACATCGGGGAAGCAGAAGGCAGGAAGGGTTAAAAACCCCTCCTGCCTTCTGCTCCAGGTTATCAGCTGTCACTAACAGCTGATAACCCGTACCTGCCTCTGACTTATTGCAGAGGCAGGAGGCTTAGAGCACCGCCGTATTTTTACAATCGGTGGTCCTTTAAGCCCAGCACCAGCCGCCGTATATATACAGTGGCTGGTCGTAAATGGGTTAAAAAGTGAACCATATTGCTACTGCCACCCTGGGCTTCCCCGGCATTTAAAAGCCGCACTGCATGTGAATAATACATCATAAATGCGAGTATGGCTTCCTGCATGCTGAGGTTGGTACACATATTTGCCCTCCTGTGTCAGTAAGTATATGGCCGTTTTCAGTGAAAAGAATGTAAATCAAATCATTATTTGGTGTGATCACACTCTGTCTTCAAAACAGCATCAATTCTTCTAGTAACACTTGCAAACAGTTTTTTTAAACATCTTGGAGGACTAACCACAGATCTTCTGTGGATGTAGCTTGCTCAAATCCTTCTATCTCTTCATGTAATCCCAGGCAGACTGCATGCGGAGATCAGGGCTCTGTGGGGCCATACCATCACTTCCAAGACTCCTTGTTCTTCTTAAGGCCTCGTTCACATGGGCTTGCGCGATTTTGTAGCGTTGCTACAATGCTACAAATCGCATGTATGAGAGAAGCCCATGCTTTCCTACTTCACACATGCAATGTTTTTTGTAGCATGCTACAAAACGACACAAAAACCTCACAGGTCCCGCTATATGCACGCAACTCGTAAGGTTTTGTAGCCCATGTTTCCCTATGGAGCCTTCCTCTATGTTGCATCGCATGAAAACGCGATTTTCGTGCGGGGCGATGCAACTTTGACAGTAGGAAATCCTACTGTCAAAGCTAAAATTTAAGCCCTGGCTGCAGAGAAAAAAAAACACACCTACATCACGTGTCCCGCGCTGTCAGCCTGGCCCCATCTTCTCCCCGGGTCCCCGGCAGTGATCATCTTCTGGCCGGGAGTTCAAAAATCCCCGCCTTCTGGAAGCGCTGGCTGTGATTGGCTGATGCTTAGCCAATTGCAGCCAGCGCTCGATGAATGGCAGTGATTGAACCAATCACAGGCATTCATAGAGTGCTGGTTGTGATTGGATAAGCGTTAGACAATCACAGCCAGCACTCGATGAGTGGCTGTGATTGGTTCAATCACTACCATTCATCAAGCGCTGGCTGTGATTGGCTGACGCTTAGCCAATAACAGCCATCACTTCCAGGAGGTGGGAATTTTTGAATCCCCGGCCAGAAGATAAGACGATCACTGCCGGGGACCCGGGGAGAAGATGCGGCTGACAGCGCGGGACAGGTGATGTATGTGTGTTTGGTTTTTTTTCTTCTGCTGCTGCGGCTTATTTTCGGGGAAGGGCTTATATTTCAAGCCTTCCCCCGAAAAAAACCATGCATGTGGTGCTACAAAGTCACGGCAATGCGATTTCGCTGTGATAAAATCGCAGCGATGTCGTGTCGCCCATGTGAACGAGGCCTTTGGGTACATGCACACGGACAGATAAAAAGTTGGGCACGATATTCTTGTCAGTGTGCTGTCCAATGTGCGGGACATTTTGCGGCTGAAAATTGTACATGTCACTATGCATAGAATGTAGTCTACCAGAAAGTTAACAGTCTGCAGCATGCCTTTACAAAGCACTGTGGGTTTTCAGTGGCTTTTCAGTTCTTTAGCTCCTCCCTTCCATGTCACATGACCAGCACTCATGACTCCGGATCTTGCAGTTAATGGGGCAGAGCTATGACGACTCTAAAAAAAATACTGGCTTGCCAATAGCAACCAATCACAGAGCAGCTTTATTTTTCATATTTTGATCTTGAAAGTTAAAGCTGCTCTGTGATTGGCTGCTATGGGTCAAATTCTTTATGACAGTTTTCAGAAATTTGCCCCATTACTTGCAGGACACAGAGCATCGTCAAGGTGCTATTCATGTGATTTGGAGGCCAGAAGAAAAGTGCAGAATACACAGCCTAGAGGATTCTTCACATCAGAGCTCAGTGATATTGTGATGGATTTCCCCAGAAGTAGTAAAGACCCAGAGAGCTTCTGTAAAATTAGTGCTGAATTTTTGGGCCTCATGTGAATGGGATTTGTCAAACTGAACCCCCCTCATGTATTGTAACATTAATGTGGATTCTTTAAGCAGGATCTGCCATGTGCAGCAAACTTGCTATAGCTGCATTTATTACCCTGCGGCTAACTTCACACAGGCAAGTGCGATATGGGACCGTGAATCCTGCCCTAATATTTCTCTCGCCATCCATGGGAAAGCCCAGAGGATGCGAAGCGTTTTCTTGTCAAAACATCCTTGCATCAGTCTGGGGCTGCAGGGAACCTCCAGTGGAGGTTCGCAGAGTTTCTTCCATTGTTTTAATTGGGAGACCTCACATTGTGTCCGCCTAGCACGTAGTGCACAGCGGCTACCGCCTGCATTAAAATCAATGGGCGGTGCAATGCAAAAGCACACACAAGATAGGACATGCGGTGCCATGTGGGAAAACATCACTCATTTATATGACCCCATTCAAAAGAATGACGTTCATATTTGTGCATCTTGCAACACGCATCTCGTGGGAGTTTGATACCCATGTGAAGGCCGGTCTTAGGGCTCATGTCCATGACAAGTGTTTTCACTGCGTATTACGCGTGCATTGCACAGATGGGTGATATAGTCAATGGACTTTCATTGACCGATGCACAGGTTTATGTGGACACTGAGTATCAATGCACACGAGAAATGGATCACAGCATGCTCTATTTCACTGCGTACCACGCAGTGTGACCTCCAAATGCATTTGTATAGGCTGCGTATGAAACACTCAATACATTGCGTATGGGCAGCGTTTTCATAGGCATCCTCACTCTGAAACAGCGGGGAATAAAAAAAAAAAAAACACATTGCGCATCTGTGGGCATGTACAGTACACACGCAGCCATACGCTGTCACTGCCGGCAGAGCCGATGTAATAAAATATGTAAAACTGCTTTGTTTTATGCATACGCCCATGGGCATGAGCCCTTGCGCTTGCCAATGTGCGCTTTTCACACAGATACGAGGCGGTTTTCATTGAAAACTCCTCGCTACACTTCTGTGAATGTGCGATCCTCGGGCACAGGTTTCACACAATGGAGGATCGCAAGCGTTTCCATTTGAATTCTGTGGAAAACATTTTATCGCAGAGCATGCAATGTCTTTTACGGTCCCATTGAACACTATGTGTGAGGCGTTTTGAGGGAACCCCAAAAGATAGAACATGCTGCGATTCCCCCACAGTATCATCGTGAGGGTGGTCTCAAACGGCCATAGGCACGACCACGCTTGTTGGCACGGAGCTTCATTACGCCTGAACAAGGAGAATTTTTCCCCTTCACGGATTTTTGAAACTCTGTGCCAGAGAGTAGGAGTTTAAGAAAAAAGACCGCGGTAAGATTGGTGCTGCCCGATATCTTTCGCGCACGTAGTATTTGCATACGTGCAGGAAAGATGGGGCAGGTTCTATCTTTCCTCAGCCATACAATGTACGGCCAAAAAAGGAGCTACTGAAAACGAAACCAGTGAAATCCTATTAAAATCAATGGTTTGGTTTTGTCCCATCATGTATCAAGGCTGCATAAGGTGAGAAATACTCGGCCATGTGTTTTTGCCCTGAGGGGGGAGAAAAAAAAAATCTGATGTGAATAAGTCCATACACTTTTCACTGTATATCTGATGCAATATCCACCCCAATTCCACATCAAATCCAGGTTTTAAAGCGTCCGATTACTTCTAATGGAAATCTAAATTGCGATCTATATGGTGCAAGTTAAAACTCCCTATGAACACCAAACAAAAGTCAATTAACATGGATTCTGGGGCCGTAACCATGGCGAAGCAACATGCAAATCTGCAGCAGAAATTTGTGAATTATGTGTGCTTCGCTAAAGTAAAGGTACCTTTTACATGGGGCAATTATCACTGGAAACAGCTAATTTGCGCGATAATCGTCCCATGTACTTACATCTGCTGGCGGGGCACTGAGCAAACATTAACGCTCACTTGCTGGATGTGCTGGGTTTTTTTTCCCGATGTCGACCTGTGTAAAAAGGTACTTTTAGCCTACAAATGCACGAGGTTGGATACCCGCTTTTTTTTTCTCTTAACAGCACGCTAAAAGTAGTCACTTTTTTCCCTCCTTTTTAAGGGGTCAAGTTACTAAATCCGTTCAGAAATGTAAAAGGAAATGTAAAAGGAAATAATCACCAATTATTTATTACCACTTTTGTTTTCATTTCAGCCGAAAATGAACCGGACAAACAGTATGAGCTCATGCCCACGAACTTATCAGTAAAACGCTGTCTTCCCACCGCGTTTTACCAATGTTTGTAGACATAGTCCGGCAGAGAGCCAACAGAGACGGTGTGTTGCTGCGAGTGCACTGCTCATTCCTGCGCATCACAGGGACATGCGCAGTGTCACTTTTATTTTTGTTTTAAATTCCCCGCTGTTTTATAGTGGGGTGCGTATGAAAATGCCACTCATACACAATGTATTGCGTATGGACAGCATTTCATACGTTGCCTATACCAATCTATAGGGCTCACGCTGCAATCTATTTCTCTTGCATATCGATATGCATTGTCTACACACACATGGCTCAATGAAAGTCCATTGACTTCGTATCATTCACCACGTATCATGTGGCCATGGAACGCACAGGTAATACATGGTGAAAACTCAGTCATGTACATAAGCCCTAATACTGAGCCACCAAATCTAAAGATAAAGCACCCCATAAAACTAGTGTGCAATAAACTGTACATGTTACTGTATGTACCAAGGATATCAAAAAGAGCTATTACCCTTATACGTAATACCAGCCAAAAATTGGCTTACCCAGTAGGCATTACATACTGATAGGGTATGTGACATCTGGAGACATCTTCATTTTTAGACTTGGCCCGTTCTCATGCTGCCATATTCCACAGCTCCCAACTTGTCTGATAGTCAAAAAAATAGTGTTGTGATTTAATTTATGAAAATATTTTTATGCATATAGTTGCAAGACAAAGTAAGTGAACTCTTTTGTAAGTACCTGGATTTCTGCATTGAGTTCTAATAAAATGTGGTCTAATTTGTTATCACACAAATAAAAATTATAGACAAATACAATATAACAAACTAATAATACACACTTGTACTGGTCATGGCTTTTATTTAGCACATCAAGTAAACATCCACAGTCCAGGGAGGAACCTCTGTGCTACTGACTTCTCTAAGAGCTAATTGGCAAAAGGTGTCTCAGATAAGGAAAGGACATTGGAAGTATGGGTTTCACAGGTGCTTCGCCCATTTAATAAATGCACATAAAGCCCGGTTACTGACAAAACTTATTGGTTAGTGTGGTTCATGCCTCGATGCAAACAAAGTGCAGAAGAAGTTATAGAGATGCAGGAAACTGGAATAAATCATGATTTTTTATTTTTTTTGCATAGCGCAACTGATTCTGCAGCGCTACAAAGCCATGGCTAAAGAGCTGGGTATACATCAATTCATGGTTAGACAAACTATCTACACTAGAGATAGTTTGTCTAACCAGAACAGTTCTCCCTAGGAGAGGGCATTCTGTTAAGATCACTCCAGGAGTACAACAGCCAATCCTGAAAGAACTTAAAAAGAATGCAAGGGTAATGGCAAAAGACCTACAGAAGACTCTACAAAGTGAAAAAAAATCTGTATTTTTCTAATAGTGGACACATCAACAGAACAAAAAAAGGTGTATGGCTGCATCTGCAAAATGAACATTCATTAGAAAATGTTTGCTCAACCATCATGCATGCAGAACTTTGTCATTAGTGTACATATGAGAGCAGGGGTTTACATTTAAAAAAAAAACTAAATTAATTACTGACTGATACAAATGGAGGGAGGAGCCTGCCTGTGGGGGTTTACAATCTACACAGGAGGGGGGAGGAGCCCATGAGGGTAGGGTAGGAACTGCTCATATATTCCAAAGGGTTTGCTTTTTCCTGCCACTCAACAAATCTCAATATAAAGTCCGAACAATGTACAGTTGGAGACGTCTATTGGAGCAATACAATTCATTAAATGTTTGGGGTTTTTTTTAACCGATTTACTAAAGTGCAAAGAGACTGACTGCTTTGGGGTCATAAGTAGACTATCCAAGAGGGCCACTTAGGAGGTATAATCTCAGTAAAGGAGCAGCTCTGGCCCAACATAGGGAGAGGGAATCTCTGCAGTCTCCTTGAAAGTGCCATGGCAATCCAGGGTCATGTGAAGGTCCCCAGGGCTTGTCATGGATGTTTGCCTGCAAACATGCAATAGACCCAATACTGAGGTATTGCAGTATATTATATAAGTGATCAAATTACTGCAAGTTCAAGTCGTGTAGGGGCTGAAAATAGTTACAAAAAAAAATCTTTAGCTGATCCTTGATGTTACAAAAAAAGTAAAAAAACAAAAACAAAACCTTTTACTGTTTTTTGCAAAAAAAAACCAAACACATTTCCTTTCACCACAAACCTCTAGTCTAATAAAATAACGCATTATTTATTCCTCATGGTGAAAGCTGTCAGAAAAAAAAACACAACGCCACAATTGAAATTTTTTAGTCACTCAGTCTTCCAAGAAATTTTTTTATAAGGGCCCCAGCTCAACGTATTTGGGTATGAATGAGCTTGGATAAGGAACATTTGCACACTGTCTGTTCATAGTACTGTAGTTTTTGCGCATACAGGGGCCAGTTCACATGCACAAATCACACACCCTTTCTGTGGAATAAAAGGTTATTGCCCTAATGAGGTCCAGATGTGTTTTTGGTTTTGCAGTGTTTCACGCATCCACTTGTGTATTCGCACACCTTCCATATTCAATGGGAGCCTTTGCTGCGCAAAACACAGGAAAATGGAGCAGGTCCTGCTTTTTCCAAACACCCAAAATGTGAGCGCAAAACCCGTTCATGAGAACGAACCCATTGACGTCGATAGGTTGTATTCTTTGTGTTCAGAGTGCGTATATTGTATGACGCAAATACAGTCATGTAAAGAAGCAATAAGATGACGTATGCCTCAGAATGGTGCCAATAGGAATTACAGGTCGTTCCTCAAAAAACAAGCCATCACACAACTCACTGACAGAAAAAGAAGTGTTATGGCGCTCCGAATATGGCGACAGAAAATACTTTTAAACAGATTTTAACTTAGTAGTTCAACAAAAATGCTACAGAGTTTTGGTATTGCTGTAATCGTACTCGCCGACAAAATAAAGTCAAGAGCACACACCCACTAGCGTTTTTTTAATGCTGCGGTATCGCTATTTTTTTAACGCGATTGTCAATGGGACTTTCTAATGTTAAAAACGCATCACAAGTTGGTGTTTTGCAATATTTGTGCGATGTATTTTTAGCATTAGAAAGTCCCATTGACAGTCGCGTGAAAAACCGCGCAAGATAAACGCAAGTGTGTAGGAGCCCTAAGGCGCCATTTTTATAGCACACTGTATGCAGTAAAAACAACCCTTCCAAACTGTGGTGCAATTGTGTTTTCTTGCCCTTCCACCCCACTTGGAAACTGTTTTAAAGTTTCTCAGTACATTATGTGGTACACTAAGTGGTGACATTGAAAAATAAAACTCTGCCTGCAAAAAACAACTCGTTATATGGCTATATCGAATGAAAAAGTTATAGTTTTTCTACATTTTCCAAGTGAAATGGAGAAAACAAAATTGAAAACTCAAGGGGTTAAAGTAACATCTGAACACAAAATTCTTGACTTAAAAAAAAAAGATGCTAAAACACCAGCAAAAGCACCACAACGTTTTGTATGAATACAGCCTGAGCGGTGGGCGAGGAGGCTGCGCTGCAGATGTAGTTTACAGAGATTAAAGGCATTTTTTGTAGTTACACATACTTAAAAATGCTTCCATCCCCAGATAGTCCAGGACTAATGGTAGAATAGCGCCACCTGCTGTTTCTATTGAAGAACCTGTCTCAAGTCCTCTGTTTTGCTTCTTTGCAGTGCCTCTTCTTACATCAGAGAAGACATCCTGAAATGTTTGGAGATAAAAAAAAAAACTTTCTAAAAAAAGTATAAATACAAATTAATGTATGATTTAATGTTGCATTTAACTCTATGATAGTTTTAGTGGGACAACCCCTCTAACCCCTTAAGGCCCAAAGTATTTCAATCAAAAGGACCAGACTTTTTTAGGGATTCTATCCATGTGGTGGTTTACAGCCCTATTTTTTTTTTCTTCATTTTTAATGTCTTTTTTTTTTTTCGCAGAAATTTTTTTCAGTTTTTTTAAAAAATTTTTTTTATTAGAGGTAGAAAGCAATAAAAAAAATTGTTTTTTTTTAACTTATTTAAAGTTTATTTAAAAAAAAAAGAATATTTATGTGAAATAATGCAAAGAAATGGGTTCCTCATGTTGTTTCGGACGTTTTGATATATAATTTGTATAGTCTTGTATTACAGGGTGCATATGGCGACTGTTTTGGTTGGCGTCGGGTCGCTTTTTTTATGTATATATTTTTATTTTATTATGCAATTTTTTAAACTTATTTTTTTAACTGTTTTTAACATCCATGTCCTCCAAGACGTTATATATGACTGCTGGGGGTCATTAACATTTTTTTTTTCACAATTTTCCACTGGAAATTTGGCATCCGTAAGAGTTACAAGGAAAAAAATCAGTCTGTAGTGACACCCTACTCAGTGCCTTGGACTCGTTAATCCTCACCCCCTTCCTCTCTTCAACTCCTCCTTGTGAGCTGCTTTCATGACCATCTGTCCACGTTGGGTCAAGCACCTCATCTTCCACCTCCTCTTTGTCATTCTCCCAAGTGGACTCTTGTCACAGTGAGCTAGTACCACCGTTTCCACATTCCGCTGAGTACAGATTGCTTGTGGAGGGCTGATCGCACGTACTAACCCACCCTCATTGTCTTCCTTAGAGGAAAAATAAATGATTGTGTGGTGCCCCAGTGGCCACCTAGACACGAGGCCCACGCTGAAGAGCGGCGAGGGTGGAGTTGGCACTTGTCATGGCTCTTACCAGACTCCTCCCTGGAGGCATCACGCAACCTCGGCCAAAGTACCGCTAGGCCTTTTCCAGGCAACGCTGGGACAGCGAGTACCTGTATATGTGTGGTAGACTTGTCACGTGATGCGACCTTTCCTTACACACTGGTATGATCCTTGGTGGAGAAATGAAGGAAGTCCACAAACACAATTAACTTTAGTACCTCAGTCCCTGGGAATGGACAGGGGCTGGAAAAACTTTACTTGTAACTTGACAGCGTACAGCTTAATACACACCAGTGCAGGTAGGACAGTCGACTTGAGGTCAGGGAGGAGAGAGAGGATGACACGGGTCCTACAGTCCACATTCTCTGTAAGGTACGGAAGAGGAACACTCCAGAGGAGGATGGGGGTAGGATCACTCCACAGACGCTCGCTTGATTCAAAACTTGGATCACTGCACGGTTGACTCTTCTCTCCACTCAGCTCTCAGATGAAGGGTCCTGGGATAGGGACATCAGGATACCTTTCCTCAGCCTTCATTCTCTTCACCACATGAGGGTTAAAGGTACCCCCATGTGGCCGGCACTCTCACTCCTCTCACTACCGTTGAAGATTATGGACTCCCGCACCATACCCCAATCACTCACATTTATAGGGTACAGATCATGTGACAAGACAATTATTGATATTTTTCCAGACATGTCCCAGCCACTTTCAGACATTAACCCTTTTATATTCTGCATCTGTGCAATACACATAACAGCAGACAAGACCCTTTGCACAGTGCATCCACATAGAAGACATGACATGTATGACAATTATGAGGGCCAGAAATATAGACTTCGGTCCACTATAATTGGAAGTCCGTGCATTCAATATCTTGGTCTTCTCCCTCTGCTTGTTTGAACTGCCTACTTGACATCCATGACATTGAATGAGCAAACAGCTCCTCAGTTTGATCCATGTGCACTGCTTCAAAGGGGTATGCTTATGGCCAACGGTGCAGACTGACTGCTGTGTGATTGGAAGGAAGAGGAGGAGGGAGTACCTGAGGCTTGCTGTATCATTCACTCTACGACCTGTGCTGCGGATGTAATGCTTGGACAGAACCACTATTATGGAATGGCAGTGGCTTGCTTTGCCGCCTGCAGAATTTGAAACTGTTGCTTCAGTTGGAGCTGCTTGATGTACCAACTTGGCCCATCCTCTATCACCTCCTCCCACACATGCACTACCCCTTGTTTTCTTTGTTTCCTTTTTTATTTTTGGTTTCCTTTTTAGTGTAGTTTTATGTAGCTTGTAAGCTAACTTTGTAGTTTGCAGAAAACCACTGCTTGCTGTGTAAGGCCAGCAAAAAATTTGTAGTGGCCAGACTGTCAACTTTGAAAGATACCTGAGGCCGTTGACATGCACTGCGTCTATTTGCTGTTTTCCTGTTTGAGTTTCTTTTTGGTTTATATTTTTAAAAAAAGAAAAAAAAGCACCACCAAGTAAGTAAGCCACAATTCCTGGGAGGCACAATATGTGAGAACGGACAGCCACAGAATACAGCTCGCATCTTTATGAGATGTCCCTTTTTTGGCACAGTATAACTGAATTCCCCAAACCCCACTGCTAGTTGCATAAGGTCTACAAATAATTCGTAGAGGCCGGTCTGGTGACTTTGAACGACGTCTGAGGCCACAAATGGTGAATTGCAATATTCCCCACACCAAAGTATGGGTTGTCTGTTTTGCTGCTATATCCATTGACAACAGCAGAAATATACCCTCTCCCAATGTACAGACCGCGTTTCATATAGGTACGTATGTAAACAACTTTCTCTTTTCCCACCAATAGAACTCCTTTTAAGTTCTCTGCTGGTATTCACACGCAGCAGCAATATGTCTTCTGTAGAATCTCTCTCCCTATTAACAGACCACGTCTTCTATAGGCATATAAACATGATGCAGCTTCTCAGTACTGTGCTTCACTGTAAAAAGGCTGTTTGTTACACTGTACCTTTGTTATATATTACTAGGTCATGTGATGCTGGTGTCCAATGAAACTGCTGCAAGATAAAGTACACATTTGGTGACATCAGCAAGACACCCTGACCTCTGCAACAGACATGAGAAATTCAATTTTCCTATGATGTCCACCAAAAATCAGTTCAAACTAACCCAATTCAATTTAGCGAAAATCGGACTATTTTTATTGCTTGGCTGCTCAAGATAAGCAACACTACACAAAGCTAGTCTCCATTACCCAGCAAATGGTGCAAGCTACTTCAAGAGGAGAAGCCAAGGGGGTAAAGGAGGTTTATAAGGGAATTTTGTGGTGCCAGTTACGTCACAGCTCCCAATAACTTAATCTTGTAAGGTCTCCTACCCACTTGCCTTTTTTTAACCCCTTCCCGCTCCAGGACGTACATTTACGTCCTGGAGTGTCGGTATGTATGAAGAGAGGTCGCGTGACGACCTCTCGTCATACAGCGCGGTCTTTAGCTGTTTATTACAGCTGACACCCGCGGGCAATAGCTGCAACCAGCCATGCGGCCGATCGCGGCTATTAACCCATTAAATGCTACTGTCAATTCTGACAGCGGCATTTGATTCCCCCGAACGATGTTCGGGGGTCCCGTATGGCCCCCGCGGTGAATTTGCGGGAGTCGTGCAGGTGTCATGGCAGCCAGGGGCCTTCTGCCTGTCAGAATGCAGTATGATAAAAAGCGATCAAAAAGTCGCATGTATTCCGAATTGGTATTAACGGAAACTACAGGATATCACGCAAAAAAATGAGCCCTCGCTCAACTACGCCGACAGAAAAATAAAGAAGTTATTGTGCACAGAAGATGGCGGCAGAAAAAAATGAAATGTCTTTGAAAAAAAACCTATACAAGTTTGGTATCGTAGTAATCGTACTGATCCATAGAATAAAGTTATCATGTCGGTTTTGTTGCAGTTTGTGCGCCGTACAAGCAAGACGCACTGAAAGATGACGGAATGTCATTTTTATTTTATTTTACTCCACTTAGAATTTTTAAAAAGTTTTTCAGTACATTATATGGTACTTTAAATGGCACCATTGAAAAGTACAACTCGTCCCACAAAAAATAAGCCTTCATACAGCAACGTCGAGTGATAAATAAAGGAGTTCTGATTTTTTTAAATGGGGGAGGAAAAAACAAAAATGGGGGAAAAAAAGGGGCCACGACATTAAGGGGTTAACGCTACATTTTTAAAAATGCGAATGGGACATTCTAATGTTAAAAATGCATCGCACAAAAATCGCAAAGCACAAACTTGCAATGCGTTTTTAACATTAGAAAGTCCCATTGACAATCACATTAAAAAACGCAAGTGGGTAGGAGCTCAAATAATGATATAATTATGCACTTTCCTAAAAACTAAATTTGATTTGAGGGTAGTGGAAAGGAAGCAATGAAAAATGGTGCATGAGCCATGGAGAAACAAGGATCATGGGTGGAGATGTGTGCAGCATACGCAAAACACCAGAAGAGAGAACTCAACACAGCAGGAAGAGACCTGTAGAGACTAACAAATACAGGAAAGGAAGGTGATGCCCCCTATGCAAAACAATGCAGATAGACTGAATCCCCTTGGCTCCATAAAGGAAGCAACAAATTTATAAAAAAAAAAAAGAGATTCGGCAATCTTGAAATGTTTACCTTTCCTATGAATCGTAGGACAGAGAAAAGAGAGTGTGTGTGTGTTTGTGTTTTTTTTTTGGGGGGGGGGGGGGGGGAGATCCGGGTGTATTATAGATAATGCTATTCATTAAACTTCCTTCCCTCCTGTCAGGTGTGTAGGGGACGTTCCCTGCATGTTGTGCTCCTGTTAAGTCTTATTCATAAATTGCAGACTCTATAGCATTTTGGATCACTACTGCAAAGCAAAAAATCAGGATTGGATGCAGAGAAGAGAAGCAGGATACATTTTTCTACTATATTTCTCCTGTATTTTGGTTCCTTTCCTGGTTTTGGCTTCAATATCCTGATATAAAATACTAACCTAATCTGCAAATTGTGAATAATGCCTTAGGGAACACTATACATGCCAAAAACTTTGACTTTCGTATTTGCCATCATTGTGGCTATTCTCTGCTTTCCTCTTCAAGGACACAGATAAAGCCTGGGTGAAGCCATGATTCCTGGGATTATACAAGATCCTGTAGAATTCTTTCTCCTGCAGAGGACATCATTTTATGTGCATCATTCATGCAGTTTTCTTGTATTTGTTACATTTACTATGTAATCTCAATAAGAAAATATATTACCCTACTGTGAATCCGCACTGTGATGGATAGAATATATATGCATCTTTAGTGACATCTAATGGTGAATATGAGCGGTGCAGTTACACTGTTTTTTGGCGATAGACTGATTTTAAAGTTCATAAAAGCAATTGTTATTGACTAGAGATGAGCGAGCACCAAAATGCTCGGGTGCTCGTTACTCGGGACGAAATTATCGCGATGCTCGAGGGTTCGTTTCGAGTAACGAACCCCATTGAAGTCAATGGGCGACCCGAGCATTTTTGTATTTCGCCGATGCTCGCTAAGGTTTTCATGTGTGAAAATCTGGGCAATTCAAGAAAGTGATGGGAACGACACAGCAACGGATAGGGCAGGCGAGGGGCTACATGTTGGGCTGCATCTCAAGTTCACAGGTCCCACTATTAAGCCACAATACCGGCAAGAGTGGGCCCCCCCCCAACAACTTTTACTTCTGAAAAACCCTCATTAGCAATGGATACCTTAGCTAAGCACCACACTACCTCCAACAAAGCACAATCACTGCCTGCATGACACTCCGCTGCCACTTCTCCTGGGTTACATGCTGCCCAACCCCCCCTGCACGACCCAGTGTCCACAGCGCACACAAAAGTGTCCCTGCGCAGCCTTCAGCTGCCCTCATGCCACACCACCCTCATGTCTATTTATAAGTGCGTCTGCCATGACGAGGAACCGCAGGCACACACTGCAGAGGGTTGGCACGGCTAGGCAGCGACCCTCTTTAAAAGGGGCGGGGCGATAGCCCACAATGCTGTACAGAAGCAATGAGAAATATAATCCTGTGCCACCGCCATCAGGAGCTGCACATGTGGGCATAGCAATGGGGAACCTATGTGCCACACACTATTCATTCTGTCAAGGTGTCTGCATGCCCCAGTCAGACCGCGGTTTTTAATTCATAGACACAGGCAGGTACAACTCCCTATTGTGAAGTCCCTGTGGACCGACAGCATGGGTGGCTCCCTGGAACCCACCGGCGGTACATAAAAATATCCCATTGCATTGCCCAACACAGCTGAGGTGGTAATGTCGTGCTTAATGCAGGTGGGCTTCGGCCCACACTGCATGCCCCAGTCTGACTGGGGTTCTTTAGATGTGGAAACAGATGCATTTATAATTCTCTGTTGACCCACAGCATGGGTGGGTGCCAGGAAGCCACCGGCGGTACATAAATATATCCCATTGCATTGCCCAACACAGCGGATCTAACGTCAGCTGTAATGCAGGTGGGCTAAAAATTCATTTGATTACACTGTAGGCGAGGGCCCACAAAAATTGCTGTATCAACAGTACTAATGTACATCCAAAAAATTGGCCATGGCCAACCAAGAGGGCAGGTGAAACCCATTAATCGCTTTGGTTAATGTGGCTTAAGTGGTAACTAGGCCTGGAGGCAGCCCAGTTTAATGAAAAATTGGTTCAAGTTAAAGTTTCAACGCTTTTAAGAGCATTGAAACGTATAAAAATTGTTTAGAAAAATTATATGAGTGAGCCTTGTGGGCCTAAGAAAAATTGCCCGTTCGGCGTGATTACGTGAGGTTTCAGGAGGAGGAGCAGGAGGAGGAGGAGGAGGAGGAATATTATACACAGATTGATGAAGCAGAAATGTCCCCGTTTTGGATGGTGAGAGAGAACGATGCTTCCATCCGCGGGTGCAGCCTACGTATTGCTTAGGTATCGCTGCTGTCCGCTGGTGGAGAAGAGAAGTCTGGGGAAATCCAGGCTTTGTTCATCTTGATGAGTGTAAGCCTGTCGGCACTGTCGGTTGACAGGTGGGTACGCTTATCTGTGATGATTCCCCCAGCCACACTAAACACACTCTCTGACAAGACGCTAGCCGCAGGACAAGCAAGCACCTCCAGGGCATACAGCGCGAGTTCAGGCCACGTGTCCAGCTTCGACACCCAGTAGTTGTAGGTGGCAGAGGCGTCACGGAGGACGGTCGTGCGATCGGCTACGTACTCCCTCACCATCCTTTTACAGTGCTCCCGCCGACTCAGCCTTGACTGGGGAGCGGTGACACAGTCTTGCTGGGGAGCCATAAAGCTGGCAAAGGCCTTGGAGAATGTTCCCCTGCCTGCGCTGTACATGCTGCCTGATCTCTGCGCCTCCCCTGCTACCTGGCCCTCGGAACTGCGCTTTCTGCCACTAGCACTGTCGGATGGGAAGTTTACCATCAGTTTGTCCACCAGCGCCCTGTGGTATAGCATCATTCTCGAACCCCTTTCCTCTTCGGGAATGAGAGTGCAAAGGCTCTCCTTATACCGTGGATCGAGCAGTGTGTACACCCAGTAATCCGTAGTGGCCAGAATGCGTGTAACGCGAGGGTCACGAGAAAGGCATCCTAACATGAAGTCAGCCATGTGTGCCAGGGTATCTGTACGCAACACATGGCTGTCTTCACTAGGAAGATCACTTTCAGGATCCTCCTCCTCTTCCTCAGGCCATACATGCTGAAAGGATGACAGGCAAGCAGCATGGGTACCGTCAGCAGTGGGCCAAGCTGTCTCTTCCCCCTCCTCCTCATCCTCCTCATGCTCCTCCTCCTCCTCCTGAACGCGCTGAGATATAGACAGGAGGGTGCTCTGACTATCCAGCGACATACTGTCTTCCCCCGGCTCTGTTTCCGAGCGCAAAGCGTCTGCCTTTATGCTTTGCAGGGAACTTCTCAAGATGCATAGCAGAGGAATGGTGACGCTAATGATTGCAGCATCGCCGCTCACCACCTGGGTAGACTCCTCAAATTTTCCAAGGACCTGGCAGATGGCTGCCAACCAGGCCCACTCTTCTGTAAATAATTGAGGAGGCTGACTCCCACTGCGCCGCGCAAGTTGGAGTTGGTATTTCACTATAGCTCTACGCTGCTCATAGAGTCTGGCCAACATGTGGAGCGTAGAGTTCCACTGTGTGGGCACGTCGCACAGCAGTCGGTGCACTGGCAGATTAAACCGATGTTGCAGGGTCCGCAGGGTGGCAGCGTGCGTGTGTGATTTGCGGAAATGTGCGCAGATCCAGCGCACCTTTCTGAGCAGGTATGACAAGTGGGGGTAGCTTTTCAGAAAGCGCTGAACTACCAAATTAAACACATGGGCCAGGCATGGCACGTGCGTGAGGCTGCCGAGCTGCAGAGCCGCCACCAGCTTACGGCTGTTGTCACACACGACCATGCCCGGTTGGAGGCTCAGCGGCGCAAGCCAGCGGTCGGTCTGCTCTGTCAGACCCTGCAGCAGTTCGTGGGCCGTGTGCCTCTTCTCTCCTAAGCTGAGTAGTTACAGCATGGCCTGCTGACGCTTGCCCACCGCTGTGCTGCCACGCCGCGTGACACCGACTGCTGGCGACGTGCTGCTGCTGACACATCTTGATTGCGAAACAGAGGTTGCGTAGGAGGAGGAGGAGGGTGGTTTAGTGGAGGAAGCATACACCCCCGCAGATACCACCACCGAGCTGGGGCACGCTATTCGGGGAGTGGGTAGGACGTGAGCGGTCCCAGGCTCTGACTCTGTCCCAGCCTCCACTAAATTCACCCAATGTGCCGTCAGGGAGATATAGTGGCCCTGCCCGCCTGTGCTTGTCCATGTGTCTGTTGTTAAGTGGACCTTGGCAGTAACCGCGTTGGTGAGGGCGCGTACAATGTTGCGGGAGACGTGGTCGTGCAGGCCTGGGACGGCACATCGGGAAAAGTAGTGGCGACTGGGAACCGAGTAGCGCGGGGCCGCCGCCGCCGCCATCATGCTTTTGAAAGCCTCCGTTTCCACAAGCCTATACGGCAGCATCTCTAGGCTGATCAATTTTGCAATGTGCACGTTTAACGCTTGAGCGTGCGGGTGCGTGGCGTCGTACTTGCGCTTGCGCTCAAACTGTGGCGCTAGCGACGTCTGGACGCTACGCTGAGAGACATTGCTGGATGGGGCCGAGGACAGCGGAGGTGAGGGTGTGGGTGCAGGCCAGGAGACGGTAGTGCCTGTGTCCTCAGAGGGGGGTTGGATCTCAGTGGCAGGTTGGGGCACAGGGGGAGAGGCAGTGGTGCAAACTGGAGGCGGTGAACGGGCATCGTCCCACCTTGTGGGGTGCTTGGCCATCATATGCCTGCACATGCTGTTGGTGGTGCCTCCCCAGCTGATCTTGGCGCGACAAAGGTTGCACACCACTGTTCGTCGGTCGTCAGGCGTCTCTGTGAAAAACTGCCACACTGTAGAGCACCTTGACCTGTGCATGGTGGCATGGTGCGAGGGGGCGCTTTGGGAAACAGTTGGTGGATTATTCGGTCTGGCCCTGCCTCTACCCCTGGCCACCGCACTGGCTCGGCCTGTGCTCACACCCTGACTTGGGCCTCCGCGTCCTCGTCCTATAGGCCTACCCCTACCCCTCAGCATGGTGTATTACCAGTGATTTGATTTCCCAGGCAGGAAATAAATTGGCGCAAGCCTGCTGTTAAACGTAGCTGGCTGCGTATGATTTGTTTACTATCTCCACCCACCACACACGTACACAGAACGCTGAGGACTGACAGAGGCAGGGCACATAGAATTTTCCCCTTTTTTTAAAAAGAAAAGGCCCTCTGACTATATTCAATCAGATAAGAAATCTGTTCCACAGAAATGCAGTTATATGAAGTGCAGCAGAGCGGAGACTTTTCACAGGCAGCAAATAAATTGGCGCAAGCCTGCAGGACAAATAGAATGTTTCCCTTTTTGGGAAACGGAGGGCCCACTGACTATATTCAATCAGATAAGATATGTGTTGCACAGAAATGCAGTTATATGAAGTGCAGCACAGCGGAGACTTTTCACAGGCAGCAAATAAATTGGCGCAAGCCTGCAGGACAAATAGAATGTTTCCCTTTTTGGGAAACGGAGGGCCCACTGACTATATTCAATCAGATAAGATATGTGTTGCACAGAAATGCAGTTATATGAAGTGCAGCAGAGCGGAGACTTTTCACAGGCAGCAAATAAATTGGCGCAAGCCTGCAGGACAAATAGAATGTTTCCCTTTTTGGGAAACGGAGGGCCCACTGACTATATTCAATCAGATAAGATATGTGTTGCACAGAAATGCAGTTATATGAAGTGCAGCAGAGCAGTTACTTTTCACAGGCAGCAAATAAATTGGCGCAAGCCTGCAGGACAAATAGAATGTTTCCCTTTTTGGGAAACGGAGGGCCCACTGACTATATTCAATCAGATAAGATATGTGTTGCACAGAAATGCAGTTATATGAAGTGCAGCACAGCGGAGACTTTTCACAGGCAGCAAATAAATTGGCGCAAGCCTGCAGGACAAATAGAATGTTTCCCTTTTTGGGAAACGGAGGGCCCACTGACTATATTCAATTAGATAAGATATGTGTTGCACAGAAATGCAGTTATATGAAGTGCAGCACAGCGGTTACTTTTCCCAGGCAGAAAATAAATTGGCGCAAGACTGCAGGACAAATACAATTTTTCCCTTTTTTGGAAACGGAGGGCCCACTGACTATATTCAATCAATAATATATGTCTTCTGGCCCTGCCTACACAATTCTCTCCCTGTAGTATTACTGCAAGGCGCAATGCTCTGCAGACATCCGATTTTGAAAAGAAAAAAATATGCAACACTGCTAACAGCAGCCTGCACAGTACTGCACACGGATAGATGTGGCTCTAAGAAGGACCGTTGGGGTTCTTGAAGCCTACACTCAATCCTAACACTCTCCCTACCTAAGCACCACTTCTGTCCCTGTAGTATTACTGCAAGGAGCAATGCTCTGCAGACTGCCGATTTTGAAAAAAAAAAAATTTGTGCAACACTGCTAACAGCACCCTCCACAGTACTGCACACGGATAGATGTGGCCCTGAGAAGGACCGTTGGGGTTCTTGAAGCCTACCCTCACTCCTAACACTCTCCCTACAGCAGCTCTGGCACCAGCAGCACTGTCCCTCAGCTAACTCACAAGGCATCTGAGGCGAGCCGCGGGAGGGGCCGACTTTTATACTCGGGTGACATCTGATCGCCCCAGCCACTCACAGCAGGGGGGTGGTATAGGGCTTGAACGTCACAGGGGGACATTGTAATGCCTTCCCTGTCTTTCAATTGGCCAGAAAAGCGCGCTAACGTCTCAGAGAGGAAACTGAAAGTAACCGGAACACCGCGTGGTGCTCGTTAAGAGTAACGAGCATCCCGAACACCCTAATATTCGCACGAATATCAAGCTCGGACGAGTACGTTCGCTCATCTCTATTATTGACATATTGTGCTCAAAGCTTCAATTCCAAATATTGTCTTACCATACTGAATGTAAATCAGAGATGTTCAACTGATAGCAATGAGTGCAGTACTTTGGGTAATATGTGTGGTGTTTTTTAGAAAAGCATAATTCCCATCTCTCTTTCCATTTTCTGGGGCCTCGAATCAGACTTCTTTTTCCAGCACAGATGTTCGATTAGATTGAGACCTGGAGGCCAAGTCAACACAATGCATGTGTCACTTTTTCTATGAAGGTGGCTCAGTTGAAAGCACTTTTTGCTCTTCAGTTTTGGGGTCCCAAGTTCAAATCCCATCAAAGTCAACAGCTGCATGGACTTTGAAAAACTCATCCAGATGTTGCCCGTCATCAGATCTGAACCTTCAACTCTAGCACTGCAAAGCAGCAGGCCTAACAGCTGATCCACCACACTTATCTATTCTACTCCAAATGAGAACAACAGCTGGAACAAACACAAAGAACATAAAAACCTATCCAGATGTTGGTCAGAGTTAGAGCTACACCTCCAGCTCTGAAACACAGTAGCACTAGAAATTGAGTCACTGTACCTGTTCTTTTTGCTCCAGAGGAGAACATAAAAACGCCATCCAATTGTTGCCATTGGACAGACTTGCACCCACTGGCGTAACTATAGGGGTTGCACCCGGGCCCAGAAACTTTAGGGGGCCTATAAGGCCTCTCTTCTCCATATAGGGAGCCAAGTACTATGAATAAAGCATTATAGTTGGGGGCCCTGTTACAGGTTTTGCATTGGGGTCCAGGAGCTTCAAGTTACGTCTCTGCGTTAAGAAGTTAAGAGAAGTTGGGGGAGGCCCAAGATAAACTTTTGCACCAGGGCCCATGAGCCTTTAGCTATGCCCCTGTTTGCACCTATAACTCCAGCAAGGCAGCAGTGCTAATGACTGAGCCACCTTGCTTGTCCTTCCTCTTCCAGGAGAAGGAGAGTAAGAAAAAAGTGAAGGAGTTGTAGGAGAAGAAGTATAAGAAGGAGATGATGATTGAGAATAAGAAGATCTACTTCTTTTTCTCCTACGGAGGAGGAAAAGAGGCAGTAGGAGGAGGAAGGAAGAAGCTTGGTGACTTGGTGGCTAGCACTGTTGCCCTGTAGTGCTAAGGTTCTAGGTTCATGGTTGATTATGGACAACATCTGCATGGAGTATGTATGTTCTCTTTATGTTTATTCGTATTCTTCTCCACATTCTCTTCCTCGAGAAGAATGAAAGCAGGTGGCTCTGTTTGCACTGCTGCTTTTCAGTGCTGGAGTTGTAGGTTCAAATATGACCAAGGACAACATCTAGATGAGTTTTTCAAAGTCCATGCTGATGTTAGTCTTCATGGGATTTGAATTCAGGACCCAAAAACTGAAAAGCAAGATTGCGTTTAACTCAGCCACTTTCACAGAAAAAGCACGCATGCGGCTTGATTTTAAATCGCCTGAATGATCATGACGAGCGACGCTAATTATAACCAGCATTACATTTTTGAACAATTTTGCTACAGTAGCTTTTCATTTGGATTGGACAAGACCGTCTATATTTCATTCCACATATGCATCAATGTGCCTTAGGGCATACCAGGAATACCCACAAGACCTGCTGTTTTGGATATGCTTTGACTCAAAGTGCTTTTACAGGGAACGATTATCATTCGGATTCCCGCAATCCAGCAAGAATCTAAAAGATTATCTTTCAATGTAAATGCATGCAGAAAACTGAACGACGTATTGTTCCATGTAAATAGGTATTCAGTCACTTATGAACGATGGCCTGCTTACTGAGAATGGAGGCAGACGGGCCGGAGCTATCCCCGGCTGCTCCATCTTGATTTAATAGCAATGCTGGTTTCTGTGTAAAAGCACAGGAGCGATTATCACTGGGATGACCTGTTGGACATCAGCGCCTGACTGATCGTCCCATATGAAAGCACGTACCCTTGTCACAAAATAATCAATGTCATTCACTTCACCTGCCCGAGATTTTAATGTTATAGCTGATCATTGTATATTACAACACCTGAAATCTAACCTTGGAGACAAAATAGTATTTCTTCGGGGGCCGGCGGGGAGCGGGGGGGGGGGGGGGGGAGAGAGGGAGATCTCCCCTCTGTTCCTTCCAGCTCTCCCCCGCCGCTCCCCGCCGGCCCCCGAATCTTTAGAGACGAGCGGGGAGATACTCGGCTAAGGCACTACTTGCTCGAGTAATGTGCCTTAGCGAGTATACTCGCTCATCTCTAGTAATAAACAATCTCATACAATTGTCTCCTATACGTCTGGATAGATAGATTTAAAGGCCCTTTTACACGCAGTGATTATCGCTAAAAATGTATTCAAACGGCCCGAAAATGAGCGATAATCGTTACATGTAAACGCGGTCATCTTGCACTTGTTGTTTGAACAGCAGCTTAAAGACTGAGCAAATACGTTCCATTTGAATGCATTTCGCTCATCTTTTAAAAGACTGCAGGATGTTCTCCCCGCGGTATGTTTATACTAGCCGGGAGAGAACAATTAAATGTTTTGTCAGATGTTTGCACAGCTGGGAATGTGTTTAAACACATGCTGGGCTCTGCAAACAACTCATAGAGGTCCTCTTACATGCAAGTGAAGATGATAAAGTGTTAATGGCTATTAACACTTTATGCAAATAGATCGCTAAATTTTTCAATCTTTCAGTTGTTTGAAAGATTATCTCTGCGTGTAAAAGGGCCTTAAGACAGAACACTGTTCACCCCAAAGTGATTGATTCAGTGCAGAAACCTTTTGAATATTGGATAATGCATACATACTGTTCATGCCAACAGAAAAACTAAAGTACGCCCTCTGAATTCTATGGTTTTATGTATCAGGACATTAAAAAAATTCAGTCCTTAGATCTTCAAATTAAGTTATTACAACCTGAAATGAACTTCACAGTGCCATTATTTAACTAAAACTAGGTCAAACTGCAGAACCAGTGTGAGGAATGAAGTACACCCCATGAATTAATAGCATGTAAAACCACCTTTAGCAGCAATAACCAAATAATCATTTTCTATAGCCTCTTATATCGTTCTGGAGACATTTTGGCCCACTCTTCTTTAGAACGTTGCTTCAGTTCACTGAGGCTTGTGGACATTAGTTCATGCTCGAATCTCTTACAATCCTGCCATAGCGTTTCAATGGGATTGAGGTTTGGACTATGGCTGGGCCATTGCAACACCATCAGTCTTTCCTTTTTCAGCCATTCTGATGTAGATTTGCTGGTGTGCCTGTGATCAGTAACCTGTTGTATGATCCAGTTTCAGACAAGCTTTAACTTTTGGATAGATGGCCTCACATTTGACTTTAGAACACTTCGGTATACAGAGGAGTTCATGGTCAACTCGCTGACTGCTAGATTCCCCAGACCCTTGGCTGTAAAACAAGCCCAAAGCATCACCCCTCCACCACCACCGTGCTTGTCAGTTGGTATGAGGTGTTTGGCAAAAAAGAAATCGCATATCAGCACAAGCGTGGTGCTGGGCATTATGACAAACATCTCCACTTTGGTTTCATCTGTCTAAAGGACATTGTTCCAGACCTCTTGTGGTTTATTCAGATGCAACTTTGCAAACTTTAGCCATGCTGTCATGTTCTCTGTAGATAAAAGACGCTTCCTCCTGGCAACCCTTGCAAGCCAGCCATACCTGTTCAGTCTTTATCTGGTTGCACTATCATGAACTTGACTATTTCACATGCTTAGGAGGCCTTTGTGTTAGCAAACAGCTGAATGCTCCAGGTTCTTGGACACTTACCACAGATTATTGAGTTCAATAGAAACAGTACAAATATACATAACCTCCCCCTATTAGTGGCAGAAGGTACCCAAGAGCAATATAATATGAGGATTACCATTAGCCCAAAAGGCAAAAAAAAAGAAGTGAGATTTGGCTAATAGAGTGTTAC
Source organism: Eleutherodactylus coqui (assembly GCF_035609145.1). Taxonomy (NCBI): domain Eukaryota; kingdom Metazoa; phylum Chordata; class Amphibia; order Anura; family Eleutherodactylidae; genus Eleutherodactylus; species Eleutherodactylus coqui. The sequence goes on along the minus strand of NC_089843.1, from coordinate 118,446,451 downwards.
AAATTAGCCAGCAATAGACATGAGTCTGCTTTATTGATCAGGGGAGTGCTACCCTGTCTTACTCACTGGTAAAGGAGTGGTGTTGTGTGCCCGCATATGGCCTTGGCAGTCTGCAGAGTGGCCCACTCATGAGTTAACCCTTTCCTGCTGGCAGCCCTTGTTTTTTTCCCATTAAAATTTTTTTTTATCTTCACTATTCAAAAACGAAAGTTTAAACAAAGAACTTATTTCTTCACTGTCTTGCTCTTAATGGGAGTTATGGCTTCACAAACTAGATAAGTAACTCACATTATCGCTGCAGACCATACAGTAAATTAAATGTTAATGTGATGCAGTCAGTAGGAGAATACACAATGATATTGAGTTACTCCCAGATAAAGGCTTCTCTGATTGGATTAATTCACCCTTTTCCTTTCTGACCATGATAAACTTGTCCCTATAGAGTTTGACAGTCAATCTCTTTGACTACTCTATTTTGCAGACATCTCCTACCCCTGAATATACTAGTGTTACACATTGTGCTCCCTGAATACAACAGAGCTAACAATTGTTAACAATTAATTGCCACTTAATCAGTGCCACACAATATACCCCTCAAAAACTGCTGCACAAGACATAGTACTACACAAAAAGTCTAGGAAATTCACTGATACTTAACCTTAAACCCCTATACAGGAATTAGTACTGCAGGGAATCCTCAAGTCGCTACCCTAGAAGCAGTCTTCATTAGAACCAGCTGACCAGAAGTGGGGAAGATGACACCAGGGTACAGTACCAAGTTGGCAGGCAGGAGACAGGCAAGCAGCGGTCAGGGCTAGTGGAGCAGGTTCAATATATAAGCAGGATGAGGTCACGACAATGGAGTCCAAGCAATATGGTAGACAAGCAGCAGATGGATAGACCAGTCTTAGCCAGATCAAATCCAGGGAATACAAGACAGAAACACAACTTTGCAGAAGATACCTAAAAGACCTTATTGCACTGGCACTGCTTGTTGGGGAAAGGGTCCTTAAAACCTTAAAGGGTCCAACTTAGGTTGCATGGGCATGTGCTAGGGAAGCAAGAGTTTGGTGTGCAGGCCTTTAAAGGACCTGAAGTCCGTGAGCATGTATGAGGGCGACTATACCAGTGGAGGTAAGTAGGACAGTGGTTAGGATACTGGTGAAAGGGACAACAGATTGTAACAAAGGCAAACAGACTACATGGAGATGAATGGGCGTCTGGCGGCAGCTAGAGAAGACTATATCGGAAGTGATGTTTATTCCCTCACCATATTTGCCTAAATAAGAAAAAAAAATGATAAAACTAAGATTTTGAGTGTGAATGGATATCAGCATCTCCAGCAATAATAGAAATGAATGATCACGTATTATTTTACTCTCCTGTTATAGTTGTATTGTCGGCTAAGCCTATTGTGCACCGATTAAAAACCAGCATTGTGGCAGATAGTAATAGAGAAGGCAGCCATTAAATGAACAAGAGTAAAAGCCCATTTACAAAGGCTGATGATCGGCTTAAGGAACGCCCATAGTAACTTTCATTCCTGATCCCTGCTTGTATATACATGCTCAGAAAATGCTCAATTGTTGTTGATTGTAACTTGTATGCAAGCATAAATGTCATCGTTTCTCAGTGGCACGTGCCCTCGTGTAAATGGGGATTTGCTGCCAACAATAATGCAAACTGCATGAGGATTGAAGGGGCTTTATCATTAGAAAAAAGAAATCAATACTTACCTATTCCTCACCCGTCAGTAATCTTACCGTAACCTCCCCCCCCCCCCGACGATCTTCCCCTGGCTCTGGTTTACATCACCTCCAGCCCGCCGGATCCTCTTCTTCCTGTTTTGGAGTGTCCATTAGCTGCAGTTCACTTCCTGCAGGGCAGTGAATGCTACAAGTGACATTGCGTTCACTGCCTAGCAGGGAATGCTGATACATTGACTGCCTGCTTTAGCGTGCATGCACGATATCTCGTCGCTACTGTTCATATAGTATATGAAACAGTAGCGGCGAGACATCGCGCTTAAGCAGGCTGCCAAGGATTCGGCATTTTCTGCTAGGCAGTGAATGCTACATCACTAGTGATGTAGTATACATTGCCCTGCAGGAAGTAGAATGCCGGCAACATATGCTTCATCACAGGAAGAAGAGGATCCGGACGGCTGGAAGTGAGGTGACCCGGGGGACTAGAGGAACCATGGGAAGATGTGGTAAGAAGACTGATGGGGGAGGAATAGGTAAGTATAGAATTTTTTTTTAATGACAAAACCCTTTAAAAGATCATATTGATTGTTTCTACTGATTCAATATATTTACTTACCATGATTGCTGCATGTAAATGGCAGTTTAACGAGAAATGATCTACAGTCTATATCAGTAATCAGTGCTCATTAATAAAAAAAAAAGGGCTGTACATATAATCAGGCTACGTTCCATATATATATATATATATATATATATATATATATATATATATATATATATATATAGTAAAATAAACATGACATCAATGAACCAATAGTAATTTGATCCTGAACCATACAATTACATATTTATGTGTATGTAATGTTTCCATCTCTATATATTATATAGGTAGTGAATGTTTGTAGTCTCCACTTATTAATTAAGTATCTCTATATACATAAGGTGTGTGCATGTAAAAAATTGTGAAATGGAAAAAAAAAAACATATGTGAATGTAAAGTCCATGTATGTAATATATGATACAGTTCTAAGTATGAAATAAATTAAATTGATAAATAGCAAACAAAAGCAGCACTGTGATAAGTTAGTGCCAGTATCAGGACCACGATGCAGGTCCTGTAAATATCTGTCTATTTCAAAACCACGTGGCACATCCAAGTATAGTAAGCAATCAGTGCATTTATTCACCCATAGATGCAACATTTCAGCCCTCATAGTGCACAGTATACATATAGGTATACAGTACAAGATGTATAGTTAATAGTGTACAGTAGTGTTTATAATGTATTTAGTGTACAGTACATATAGTTTGTCGTTTTTACTTGTTCAGGTCTGCCAGATTGGGAGCTGCTGTTACATATTGGTTCCCCACCATTACTCATAGAGAGTCTTCAGTGGGCAACTCTGTACCATTATATGCCCTACTTAGGCATGTAGAGGAGTTACATACATTATACATTATTTTTAAGCAGTTTCTCTGAGATTCAGCTAATTCCCCCTACCAGCAGAAACCTGTTATATATAGTGAATTGAGAAAAAATTCTAATACAGTGTTAAAATCTCTCTCCAGCTTGTGCTTCCATTCTGGTAGGACCTGTGTACTTAGTTATGTTTAGTCCATCATGATGGTATAGCACTAATTTTGAATGGTACTTTTTAACCCATCGACCAGTTAGTGTAGAGACCCATCTTGCTAGCGCCATAAACTGTTTACATATTAGGTGGGAGATAAACTTATACTCACTGTGACACTGCAGTCTCCAAGAACTTGGTCTCTAGCGTCTTGTCAATTGGTGGACTACAGTATCTCCTATACAAATAAAGTCTTAGTGTAGAGACTCCTCTGAATAAGGTCGCTACGATGGGGCAGACGGGCTCGCATAATTTGATCAAAATGCACGCCAAGAAGTTGTAGTCAAATCATTTCAAACAGGAATTTAATTATATACGAGGTACAAAGAAGGGCTCTATTACTGTTCATCATGATGGGCCACCATAGGGAGCTTCTTACTTTGTGGGGGCACTATTACGATGTAGGGCATGAGTATGGCAGACAAAGGGGGACATTTTTACTACAGGGAGGCACTGAGAGGAAGAGGTAGTTGCAGGATGCTGAGAGTGTTCAGAGACCAGTCTTGGCTGGTAGAAGTCTTCATGGAGGTCTAGACCCAGCTAGAGAAGGGAACTGAATGTCTGCAATCAGAGAAGACGTCACCTGAGTCCCTGGAGGTAACTGCACTGCAATCACTATCACTGTATAGAACTGGCATCGGACTACATTATTTTGGTTACTGAATTCTTCAGAAGTATTCTGGTACATACGCCCATCATGATATAATATAATGCAATGTAATATAGTTGGGAATACTTGGCTTACAAGTGCTAAGGGTAAAAAAGAAGGCCGCTACTCGAACTGTTCTTGTCATCTACGGCAGCATTTATGATTGTACTGCACCAAATTAACCATTGTCTGAATTGATTCCTTCTGTGTATGGAGGTCAGTAAGGTGGCTAAGTGTTGTGGCCGTGATGTACACTTCTGGAGGCATTATAGTGCACTCCATCTTACAGTCCAGGGGTGCGTTCACACGTACCAAATTTGGGGCAGATTTTCCACAGTGAAAATCCACATTAAATCAGTGTAAAATTCTGCATCAAAATCCACAACAACTTGATGCAAATCCACTGCAGACTTTACACTTCTAACCGAAAGGGTGAAATCCATGTCAAAAAATGCACCAAATGCTGAGGAGTTTGACACAGAATTTGGCGGAAACGAGCACCAAAATCTGCAGTAACCGAGAATGAGCAGAGGAAGGAGAGGGGGCCGCATCCAGTGATTTACCAAGTCTGATCTTAGATTGCAGTGGCGCCAACCACTGCCCCACAGACCTCCATTGTGGGTACGCTACTGAGGTATATATCTCTCACAATGAATATATCAGATACATTAAAAAAAAATTCCATTTTGTGCCTTTGAGGACATTAGCCCATGACAAAATTCTCTCCCTGCACTTGAAAGGGAAGGATATCTTACACGCTGTAGTTCTTCTGTGCTGAGATCCCTCCGATCCACCAGTTCAGGATCCAGTTTTCAGCTGTCCAAGATGACCACTGCAATTTTCTAGCTACGTAATGCACACTGTGTACTGCTCTCTAATTGGCCTGTGCTGATCATGTGAGCAGTGCTGGCCAATCAAAGAGCATTTATTATGTACTGGTAGTCTAACACTCCCAATGCACTGTGGGGATCAGGTAGTCTGAAGATTGCGTGGGCCACTCTTGGACAACTGAAAACTCGGAATGAGCAGATGAGAGGGGTATCAGCACAGAAGACCAAACAGCAGGCAAATATGACAATCTCCCCTTTTCTGAAGTTCAGCGTTTTTTGTGGCTTCTTTACAAGTTAAAAAACAGGTAAGACGTTGCCTGTGAAAATGTTATTAAACCGCTCAATATCAAAGATCAAAACGAAGTATAATTTTCTAGAACACCATAATTATATAATCCCCTTCAACATGAACATCCAGCGGTCTTCGGCACTCACAAAATTTGGTAAAGAACAAAAAAAATTATGAACAACGGAATTGTAATCCACAATATGATAAAGAATTGATAAACAATATCAATATCAATATCAAGAATATCAATTCTAATCCCCAGGATTTGGTGATTTGTAGTAATTGTAATCCATGTGTTCGATTACCAAGGAAACATAGCAACAAATCTCCATTGCTCATGCAATGTGACTAAAGCACCAGGAGATGGCAGTAGAGGATAGGCAGTATACTAGATAAACTGGAACTCACTGCTTGTGTGCCATGTTGACAAGGAGACTAGTAAACAATAACCTGCTCCCCGTCCCCCTGCAGTTACTGGGGCTGCTCAGGGGTCAGGACTCACCTGAATACGATGCTCAAGCTTGCGGAACGGAATGCTTAGAAACAGGACATGAAATTAAATGTGGAGGAAATGATGATAGGCTCCCTAAGAATAATATAGATTAAAATGTAAACCGGGTTATGGTTACCAAAAAAACCTTTGTGTATCAACAAGGAAGCTATTCATATATCATTTAATATAATTACTTAGGATAACAAAAATAATTAAAAACTTTTTACAAGTTAAATACTCATGAGTGCTGCACCGTTCTGTATCTCCACCCCCATCTGTCTACCACCCTACATGTGAACTTAGAGTTAAGGCCCATTTATACACAATGATCATCGCTCAAAATTCACTCAAAGGCAGTCTTTTGAGCGATAATTGTTGTGCGCATTCAGACGGCAAGATGATCGCTCAAAATTCAATCAAATGGCAATTCGAGAGAGAGTTTTGAGCGTTCACTTTGCATAAGCTCTTAAGTAGCTAATTAGCTACTTAGGAGCTTATTAGTGTGTAAATGAAGGCTCCCACTGTATACAGAAGACATCTGGAGTGCTGTCTTCTGTATACAGCAGCTGTGTTCATGGAGCACTCAGCTGGTATACAGCTGAGCACTCCGAGTGGGGTATACAGAACACAGCTGGAGCGCTGTCTTCTGCATACTCCTGCTGTATTTACGGATCACTCAGCTGGTATACAGCTGAGTGCTCCGAGCGGGGTATACAGAAGACAGCTAGAGTGCTGTCTTCTTCATACTCCTGCTGTGTTCTCCAAGCGGCATACCAGCTGAAACAATAGTATCAGTGGTATCCCGCTGAGGACTCACCGTGAGGTACTGATGAGCTAGCTGAAAGACAATGATGAGCGAATCGTTAATGAAAACTGCATGATTGCTGTGCATTTAGACACAATGATTATTGCTGAAAAGACAGCTTTTAAGCGAATTTTGAGCGATAATCGGTGTGTCTAAATGGCACTTTGTAGTACAAACTGCTTTGCACTCTATTGAGCAGTTTGCACGATAATTGTGCAGTGTAAACACATGCAGTGAAAGAACAATCAGCGCTATATTGCTAATCGGATCTTTCATGCAGCCCATAAAATCATCGTTGATCTGTCTCTGCATCTGCATGTATAAACAGGCAGTCGTTCATATATGAATTGCCTATTAAACTGTGAATGGAGGGCAGGCTAGAATGATCTCCGGCTACTCTGCCTCCACCGAACGCTGGTTGGTTCACACCTTTTCTTGGACATTTTGCCCCCCTTCCTTCCTTTAACACTCATTGCTTCCCAAGAACATAAATATGTGTAAGTGATCCTCGACTGAACAGTCCCTGCTGGTCTTCGAAAGAACAATCACTGCTACAGCCCATGGCCGGTCACTGAAGATGAACTTGCTGCTGCGGTCTTTAGCTGGTTTGGCCCTCAACGGAGCACTCAGTGCCGCAGCCTCTTGCAGCAGCGACTGTTCACTCAAAGTCTGCTTGTATGTATTAATATGCATTCAATTGACTCAGCAGCCAATTAGCATTCATCGGCAACTGAACCCCATGCTACATAACTAGTCGGCGACCGATATTTCATCCTGTGCAAAGGCTCTCAACAATTCATTCAGCAATTATAACATTGAACAAGTGAACAAACATCGCTCCTTGTAAAAGCACTCAAACAACAGTCGTTCGTACACTATAGCGACTATTCAGACAATAGCCGTCCCGCGGAAAGCCACCCTTTCCATAAACTGAGAAATTACAGTCATGTACTAAGAGAAGATGTCAAGATGCACAGCGCTCGACATAACCATTGAGTACATTGGATCTATGTTACTGATGTGTGTTCTGAGGCACAAGGTGGTGGTACTAATGTACGAAGCCTGCTGCAAGGGCGTTGCAAAAGGTAAATAACAACGTTAAGAAAATGACAATATAACACTAAATGGATGGCAGAGGTTTGAGCCATAAGTCACTGTCAAGCCCGGATGGATATAACAAAACAAATCTTTACTTTTGCATCAGCCTAGGAGAGAGGTACTGGCCAAAATGCAATTAAAAAGTTACTTCTCTCAACTTAAACGAAGTTCATTTCTTCAACGATACAATAAACAAACACAGACCTTAGTGCAACTATGATGCAACAGTGGTGACAGCAGCAATAGTGGTTCCACTTCTGTAGGATCTCAGAGTTCAAGTCATCTTCCCTGACACAGGGGTATTGTTAAGCTATGGGGAACAGAAGTGGCCCTCACTAACAGGCCCTAGGTGTCTCTTTACCTGTCAGCTCTTCCACTCCAAGGACCTTTTCTGTGGCAGTTGTCAGACTGACCAAGGTGCGTGGTCTAATAGCCTGGTGCCACTAGCCCTCCAGGACCTACTCTTAAAGGGGTTGTCCCGCGCCGAAACGGGTTTTTTTTTTTTTCAACCCCCCCCCCGTTCGGCGCGAGACAACCCCGATGCAGGGAAGTAAAGAAAGTTTACCGGAGCGCTTACCTTAATCCCCGCGCTCCGGTGACTTCAATACTTACCGCTGAAGATGGCCGCCGGGATCCTCTGTCTTCGTGGACCGCAGCTCTTCTGTGCGGTCCACTGCCGATTCCAGCCTCCTGATTGGCTGGAATTGGCACGTGACGGGGCGGAGCTACACGGAGCCGCTCTCTGGCACGAGCGGCTCCATAGAAGACTGCTGAAGACCCGGACTGCGCAAGCGCGGCTAATTTGGCCATCGGAGGCCAAAAATTAGTCGGCACCATGGAGACGAGGACGCTAGCAACAGAGCAGGTAAGTATAAAACTTTTTATAACTTCTGTATGGCTCATAATTAATGCACAATGTACATTACAAAGTGCATTATTATGGCCATACAGAAGTGTATAGACCCACTTGCTGCCTCGGGACAACCCCTTTAAGGCCGGATTCACACAACCATATTGCACGTACAGTACATAGTGAATAGAATTCATTGATTTCAATGGGTTTGTTCACAAGTGTGTATTTTGGTGCACATTGGGTTGCACAAAAAAATGTGCAGCATGTTCTATATTCCTACACATTTGCGCAGAGAGATAGGACATATAAAACCAATTAGGCCAACTAACCATTTCAATGTATGAGACCATGACTGCGGGTTTTGCACAATTTGAACATACAGTAAAACACAATGCATACAGTAAAATCCGATGCACAAAAATTGACAGAAGTGCATGCGCATATATGTATACGCGCGTGTAAGTCTGGCCTAAGGCAGAAAATTGCACGAGATTTGTGCATTCTTTTGAATGGGGTCATATTCATGAGCAACTTTTACCCACATCGCATCATGAAAAAAAAATAGCGGCATGTCCTATCTTTGGGCATTCCCTTGGAACGCATCACCCATTGTTTTCAATGGGGCCGGCAAAGCATCGCACGGCGCGTAAGGTACATGCGAGTGCGATGCAAGGTTTCCCATTGAAAACAATTGGAAGCACTCTGCGATCCTTCAGCCGCGATGAAGGATCGCTACTTTCCTGAAGTGATGTGAGGTGTTTTGACACATAAAATGCTGCGCTTCCGTTGGAAAATCGTACATTGGCAAGCACAATATTGGGCGAGCTTCATGGCCCGATATCACACTCACCCATGTGCAATAGGCCTAACAGTGGTCAATTCTCGAGCAGCTGCAATCACTCAGCGGGGTCACATACTTTCAGCCTATAATCATAGCCTACAGGGCTAAAAGTAGATGGCAGAGTCTTTTTAATGTTAAAAGCTAGAGAAACGTATTTCTCCAAAACGGACAAAAAAAAAAAAAAAACAACTAAAAAGGTAAATCTAGAACTGGCAACCAACTGATGGATAGACAGGATTAAAGGGCCACTCTTATTTTTTTCATTCATTATGTAACTAGCCTTCCGGACGTCCAGAGTATGACAGACAATCAGGTGAGGGGTGAAAGGATGGACAAATGTGTCTTTGGCAGAATGGCCCCCAAAAAGGAAGGAAACACGCTTGCAGTGAATGGTTTTTAAAGGCTTTAGTATTTGCTGTGGTATCCCTTTAGATCATGTGTACATTTTCCTTAGTTTCCTGCAGTCTGTTTGAAGATTTGCTCTGGCAACGCACCTATAAAGTAATGAACCCTCCTATGACTACAAAGAAAAAGTAAACACTGTGTTCTCTTTGTTATTTAACATCTTTAATTCAAAAACTGTATTTAGGCCAGAAATGTTGTGCAAAATATACAGTCGTTGTCAAAAGAAATCAGTTACCTAGAAGGAGTTGTCAGAACCCAATGAAACTTTCTTTGTGTGATTGTACCATGGATATAAGTGATGACAATATCAGAGCAAAAGGATCATTTATTGCAGAAAACTGACCACTTGGAGGGTGGCTCTTGTACCCTGTTGTATTGCCTCTAGCTCAGATGCGAGATGTGATACGGGCAGGCATGGAGGCTCTAGTATCCTGTTGTACTGCCTCTAGCTTGGATGCAAGATGTGATACAGGCGGGCATGGAGGCTCTAGTACCCTGTTGTACCGCCACTAGCTTGAAGGTAAAATGTGATACAGGGGTGCATGGAGGCTCTAGTACCCTGTTGTGCCACCTCTAGCTTGGATGTAAGATGTGATACAGGTGGGCATGGAGGCTCTAGTACCCTGTTGTACCACCTCTAGCTTGGATGCAAGATGTGATAAGGGAAGACATAGAGGCTCTAGTACCCTGTTGTACCGACGCTATCTTGGATGCAAGATGTGATACGGGTGGGCATGGAGGCTCTAGTACCTTGTTGTATTGCCTCTAGCTTGGATACAAGATGTGATACAGGTGGTCATGGAGGCTCTAGTTCCCTGTTGTACCGTCTCTAGCTTGGATACAAGATGTGATACAGGTGGGCATGGAGGCTCTAGTACCCTGTTGTACCATCTCTAGCTTGGATGTAAGATGTGATACGGGTGGGCATGGAGGCTCTAGTACCTTGTTGTACCGCCTCTAACTTGGATACAAGATGCTATAGAGACGGACATGGAGGTTCTAGTATCCTATTGTACCACCTCTAGCTTGAATGCAAGATGTGATACAGGCAGGCATGGAGGTCTAGTACCCTGTTGTACCGCCACTAGCTTGAATGTAAGGTGTGATACAGGGGTGCATGGAGGCTCTAGTACCCTGTTGTACCACCTCTAGCTTGGATGCAAGATGTGATATGGGTGGGCATGGAGGCTCTAGTACCTTGTTGTACTGCCTCTAGCTTGGATACAAGATGTGATACAGGAGGTCATGGAGGCTCTAGTTCCCTGTTGTACCGCCTCTAGCTTGGATACAAGATGTGATACAGGTGGGCATGGAGGCTCTAGTTCCCTGTTGTAACACCTCTAGCTTGGATACAAGATTTGATACAGGTGGGCATGGAGGTTCTAGTATACTGTTTTACCACCTCTAGCTTGGATACGAGATGTGATACAGGTGGGCACGGAGGCACTAGTATCCTGTTGTACCGCCTTTAGCTTGGATACAAGATGTGATAAGGCCGGCATGGAGGCATACAGGTGTCATATGGTATCCTGCTGCATATCAGTCCACGTTTGCTGTAACTAAACCTCTAAATTGTGCAAACTCATAGGCTATTGAAGTTGGCATTCCAGACCCCATACATTTTCTATTTGTAACAAATCTGGTGCCCGAGTAGGCCATGGGAGTGGGGCAATGTTGTGGAAACATTCCTGTGACACCTTTACTGTGTGCAGCCGAGCATTATCCTGCCGAAAAAAGTCTTTTGGAAGCCTTACCATGAGAGTCAACACATGTGGCCATAGGTTGTCCTGAACATATTGCTGAGTCGCCAGTGTCCCTCGTACCACTACTAGGGGTGACCGACTGTTGTATGCAATGGCCCCCCAAGACTATCACACCAGTAGTGGGGGCTGTGTGCCACTCAAAAGCAAGATTGAGGTGCTCACCCCCAGATCTTCAGACAAGGCCATCATCAGTGCCCAAACAAAAGCTGCATTAATTGCTGAAGACAACCCGGTACCACTGCGTAGCAGTCTAGTTTTATCATTCATGACACGGTGGAGGGTCACATAATGGAGTACACATAATGGGCACTGTGAGATCACATGTCCTTCAGCCAAGCACCTGTAACGACAGAGCCTCCTGTCTCTGAATAGCAGATAACGAAACAGTTTGAGCTGCTTATTCTTGTCGGAGTGGGTGAAATCTCTTGGATTGTGTCGTAGAGGCGTCTAGTAGTTAACAAGCTCTACACAAGCGAAAAAAAGAGGTCCACTACACACCAGTAGCCTCTGAGAGCCTTTTCATAGGGCAAGGGTGGAACCACTTTTAAGGCTTCAAGTGGCAAGACCGTTCATCTAACCACGCCACAACGCTAAACATTAGTATAGCTGCCTGAGATGTAACTGCATGCCGAGTTTTGCAGCAAAATGACAACTCCTTCTAGATGCTTGATCTTTTTTGACAAAGAGTGTATATTCTATATTAGGTTAGTAATGATATGGATGAATGTTAAAGTAGCCTGTTAAAGAGCCTTAGGCTAATTCTATGCTGCCAGCCAGTGATTTTTACTGTAATTGCCTTGCTGAGCAAACCATTAATTATCCCCAGTGTGACTGCCTATCTCTCTTTAATCATATCAAAGTTAATAACATCAACATAAAGATGAACAAGCAATTATTCTTTTTTGGAAACACTTCCAAGCTTAAATTAGCAAATGACCACTCGTGCCGCGTTATCATAAGTGTGAACATCAGGGTGGTCTGGGGCCTGTAGTTTTTTAATGAAACAAGGATCTAACAGGAAGCACATGCTGGGCCCCCATATTAAAATTTACAACAACTCTGATGAAACTACTTTAGCAAAAATTGAGTTTGTGGGTCAATATATACAACAAACATATGTACAACTATATATAAAAACATACTGTAGATCAGGGACGCTGCTGAGGTATTAGAAGATCAGGGGTACGAGCCCCAAGGTATATGCTCTCCTCCCACCCAATAAAAGATTAACTTTATTGCCTGCTATGTTTGGCCCTCATATCACCTCTGCACAGTAATTAAATATTTCCTTCATTCTGTTACTGGACAAAACACTATAGAAAAGGCAAATAATACTGCTACACCATGACCACTACTGTTACTGTTAAATACTGATCGGATGATCTCACCATTCAGTGACTGAATATAAACACACTTTATAAAGACCAATATTACCAATATTGCTACTATACAAGGCCCAAATAGTATTGATATACCCTGATTGCTACATAGTGCTTCTATAATATTACCACTATATTAGGCCTAATACTGTTACGCCATGACAACTGTATAGAAACTAATACCACCATACTGTTGCCGAATAAAATCAATATTCCCCCCACCCATACAGTGGTGAATACACGTTCTGCACAGGCACTCCGCAGACTATATAAGTGATTATAGTACCATTATATCCAGTGATCACAGGTGACATCCTCTCTGACTGAAGTCATTCACTTTTCCAGTCTTTTCTATTTGCTCCACATCGCCATGATGATTTCCTCCAGCCACGACTTGCCTCTAAAAAGTTTGTAACACACCTTTTGCGCCTCACGTTTCCAGCACACTCTCTACCTTTTACCAATTTACACAAATCCCTATAATTCTGATCTTGGCCATTAACTCTTTATATGCCATAGACAGGCTCCAAAACCCCCCCACCTGAATATAAAGCAATCAAAACGTCGTATGTACCCCAAAATGGTACCAATAGATACAGCAGCTTACTCTGCAAAAAAACAAGCCCTCATATGTCCTTGTTAAAAAAAACAGTTTTTTTTAAAAACTGGGTTTGAAAATAAAATAAAGTGTTTTCTACATATCCACATGATTTTCTGAGTTAGGGTTAGTAGACCGGCATTCAGGGGGGGGCAATGCTCTGTATCACAAGGGTGTAAATGTACTCATACTACACTCATATGAAACTGTCTGAAGGGTGGGCTTCCACAATTCGTTCATCGTATGCACTTGAAACCTTATCCAACCGCAGAGGCCAATGGCTGCACCATACAGAGAAGATCATCCATCTATCGGCCGCCGTGGGTGAGCAGAGTTCTAATCAGCCTTATGCCTTATTCATATGAGCATTTTATTGCGACCATGTGAAGCATTGGACTTCAATGCATTCATTCGCATGGGCAATTTTCAATCGTGTGAAAAAAACGCCCGCCTTTAAGATCCACAGTTTAAACCGCCCATAGGGAAACATGGGCATCTGCAACTGAATAATAGAATGCAGATTTGATTTGCGGACCTTCTGGTGTGAAAATCAAATTGCAGCATGCTTCATTTCAGTGTAGTTCCTGCACAGACAGCTTCCATCACGGCCAGTAGAAGCCATCTGATCCATGACCCATCCTCTGGCCGCAGGCAGGGTCAGATTCCGCTGCGGGCTCCTGCATGCGGAATCCAATCCACCTGTCGACATGAGCCCTTAGGGCTCCTGTCCACGGACAAATATTTGCTGTGGAATCCATGGTAGGCTGTCACACTGCGGATCCGCAGCAAATAGTGCCCATAGAATGCTATGGGAAATTGATTCTTCCTCCACACTTGTGGAAACCAATTGCGGTTTCCACAAGTGGAGGAAAAACCGCAGCATGCTTCATTTTTCTGCGGATTCCACATGGATGGTTTTCATTGAAGTCAATGGAAGCCATCTGATCCGTGGCCCTTCCGCAATAACATTGCGGAAGGTCGTTGATTCCGCGTCATAACCTAGCTATAGTTTAAAAAAAATCTGCAATGCCCATGTCTGAAGGCTCATCATGCAGACCATCCGCAGCACAGATGAAAACTGAAAGTGCCAGGTACACGCAGACGCCGCTGCTCCCAGGGCTGGATTCCACTGTGGGATCCTGCATGCAGAATCTGGCTCTGCCATGTGCAGGAGCCCTTAATGCTACTTTTTGCACTATGAACAAGCCTTTTTTGCACGTGTGTCCGTGTATCTTACAGTACTTTTTCTGCTCGCAGAGCATGTTTTTGGGGATGGGACACAAACATGCAGCACTTAAAATGATGATTCATCCAATGAGTTCCAGACATGTTTTCTTTTCCGGCAGAATTGCGCAGTGTTCCACACATCTCCTATCATATTGTGCGCGGATTTGAGCACCTCCCATTGACTTTTTTGGTATCCCTTCCTCCTGCGACAACAACACATTATTGTCCCTGAGACTCTGTAGCTTCTCTTTTAGCAGGCAGACAACAGCAATGGTCATACTGATCAGTACGTCATCATGAAGGACCATTTTGGTTGCTTTCTCAAAGCAGGCTAAAATGGCACACAAATCTTTGATCTGCAGCCACTCCACAGGCGTCAAGTGACCTCCATACAGCATCTGCTAATTGCATATATTATCTGGTACCCCATAATCACTCTCTGCTGCTGGCTTAGCCTCTGCAACATATGCAATGTGGAATTCCACCATGTAGGCAGATCAGGGATGAGGTGGTTGGATGGCAGCCTGAACTATAACTGTGCCTTCGCTAGACGAGAGGTGGCTGGGTGTGAACACCAGAAGTCCTGGCTTTTTCCAGCACTGCATGTAAACTACCTGGTTCATTACATGGGCCAGTTAAGGTACATGTGTGAGATTGTTGAGGCAAAGGACTTCTCCCTCAGATTGACCCTATTGTTACACATAACCCTGCCTGGATTCAGACTGTGTGACCTAGGACACGCTGAAATATAGGGTAGATGCCAATATTGTTGATGGTGGTGGCTGAACGTCTGCTCTTCGTTTCCCACTCCTGGGTAGGAAGCCTGCAGCTTGATTGTCAGTTGTGGGGAGAGGCCTGAAGTAGGTGTACTACTGGCCCTACATAAAACTGCCTCTCTGTGCTCAGAGGCCACTGCATGAACAGGGAGGGAGAAGGAGGAAGAGGCAACTACAGCAGCAGAAGAAGGCACAGCATGAGGTTGACTTTTTGCCCTCTGTCCCAGGTTGGCTCTCCAAGGCAAGGGGTGGCAATTCATATGACTTTTCATACAAGTTGTATTGAGGTTGTTTATGTTCATTTTTTAAATGCTTACTACAGATCTTACAAATGACCACTGTTCTGTCATAATGTGCAATTTCAAAGAATGCCCAAGCTGCACCAGTCCTGTGAGCAGACCTATCTGTGGGCCTGATATTGGTGCTGCTGTCACTAGTAGGTGTAGGTGATGGTACAGCCATTATGCTTGTGTGTGACACCCTACTCCCAATCTTAGCATGGTGCTGCCCCGCAATGTCCACCTCTTCCTCTCCCCCCCTGCAAGCTGCTATCATGACTCTCCCTACCTTCCATGTTGGGTCAAGTATCTCATCATCTTCTACCTCTTCTTTCTCTTCATCATCCTTCTCCTCCTGAATGGATTCTGTGTCACAATGAATACCAGGAGCTGGCACTTCTTTCCACATCCCCCTAACTACACATTGCCTGTAGAGGGCTGACTGCATACACTGAGCCACCCTCATCTTCCTCTTAGGAGGAAAAAAATGGTTGACATCAGTGCATTTGATATCTTGGTTATTTCACTCTCAATATTTTGATTGCCCAACAGACATCCATGACACTGAATGATCAAACAACCCCTTAGACTGATCCATGTGGAGTGCGTTGGAGGGTGCAGGTGATTTGGCATAGGATGTAGTAGTAAGGGATGCTCATGGCTGACTGATGCAGACTGACTTTTGTGTGCCTGCGACTGGGAGGAAAAAGAAAATGGTACTTGAGGCATGCTACGCCATCCACTCTATGACCTGTTCATGTGATGCAGGCATCCAGTGAATCTGCTGCATATATACAAGATGGAGGATACATTTGGTTACCTCAGCAAGGTGCCCTGGCGCACACAGACCTCTGCAGCAGGCATTATGGAAAATTTGATTTTCCCACAATTTATGCCAAAAGTCAGTATGGACTTATCTGATTCAGTTTTGCTAAAAAAGTTTTTTTTTTTTTTGGGGGGGGGGGGGGCCTTTATCGCCTGGCCATTCAAGATGAGCAACACTAGTGATAACACTTTGTAATATGCAGTATAATGTATTAAAATTCTGTATCTGCAAGCAGCATTAACATATACACAAGAGCAGGAGCTGTTATATCAGATGCAGATTTGTACTTGTGAGTTGCCACATAGACAAGTAATAAGCTTTATTGAAGCCAGTCCTTTTAGGCCACCTGCAGACGGCCAGGTCGGATCCGGCTGCGAGAATTCTCGTAGCGGGACTCAACCCGAGCGTCTGCAAAGAGCAGCGTGGGCACTCACCTCTCCCGCGGCCCCAGCTCTTTCATGCGCCGGCTGCCGGGTGGCCGGCACATGCGCAGAGCAGGGCCGGCGGCCGTTGAGTGACGTTTCTCTGTGGGGCTCTGCAAGCCCCGCACAGAAATAGAGCATGCTGCGATTTGTTTGCGTGGCCAAATCGCGGCCGTCTGCATAGGATTGCGTTTGTTAACGCAATCCTATGGCAGCTTCCAGGGGCGGAAATTCCGCGGGAAATCCCACCGCGGAATTTCTGCTCGTGTGCAGGCACCCTTATTGATATGGAGATATAACGAGGGATAGAGAATAAGTTTGGGGTTCACCAATCAGTTGGAAGACCTAGTTTGTAGGAGACTAGGTTCAAGTGCTTGAGGATTACGAATGCCCAAGGCACCTTGGAGCAAAGTTGAAAGAAGACATCCTCAAGCAGAAATTCCAGGAGCACAACCAGTCATGTGTAACAGGTGACAGGTTGGAATATGACATCGGTGACGGAGGCTTTACACCAGGTCAGCTGAATAAATAATGCTTTACTGATTGTCCGATAAAGAATAATAGGCAATAACATACAACAGTATTATTTGAATATAATGCAAACAGTTTACTAAAATTCAATTAATTCTTTTGTCTTTTGAGCGACAATCATTGTGTCATTTACAGCGCAAGATGATTGCTCAAGATGAGTGATCACCTTGCACAGCCAGCAGAGAATGCAGAAGACAAGCGGGGTATCCCCGCTTGTCTTCTGCATACAGCTTTTCCCGGCCCGCAGTGCCTGGCTGTTACAAAGCCGAGTGCTGCAAGCGGAGGATGCAGAAGACAAGTTTTTGAGCGAATTTTGAGTGATAATCGTTGTGTCTAAATGGGCCTTTAGTCTTGCAGGAACTTTGGTTAATCACATTACTAAATCTGCTAACTGAAATATGCAGCCACTAGCCACTGAACAAATTATAATAGCACAGTATCTTTGGGGAGACTATACAGTCATAAAGTCAATATAATCTACTTGGTGATGAGCTTGGGTGATGGTACTCATGATTACACACCACCGACACTTGAATATCTGGATACTGGCTGTCAGTCTACCTGGTGGTCTCTCTTCCAGTAATGGCTTGGCACTTGCAGCTAATATTTCCTTGGACATTCACAGAAAAAGCCAAAAATACAATACCTGAAGGTCTGCAAAGCAGACACGGTCGCCATAGGCATGATCGCCATAAGGCAGGCACAATCGCCACCGGCACAATCGCCGTAGGGCAGGCGCAATGGCTGTAAGCCCTGGAGATATGCAGTCAGCCAGACAATAATGTGGAGGAGCAGATTGTTCTTGGCAGGCTAATATGCAGTCACCCACTCAACCCAGCCCAGATTGGGGAGGAGTGACTGCATATACTAATAGCCTGCACATGTGAACGATACCAAAGATGTCAGCCACAGATGGATGGTGACCCACCATACAGGATATCAACCCTGGCTGATATAACAGCGGGTTGCCCTGTATCTCTAAAGTGGGCCACACTGGCTGACATCTTGGGCTCCCCCACCAACTAGCAAACAACATATAAAAGTACTAATGCATACTAATAAAATGCGGGTGTTGGTACTGCATTTTGGCCAAAACGCATAGGCTGACGGGCCGCGCCGAGGCCACACCGCTTCCGTCAGTACCTACGCTAACTCACTATATATTACATAAAATCACAGAGGTGAGGGAAAAACAAAGACATTCACAGAAAAAGCCAAAAATACAATACCTGAAGGTCTGCAAGGCAGACACGGTCGCCATAGGCACGATCGCCATAAGGCAGGCACAATCGCCACCGGCACAATTGCCGTAGGGCAGGCGCAATGGCTGTAAGCCCTGGAGATATGCAGTCAGCCAGACAATAATGTGGAGGAGCAGATTGTTCTTGGCAGGCTAATAATCAGTCACCCACTCAACCCAGCCCAGATTGGGGAGGAGTGACTGCATATACTAATAGCCTGCACATGTGAACGATACCAAAGATGTCAGCCACAGATGGATGGTGACCCACCATACAGGATATCAACCCTGGCTGATATAACAGCGGGTTGCCCTGTATCTCTAAAGTGGGCCACACTGGCTGACATCTTGGGCTCCCCCACCAACTAGCAAACTACATACAAAAGAACTAATGCATACTAATAAAATGCGGGTGTTGGTACTGCATTTTGGCCAAAACGCATAGGCTGATGGGCCGCGCCGAGGCCACACCGCTTCCGTCAGTACCTACGCTAACTCACTATAAATTACATAAAATCACAGAGGTGAGGGAAAAAACAAAGACATTCACAGAAAAAGCCAAAAATACAATACCTGAAGGTCTGCAAAGCAGACACGGTCGCCATAGGCACGATCGACATAAGGCAGGCACAATCGCCACCGGCACAATCGCCGTAGGGCAGGCGCAATGGCTGTAAGCCCTGGAGATATGCAGTCAGCCAGACAATAATGTGGAGGAGCAGATTGTTCTTGGCAGGCTAATATGCAGTCACCCACTCAACCCAGCCCAGATTGGGGAGGAGTTAGCGTAGGTACTGACGGAAGCGGTGTGGCCTCGGCGCGGCCCGTCAGCCTATGCGTTTTGGCCAAAATGCAGTACCAACACCCGCATTTTATTAGTATGCATTAGTACTTTTGTATGTAGTTTGTTAGTTGGTGGGGGAGCCCAAGATGTCAGCCAGTGTTGCCCACTTTAGAGATACAGGGCAACCCGCTGTTATATCATCCAGGGTTGATATCCTGTATGGTGGGTCACCATCCATCTGTGGCTGAAATCTTTGGTATCGTTCACATGTGCAGGCTATTAGTATATGCAGTCACTCCTCCCCAATCTGGGCTGGGTTGAGTGGGTGACTGCATATTAGCCTGCCAAGAACAAGCTGCTCCTCCACATTATTGTCTGGCTGACTGCATATCTCCAGGGCTTACAGCCATTGCACCTGCCCTATGGCGATTTTGCCTGCCTTATGGCGATCGTGCCTATGGCGACCGTGTCTGCTTTGCAGACCTTCAGGTATTGTATTTTTGGCTTTTTCTGTGAATGTCTTTGTTTTTTCCCTCACCTCTGTGATTTTTTTAATATTTCATTGGACAAGGCAGCTTTCCCACTGGCACTCACACTGCTGGGTAGTGCCACTCCAGGAATCAGGATAAGTGCAGGTCTCACAGGTAAAACCCAAATTTATCAGACTTTCATGAATATTCCTTTAATCAATATTCTAATCTTACAAAAGATGACAAATCTAAAAAGATATTGTTTCCTTACAGAACTTGAAAGAGCTATGGATTTACAGCAGAGGGCGCGCAAACATATGAAAAGAAAACTGGAGTAAAACTATTGAACACTGCTTTTTATTGAGAAAATAAAAAAGCTGTAAACTGAAGAATAGCATTCTGTTAAATACTGTGTCCTCCAGATTACTTCTTCAATCTCGTTCCCCAGTTTGCAACTGTAACTTTTAAAGTTTATTATGCACACATGTATTGTCTTTGCTAAACTTGCAGACTTTCAATACCTAATGCTCTTTGCCATACCCTGTAGTATTAGGTTAATGAAAATAAGACTTGCAGACTCGCTGGCCCTGCGGACTTTATACTTTGCATATCAGACAGAAACCTAGCCTTTGGCCCCAGGACAGCCACATACAAGAATATGTCTTTAATGGCATGATGTTTAATATGGTCCTCAAGCTAAAGACAAAGTATCAAGCAGATGCACCACTGACTTTTTAATGAAATGAGGGAAAAGTGCAATAGTGGGAGTCAACTGACAGAGCAGAAATGTTCTGCTACAAATGGAAGCTCAGCTTGAGAATACCATTTAACAAGTTGCTTGAAGACAACTGTAAAAGGGATATTCCTTGCTTCTTATCAGTCAACAAAGTATCAAAAATATGTGAGCGAGAATGTGATGCATATGGCAGTTATTAAGGATTTATTCTGTTCTCAGCAAATAAATGGTATTCCTTGTTTAACATTAAAATTTATAAAAATTGGAAGATGTTAAAAGGGTTAATAACAGTAATAGTTAGACAGCTGTCGATCAGTGGTCCGAAGGAGTGCTGATTAACTTGTTAGCGGAGTGAGCACTGTCCTCTTGCTAATTATCGCAACTTGGCCACTTTGTGGCACTCTAGATGGAGTTTAACATTTAAGTTACAGGCTCTGCTGTCAAATTTAGCCACAAGAGGGTGTTCCAACACAAGCAGAGATTATTGCTAATAGAAGTCAATGGGGCTATTAGAGAACCTTCTAGAAAAGGGTTCTGATTGGTTGTTTACTGAGTTACATTGGGCTAGAGGAAGAGCCAGCAGCCATCTTGGAACTGTAACACAGTCCTGCACAGTGTATTACAGTAAACAGCAGGGTAGAGGGTCAGCATAGAACCTGCTGAAGTGGCAAAAGTAGCATATTAAGGGATCTATAATACCCTCCTGTGGTGCTTTTTTTTTTGCATCCACATTAACTTGAAAAGGAGAGTTTCCTTTCTGCAAATCAGATCAAAATAGTGCATTTCACATAAACCATGTAAAAAGAAACTGATGTATGAATGTTCATATTGACCACTGAGGGCTTTGCCAGACAAACATATGCACAAATACGCTTGGTGCAACGGAGCATATTTGAGCATGAACAAGTGTTGTACTCTGGGTCACACCCTTCCCCTTGCTTTTTTTTAACCTGCCATAGACTTCTATGGCAGCTTTCTGCTTAACACGCAGAAATATTGGGCAGGTCCTATCTTTCAGGAGTGCATGAACTGCATGCGAGGAACACGCTCATGAGATTTTATTGAAATCAATGGGTTCGCTTTGTCAATTTTTGCGGTAGTGAGTCTCACGCTCGCAAAAACGTGCGCAAGCATGTTCATCTGTCTAAGCCCTAACAGTGTGGGCGCTGTCTAGTCTAGTAAGTTTTAGACTAGGACATCACACTGACTGACTGAACATATGGCAGTGCGCATTATGGGTTATGTCCCATATAGGGTCTATTGTATGGCTACCACTTGCCTGAGATGTGTCTTAGGGCTTAAACAACTGGACGCATGCGTAGTGGCGAGTGTATTAGTGCATGAACTGTTTATTTTATTTTTTGACTATTCAAACTCCGCGAGCTGCGCTTTCTTTTTCGCACATAGTAAAACTGATTTTCACGGCCGCAAAACGGGACAAATGTCTTTGAGCTCTAATGGCTGCAAGCTTCAACTTAGTGCAGCTCACAAATTATTTAAGTGGTTATTGACAGTTCATTGTCAATGGCTGCGTGCTCTGCCTAAAATAAATGGAAAATGACTCTTGTCATTTATTATTATTGAAAGACTTCAACTGAAATCCACTTTATTATGGTTGTTGAATGCAATTAGCTGAACATTTTCTAGAAGTCAGGCATCTAGAAAAAAGGGGAAAAGGTATTATGTGTAAACTGTCAATGTGTACCCAATGATTGCACAAAGCCACTCGATAACTGTTGACTGAAATTTCAATAGCAAAGCAAGAATGACTGAGAAGGGATTAAGCAAGAAGGCTGGTGATTTAAAAACATTGCAGAAGGGAAAATCTCTGAACAGTAGGTGTCTATCCAGAGATGCCAGCAACCAGTATAAAGAGCTCAAGGACTATTGATTTTTAAGGAAATAGTATGCACACATTAATAGGAAAAAAGAATCCGCACACAGATGCCAAACACAGCTATGGCCTGAACTGTATTGTAATTACAGCTGGTGCAATACTTGTATAATGTAGAGCAGAGAAGGATTGTGTCTGCTCATCAGGAAGAACACTAATTGCCAATGGCAAAATCTGCAGAAACACACATCATGAAACTTCATTTATTTACAGTTCAAGATTTGGTCTGATCATTCCTACTTTTATCAAATACTTGTCTGACTAATCTGATGGAATTGTTTTACAATTGTAACATAATGCACACTGAGTGTCAGAAATAATATAGCAAACGCCATGGAGCAATGTAAACAGTAATACTTTTTTTAGTGAAATTACTAATCTCATTAATCCACAATTTGTCTATTGCAACATAAAATATAAAGGCCCCTTTTTGACACAATGATTATCGCTCAAAAGATGTCTTTTGAGCGACTTTTGCGCGATAATCGTCTGTCATTTACATCGCAAGATGATCACTCAAACTTTGAGCGATCACCTTGCGTTTCGGAAGATGGAGAGAACAAGCGCGAGGGGGGGGGGGGGGGGGCTTGTTTTCTGCATCCATCCTGTCCTACAGCCGAGCACTCCCAGCGGAGGATGCAGAGGAGAAGCAGAGAAACAATTGGTGGCTACAATATTATCCGTTACATTCCGACTAACTGTTTATTGCCTAGCAGATTTAGAATGCATTCACACACACTGGGTTTTACCATGTGAAAGCATTCTGCACCAAAATACTCGTATATAACATCTGGATTTTGTGTGGATTTGCGGTGGACTTGCTTTGGATTTTTTTTGTAAAAACATTGCGGACAGATGTTAGCTACAGGTCAAGATGAGTTATGAAATACACAACATGTAGTGGGTTTTTTCTTGCGGTATTTTTTCTCATTTTTGGTTTGTTTTTGGGGTTCATTCTCCACATATTGCATTTTCAGGTGTTTTCTAGAGATGAGCGAGCACGCTCGGATAAAGCAGTTACTCGAGCGAGCATTGTCCGAGCGTGCTCTCTCATCTCTAGTGTGTATTCATACAGTGCTCTATGGGAAAGAACAGTCTTTACAGAATGTGTATGTCTAACCCTCCCCCCAAAACACCATAAACAAACTAGGTTTATGGCTTTTTTTTAAGGCACCACAAAAAAATTATGCGCAACGGCAACCAAAGGCTGCCGTCACACGAGGAGTAAATCTCGTTGAATGCTTGTGGAATGACCACCGCGCGACTGCACGGAAATTCCACAAGATTTCTGTGGCAGAAAGCCAGCTTCAAAGCCTGTGTTCCACTATGGCCATCTCTTCCCATAGAGAGGAGAGAGCCCGTAGTGGAAACAGTGATAAAATTGACATGCTGTGACTTTTAATTCAGCGCATCTTATCTTCAACAGCTTGTCCGCAGCGTGCTTAGGCATAGGTTTAAGATTGCCGAGGGAATTTCTGTATGGAAAGTCTGCACAGAAAATCCGCAGCAATTCTTCCCCGTGTGAACCCAGCCTAAGGGCTCCTTCACACTGGCGATAAAATCGTGCAATGAAGGAGTGAGTGAAAACGCAGAATTATGAAGCCAATGATTTTCAATGGTTTCCTTCAGACTTGCGATGTTTTCACTCATGTGATGTTGCGAGAAAAAAATCGCAGCATGCCCTATCTTTCTGTGCTTTGCGTTCTTTTTATTTCCCATGTTTCCCTACGGAGCCTCCTTTTTATTGCATCACAAAGCACAAGCTTGTGATTTTCATGTGATACGTTTTTAACATTAGAAAGTCCTATTGACTTTTGCGCTAAAAAGCACGTCAAAATCGTGCAAAAAACGCAAATGACAGCAGCACTGATGTTCAAAAATCGCATGGAAAAAGTCACAATTTTGTCACGATTTTCTCACGGCAATATCACGATTGCCTGTGTGAAACTACCCTAAGGGTACTTTTACATGGGCAGAATTAACATGCAGCATGCACCACGAGCCGCAGTCAATTCTGCACCAAAATCCGCAGCTAGACCTGTAAATTTTGGTGTGAAATTCTGTAGTGGCAGAATAAATGGCAGGTGTCTTGAGGGGTATTTCCAGAAATTCTGCAGTATTTACAATACAAGCCACGTGGAAGAGGCTTCAGAAATCTCCTTCACATGATACGGAAAATTCCTGCCATGAATCTGCAGCTTGTCTATTTAGAGCTTAACTCCTTAGTGACTGCAGTGTTTTTATGTCCTGCCTAAGTGGGCTTTAATCCCCGAGGACGTAAAAACACATTCATCCTCTGGGGATTGTTAATTAAAATGTTAATAATTAATGTTAAATTTATACGTCTCCTAAAAAAAGCTAAAGTTTTTCCCATGTGCGTCCAGAATAAAATAAACAGATGGAAATATATATCTTATCAAAAATTTGTACAGTATGTTTGCACATATTTGAGATATTGCAATTGAAAATGTGAAAAAAAAGACCATTTTTTCAAATTTTTCCCAATTTTGGCGCTTTTAATAAATATACACAAATTCTATCGATCTATTTTTACCACGTAAATCAAGTACAATATGTGGGGAAAAACAACATCAGAATTACTTGGATATGCAAAACCTTAACTGAGTTATTCTAGGTTAAAGTGACACGTCAGATTTCAAAAATTTGGCCTGGCCATTAAGGCGCTAACAAACTTGGTCACTAAGGGGTTAAACAGATGTGTGTGATTTAGTCTCATTATGCGGCCATGATAATCAGGGCCCCATAACGGGACAAAACACAACCATTAATTTCAATGGTTTCGTTTTCAGTAGCGGTATTCTCGCACGTGTGGGAAAAGATAGGCTACCTTCACACAGGCTTGAAATGCTGCAGGATTTTCACAGTGGATTTTGCTGGGACAATTCTGCAGCATTTACAGCACCAGCCATACGGAACAGATTGCTGAAATCTCCTTCACATGGAGGGGAAAATATCAATAAGGAATTCGTAGCGCTTTTGAAAACTCTGCAGCATGCCTATCAAACTGTGGATATCTGCTTCAGAGTACAACCTTTGAAATACAAGGAATAAAATCTGCAGCAGATCCCCAAGTAAAACTGCTGCGAAATCCGCATATTTTAGGTGTGGATTTGGCCAGGGCATTTTGCTGTCATTCAATAGCTGAGAGCTGCCTCTGATTGGTCACAGTGCTCAGCCAATCAGAGGCAGCACTCACTCACCCATTCATGAATTCATGAATGGGTGAGTGAGAGCTACCTCTGATTGGCTGAGGGCTGGGGCCAATCAGAGGCAGCCCATTCAGCAGGCGGGGATTTTAAATCCCTGGCTGCTGAATACTACAGAAAGCAGTTCAGGAGAAGAGCCATCTGGACGCGGCTGATCCCCGGCGGCTGCAAAAAGGTGAGTATATATATTTTTTACACTTTTTTTGAATGCTTTTCAGGGAAGGGCTTATATTTGAAGCCCTTCCCCGAAAATTAATACAGCGCTTGCCGGCAGTCCATTGCTTTCAATGGAGCCAGCTGTATTGCTGGCTCCATTGAATTCAATGGGAGAACTTCGTTCTCCTCTGCCACAGCTGTGAGAGCTGTGGAAGAGGAGAATGATCTTTAGTATATGTTCCCAATGGGGTCGGCGCTGCTGCCGCCGGCCCCATTGAGCGCATATACAAGAACAACCATTCGCGCAGAACACAGTTACATGCGTTCTTCGAATCGTTGTGACATAGAATTTTCGGTCTATCCACATAAAAAATGGAAATGTGACCACTCCCATTGCAAAGCATTGGGTATATATTATAGGTGCAGATCGCAAGTGTACTTGCAAATTGGGCTTACAAATGCCCGTGTGACTAAGCCCTTATGATGCTTTTTTTTGGGTTGGTTACATCTTTTCAAAAAGCAGAATGCTCTAGCTCAGGGGTCCCCAACCACCCGTCCACGGACCAGGACCGGGCCGTTGTTTTTTTTTGTATGGGTCCATGGCGCCGCCGTCGGCTGCTCACCATGTTGGTAGAGAATACCAGCAGGGGCCGCGGCTCCCCTGCTGGCATTCACTCAGCAGCGCTGATCCTGGCGCACACTGTGACGTCAGTGTGCAGTCGGGATCCTCCTCCACCTTCCCCTGACGTCTCCTCTTAGGTTCCGCGAGAGCAGGGGGAGGAGGCGTCCAGCAGCACACTGACGTCACAGTGTGCACCAGGGATCATCGCTGCTAGCATCGCGCCGGACAGAGAAGCAGCGACACTTCCCCGAGGTGGAGGGGGTAAGTATATGGGTCTTAGGCGGTCACTGTCACTGCTGGGGGTCGGTGTAGGGTGTCACTATTACTACTGGAGCCACTATGGGGGCTGACTATTACTACTGGGGCTACTGTGGGATGTCACTATTACTACTGGGGGCCGCTGTGGGATGTTACTATTACTACTGGGGGCCCCTGTGGGGTGTCACTATTACTACAGGGGCCACTGTGGGATGTCACTATTACTACTAAGGGCCTTTGTGGAATGTCACTATTACTACTGGGGACCGCTGTGGGATGTCACTATTATTACAGGGGCCGCTATGGGATGTCACTGTTACTACTGGGGCTGCTGTGGGATGTCACTATTACCACTGGGGCTGCTATGGGGGACACTATTACTATTGGGGCTGCTGTGGGATGTCACTATTATTACTGAGGGGCACAGTGGGATGTCACTATTACCACAGGGGGCCACTGTGGGATGTCACTATTACCACAGGGGGGCACTGTGGGATGTCACTATTACTACAGGGGCCACTGTGGAATGTCACTATTACTACTGGGGGCCACTGTGGGATGTCACTATTATTACAGGGGCCGCTGTGTGATATCACTATTACTACTGGGGCTGCTGTGGGATGTCCCTATTACTACTGGGGCTGCTATGGGATGTCACTACTACTACTGGGGCTGCTGTGGGATGTCACTATTACTACTGGGGGCCGCTATGGGATGTCATTACCACAGTGAGCAATGTGGGGTGTCACTATTACTACAGGGGCCACTGTGGGATGTCACTATAACCATTGGGGTCGCTGTGGGGGAAGTTATTACTACTGGGGCCGCTGTGGGATGTCACTATTACCACAGGGAGCAATGTGGGATGTCACTATTACCACAGGGAGCAATGTGGGATGTCACTATTACTACTGGGGGCCACTGTGGGATGTCACTCTTACTACTCGGGGCTGCTGTGGGATGTCCCTATTACTACTGGGGCTGCTATGGGATGTCACTACTACTACTGGAGCTGCTGTGGGATGTCACTATTACTACTGGGGGCCGCTATGGGATGTCATTACTACTACTACAGGGGCCACTATGGGATGTCACTACTACTACTGGGACCACTGTGGGATGTCACTATTACCACAGGGAGCAATGTGGGGTGTCACTATTACCACAGGGGCCACTGTGGGATGTCACTATTACCATTGGGGTTGCTGTGGGGGAAGTTATTACTACTGGGGCCGCTGTGGGATGTCACTATTACCACAGGGAGCAATGTGGGATGTCACTATTACTACTGGGGGCCGCTGTGGGATGTCACTCTTACTACTCAGGGCTGCTGTGGGATGTCGCTGTCACTTCAGGGGCCACTGTGGGATGTCACTATTACCACAGGGAGCAATGTGGGACGTCACTATTTCTACTGGGGGCCGCTGTGGGATGTCACTCTTACTACTGGGGGCTGCTGTGGGATGTCGCTGTTACTCCAGGGGCCACTGTGGGATGTCACTATTACCACAGGGAGCAATGTGGGATGTCACTTTTACTACTGGGGGCCACTGTGGGATGTCACTATCACTACTGGGGGCTGCTGTGGGATGTCGCTGTTACTACAGGGGCCTCTGTGGGATGTCACTGTTACGACAGGGGCCGCTGTGGGATGTCACTGTTACTACAGGGGCCGCTGTGGAATGTCACTATTACTACAGGGGCTGCTGGGGGATGTCACTATTATTACTGAGGTCCACTGTGGGGGGTCACTATTACTACTGGTGGCGCTGTGGGGGGTCACTATTACTACTGGGGCTGATATAGGGGATACTATTAGTAATAGTGTCCCCTATATCAGCCCCAGTAGTAATAGCATTACTACTGAAGTCACTGAAACCCTGCTCCCATATGACCAAAACCCCACCGCCCTGCTGAGCCATGGAAAAATGGTTGTGCTTAAAGCTGGTCCCTGGTGCACAAAAGTTTGGGGACCACTGCTCTAGATATCCAAGTACTGTCCTTCAGTTATCTCCATAGACAGTGATCAGTAGTGACCACTGACCACTACTCCATTTTTCCAGGGACCTCAAGGTCCCCTGTTCTGGTGATCGGTGGTGGTCCCAGTGGACCACAAAGGAATTAAAGTTTCTGTGTAGATGCTCTGATGATTGGATCACTATAACAAACTTCATGCTCCTCCTAATCTACATCCAAAGAAGCATTGCGCAGCTATCATTCTCAAACACACAAGCCTGCATTGTAAAATGTACACTTTTTCATCTCTTGGGTTCCACAAAGACGGTTTCGCAATGTGGCAAAATCTTGAATTTACAAATTTGAAACTTAAATCCTGTGAAATCATGCTACGTCCTCGAATATATAATGGCGAAGAGGAGAACCAAGTAGAGAGAATGAGACAACAAAGGGACCTTGGACATTTTCTGTATTCGGAATAGCTGACGCCTTTGCATTACAACTATTACTCTTAATTCCTCTGAATAATGTTTCTGGGCATGGATATTTATATTTATAAATTGCAGTCGCCGTCCTGGGACGGTCTTTCTACTAGTCTATTATATCACTCATTTATAATTGACTTATATAAGCTGAATCTAGTTAGACAATATACTTGCTTGTATATGAAGCATATTTTGCCATAGCCACAAGTAACAATCATTTTCCACTGTTTGTCCCCCAAATGATTTTTTTTCAAGGACTAAATTGAATAAAATGCAAATCTAAGGAATGTTCCTAGGTGTCACTTGAAGCATTAATAACAAACTAAGTTTGGAGCTTATTTCTCTGTGAGAGATCTGGGAATTCTTGCTAAAGTTTGAGTTTATTATTCTCTATGAGAAATTTGGAAACTCATGTATTGCTCTATGCAGCTTGTTTAAAAATGATTGATTCAAAATCTGTAATTGTTTGAGGGCTTGGGAGGGAGTTGATATGAGCCAGATGGTTAGCTTGATGAAATTGATTCAAATGCTGCTCAAAAATTGGGCAAATGCATCGATTTAGCTTGACTGGCAGCATCTCTAACCTGTCTGGGGAATCTCACTACACTGGGCAACAATGTTCTGGAAAATAAGGCTTTTAGAAAAAAGCATGTTTAATTCCTGATGTATGAAACTTGACAAGTTAAATATTTGTGTGAATTTAACATAATCTGAACCCTTTCTTAACTTCTACAATAATAATGTTCCCAGAAACTGCCATCTTTAGGCAAGGAGTAGTATTGCATACCTATGTTTTTGCATAGACTGCATCAGAACTCTGCAGTATGAATGCTTTTGCCATATTTTGTCTAGCAAAAATCAGTTCCTCCCATACTTAAATATGGTGCTTCCAAATATATATATTTCTTTCCTACCATATTACAAAAAGATACTTCAGGTCAGTGATTTACATATGCCCCAAATAGCATGCAGCACAGTATTATGGTCAGAATGACCGACTAGTTAGTTTTTACATTGAATTATATTAATAATTTAATAAAACTGCAAAGTACCTTTTAATCAAATAATGAATAATGAAGCAAAAAAGGTTGAACTTGATGTACCTGTGACTTTTTCAACCTATATACAGTATATTCATCATTTCCATTATCAGATTAAAGCTTTTGACTTGTTTACATAGTGCATACATACTTTGCAGTGTTGTTATATATTGTTACCACTTACATTGGGTCTATCTATACTTGCTTATTAGTTACACTTTGTATCACGTGCTTTTCTACTATTACAATAAAACTCTCAAATGTGAGCTACTTCTATTCAGAAGAGCTCTGGAACAAGACTTCATTGCTGCATGTTGTGTTCTTCTCTGGTGCACTGATTCTGCAATTAACCCTTTCCAATCCATTGTCTGACGTCTGAAGACATTCTGATTGAAGGCTGTACAGCTCTGATGTCGCAAGACGTCCAGCAGGGTATTCTTACTGGATATTACTGGCCGCTCTGTTGTTAGGGGGCCTCTCCAGCATGTCCCATACTGCAATACTGGCTCTAGCCAGCAGATGGTGCCGTTGTATAATGGCAGAAAGAGAAAACCCCCTAGGAAACCCTGAATCCAAAACTGGATTGCAAAGGGTTAAAAGGGGTTGTCCTGCCGCCCAAACTGATTTTTCCCCCCCCCATGAATGCCCTGTAGAGTAAAAGCAGCACACACTACAGCTTTACCCATTAAAAAACAAATATTTAGCTCACCTTTTTATTCCTTTTCTTCCCCTTATAAAGCTGTCCTGAAAATTTTTTCAAAGATGGCGCCACTGGGTAGTTCCCATGATGCACTGCTGCCTCTCTCTCCCCAGCATGCGCGTTCCCGATAATGGAGACGCACGCTTCACTGCTTTGAATGGAGCCAGCAGCCGGCCGGCTCCATTCAAAGCAATGAGAGGGCAGTGCGATCTCCTGCTACTGCTGTGACAGCTGTAGCAGGAGATTCCTTCATCTCCCCGGCATGTCCCCTCATCACTTGACACTGTGACACTGTTGTCACAGTGTCCAGTAATGAGGGGACATGCTGGGTAGATGAAGGAATCTCCTACTACAGCTGTCACGGCAGTAGCAGGAGATCGTGATCTCTAGCAGCACTTTCAATAGCAGAGGATCGTGATCCTCTGCTATTGAAAGTGAAAGTAGCACCAAACATGCCCTACACACACACACACATGCCCCCCCCTCACAGTGCCCACACAGTGCCCCCTCCACACTGCCCCACACACAGTCCCCCCCTCCACAGTGTCCCCCTCGAGTGCCCCCCCACAGCCCCCCTCTTCACAGTGTCCACACACAATGCACCCCCAAAGTGCCCACACACAGTGCACCCCCCACAATAAATCCACCCACAGTGCCCTCCACAATACACCTCCTCAGTGCCCCCACCACACACATGCCCCTTCACAGTGTCATCCCCCACAATGCCCCCACCACAGTTCCACCCTCCAGTGTCACGCCCCACAATGCCCTCCCACAGTGCCCCCCACCCCACAGTGCTCTCTTGCACAGTGTCCCCCCACAGTACCCCCGCAAATGCCCC
The DNA here is from genome assembly GCF_035609145.1 of Eleutherodactylus coqui. Lineage (NCBI taxonomy): Eukaryota > Metazoa > Chordata > Amphibia > Anura > Eleutherodactylidae > Eleutherodactylus > Eleutherodactylus coqui. Next base: position 118,414,642 of record NC_089843.1, on the reverse strand, counting down.
CCCACAGTCCTCCCCCCCCAGGACCCACCATTCACAATAGACACAGCTCACCTCTTTCCCTCCCTGCACAGGCCGGATTACACCCTGCGCAAGAAGTCTATGTGACAGCACATCCACCTCCGCAAGAAATCTATGTGACAGCACCCCCACCTCCGCAAGAAGTCTATGTGACAGCACCCACCAGCAACAAGTCTATGTGACAGCACCCCCATCTCCACAAGAAGTCTATGTGACAGCACCCACCAGCGACAAGTCTATGTGACAGCACCACCACCTCCGCAAGAAGTCTATGTGACAGCACCACCACCTCCGCAAGAAGTCTATGTGACAGCACCCAACAGCGGCAAGTCTATGTGACAGCACCACCAGCTCTGCAAGAAGTCTATGTGACAGCACATAGTTTAAGTGAGAGCAAAGTGACAGGCCGTCTGACTCCCGCACCGCCCCCCCCCCCCCCCGCAAAGTGACAGGCTGCCCGGCTCCCAGGTAGGTGTATATCTTCTGTATGGCATAATTACAAAGCACACATTTATTACAAAGTGTTCTGTAATAGCTATACAGAAGTATATAGAGCCATTTTGCACAGTGGGACAACCCCTTTAAGGCATTACTCCAACATTTCTTGGCAAAGAATGAGTACAAGTGGGATATCTTGACTAAGTTCTACAGGTGGTGGACACCAAACGAAGTCCACATTGTAAGGTAAGACTATAGTTTCTTACACGTTTGCTTCTGTCTGCTATTTGGAGAAGGTACAGTCTTCGCTTTTATTTCACTTGCCATATCATCAACCAGAGTATATACCTGTGTGAATGGCTTTGAAATTTTATCAGTAAATCTTTGACTCTAGAAGTTAGGGGTTCGGTAAATAACTTGTACAAATGAATGTAACACGTTGTGAGGTTGATCTACATTGGAGAGATGTACATTCTGTTGAGGGCCTCAGTCTCATACTGATAGCCCTGTGCCTATTTGGTTTGTGGATGTGTTCTAAAGTTGTAGATCAGGAAAAAAGGGCTCGTCAGGGATGGGCAATCAAAGCAGCAGACGTCTTGCGAACACGGAGATGACCGCTGTGGAGGTCATGTTCAATCCTTCTGGCTAGTCGGCACCCTACTTTAAAAAAAGACATAGACAAACTGGAGCAAGTTCAGAGAAGAGTTACCAAGATGGTGAACGGTCTGCAAATCATGTCCTATGAGGAACGGTTAAAGGATCTGGGAATGTTTAGCTTGCAAAAAAGAAGCCTGATAAGCGACTTAATAGCTGTCTAAAAATATCTGAAGGGCTGTCACAGTGCAAAGGGATCAGCCCTATTCTCATTTGTACAAGGAAAGATTAGAAGCAATGGGATGAAATTGAAAGGGAGGAGACACAAATTAGATATTAGAAAAAAACTTTCTGACAGTGAGGGTGATCAATGAGTGGAACTGGTTACTACAGGGGGTGGTGAGTTCTTCTTCAATGGAAGTGTTCAAACAAAGGCTGGACAAATATCTGTCTGGGATGACTTAGTGAATGGAGGTCCCTTCCAACTCTACCATCCTATAATTCACTCCAGACATGCCAAAAGATGTTTAAGAAGGTGGGTATGTCAACAACAGGATGCCTTGATGTAGAGAAATGGAGTACGTTTGAGAGAGAGTGTAAAGGGTGGGTAGCAGATCATGGTTTGAAAAGGAAGTGGACGAGTGGATTAAAGTGTCACAGAAAGTGTGTGCTGATGCTTACAGAGAAGTTAAATTGAAAGGATGTTTTATGCCTCTTGTGTCAGCTGTCATGCACCACTCCCTGTTGGCCCAGCCATCTACCCAATGGTGCTGCGTACACATGTTGTCTGGGAACCATTTTTGGACAACCAAGTTACATAGCCAGATCAGTTTTAAAGGCATCTGATGACCAACAGAATTGCTTTTGGGGATGGAAGAGAGATGAAATTCCAAGAAGCAAAACAATTGTCTGCTAACTTACATTTGTCACCCATGAAACTACCACTTACCAACCATGAACAACTAGTGCAAAACCGGGTCTCAAAATACCTCAGCAGTTCACTGTTTCAATATGTTGATGATTTGCTTTTGTATTGTGACACCGTTGAACAGTTTTTATAGGGGGCTATCAGTCTGTTGCAATTTCTTGCTAAAAATGATTGTAAAATATTTAAACCCAAACTTCAGTTTTGCCAACCCACAGTCGTGTTTCTGGGTCACTGCATTTCACAAGACACTAGACACATCACCACTGACAGGGTACAAGCCGTTCAGGCTGTCCCTCTTCCTAGAAATCCCCAGCAGCTACATACCTTTCTGGGACTAGTGGGGTATTGCAGGGAATGAATATCTCAAGCCTCTAGTCTTTTACAACCTATTTATCATTGACTGTCACTTCCAAAATTTAAAGGGTCTGTCAAGGCCTAGCAATGCTTTAGGGACTTGAAGAGATCCATTGCCTCAGCACCAACTCTTTGACTTCCCAGTTAGGCTGTACCATTTACTTTTATTCTGTCATGAACTGCAGGCACATGAGCAAGGTGTTTTTTTCCCAAAAGCATGGTGGTAAAAGTAGACCAGTGGCCTATTACTCAGCAAAATTGGTTTCTGTTATACAAGGTTCATCTTCATGTGAGTGTGCCGCAGCTGCTGTTGCTGTGTTGGTAGACAAATTTACCCCTATTGTGCTTGATCACCCCCTTACGTCATTGCTACACATGCAGTACTGTAAATACTTTATAGAGCTCAAATCTCTTTCAGCTGCTAGGCTCACTAAATATGAAACTGCCTTGCTAGCACCTTTTCACATCACAATCAAAAGATGCACGGTCTTGAATCCAGCTACTGTACTTTCACTGAATTCAAAAAAGGGGGAAATATATAGAGGGTGAACATCAAATACATGATGTGCTTGGAGTCAATGGAAAGTGAAACCAGTGGTCTTGAAAATGTTGAGGAAACTCAACGTGCTATTGCAGATTTTGGGTTCTTTGTAGATGAATCCAGATTTCATGAAAATGGACAAGCGAAAACAGGCTATGCAGTGGTAACCAACAAGGTAATTGTACAGAAACCACTCCCTCCTGGGAAGTCTTCTCAGGAGGCTTAGCTGATGGCAGTCGTTTAAGCTTGAAGACTGGCTGAAGGTAAGACCGTTGATATCTACACCGACTTGCAGTACGTTTTTGGAATTGCTTTCGATTTCGCATGTCTTTGTTGCAGTACTAATTTTGTTGAATCATCAAGTAAACCAATCCAGAATGCAGAAGCACTGTCTTTGTTGTACACAGCTTTAACTCTTCCCAAAGAGGTAGACATTATTAAACTCTAGGGTTATACCAAGGGGGCAACTCCTGAAGCCCTAGAGAACTGGAGAGCAGATGCAGCAGCCTGACTCCTCAGGGATGAGGTAACAGCCATTAACCTGGTTGCAACTGAACAGAACGTGGATATCTCCCTGTTGTCTATTTTACAGGAACAGGGCTCAAAGGGAGAACAACCTCAAGTTATAAAACACGAGGTTTATTACTTAAAATAAAAGAGGTAACAAACCTCATATACAATCTACATAAAATACACTTGCGACGCGTTTCGGCGTAATAAACGCCTTTCTCAAGCATTGCGTCGCAAGTGTATTTTATGTAGATTGTATATGAGGTTTGTTACCTCTTTTATTTTAAGTAATAAACCTCGTGTTTTATAACTTGAGGTTGTTTTATGTGGTACCTTAAACGGGTTTTTTGTTAAGCAGCGCAGGGACACAGTTTTTTTCTTTGTATTCACTTACAGATGCAACTTTTTTCCTTAAAATTGCAGTACCACTTACAAATTATGCATTCACCGGGTGGATCTTCACCAACCTTTGTTCGCAAATGACGTTGCACACTAATAACAGACTGTTGGATGTGAAAATCAAGGACACAAAATGCTCTCATGTCTTCATTGGTAGCCATTTTGTCTCATATACCCATAGTGACGACTACAGAAGAATAAAGCTTTTTGTGCCTTATTTAGCAAAATTGTTTAACAGTAAGACTGTTACTGTTGCCCATGGCATCCAATCACAGTTCGCTTTTGGTAACAAGGACCGTCTTACTATTACACATCTTTGCTAAAAGAAAATGTTTGAGTTTCTGTTTCCATTGGTAACAAATTTATAAATCTGAGTGTCATTTCATGTGAGTTATGAAAGAAGGAAGAAAAACCAATGATGTAATGGTGCAACCTTTTTAGACAGACGTACATAAGCTTAAAGGGGTTGTCCCGCGAAAGCAAGTGGGGTTAAGTACTTCTGTATGGCCATATTAATGCATTTTTTAATATACATCGTGCATTAAATATGAGCCATACAGAAGTTATTCACTTACCCACTCCGTTGCTGGGGTCCCCGTCTCCATGGCTCTGTCTAATTTCAGCGTCTAACCGCCCGATTAGACGTGCTTGCGCAGAAGGGTGTTCTCCCTTCTGGTCGGTCCGGGCACGAGTGGTGTTCTGGCTCCGCCCCCTTCTAAGCATCATCATGTAGCTCCGCCCTGTCACGTGTGCCGATTCCAGCCAATCAGGAGGCTGGAATCGGCAATGGACCGCACAGAACCCACGGTGCACCATGGGAGAAGACCCGCGGTGCATCGTGGGTGAAGATCCCGGCGGCCATCTTGGAGAAAAAGAAGGAAGAAGATGCAGAGAGGGGATTCGGGTAAGTGAAATTTTTTTTTTTATTTCACCACATCCCTTGGGTTTGTCCTGCGCTGAACGGGGGGCCAATGCAAAAAAAACCCCAAAATGTTTTGGCGCGGGACAACCCCTTTAAAGTTTTGAGAGAAAACTTATTTTCTTTAAATCTGCAATAAGTACATTTGTATGCCTGCTCATGGATACCCTAATAACCAAACTTTATATATTACACAGGAAAGCTATAAATATAAACACATGATTTCCCATTTTAATAACATTCATATTGCCTTTGCTGTAAGAAAATTGTAATAACTTAACTACCCAAACATCTCCAGGTGAAAAATGTATCTCAGAGTGCATTCACACGAGGGATTTTAACACAACAATTCTGTCTGATTGCAATGTGGATAAACTCACATGTGAAATGAACACATTTATTTCAATTTGCTTATCCACATGAGTGATTTTTCTCACAGACCGATGGTCCGAGATAGAAAAATCGCAGCATGTCCTATTTTGGGGTGATTCTGTTCAAGAATTGCTCATTATTCCCTATGGGAGACAAAAAATTACATCGTACTTGTATGTTTTTTTTCATGTAAATGCAAATTTCTCAGACCAATATTGTACTCACCCATGTGAATACAACCATAGGCTGATTTCACATGACCATATTATGGGCACCTTTTATTATCCATATTATAGTCACAACACTCAGGCTTCCCAAGAGTTTACTGAATTAAGCTTAAATCACCAGAGGGTTAAACCTAGGGAGGTTCTAATGTTGCGAATCATATTTGGACGAAAAACGTTCTTTGAATTATGGTCATTTGAAAGCAATCGTTCCCTAGTACCTTTCAGAATTTGTAACAGTTTCTCACATATAGTAGCAATATCCACATTCTTTATGTGGCCCCTCATGTTTATGTAGAGGACAGGTAGAAGTAAATGTCATATTTTATAAATTTGAATAGTCATCGACTTTCCTTTTGGTTATTTAAAAGCCTGGACAATACCATAGACATTTAAAGGGGTTGTCCCGCGAAACAAAGTGGGTCTATACACTTCTGTATGGCCATATTAATGCACTTTGTAATGTACATTGTGCATTAATTATGAGCCATACAGAAGTTATTCACTTACCTGTTCCGTTGCTAGCGTCCCCGTCTCCATGGTGCCGTCTAATTTTCAGCGTCTAATCGCCCGATTAGACGCGCTTGCGCAGTCCGGTCTTCTCCCTTCTGAATGGGGCCGCTCGTGCCAGAGAGCTGCTCCTCGTAGCTCCGCCCCGTCACGTGTACCGATTCCAGCCAATCAGGAGGCTGGAATCGGCAATGGACCGCACAGAAGACCTGCGGTCCACCGAGGGTGAAGATCCCGGCGGCCATCTTCGCAAGGTAAGTAAGAAGTCACCGGAGCGCGGGGATTCGGGTAAGTACTATCCGTTTTTTTTTTTAAAACCCCTGCATCGGGTTTGTCTCACGCCGAACGGGGGGGCTATTGAAAAAAAAAAAAACCCGTTTCGGCGCGGGACAACCCCTTTAAGGCATTCCAATTGGGCACTCTATAAGTGTCTGCTGGCCTTTAATGCTTTTGACATTTTAATCATATGGAAAATGAAAGCAGTCATAAAGTTTTTATGCATTTTTGATGTGACTTTATTTCACATTGCAACGTAAAGTCTTTAACTCCACCATTATGGCAAATCCAAAGCTGTATATTTGGATGTTCCATCCCCGTCGTGAGCTATTATGAGATAAGTTAATCTCTAAATACAAGTATTTCTATAAAGCTTTTCTTCTTTGTAGCTTTTTCTTTACGTTAAATATTTTTCTTATGGATTGTATTATAATTTTTATATGTTTTACATTGATACTGTTTTTCTTTGCATGCTATTGCAACTGTATTGTAAAAATGTAATATTCGTATTACTTTACTGCAATAAGAGTCTGTTTAACCCCTCTAAAGGGTCAGCCATCGTAGAGAGGTTTTTAAAGATAATTAAAGAGCTGGTAGTTTCTAAAAATACTCAGTTTTCTATATGAAAGCTCGACCTTCTCACCTTTCTTCTTACTGTGGCCGTTCCGTTGGTTAACGTTCTTGTAAAATCGGAAATATAGTTAGTTTAGCAGAGCTTGAGTAGCACTGTTTAGACAAAGCTTCATTATTCATTCTTATATTGAGGACTTCGCAATATGAAAAACATCTTCAGGGTCAGTGAGAGACTTGTAACATGGAATATCTTACTTTGTGAGCTGTCCCTTTAAAAGAAAAGAATCGCAGACCACATCAAATCCAAAAATTCAACTTCACTAAACACAATTGTGATCCCAGTGGCACACAAAGCATTATAGTTACTGTCACAGTAACCAAAACACAATATGCTTAGTGTTTTCAGCATTCAGACTAGGTTCAGATTCTTGATAGTTACAGTACAGACAAGGTAACACAATTTCTCAACAATCAAATGAAACAAACACTTAACATTCACATAACTTTGTTCTGTAGGCAGGGGCGGATTGGGAACTTAAACTGGCCCCGGAAAAAATCTGAAAAAATGGCCTCATGTTGTACCGATGTAGCAGCACCAACTATGACGATTCTCATGCTGTGTTAATTGAGTAGTCAGATTACAAACAGCTACACTTCTCGTAGCATGGCAGCTGCTATTTGGTTTTAATGGCTGTCTGTGCTACTGCTGGAAGATAAAAACCTCTGATCCCGGCATGTTCCCCAAAGTGGTACCAATACAAACTCATCACACAAAAAACAAGACCATAATTCAAAAGCGTCTAACTTCCTCCTGTTATCCTTTCTGTGTCCAGCTTTCACAAGCATAAATTGCAATGGGAAAAATAATTGCATTTACTAGGCAGCACTTGGTACTGAAACTGATGACTTTACTTTTGCAGATCTTGTCCATTCCTAGCAAAGCCACACAACCCAGAGCTATTCTTCATTTAATTTCTGAACTGCATTCTCTCTGTGATTTATCTTGGACTCTAGGAATATTTAATCTGGTACAGCATCAACCTCTTCATTGTTACTGCTGATGGTTATACCATTTCCATTTCCAGCAGTTGTCATGATTTGGGTTTTTAATGTTTAAGAAGAGACCTTCCAGCTCACTTCTTTCTTTGACTACCATTATTAACTGTTCTAGATCATATTGACTTTCTGCAAGAAGGATGGTATCATCAGCGTATCGCAGATTGTTTATGTTCTACCCTCTTATATCCACACCAATCTCTTACTCAGCCAAGCCAATTTTCAAGCTTGAAAAAGACCCATGCTATGGGTCGAAACAGCTGTTCTTGTATGCTATGACCAAGGAAGCTGTATGCTATGACTAAAGAATGAAAATAAAGTTATTTATGATGAAGAAGAAGTGGTGATATTGTAATTGCCATATACCATTGATGCTGCTCTTTTATGTTGGAATCTGAGAATGCAATCTTGGCACACTCCTTTTCTGATTTTGAACCAATCTGTGTCCTCAAATGGTGTTCTGACTGTTGTTTCCTGATTGATGTAGAGAGTAATCTTATCAGCTCAATGAGATGTGTCGGGACACCCATTTGTTTGAGGTAAATCCAGAGTTTTTCATGGTCTACACCAGGAGTGTCAAACTCATTTTCAACGAGGGCCACATCAGGCTTATGGTGACCTTCAAAGGGCCGATTGTAAGGCCGCCTGCAGACGGCCAGCCGCAGAATTTCCGCCCGTGTGTAGGGGGCCTAAGACAATACAGTAAGGGCTCGTTCACACAAGCGTATTTGCGTACATCATATGCAGTGAATAGAAGCCATTGATTTCAATCAGTTCATTCACATGATGTATATTTTCACACAGCATGACCTATTTTGTTACATACGACGCACCCCAATAGGCCATTGAAGTGAATGGGCCACGCAAATATGTGGTAAATGTGCAGGAAACCTGTGTAGTCACTGCATATTTGCGCACCATTTCAGTGGACCCATCTGCGTTCCTTTTTATGTATGCAAATATACAGGCATAAGCGATTTTCGATTGCACAAATATGCAGTGTATTTGTGCGACCGAAATACAATTACACCCATGTGAACGAGCCCTAATAGTGGCCCCAGTAAAAATAACGACTCCCAAAGTGGCCCAATTAGTAATATTAACCCCCATAGCAACGTTATAATTATAAGGCCACCCCCCAGTAATGAGCCGTCCCCTCAGTAATAAGCCCCCCTCAGTAATAAGCCCCCCACCTCAGTAATAAGCCCCCACCTCAGTAATAATAAGCAGCCCCCCAGTAATAAGCAGCCCACCCCCAGTAATAAGCACCCCCCCCAGTAATATAGCAGCCCCCCAGTAATAAGCAGCCACCCCCACCCAATAATACCCCCTCCCCAGTAATAAGCAGCCCCCCACTCAATAATACCCCCTCCCCAGTAATAAGAAGTCCCTTGCCTCCAGTAATAAGCAGCCTCCCACCCCCAGTAATAATCAGCCCTCCCGTAATAACCGTAATAATCAGCCCCCCCCCCGTAAAAAGGATCCCCCCCGTAATAAGCAGCCCCCCCAGTAATAAGCAGCCCCCCAGTAATAAGCAGCCCCCCAGTAATAAGCAGCCCCCTCCCCAGTAATAAGCAGCCCCCCCCGACCAATATACTTACCTCTTCCTTCTTGCCAGCGTTGCTCCCTCTCTGCTCGCGCTGAGCCCGGCTACGCACTGACATCAGTGTGTAGCCCAGCACTCTCCCTCCCCGAGTCCTCTCCTGCGGAACTGATGAGCAGGGGACTCAGGGGAGGAGGATCCTGGCTGCACACTGACGTCAGTGTGCCCCGGGATCAGCAGTAACAGAGCGATTACCAGCAGGGAGCTGCGGCACCCCAGCTGGTAACCGCTTCAATGGTGAGCGGCGTGCTCACATAACACGAGGCAGTGGGCCGGATTCGGCCCGCAAACCTTGTGTTTGACACATGTGGTCTACACAATCAAAAGCATTTGTGTTGTCAACACAACAGAGGTAGAGGTCTTTTTGGTATTCTCTTGCTTCTTTTGCTTTCTCCATGATCAGTCTCAGGTTAAAGATATGATCCAGAAGATCAAAAATAGAGGCAGCATCCAAGGGTGAATTTAAACTAAAACCAACTTTTATTACTCCATAGTATAAAATACAGGCGAGGTTTCGACTGTAGGAAGTCTTTCTCAAGGCTTGAGTAGTGGTTGATCCATTTGGAAGTTTCCAGGTAGAATACATGGCCAATCTGCCCTTGTCTGCAGGTTTCTTTTTGTTTCACAGAGACCTCACCCAGATTACATTACTTCACATAGTGTGAAAGCAAGCTCTTACCATCTGCTGCATATCCAATGAAAATCTTCTTTAATTATCCCGTCTGCTGTGCGGTCTTCTCTGGTTACTTTGTTTTCAGATCTTGCAGCAAGCTAGTCACCCTCTAACTCAATTCTTCCCTGGTTAGTGTGGAGTAGATTTCCACCAAGACAAGAAGTTTTCCTCTCAATTACTTCTCTACTAGGACTGGGAATGTCAACAACCTTTGCTCCCTTCAACAGAGACAAAGCCATTTCTACCCATGGGCAAGGTTACAGGCATATGCAAACACTTCATACACTGCCTACAAATATGGGAAAATGACATTAATGGTGTCTTTTTGCTCTATAGGCAGAAACACTATTGCCTTTCAGGCTTTTCCCTCTATTTAGTCCAGGGAAGCTGCAGCCCAGATCCCTTGCTTCCAATCTGCCAATGGAACATTCTGCCCATCGAATTTTGGAACACTTGTTGCCATCATCCCTACTGAGAGAATAACTGCTGCAAGAACTGGAGTCACATGGGCTTCAGTGTTGGCACCTGGTCTTGCAACATTTTGGTGCCGCAATAACATTCTGACTATACAAAGTATAATATAAGTTATCTTCCCTCATGAGGTTCTTCTATAAAAAGAAGACAATCACAGACCAAATAAAATTCAAACAATTCAACTTTACTGAACACAACTGAAAATACAGTAGTACACAAAGCACTATGGCCACTATCACTTCAAGATGAACAACATGCTTATTGGTTTCGGCACCTTGTTGAGGTACAAATTCGTGGCACTTTCAGTACATAAAAAATGACACAATTTCTCAGTAAATTCCTAAGCAATTTGGTCTTATTAGCCATTTGTGACAAAGCCCCTATTTGTGTATATTCTGGTTCTAACCCTGACCATGCCTCTGATTACTGGATTACACTATTGCTCGCTGCCTGCTCTTTCCTTTAGCCTGGACCTCATTATTGGTTCTGTGCTGCTAGCCATGACCTTTGCTACTTTTATAATAGTAATAATAATAATAATAATCTTTATTTGTATAGCGCCAACATATTCCGCAGCGCTTACATAGACAGGGGAAATACAGAAAGACAAAATACAAACATTACAGAACCACGGTTACATATAGTAATCAGTTGATAGAAACAATAGGGGTGAGGGTCCTGCTCCAACGAGCTTACATACTACAAGTAATGCAGTGATACAGAGGGTAAAGGGGCTGGAGATGTGCACGGTATGGCGAGGTGGAGAGTGAGCGATGCTATACACATAGACAATGGTCAGACATTTAGCCGTGTGACGGCAGAGACGGTGTGACTGCAGGAGCGGTTTATGATGGCTAGCAGGGATTGCAGTCAGTAGGTCAGGGAGCATGTTATCAGGTGGAGTACAGAGAGGTTTGTTTAGGGAAAGCGGTATGCCTCCCTGAAGAGGTGCGTTTTTAGAGCACGCCTGAAGTTCTGCGAGTCCTGGATTGCTCGGGTAGCCTTTGGTAGTGCGTTCCAGAGGACCGGTGCTGCTCTGGAGAAGTCTTGGAGGTGGGAATGAGAAGTTCGAATGAAAGGGGCACTCAGTCTGGTTTCGTTAGCAGAGCGGAGAGCCCGGGCTGGTTGATGGATTGAGATGAGGGAGGCGATATAGGGGGGCGCTGTACTGTGGAGGGCTTTGTGGAGGAAGGTAGCGAGTTTGAATTGAATTCTGTATTTAACGGGCAGCCAGTGCAGTGACCGGCACAGGACAGAGGCATCCGAGTAGCGGCTGGACAGGAAGATGAGCCTGGCTGCCGCATTCAGGATGGACTGGAGAGGGTAGAGTCTGGTGCCGGGGAGGCCGATCAGCAACGAGTTGCAATAATCGAGCCGGGAGTGGATGAGGGCGACAATAAGCGTTTTTAACGTCTCCACAGTGAGAAAAGAGCGGATTCTTGCGATGGTCTTGAGGTGCAGCTGACATGTTCGGGCCAGAGATTGGATGCACCCATTCACACCCTCCAATAATGTGCCTTGGCTTGGTGCAGCATCAGCAGTCACACAACCAGGACTATCTGAGTGAGTAATGGCTTGGGGAGCTCGCAGCAAAGACTGTATCCTGCTTGGAGGAGTTAAGCGTGAAAATCGTGGTTCCCCTGGGTCTGTCTCCTCAGTTAACCCAAAGTCTAACTGGTTTGACATATCAGTTTGCCTGACACATACCCAGACTATGTTACTTTGCATAGTCTTACACAAGCTCTTAATGTCTGTCACTTATCTGACAGCAATCTTTTTCTCTTTCTCAGGCCCAGTTCTCAAAGGCTCAATCTTTGGCACAGTTCCCTATGTCTTAAGGGTTCTGTCTTTCTCACATTCTCTTTAGGCCCTTTTACATGCAAAGATAATCACTCAAGCTGCCGAAAGATTGAAAGATTAACGATTGTTTTGCATAAAATGTCACATACAGATGATCACTTCATTAGCTAATTAATCATCTCTATTTTCCTCCCCAAGTTGTTTGCTCAGCTGGGCATGTGTTTAGGCAATTGTTATTACATAAACACTTTGCCCAGCTGAGCAAACATCTGGTGAACCCATTCCATTTTTCGGCTGAGTAAACATTGCACGAATTGAATATGCAAAGCAAAACAAAGTCATCCCTGGCTTCTGGAAACACCGAAGAAACTGCATTCAAACTGAAAGAATTTCCAGTGATCAAACTATGGATTTTATGCCAGCCTCAAAAACCTTGGACGAATAATTGGACAAATAGTACATGACTGCTTGCATTTACATGTAACGATTATCGCTCATTTTCGGCCATTTGAACTAATTTTGAGTGATAATCGTTGCGAGTAGAAGGGCCTTTAGTTACATCCAGTAGGCAATCTCACTACAGGACATGCAAACCACCCTTCAGGTCTACTGCATACTCACGCCATAATTCTCAAGGACTCCTGCTACACATTCCCTCTCACTGACTACTCCACTCGGTCTAGTCCATGTTCTAGAAGGGGAAGCTTAAGGTTCACTCCCCCTTATACTAGCTGGACATTTTTTAATGCTCAAGTTTATATTCCCTCAATATGGGTAAATCTTGTTTAAATAAATAGCTTTCAAATATTAGACAAGAAATACCACCTTCAGTATGATGTGACCTCCGACATCACATACAAAACAGCAAATGGATGTAGTCAGTTTATTGAAATATACTTAGGGTTCCCAGATGAGTCATTAAAATTCAATCACTTATAAATTAAACATATTGCATGTTCACTTCAATTAGTCCATATCCATGCTGCATTCTAAGTAGACTGGTGCTCAGGAAAATTAGCAGTGAGCAATGCGAGTTTTCTTATTTGTGAGCATGCAAGATGCCTACAAAAGTACTTAAGTACAGACACACAGCATAGACCTATAACATGGGTTGAAAGTTATAGAATTATTCCGTTACACTATATCACTCATTCATACCCAACAGAAATAGTGAGTTGATTACTCTCTTGAAGCAATGTGCCTAGTCGACCTTTAGTGCTTTTTCATATTACACAATGAGCTATCACTGGCCATTTATGAGTCATGTAATAAACACATTAAAATAAACAAAAAAAACCATGTTACAATGATAGCTCCATTGTCCAACTCCCGGGCTGTAATTAAAAGTTTAAAGCCACTACTAAACGAGGACAACAGCTGTTAATATGCTCTATTAAGCTTCATTCACTATGCTATTGCTCTTCTGAAAAAGACCTAAGCAAACAGAAACCAGTGAAAGGGAGTCTAAATGTTGTACCTCATTTTCAGGTTCTCCAGCATAAGTCCCCCTGCCAAAAAGCATTAACGCTATGTGAATTACACCTTAGGCATACTATACATATATGGACACCATAGAAGGGTGGTGCCCTCCTTTGGATCCTCCTCTGCAAGGAAAGAGAACCGCTGCATAGAGCAACTATAGTACACTTGGGGACTGGTTGTGTCCATGTATTACATGTTTAGCATGTTTGCCATATATTTCCAAATTGCCCCTGCAGTAAATATGTAACTATAGGCAGTTCAGAGGCAGCAGTTGCATTCTTGCCCTGGTGCATGAGGAGGCCCAATGCCACATAATCAGTATTACAAAGGGGACTTGGTAAGTGGAGGCCCAGTTATAGATTTTGCCTTAGGGCACAAGAACTTCCAGTTGTGCCACTGTATACTGTAGAAGTGAGTACAGCAGTGTCCTCCCCATAAAAGCCAATGGAACTTGAAAGGATATTTATTAAAATGAACTCCTTATTATGTATTGGCACCTTAGCATTTAATGTATATAACAGATTGCCTTAGGTCGCTCTCATACTGGACGCTTTCTACCGCGATTAGTGCGGTATCCCAAATGCCGCGCTAACCACGGTACATTGTCGTCATTCATTTCAATGGGGTCTTGCAGACTAGTGCTTGATCGCGGCGTTTCTATCTCTGCAATTTTCGAGAGCTGTCTGCTCTATTTTTTTTTACATTTTGGTGTTTTTAACGCTCTTCATCACCCATATCAGTGGTGGTATGCATTAAAAAACGCTGTCAAACACTGTATATGCGTTCAAAAACGCAGCACGAAATTGTGGTAAAATGCAGCATTTTTTCGCATTGGATTTTCTGAGCGCATGTGGGAGAGCAGCCTTAAATATTTCCCACTGCAGCCTTTTTTCATTTTTTCATTTTAATTTTTCCATCCCCACCTTAATAAAATCCGAAGTTTTTATTTCTCTAGTGACATAGTGACACAAGGCCTTGTTTTTTGCAGGATGACTAGTATTTTTAAAGTTTAACATTTAATGTACCATATGATTTATTGCAAAACTTTTAAAAACTTCTAAGTGGGGTGAAATAAGAAAAAACATAATTTAGCAATTTTTTGGGGGGTTCGCTTTTACAATGTTCATGGTGCAGCAGAAATTAATTGTTATCTTTATTCTAGAGCTTAATACAATTTCAGTAAGACCAAATGTATAACTTTTGTATTTTTCTGTTGTGTCAGGGTTTTTTTTTTTTGTGGTGAAGCCTGAAGATATTATTGGCGCCCTATTATGGTTCAGGAGAGCTTTTAATTGCTTTTTATTCAATATTTTCTTTGAGACAAGATGACCAAAAAAAAGCACAATTCTGGCTTTGCATTTTTTTTGGACAGTGTTGTTCACCAAGTTTGATAAATAAACTGGACTTTTACAGATGCAATGATAAAAAGGGTTTATTTAACTTTTAATATTATTTAAATTCATTAATAATTAAAAAAAAATTATTAAGCTTATTTATATATTTTTTAGTTGCCATAGAGGACTTGAACTGGCGATCGTCCGATTATATGTACAATATACTGCAATGTTTTACAGGCACCTAATTAAGCCCTGCCATAGGCAGGTATTAATAGGAGAAAATCCATAGCAGGCTTGGGGGCTTTCACATGGCCCCAGGCTACAATGGCAACTAAACGATACCTCACAATCTTGAAAGAAGGGGCCAATCACAAAACAGAGGGGCCTTCTCCATCAGTTAGGCCACTTAATAGCGCTGTCAGTATTGACAATAGCATCTAAATGGTTAAATGTCTGGGACAGGAGATAACTATTGCCGTCTGGTGTTAGCTGTCAAAAACAGCTGACTGTAGTGATTTCAGGCGCTAGGGTAGAGCCTCAGATGTAGTATCCACAGGTCTGGAGAGTAGTCGGGGGAAAGCCGGAGGTTGTCAACAGGTAGTCATGGTTTGCAGTACAAATGGAGGAGGCCGGTAGCGTAGTTGAAAAGGAAGCCAACAGTCAGCAACAGGAGGTCTCCGTTTGCAGTACAGATGGATGAAGTGGGTAGCGATGGCTGTGATTGGTTCATCGATTGCTGGCTCTGATTAGCTGAGCCGTGGTGCTAGAGAACCAATCACAGCCAGCGCTTCCTGGAGTTGGGGATTTTGAACCTTCAAGCCAGAAAGCACTTGCTGAAAACTACAAGTAAGTCTTCCGGAGCTGAAGAGGAGGCATGTGGCGGACCTGACAGCGGCTGTTAGGTGATGTATTTTTTTTTTTTTTCAATTTCTTAATGCAGCAAGGGCTTATTTTAGGGCTTTTACAGTGGGACTTTCTACTGTAAAAGTTCCATTGCACTGCACGAAAACTGCGTTTTATACTTCACTCGTAGCCACCTTGCTCGTACAGCATGCCCTCTAGTTTATTCACAACCCATTACTGGTTGAAGAGAATCCCTCGATTGTCACTATGCCCTGGGTTTAAGGCTTCACACACTTCTCCGCATGAGCCTTGAAAGCTGCTATTACAAATACCTAAGTACACAGTTAACCATAAACAATATACATGTAAGTTACATCATCATATTACACAGCTCTGTCTCATCTACCCCATCACCGTTTACATATTTATAAACCTGCATTACCTAAATGATAGCATTAAGACGCTTGTTATCAATTTGTATTTTCTTCATGTGATCGGTGATTGATTCTTTTGCATACGAACCAGGAATAGTTTAGATCTAGCACTTTATACAAATAATTACTTAAACCACTTAGTACAGTGACGTTTTTCATAGTTAGCGCACTTCACAGTGTCAACCTACGTCAGCCTAATTTCTCCCTTTGTGCCCTAGTCTCTTTTTTTGATAGACAGCATTTGTTTCTAAAGTGATAATTTAATTACTCTGTCAAAATAAGATGTAAGATATAGAGCTGTCAAGGTTTGATAGGATAAATGGATGAAAGATGACTGGTACAGTTGTAGGCTTCGTAACTTCTGCAATATTTTTAAAAAGTAGTATTTTAATATTTAATTTAAAAAGTAGTTTAAATCTTAAGTGAAAAGTATTAAATATGGTTTGTAGTATTTTCCTCTTAGGCCTCGGTCAGACGACCATTTTTTGCCGCGATTTGCGGATGCGCATGCGATCTGCGCATATATAGAACCATTGCTTCGCAATGGGATCGGTCACATGTCCACTTTTTATGCGGATGTCCGATAAATTATAGGACACGAGGAATCGCAGATCGCGCCTATCTGCGTTCTGCGATTCCTTGTGTTCTATATATGCGCTCAATGGGGCCGGCGGCAGCAGCGCCGACCCCATTGAGAACATATACTATAAAGATCATTCTCCTCTGCCACAGCTGTAACACCTGTGGCAGAGAAGAACAATGTTCGCCCATTGAATTCAATGGAGCCGGCAATACAGCTGGCTCCATTGAAAGCAATGGGCTGCCGGCTAGCGCGGGATGAGTTTTCAGGAAGGGCTTAAAAATATAAGCCCTTCCATGAAAATCATCCAAAAATGTGTAAAAAAAAAAAAGAAAGTATTCTCACCTTTTCCCAGCAGCTGGAGTTCTGCCGAGTCTGGCCGGCAGTTCTCCTGAACTGCTCTGTGTAGTATTAAGCAGCCGGGGATTTAAAATCCCGTGAGCTGCCTCTGATTGGTCACAGCCCTCACCAATCAGAGGCAGCTCTCACTCACCCATTCATGAATTCATGAATGGGTGAGTGAGTGCTGCCTCTGATTGGCTGAGTGCAGGGACCAATCAGAGGCAGCTCTCAGCTATTGAATGACAGGGGTGAGTGAGAGCTGCCTCTGATTGGTGAGGGCTGTGACCAATCAGAGGCAGCTCATTCAGCAGATGGGGATTTTAAATCCCCGGCTGCTGAATACTACACAGAGCAGTTCAGGAGAACTGCCGGCCGGCCGCCGCTGAACTCCGGCTGCAGGGACAAGGTGAGTATATATATATTTTTTATTTTTACACATTTTTGGATGTTTTTTTAGGGAAGGGCTTATATTTTTAAGCCCTTCCCAAAAATTCATGCCGCGCTCGCCAGCAGCCCATTGCTTTCAATGGAGCCGGCTGTATTGCCGGCTCCATTGAATTTCAATGGGTTGGACAACGCTCCTTTGATCGGGCTCGTTTCGCCGAAAACTCTGCTAGCTGCAGATTTTTCGGCGAATCGTCTGCCCGGTCACACGATTTGCGGATGCGCATCCGTCATGCGATCTGCAAATCGCGGCAAAAAACGGTCGTCTGACCGAGGCCTGAGTTTGTAATAGACAAATGTGTCTTTATATCACTTCAACAACGTCTTACATTACTTCAGGAAAGAAGCAATCCTCCACCGCCGTCAGCTGCGGCAAAGGATCTTGGGTTTCTTCCATTGTTTTCAATGGGAGACCTCGCAATGTTGGCTGTGGCCCCATTGCAAACAATTGGCACTGCAAGAGCAGGCAGAAAAATATAACATGCTGCGATGCGTTTCTCGAGTTGCATCATATCGTGGTGCCATGCGGGAAAACATCACTCATGTGTATGACCCCATTCAAAAGAATGGGGTTCATATTTGTCTCGCAATGCACAAATTTTGCGTGATTTTTTCGGCTGTGTGAAGGCAGCCTGATTCTGACATAGAAGCAAAGTGTGCTAAGTATATATACTTCCTAAAAACAGACCCAGATGTTTAGCGGTTAGAGATGAGTAAATTGATTCTTTCAAGCTTTGTGGTGAATGCGTGTTTGCTGAATCATGAACAAGATCAGAATAAACAAACAACACATCAGTATTCTCCCTTATGAAGGTTAATGGAAAATAAAACGTTTAAATTGTATTGATTTCTATTTGCATAATACCCATTCCTATTTTACAATACATACAGTACATTCTGGGATTAGTCTGTAGATGATAGTCTCTGATGTACTCTAGGGTCATATTTATCCCTAAGCACTGGAGGTCCAGTGAATAAAGTGGCATTTTGCAGGGGTCGCAGTTCCATTGCCTGAAGAGAGCACATTCTTATCTGGTTCAAAAGTATAAAAACTGCTGACAGCGCTAGTTAAGAGTATTGGAGAGCTGTTTAAGCTTAACTGTGTCGTTGGCTGTAGAAACAGCATTACTTTATTAGAGATGTTTTAACGTTCTTGCATGTGGCTAGAAGGCAATCCTTCATGCTGAAGTGCTCTCGGCATTGAGCGAGTCACAAATCTTTTCCTCTGCTCTGAGCAACAGCTATTGTGTACAACTAGGAGAGTTTTAGAGAAGCCTGAGGAAGAATCCTGTGAGGTCTGAAAGCTTGCAATAACATCATGTATTGTTGTTAGCCATTAAAAGTAGAGATGAGTGAGCACCCAAGTGCTCGGGTCCGCGTTATTCGAGTCGAGCCTTCCGTAAAATTCAAGAGCTCTGCTCAAGTAACGAACCCCATTGACTACAATGGGAGACTCGAGCCTTTTTGTATGTGGGACGCCGGGTCCTGAGCTTTTTTTTTTCTTGGTTCGTTCTCGTTCTCTCTCTCTCGCGGCGGGGAGGGGCCAAAACAGGCACGTCACAGCGGGGAGGAGCCAAAACCTGGGGCGGGGTCGAACACAATTTGATGCTCGTTTGAGTAACGAGCACCATCGAGTAGGCTAATACTCGAACGAGCATCAAACTCGGCAGAGTATGTTCGCTCTACTCTAATTAAAAGGTATCATATTTACCAAATTACCTGTTTTCTCTTACTGAGAACAATCACATTTATAGATGCACTACACTTTCTGTGTCAAAGAACCTTATAGCGACCCCCTCATTTTTGGACAAAATTCTGTCTCAAAACCAGAGGATGGAGAGGGTATATTACCTGTAGTTGATTTTGTTCTCTGTTGAGATGGCCACTGCCTTCTTTAGACTACCTAATCACCCATAGAGCATTGGTAGTTTTAGGACTACCAATGCACTATATCTGACTTGTTATTTACAAGCACTGCTCATGTGATAAGCGTTGGCCAATCACAGAGCCGTGTGAAGTGTAGTAAAAATATGTCGGCAGCCATCTTTGCCACCCGAAAACAAGACTCAGAATCAGTGAAACCAAATGATGGAAAAGAGAATCAACTACATATAATAAACCCCCTCCATGATCTGGTTCCAGGGGTTACTTTAAATAACATTGTTGTTCAATCTTGCTACACAATAAAACACAACCTTATAAACTCACAAGGTTCAAATAAAAGGAACAATAATAAAGCCGGGCTCACACGGCCATATGCGTTAAACACTGAATGAGGCATGCAGCGTTTACCATTGCAGCCCCTAGTGACCCAACCTATCGCCACGTATGTCAGTAAAGATGTATTGCGCATGACTGTCATGCGCAGTCCACCTTTTTTTTTTCTTTATATTTCCTGTACTGTCGCTTCGTAACGGTGTGCATGCACGCTGCCATATGCAATGAGTTCTCTCACGTGTAGTAAGCTACAAAATAGAATACGCTGTGTTCTTTTTTGCGCTTGCGTATTACGCAATTTCTACACGCAAATGCGAGCGGAACTGCATAAGACAATGTGCTTGATTGCCTGCGAATTACCACATATCAGACAAAAAATCTATATCTACATCATGGTCCTAGGTCATGTGATTTAAATCCACCGATGGCTTTGTTAATTGGCCTGGTTGGTGATCCAGCTGATAGCCAACAGGATCCTCGGTTATCCTAATAATAATTCATATAAAATTAATGTAAAATAAGCAAAGGACTATCTGACTTTATAGTTTTAAAGATATCTTCGGTAGATATAAAAAAGGGGAGAAGAAAAAGGTGAGAAGAAGCGAGAAGAGAATGATGTAGAGTAAACATATGCTTAGTGGCATAAGTTATGCAAAGACCTAAGGCACTGCAATGTATTTTACTTTCTCACCTAACCAATATGGTAATCGGAGGATTGCCAGTAGCGGAGAATGTAATTTAATTATTATTTGATTAGTTGAAATCTACAGATGAAAACTATCAAATTAACACTCCCCTAAGATGTGTCAAATGCTGTATAAAGTACTGAATAAACATGAAAATAGCGCAGGAGAAGTGACTTGTAGAAAAATAAACTTAAAGCTTCAGGCCTAAAAAAAAATGTTTTTTTCAATGTCTCATGAGGTGAAATTGCAGCATAGAAAATACTTGCAAAAATGTGTTCTGTAAGAGCCTTATATGTACAATGACAGAATAGCAAACAAGAAAACTGTAAAAGCTTCAAAACTAGAAACTAGATCCTGTATGTATTAAGTGTGCATGGTCTCATCAGCTGTAATCCCCATGGTGTGGCTAGAATTTATTTCTCAAGTGACCTTCGAATTTGGCATAGAATTCTCTCCAGCTACACAAGTGTATTTCTTGATTATAGTGTGCCTAAATTTTATATTTCTAGCTGTCTTTCTTCACTTTAAAGGGTACTTTACATGGGTCGATTTTCATGCAAATTGTTGTTGTAAGCAGTGAATTCAGCCCATAACCATTCTGTGTACAAGTGGCCACTGACAGGTCACTGAGCAGCACATCGCTAACCTGTCAGCCTTGCTTGGTTTTAGCAGTACTAGAAACCAAGCAACTGTCGGGCAATAAAAACAAGAGTCACTCTATTGAACAACTCCTGTTTACTGTGTTTTAATATCAGCAGGCGGTCGGAACACCTACATTCACTTGCATGGCTATCGCTCATGTGTAAAGCACAAAAGAGCTAATCGGGCAGTACTCCATGGGATAGCTGTCAGATGCTTATGTGCATAACAGTGTTGCTAGGTAAAGGGACCTTTAATTTTGAAGAGTCATTGTTCATTAAATGCCAACTGTATCGGAATGATAAGCAATGATGTTTTTGCTGTTTGGATTGCTTTAATTTAATTCAACATTGTATATTTTGCCCAAAATATATAAGCTCGCAACCCACGTCAAGGGTCCTCATTAGAAACGCGACAGTGCTCCAGGAGGTTGTTAAAAACACCAATGTATAAAATCGAGTCACTTGGTGTAGACGGCCCGACAAACAAGCAGGAAATACTCTTAGATACTATACTGCCACCAGCAAACACCTCATTGCCCAGGACATCCTGTAACAGAGAGCGCAAGTGGAACAAACCAAAGGAATGGAATACTTTGGTCATAAAGCAAAGAGAAAAATTATAAAAGGTCCCGTGCTCCAAGTGTGTGTAAAGCAATATCTGGTAAAGTAATACTAATGAGGCATTTACTGTAGTGGGGCATTCAGGGACTACCAGAAACCCCCCCTAGTATACAGGTCCACCAAGGAACCCAGTGGCAGCCAATATCAGAGATCCTGATTAGAGATGAGCGAGCGTACTCGTCCGAGCTTGATGCTTGTTCGAGTATTAGGGTGTTCGAGATGCTCGTTACTCGAGACGAGCACCACGCGATGTTCGACTTACTTTCACTTTCATCTCTGAGACATTTGCGCGCTTTTCTGGCCAATAGAAAGACATGGAAGGCATTACAACTTCCTCCTGTGACGTTCCAGCCCTATACCACCCCTCTGCAGTGAGTGGCTGGGGATATCAGATGACACCCGAGTATTTAAATCTGCCCCACCCGCGGCTCACCACAGATGCATGGTGACAGAGATCAGGAAAAGTGCTGTCTTGCTGTAGCTGCTATAGGGAGAGTGTTAGGTGTTATTTTAGTCTTCAAGAACACCAACGGCCCTTCTTAGGGCCACATCTGACCGTGTGCAGTACTGTTGAGGCTGCTTTTAGCAGTGTTGCACAATTTTTTTTTTTTTGTATATTGGGCGTGCAGACCATTGCGTCCTCAGTCTGCAGTCATTGTACAGAGTATAGGGGCAGTACTGGTGAGGCAGGGACAGTGGGAAAGGTGAAAGAGATATACTGTCTATATAGGCAGTGGGCTTTTTCAAAAAAATTGGGGGAAAATACTATCTTTGGGCTGCCTGTGACCGTCTTCAGTGTACTGCGTGTCTGCTGGGGGTAGTAGTCCTAATTAATACGCAGCAAAGCGTTACAGCAGGCTTGCGCAAAATTGTTTCCTGGATCTGCTGTCTCTGTTACATCACCGCCGTCATAGCGCCAGAGGGAACAGTATACAATATATACGCTGCATACAGTATCTGTCTGGTGTTTCAGCTCACCATTTAAACAAATTGAAGCAAAATACTTAAGGCCTACCACTGCCCTTTGGCCACTTGACTGCTTCTGCGCTGTGAATTCCACTAGCTCAGTCCTACGCACCTACGTCTCACTACAGGCGTGTGCAAAATTGTTTCCTGGCTCTGCTGTGCCCGTTACATCACCGCCGTCATAGCGCCAGGGGGAAACAGTATACAATAAATACGCTGCATACAGTATCTGTCTGGTGTTTCAGCTCACCATTTAAACAAATTGAAGCAAAATACTTAAGGCCTACCACTGCCCTTTGGCCACTTGACTGCTTCTGCGCTGTGAATTCCACTAGCTCAGTCCTACGCACCTACGTCTCACTACAGGCGTGCGCAAAATTGTTTCCTGGCTCTGCTGTGCCCGTTACATCACCGCCGTCATAGCGCCAGAGGAAAACAGTATACAATATATACGCTGAATACAGTATCTGTCTGGTGTTTCAGCTCACCATTTAAACAAATTGAAGCAAAATACTTAAGGCCTACCACTGCCCTTTGGCCACTTGACTGCTTCTGCGCTGTGAATTCCACTAGCTCAGTCCTACGCACCTACGTCTCACTACAGGCGTGCGCAAAATTGTTTCCTGGCTCTGCTGTGCCCGTTACATCACCGCCGTCATAGCGCCAGAGGGAAACAGTATACATAATATACGCTGCATACAGTATCTGTCTGGTATTTCAGCTCACCATTTAAAATAATTGAAGCAAAATACTTAAAGGGGTTGTCCCGAGCCAAAACCTCAAAATTTTCAATTAGCCCATTCCCACTGTCACCCCCCGGCATAAAGCAGCCCTTTAAAGCAGTTATAAACCGCTTCCTACTTACTGTTTAGAAGAAATAATAACTTATAAAGTTCTTCATCTAAGATGGCGCCTGTGATGTCCCAGGGTGCGTTCCATGGTGCACCGCGCTTCCAGGAGGCTTTCATGCGCGCTCCCGAGACGCCGGTCCAGGTGAAACGTTGATCCAGCCACCCCATTGGCTGGTCGGCAGAACGCATCACAGCGGGAGGTGGAGTCTGCCGGAGAATACAGCAAACAGCAGTTTCTCCCTTCTCTTGACCACACAGACGAGCTGTATCGCGCGGGCACGCTGGAGCGGCTCGTTCACAGCGGGGAGAATACAGACTGCGCAAGCGCGTCTAAAACAGACTGTTGAGGAAGAAATTAGACGGCACCATGGCGACGGGGATGCAGAGACAGCGCGAGGACGGAGACAAGTGAGTGAATAACTTCTGTATGGCTCATATTTAATGCACGATGTATATTACAAAGTGCATTAATATGGCCATACAAAAGTGCTGAACCCCACTTGCTTTCTCGGGACAACCCCTTTAAGGCCTACCACTGCCCTTTGGCCACTTGACTGCTTCTGCGCTGTGAATTCCACTAGCTCAGTCATACGCACCTACGTCTCACTACAGGCGTGCGCAAAATTGTTTCCTGGCTCTGCTGTGCGTTCTGTAAGCGAAGTCAGCCTCCAACCACAGGCCAATAAGCGGCACATTTAATTACAGCGTTCTGTTTCTGCTCTACTCGTAATACACCATTCTGAGGGGTAGGAGTAGGCCTAGAGGATGCGGAGGCGGGCGAGGACGCGGAGGCCCAAGTCAGGGTGTGGGCACAGGCTGAGCTCCTGATCCAGGTGTATCGCAGCCGACTGCTGCGGGATTAGGAGAGACAAAGTTTCAGGGGTCCCCAGATTCATCTCACAATTAATGGGTCCACGCGGTAGACCTTTATTAGAAAATGAGCAATGTGAGCAGGTCCTGTCGTGGATGGCAGAAAGTACATCCAGCAATCTATCGACCACCCAGTCTTCTACGCCGTCCACAGCTGCAACTCTGAATCTTCTGGCTGCTGCTCCTCTTTCCTCCCAGCCTCCTCACTTCATGAAAATGACACATTCTGAGGAGCAGGCAAACTCCCCGGAACTGTTCTCGGGCCCCTGCCCAGATTGGGCAGCAATGGTTCCTCTCCCACCAGAGGAGTTTATCGTGTCCGAGGGATGAGGCTGGGGACTTCCAGCAACTGTCTCAAGAGCTTTCAGTGGGTGAGGAGGACGATGACGATGAGACACAGCTGTCTATCAGTGAGGTAGTAGTAAGGGCAGTAAGTCCGAGGGAGGAGCGCACAAAGGATTCGGAGGAAGAGCAGCTGGACGATGAGGTGACTGAACCTACCTGGTTTGCTAAGCCTACAGAGGACAGGTCTTCAGAGGGGGAGGCAAGTGCAGCAGCAGGGCAGGTTGGAAGAGGCAGTGCGGTGGCCAGGGGTAGAGGCAGGGCCAGACCGAATAATCCACCAACTGTTTCCCAAAGCGCCCCCTCGCGCCATGCCACCCTGCAGAGGCCGAGGTGCTCAAAGGTCTGGCAGTTTTTCACTGAGAGTGCAGACGACCGACGAACTGTGGTGTGCAAGGTTTGTCGCGCCAAGATCAGCCGGGGAGCCACCACCACCAGCCTCGCCACCACCAGCATGTGCAGACATATGATGGCCAAGCACCCCACAAGGTGGGACGAAGGCCGTTCACCGCCTCCGGTTTGCACCGCTGCCTCTCCCCCTGTGCCCCAACCTGCCACTGAGATCCAACCCCCCTCTCAGGACACAGGCACGACCGTCTCCCGGCCTGCACCCACACCCTCACCTCCGCTGTCCTCGGCCCCATCCAGCAATGTCTCTAAGCGCAGCGTCCAGCCATCGATAGCGCAACTGTTTGAGCGCAAGCGCAAGTACGCCGCCACGCACCCGCACGCTCAAGCGTTAAACGTGCACATAGTCAAATTGATCAGCCTGGAGATGCTGCCCTATAGGCTTGTGGAAATGGAGGCTTTCAAAAACATGATGGCGGCGGCGGTCCCGCGCTACTCGGTTCCCAGTTGCCACTACTTTTCCGGATGTGCCGTCCCAGCCCTGCACGACCACGTCTCCCGCAACATTGTACGCGCCCTCACCAGCGCGGTTACTGCCAAGGTCCACTTAACAACGGACACGTGGACAAGCACAGGCGGGCAGGGCCACTATATCTCCCTGACGGCACATTGGGTGAATGTAGTGGAGGCTGGGACAGAGTCAGAGCCTGGGACCGCTCACGTCCTACCCACCCCCAGAATTGCGGGCCCCAGCTCGGTGGTGGTATCTGCGGCGGTGTATGCTTCCTCCACTAAACCACCCTCCTCCTCCTCCTACGCAACCTCTGTCTCGCAATCAAGATGTGTCAGCAGCAGCACGTCGCCAGCAGTCGGTGTCGCGCGGCGTGGCAGCACAGCGGTGGGCAAGCGTCAGCAGGCCGTGCTGAAACTACTCAGCTTAGGAGAGAAGAGGCACACGGCCCACGAACTGCTGCAGGGTCTGACAGAGCAGACCGACCGCTGGCTTTCGCCGCTGAGCCTCCAACCGAGCATGGTCGTGTGTGACAACGGCCGTAAGCTGGTGGCGGCTCTGCAGCTCGGCAGCCTCACGCACGTGCCATGCCTGGCCCACGTCTTTAATTTGGTGGTTTAGCACTTTCTGAAAAGCTACCCATGCTTGTCAGACCTGCTCGGAAAGGTGCACCGGCCAGCGCACATTTCCGCAAGTCCAAGACGGACGCTGCCACCCTGCGGACCCTGCAACATCGGTTTAATCTGCCAGTGCACAGACTGCTGTGCGACGTGCCCACACGGTGGAACTCTACGCTCCACATGTTGGCCAGGCTCTAAGAGCAGTGTAGAGCTATAGTGGAATACCAATTCCAACATGGGCGGCGTAGTGGGAGTCAGCCTCCTCAATTCTTTACAGAAGAGTGGGCCTGGTTGGCAGACATCTGCCAGGTCCTTGGAAACTTTGAGGAGTCTACCCAGATGGTGAGCGGCGATGCTGCAATCATTAGCGTCACCATTCCTCTGCTATGCCTCTTGAGAAGTTCCCTGCAAAGCATAAAGGCAGATGCTTTGCGCTCGGAAACGGAGGCGGGGGAAGACAGTATGTCGCTGGATAGTCAGAGCACCCTCATGTCTATATCTCAGCACGTTGAGGAGGAGGAGGAGGAGCATGAGGAGGATGAGGAGGAGGGGGAAGAAACAGCTTGGCCCACTGCTGAGGGTACCCATGCTGCTTGCCTGTCATCCTTTCAGCGTGTATGGCCTGAGGAGGAGGAGGACTTCATGTTAGGATGCCTTTCTCGTGACCCTCGCGTTACACGCATTCTGGCCACTACGGATTACTGGGTGTACACACTGCTCGACCCACAGTATAAGGAGAACCTTTCCACTCTCATACCCGAAGAGGAAAGGGGTTCGAGAGTGATGCTATACCACAGGACCCTGGCGGACAAACTGATGGTAAAATTCCCATCCGGCAGCGCTAGTGGCAGAAGGCGCAGTTCCGAGGGCCAGGTAGCAGGGGAGGCGCAGAGATCAGGCAGCATGTACAGCGCTGGCAGGGGAACACTCTCCAAGGCCTTTGCCAGCTTTCTGGCTCCCCAGCAAGACTGTGTCACCGCTCCCCAGTCAAGGCTGAGTCGGCGGGAGCACTGTAAAAGGATGGTGAGGGAGTACGCAGCCGATCGCACGACCGTCCTCCGTGGCGCCTCTGCTCCCTACAACTACTGGGTGTCGAAGCTGAACACGAGGCCTGAACTCGCGCTGTATGCCCTGGAGGTGCTTGCTTGTCCTGCGGCTAGCGTCTTGTCAGAGATGGTGTTTAGTGCGGCTGGGGGAATCATCACGGGTAAGCGTACCCGCCTGTCAACTGACAGTGCCGACAGACTTACACTCATAAAGATGAACAAAGCCTGGATTTCCCCAGACTTCTCTTCTCTACCAGCGGACAGCAGCGGTACCTAAACAATACGTAGGCTGCACCCGCGGATGGAAGCATCGTTCTCTATCACCATAAAAAACGGGGACCTTTTAGTTTCATCAATCTGTGTATTATATTCATCCTCCTCCTCCTGCTCCTCCCCCTGAAACCTCATGTAATCACGCCGAACGTGCAATGTTTCTTAGGCCCACAAGGCTCAGTCATATGACTTTTGTAAACAATGTTTATACGATTCAATTCTCATGAAAGCGTTGAAACTTGCACCTAAACCAATTTTTATTTTAACTGGGCTGCCTCCAGGCCTAGTTACAAATGAAGCCACATTAACCAAAGCAATTAATGGGTTTCACCTGCCCTCTTGGTTGGTCATGGGCAATTTTTCTGAGGTACATTAGTACTGTTGGTACACCAATTTTTTGGGGCCCTCGCCTACAGTGTAATCCTAGTAATTTTTATGGGCTTCGCCTGCGCTCATGCTACAGCAAGGTGTTTGGGGTTGGCCCACACTTTTGCTACATAAATGTAACTGGGGCCTTATCTATACTGCAACTACTGAAATGTGAAAGAGACTGTTATCTCCCTAAACTGCTGCAACGGGAATGTTACTGTGGCCTGTCTTGACTGCTACTACTACTGAAATAGAACTAATACTGTGCTCCCCCTATACTGCTGCTTCGGAATTGTTACTGGGGCCTGTCTTGACTGCTACTACTACTGAAATGGAACTATTACTGTGCTCCCCCTATACTGCTGCTTCGGAATTGTTACTGGGGCCTGTCTTCACTGCTACTATTACTGAAATGGAACTAAGACTGTGCTCCCCCTATACTGCTGCTTCGGAATTGTTACTGGGGCCTGTCTGGACTGCTACTACTACTGAAATGGAATAATACTGTGCTCCCCCTATAATGCTACTAGTGATATGTTACTGGGGCCTGTACCTAATGCTACCGCTGAAATGCTACTAATTCTGGGCTCTGCCTATACCGCTGCTAATGCTATGTCACTGGGGTGTGGAAACGGAGGCTTCCCAAAGACATGATGGCGGCGAGGCCATTTCCCACCAACGCGGTTACTGTTAAGGTGCATATAACCACGGACACGTAGTGCCTCAAAAACATCCCCCTCCTCCTCCAACAATGAAAACATTCTTGGCAAATACCTTTGCATTGGTCCGTCTGGTGGCAGTCCAAGAATTTCACCTTTACAGACACAACAAGAGAGCCCACCCACCATCCCCCCACCACGGCCCACTTAATCCTGGCCACATTACGAAAACCAACTAAATAAAACCACGCTACTAGGTCCGCAGTCGCCACCACATTCCCACCAACGCGGTTACTGTTAAGGTACATATTACCACTCTGACTGGGGCATGCACTGTGGGCCGAAGCAAACCTGTATTGTATGTGACGTTAGCTCTGCTGAGCAGGGCACTGCAATGGGATACGTTTATGTACCGCCGATGGGTTCCAGGGAGCCACCCATGCTGTGGGTCCACAGGGACTTCTAATTAGGGATTTGTACCTGCCAGTGTCTATGTATTAAAAACCCCGGTCAAACTGGGGCATGCAGTGTGGGCCGAAGCCCACCTGCATTTAATCTGACGTTAGCTCTGCTGTCCACGGCACTGCAATAGGATATATTTATGTACCGCCGGTGGCTTCCTGGGACCCACCTATGCTGTCGGTCCACACGGAGTTGTAACTGCATGTGTCAACTTATAAAGAACCTCAGTCGGACTGGGGCATGCAATGTGGGCCGAAGCCCACCTGCATTAAACCTCATGTTACCTCAGCTGTGCTGGGCACTGCAATGGGATTTATTTATGCACCGCCGATGGGTTCCAGGGAGCCACCCATGCTGTGGGTCCACAGGGACTTCACATTAGGGATTTGTACCTGCCAGTGTCTATGTATTAAAAACCCCAGTCAGACTGGGGCATGCAGTGTGGGCCGAAGACCACCTGCATTTAATCGGACGTTACCTCAGCTGTGATGGGCAATGCAATGGGATATATTTATGTAACGCTGGTGGCTTCCTGGGACCCACCTATGCTGTCGGTCCACACGGAGTTGTAACTGCATGTGTCAACTTATAAAGAACCCCAGTCTGACTGGGGCATGCAGTGTGGGCCGAAGCCCACCTGCATTAAACCTCACATTACCTCAGCTGTGCTCGGCACTGCAATGGGATTTATTTATGTACCGCCGGTGGGTTCCAGGGAGCCACCCATGCTGTCGGTCCACACGGAGTTGTAACTGCATGTGCCTACTTATAAAGAACCCCAGTCTGACTGGGGCATGCAGTGTGGGCCGAAGCCCACCTGCATTTAATCTGACGTTAGCTCTGCTGTCCAGGGCACTGCAATGGGATACATTTATGTACAGCCGGTGGGTTCCAGGGAGCCACCCATGCTGTGGGTGCACACGGAATTTCCATTGCGGAGTTGTACCTGCCTGTGACTATTTATAAAAAACCCCGGTCTGACAGGGGCATGCAGACCCCTTGACAGAATGAATAGTGTGTGGCACATGGGTTCCCCATTGCTATGCCCACATGTGCAGCTCCTGATGGAGGTGGCACAGGATTGGATTTCTCATGCTTCTGTACAGCATTGTGGGCTATTGCCCCGCACCTTTTAAAGAAGGTCGCTGCCTGGCCCTGCCAACCCTCTGCAGTGTGTGCCTCCGGTTCCCCCTCATGGCAGACGCACTTATAAATAGACATGAGGGTGGTGTGGCTATGAGGCCAGCGTGTGGCATGAGGGCAGCTGAAGACTGCGCAGGGACACTTTGGTGTGCGCTGTGGACACTGGGTCGTGCGCGCAGGGGGGGGGGGGTTGAACAGCATGTAACCCAGGAGAAGTGGCAGCGGAGTGTCATGCAAACATTTATTGTGCTTTGTTGGAGGTAGTGTGGTGCTTAGCTAAGGTATGCCTTGCTAATGAGGGTTTTTCAGAAGTAATAATTGTTGGGAGGGGGGGGGGGGGCCCACTCTTGCCGCTATTGTGGCTTAATAGTGGGACCTGGGAACCTGAAATGCAGCCCAACATGTAGCCCCTCGCCTGCCCTATCTGTTTCTGTGTCGTTTACAGCACTTTCTTGGGTTTTGCAGATTTTCACAAATGAAAACCTTAGCGAGCATCGGCGATATACAAAAATGCTCGGGTCGCCCATTGACTTCAATGGGGTTCGTTACTTGAAACGAACCCTCGAGCATCGCGAAAAGTTCGTCTCGAGTAACGAGCACCCAAGCATTTTGGTGCTCGCTCATCTCTAATCCTGATTCATGCAGTGTAGAATAATGCTTTTTTACATTTATGTTCAAAGTAGATGACATAAAATAGTGCAACGCGCTTTGGAAAAGGCTCTCCCCTTTGTGAAGCACAAATAACGCAACATTACAACACTGTACAGAATTTAAATAGAGCATGCCCATATGTTCACCAATAGCAGTGAGAGGAGAGGTTTAGCGTGGTCATGTTTGCCACATTGTGCCTGTTTTGTTCAGAACCGGAAGCATGCGGTCGTCAAAGTAAAGCATGAATTCTAGCGACTGGAAATAGATTGCCACTAGAGATGAGCGAGCACCAAAATGGGCGATTCGAGCATTTTTGTATATCGCCGATGCTCGCTAAGGTTTCCATTTGTGAAAATCTGGGCAATTCAAGAAAGTGATGGGAACGACACAGCAACGGATAGGGCAGGCGAGGGGCTACATGTTGGGCTGCATCTCAAGTTCCCAGCTCCCACTATTAAGCCACAATAGCGGCAAGAGTAGCCCCCCCCCCCTCCCAACAACTTTTACTTCTGAAAAGCCCTCATTAGCAATGCATACCTTAGCTAAGCACCACACTACCTCCAACAAAGCACAATCACTGCCTGCATGACACTCCGCTGCCACTTCTCCTGGGTTACATGCTGCCCAACCCCCCCCCCCCCCCCGCACGACGCAGTGTCCACAGCGCACACCAAACTGTCCCTGCGCAGCCTTCAGCTGCACTCATGCCACACCACCCTCATGTCTATTTATAAGTGCGTCTGCCATGAGGAGGAACCGCAGGCAAACACTGCAGAGGGTTGGCATGGCTAGGCAGCGACCCTCTTTAAAAGGGGCGGGGCGATAGCCCACAATGCTGTACAGAAGCAATGAGAAATATAATCCTGTGCCACCGCCATCAGGAGCTGCACACGTGGTCATAGCAATGGGGAACCTTTGTGCCACACACTATTCATTCTGTCAAGGTGTCTGCATGCCCCAGTCAGACCGCGGTTTTTTATAAATAGTCACAGGCAGGTACAACTCCGCAATGGGAATTCCGTGTGCACCCACTGCATGGGTGGCTCCCTGGAACCCACCGGCTGTACATAAATGTATCCCATTGCAGTGCCCATCACAGCTGAGGTAACGTCCGATTAAATGCAGGTGGGCTTCGGCCCACACTGCATACCCCAGTCAGACTTGGGTTCTTTAGAAATAGACACATGCAGTTACAACTCCGTGTGGACCGACAGCATGGGTGGGTGCCAGGAAGCCACCAGCGGTACATAAATATATCCCATTGCAGTGCCCAGCACAGCTGATGTAACGTCAGCTTTAATGCAGGTGGGCAAAAAATTAATTGGATTACACTGTAGGCGAGGGCCCTAAAAAATTGGTGTACCAACAGTACTAATGTACCTCAGAAAAATTGCCCATGCCCAACCAAGAGCGCAGGTGAAACCCATTAATCGCTTTGGTTAATGTGGCTTAATTTGTAACTAGGCCTGGAGGCAGCCCAGTTAAAATAAAAATTGGTTCAGGTGCAAGTTTCAACGCTTTAATGAGCATTGAAACGTATAAAAATTGTTTACAAAAATTATATGACTGAGCCTTGTGGGCCTAAGAAAAATTGCCCGTTCGGAGTGATTACGTCAGGTTTCAGGGGGAGGAGCAGGAGGAGGAGGATGAATATTATACAGAGATTGATGAAACTAAAAGGTCCACGTTTTTGATGGTGATAGAGAACAATGCTTCCATCCACGGGTGCAGCCTACGTATTGTTTAGGTATCGCTGCTGTCCACTGGTGGAGAAGAGAAGTCTGGGGAAATCCAGGCTTTGTTCATCTTGATGAGTGTAAGCCTGTCGGCACTGTTGGTTGACAGGCGGGTACGCTTATCTGTGATGATTCCCCCAGCCGCACTAAACACCCTCTCTTACAAGACGCTAGCCGCAGGACAAGCAAGCACCTCCAGGGCATACAGCGCGAGTTCAGGCCACGTGTCCAGCTTCGACACCCAGTAGTTGTAGGGGGCAGAGGCGTCACGGAGGACGGTTGTGCGATCGGCTACGTACTCCCTCATCATCCTTTTACAGTGCTCCCGCCGACTCAGCCTTGACTGGGGAGCAGTGACACAGTCTTGCTGGGGAGCCAGAAAGCTGTCAAAGGCCATAGAGAGTGTTCCTCTGCCTGTGCTGTACATGCTGCCTGATCTCTGCGCCTCCCCTGCTACCTGGCCCTCGGAACTGCGCCTTCTGCCACTAGCGCTGTCGGATGGGAATTTTTCCATCAGTTTGTCCGCCAGGGTCCTGTGGTATAGCATCACTCTCGAACCCCTTTCCTCTTCGGGTATGAGAGTGGAAAGGTTCTCCTTATACCGTGGGTCGAGCAGTGTGTACACCCAGTAATCCGTAGTGGCCAGAATGCGTGTAACGCGAGGGTCACGAGAAAGGCATCCTACCATGAAGTCAGCCATGTGTGCCAGGGTACCTGTACGCAACACATGGCTGTCCTCACTAGGAAGATCACTTTCAGGATCCTCCTCCTCCTCCTCCTCCTCAGGCCATACACGCTGAAAGGATGACAGGCAAGCAGCATGGGTACCCTCAGCAGTGGGCCAAGCTGTTTCTTCCCCCTCCTCCTCATCCTCCTCATGCTCCTCCTCCTCCTCCTCAACGTGCTGAGATATAGACAGGAGGGTGCTCTGACTATCCAGCGACATACTGTCTTCCCCCGCCTCTGTTTCCGAGCGCAAAGCATCTGCCTTTATGCTTTGCAGGGAACTTCTCAAGAGGCATAGCAGAGGAATGGTGATGCTAATGATTGCAGCATCGCCGCTCACTATCTGGGTAGACTCCTCAAAGTTTCCAAGGACCTGGCAGATGACTGCCAACCAGGCCCACTCTTCTGTAAAGAATTGAGGAGGCTGACTCCCACTGCGCCGCCTATGTTGGACTTGGTATTCCACTATAGCTCTAAGCTGCTCATAGAGCCTGGCCAACATGTGGAGCGTAGAGTTCCACCGTGTGGGCACGTCGCATAGCAGCCGATGCACTGGCAGATGAAACCGATGTTGCAGGGCGCGCAGGGTGGCAGCGTCCATGTGGGACTTGCGGAAATGTGCGCAAAGCCGGCGCACCTTTCCGAGCAGGTCTGACAAGCGTGGGTAGTTTTTCAGAAAGCGCTAAACCACCAAATTAAAGACGTGGGCCAGGCATGGCACGTGCGTGAGGCTGCCGAGCTGCAGAGCCGCCACCAGGTTACGGCCGTTGTCACACATGACCATGCCCGGTTGGAGGCTCAGCGGCGCAAGCCAGCGGTCGGTCTGCTCTGTCAGACCCTGCAGCAGTTCATGGGCCGTGTGCCTCTTCTCTCCTAAGCTGAGTAGTTTCAGCACGGCTTGCTGACGCTTGCCCACCGCTGTGCTGCCACGCCGCGCTACACCGACTGCTGGCGACGTGCTGCTGCTGACACATCTTGATTGTGAGACTGAGGTTGTGTAGGAGGAGGAGGAGGAGGAGGAGGGTGGTTGAGTGGAGGAAGCATACACCGCCGCAGATACCACCACCGAGCTGGGGCACGCAATTCTGGGGGTGGGTACGACGTGAGCGGTCCCAGGCTCTGACTCTGTCCCAGCCTCCACTAAATTCACCCAATGTGCCGTCAGGGAGATATAGTGGCCCTACCCGCCTGTGCTTGTCCACGTGTCCGTTGTTAAGTGGACCTTGCCAGTAACGTACAATGTTGCGGGAGACGTGGTCGTGCAGGGCTGGGACGGCACATCAGGAAAAGTAGTGGCAACTGGGAACCGAGTAGCGCGGGGCCGCCGCCACCATCATACCTTTGAAAGCCTCCGTTTCCACAACCCTATACGGCAGCATCTCCAGGCTGATAAATTTGGCTATGTGCACGTTTAACGCTTGAGCGTGCGGGTGCGTGGCGGCGTACTTGAGCTTGCGCTCCAACACTTGCGCTAGCGACGGCTGGACAGTGCGCTGAGAGACATTGCTGGACGGGGCCGAGCACAGCGAAGGTGAGGGTGTGGGTGCAGGCCAGGAGACGGTAGTGCCTGTGTCCTGAGACGGGGGTTGGATCTCAGTGGCAGGTTGGGGCACAGGGGGAGAGGCAGCGGTGCAAACCGGAGGCGGTGAACGGCCTTTGTCCCACCTTGTGGGGTGCTTGGCCATCATATGTCTGCGCATGATGGTGGTGGTGAGGCTGGTGGTGGTGGCTTCCCCGCTGATCTTGGCGCAACAAAGGTTACACACCACTGTTCGTCGGTCGTCTGCACTCTCAGTGAAAAACTGCCAGACCTTTGAGCACCTCGGCCTCTGCAGGGTGGCATGGCGCGAGGGGGCGCTTTGGGAAACAGTTGGTGGATTATTCGGTCTGGCCCTGCCTCTACCCCTGGCCACCGCACTGCCTCTTCCAACCTGCCCTGCGGCTGCACTTGCCTCCCCCTCTGAAGACCTGTCCTCAGTAGGCATAGCAAACCAGGTGGGGTCAGTCACCTCATCGTCCTGCTGCTGTTCCTCCGAATCCTCTGTGCGCTCCTCCCTCGGACTTACTCCAATTACTACTACCTGAGTGATAGACAACTGTGTCTCATCGTCATCGTCCTCCTCACCCACTGAAAGCTCTTGAGACAGTTGCCGGAAGTCCCCAGCCTCATCCCCTGGGCCCCGGGAACTTTCCAAAGGTTGGGCATCGGTCACGACAAACTCCTCTGGTGGGAGAGGAACCATTGCTGCCCAATCTTGGCAGGGGCCCGAGAACAGTTCCTGGGAGTCTGCCTGCTCCTCAGAATGTGTCATTGTAATGGAGTGAGGAGGCTGGGAGGAAGGAGGAGCAGCAGCCAGAGGATTCAGAGTTGTAGCAGTGGACGGCGCAGAATTCTGGGTGGTCGATAGATTGCTGGACGCACTTTCTGCCATCCACGACAGGACCTGCTCACACTGCTAATTTTCTAATAAAGGTCTACCGCGTGGACCCATTAATTGTGAGATGAATGTGGGGACGCCAGAAATGTGTCTCTCTCCTAATCCCGCAGCAGTCGGCTGCGATACACCTGGATCAGGAGCTCGGCCTGTGCCCACACCCTGACTTGGGCCTCCGAGTCCTCGCCCGCATCAACGTCCTCTAGGCCTACCCGTACCCCTCAGCATGCTGTATTACCAGTAGTGCAGAAACAGAACGCTGTAATTAAATGTGCCGCTTATTGGCCTGTGGTTGGAGGCTGACTTCCCTTACGGAACGCACAGCAGAGCCAGGAAACAATTTTGCGCACACCTGTAGTGAGACGTAGGTGCGTATGACTGAGCTAGTGGAATTCACAGTGCAGAAGCAGTCAAGTGGCCAAAGGCCAGTAGTAGGCCTTAAGTATTTTGCTTCTATTTTTTTAAAATGCTGAGCTGATACAGCAGACAGATACTGTAGGCAGCGTATAATATTATGTATACTGTTTCCCTCTGGCGGGATGACGGCGATCATGTAACAGAGACAGCAGATCCAGGAAACAATTTTGCGCAAGCCTGCTGTAACGCTTAGCTGCGTATTAATTAGGACTACTACCCCCAGCAGATAGATACTGTAGGCAGCGTATAATATTATGTATACTCTTTCCCTCTGGCGGGATGACAGCGCTGATGTAACAGAGACAGCAGATCCAGGAAACAATTTTGCGCAAGCCTGCTGTAACGCTTAGCTGCATATTAATTAGACTACTACCCCCAGCAGATAGATACTGTAGGCAGCGTATAATATTATCTATACTCTTTCCCTGTGGCGGGATGACGGCGATCATGTAACAGAGACAGCAGATCCAGGAAACAATTTTGCGCAATCCTGCTGTAACGCTTAGCTGCGTATTAATTAGGACTACTACCCCCAGCAGATAGATACTGTAGGCAGCGTATAATATTATGTATACTGTTTCCCTCTGGCGGGATGACGGCGCTGATGTAACAGAGACAGCAGATCCAGGAAACAATTTTGCGCACGCCTGCTGTAACGCTTTGCTGCGTATTAATTAGGACTACTACCCCCAGCAGATAGATACTGTAGGCAGCGTATAATATTATGTATACTCTTTCCCTCTGGCGGGATGACGGCGATCATGTAACAGAGACAGCAGATCCAGGAAACAATTTTGCGCAAGCCTGCTGTAACGCTTAGCTGCGTATTAATTAGGACTACTACCCCCAGCAGATAGATACTGTAGGCAGCGTATAATATTATGTATACTCTTTCCCTCTGGCGGGATGACAGCGCTGATGTAACAGAGACAGCAGATCCAGGAAACAATTTTGCGCAAGCCTGCTGTAACGCTTAGCTGCGTATTAATTAGACTACTACCCCCAGCAGATAGATACTGTAGGCAGCGTATAATATTATCTATACTCTTTCCCTGTGGCGGGATGACGGCGATCATGTAACAGAGACAGCAGATCCAGGAAACAATTTTGCGCAATCCTGCTGTAACGCTTAGCTGCGTATTAATTAGGACTACTACCCCCAGCAGATAGATACTGTAGGCAGCGTATAATATTATGTATACTGTTTCCCTCTGGCGGGATGACGGCGCTGATGTAACAGAGACAGCAGATCCAGGAAACAATTTTGCGCAAGCCTGCTGTAACGCTTTGCTGCGTATTAATTAGGACTACTACCCCCAGCAGATAGATACTGTAGGCAGCGTATAATATTATGTATACTCTTTCCCTCTGGCGGGATGACGGCGATCATGTAACAGAGACAGCAGATCCAGGAAACAATTTTGCGCAAGCCTGCTGTAACGCTTAGCTGCGTATTAATTAGGACTACTACCCCCAGCAGATAGATACTGTAGGCAGCGTATAATATTATGTATACTCTTTCCCTCTGGCGGGATGACGGCGAACATGTAACAGAGACAGCAGATCCAGGAAACAATTTTGCGCAAGCCTGCTGTAACGCTTAGCTGCGTATTAATTAGGACTACTACCCCCAGCAGACACGCAGTAAACTGAAGACGGTCACAGGCAGCCCAAATATAGTATTTTTCCCCAATTTTTTGGAAAAAGCCCACTGCCTATATAGCCTAAATCTCTTTCCCTGCCTCACCAGTACTGGCCCTATACTCTGTACAATGACTGCAGACTGCGGACGCAATGCTCTGCACGCCCGATATATAAAAAAAAAATAATTATGCAACACTGCTAAAAGCAGCCTCAACAGTACTGCACACGGTCAGATGTGGCCCTAAGAAGGACCGTTGGGGTTCTTGAAGCCTAAAATAACTCCTAACGCTCTCCCTATAGCAGCTCCGGCACCAGCAGCACTTTCCCTGATCTCTGTCAGAATGCATCTGTGGCGAGCCGCGGGAGGGGCCGATTTATATACTCGGGTGACACCTGATCTCGCCAGCCACTCACTGCAGGGGGGTGGTATAGGGCTTGAACGTCACAGGGGGAAGTTGTAATGCCTTCCCTGTCTTTCTATTGACCAGAAAAGCGCGCTAACGTCTCAGAGATGAAAGTGAAAGTAACTCGAACATCGCGTGGTGCTCGCCTCTAGTAACGAGCATCTTGAACACGCTAATACTCGAACGAGTATCAAGCTCGGACGAGTACGTTCGCTCATCTCTAATTGCCACCCTATACATGCACACACCGTTATGTGTAGGGTTGGGGAAAAATGCGTTCACAGGGCGTGCACTCCACCAAGATGCAATTTTCAGGGGTACTTCGCTGAAAATGCTGTCTCAATATTACTTTTTTGTGGTACGTATAAACAAGCCATAAAAACATGGTTACAGAGAACTTTAAGCCTCTTTTCTATGTAAACAGTTAAAATTCTCTGTGTTTCAAGCTCACACAATAAAAGTTGTTTACTGCGCAGAATGCTGGTTTAAAGTTTGTAAAACAGAAAAAGACAGTTTTAATAAGCAGTGTAAATAATCACAAAGGCAGTGTGTAAAATACAGGCGCTTCTCTCCTAGCTTCTACTTCAGACATGGATAACAGCCAAATGTATTTGTTCTGTGCATGGACACAAGGAGATGTTCTGGCTTTATGTAATCTGAAGGAATAATATCGTTACAAGGCACACAGAGGGAAGTCTTTGCATCTGTCAGGTTGGATCAGCATTTTATGCCACAGAAATAAAACCAGAGATACAAAAATCATAACAGCCTGATAACATATTTGCCGAAATTGCAAAAAGTTCTGCAAGTCTATTTATCAGTATAATATTTTTCTATCTTCTTTACTCTAATCGTGTTCCACTCTATTCGAAGTGTTCCATCACATAGCATTAATGGGGTCACACACAATGTCATTGCTCTCACCTTATACAAATCTATGCAGTATTTAGTAGCTCTAAGGCTTTGGACAGTGCAGAATGGCCCTGCAGGCTTTTTATTATATAGCTCAAGGGCATTATGAGAAGCAAAGAAAAACAAATGATAGGAATTGGCTTTCTTTTGTAATCCTTAAAAATTATGTGAATATTAAATACAGAGAGCTGTCTATGGTCAACCATCGTACAGTACTGGAAAATTATTAAATATCGGTTCAGACTATTTCTCATTAATATACAGCAGTGCCTCAAATTGTGAAGATGTCTTTCTTTTCCAGGATAAATTGAATTGAACTATGCAGGATAAAGTGCTAATAAAAATTATAGTTATTCTACCAGATTATTTATATTCTTAGACCACATACTGATATTAATTCCTTCACTGCCCTAGACCACTAGATACGTATAATGACATTAACCTTATTGGTGCCATAGACCACCTGGGATCCTTACATTAACAACTTAATTCTAGTATCTCTGGTGATCTAGAAAAGTTAACCACTTTACTGCTCTAGACCACCAGATATAGTGACATTAACCCTTTCAATTCCCTAATTATTCAGGTGTATTATGTTAATATTTATTTAATGAGGTTTTGTATTGTCCAACTTAGAAGGAACAGCACCCAGGTATATAATTACCCCCTCACTGGATACAAAGGCTTAGGGCTCAGTCACACCGGCCTTTTAATGTTCGATTATCCGCGCATTAAAAAAAAATTGCACTCTATAGTACCAATGCTTTCCAATGGCAGCGAATTTTACATGCACATAAATGTCTGCGGACACAATCATAGGACACTGTTTGTTAAAATGCAAGTAACTGCGGCATCAGTGTTTTTTGAATGTGAAACCCCTGGATGCTGAGGTTTCACCTTGTGCTCATTGGGACCGGCAGCAGCACCAACTCCATTGAGAACATACAGTGAAAATCACGATCCTCTGACACATCTGCTTTCTGCAGTAAAACAGCTAGAAATGGGATGACCCTTTAAGCCTCTAGTTGCACCAACTTGTGGATTTTATTGAGTCAAAACTTTGAGAAAACCAGATACTTTCCACTCTCCAAAAAATATACTTGCATATACTTGCATTTTGCGTCACAGCTCGTGTTTTTAAATAAAAATTGTTCTAATCGAGTGTTCAACAAATGTCACATTTTCATGTCTGGCTTTCTTGTAATTGGAGCTGCTATGAACTGTAAAATAAAACCGTATGCCAGTGCAAGAAGTTTGTGTGCATGACCTCTTACGCTAACCACTCCCTCACCTCAAACTATGAAGCCTATTCATTTTTAGTAAGAACCATACTATGAAGAAGAAATAATTTTGCTTTGATAACTCTCTAAATGTCATTTAGTATAAAAGACTTAAGGAACACAACCTTACAGCAGAATTATAAACATAGGCAGAACACTGTAATATATTATAAATTGTACATCAATTAGCCATAACATTAAATCTACCTGCATAATATCATTTACTGTATGGCTACACAGCCCAATATACAGCAATCTGTGAGGCACTGTTTGCTAGGACACATTTCTATCATAGCTAGCATTAACTTCTTAGCATAGACTTTTTCTTTGGTATTGAACCAGACATGCTAGGTGTCACTCATCATGTGTGTCAATGAGATCTGGAATTCTTGACCTTGTCAACTTTTAATTCTGGTTCATTAGATCACTTTTGGTAGATACTAACTAGAGATGAGCGAGCACCAAAATGCTCAGGTGCTCGTTACTTGGGACGAAATGATCGCGATGCTCGAGGGTTCGTTTCGAGTAACGAACCCCATTGAAGTAAATGGGCGACCCGAGCATTTTTGTATATCGCCGATGCTCGCTAAGGTTTTCATTTGTGAAAATCTGGGCAATTCAAGAAAGTGATGGGAACGACACAGCAATGGATAGGGCAGGCGAGGGGCTACATGTTGGGCTGCATCTCAAGTTCCCAGGTCCCACTATTAAGCCACAATAGTGGCAAGAGTGGGCCCCCTCCCCTCCCAACAATTTTTACTTCTGAAAAGCCCTCATTAGCAATGCATACCTTAGCTAAGCACCACACTACCTCCAAAAAAGCACAATCACTGCCTGCATGGCACTCCGCTGCCACTTCTCCTGGGTTACATGCTGACCAACCCCCCCCCCCCCCCCGCACGACCCAGTGTCCACAGCGCACACCAAACTGTCCCTGCCCAGCCTTCAGCTGCCCTCATGCCACGCCACACTCTTGTCTATTTATAAGTGCGTCTGCCATGAGGAGGAACCACAGGCACACACTGCAGAGGGTTGGCGCGGCTAGGCAGCGACCCTCTTTAAAAGGGGCGGGGCGATAGCCCACAATGCTGTACAGAAGCAATGAGAAATCCAATCCTGTGCCACCTCCATCTGGAGCTGCACACGTGGGCATAGCAATGGGGAACCTATGTGCCACACACTATTCATTCTGTCAAGGTGTCTGCATGCCCCAGTCAGACCGCGGTTTTTTATAAATAGTCACAGGCAGGTACAACTCCGCAATGGGAATTCCGTGTGCACCCACAGCATGGGTGGCTCCCTGGAACCCACCGGCGGTACATAAATATATCCTATTGCATTGCCCATCACAGCTGAGGTAATGTCGTGCTTAATGCAGGTGGGCTTCGGCCCACACTGCATGCCCCAGTCAGACTGGGGTTCTTTAGAAATGGACACATGCAGTTACAACTCCGTGTGGACCGACAGCATGGGTGGGTGCCAGGAAGCCACCGGCGGTACATAAATATATCCCATTGCATTGCCCATCACAGCTGAGGTAATGTCGTGCTTAATGCAGGTGGGCTTCGGCCCACACTGCATGCCCTAGTCAGACTGGGGATCTTTAGAAGTGGGCACATGCAGTTACAACTCCCTGTGGACCCACGGCATGGGTGGCTCCCTGGAACCCACCGGCAGTACATAAATATATCCCATTGCAGTGCCCATCACAGCTGAGGTAATGTCGTGCTTAATGCAGGTGGGCTTCGGCCCACACTGCATGCCCCAGTCAGACTGGGGTTCTTTAGAAGTGGACACATGCAGTTACAACTCCCTGTGGATCCACGGCATTGGTGGCTCCCTGGAACGCACCGGCGGTACATAAATATATCCCATTGCAGTGCCCATCACAGCTGAGGTAATGTCGTGCTTAATGCAGGTGGGCTTCGGCCCACACTGCATGCCCCAGTCAGACTGGGGTTCTTTAGAAGTGGACACATGCAGTTACAACTCCGTGTGGACCGACAGCATGGGTGGGTGCCAGGAAGCCACCGGCGGTACATAAATATATCCCATTGCAGTGCCCAACACAGCTGATGTAACGTCAGCTGTAATGCAGGTGGGCTAAAAGTTAATTTGATTACACTGTAGGCGAAGGCCCCCAAAAATTGGTGTACCAACAGTACTAATGTACCTCAGAAAAATTGCCCATGCCCAACCAAGAGGGCAGGTGAAACCCATTAATCGCTTTGGTTAATGTGGCTTAATTGGTAACTAGGCCTGGAGGCAGCCCAGTTAAAATAAAAATTGGTTGAGGTGAAAGTTTCAACGCTTTAATGAGCATTGAAACGTATAAAAATTGTTTACAAAAATTATATGACTGAGCCTTGTGGGCCTAAGAAAAATTGCCCGTTCGGCGTGATTATGTGAGGTTTCAGGAGGAGGAACAGGAGGAGGAGGAGGAATATTATACACAGATTGATGAAGCAAAAAGGTCCCCGTTTTTGATGGTGATAGAGAACGATGCTTCCATCCGCGGGTGCAGCCTACGTATTGCTTAGGTATCGCTGCTGTGCGCTGGTGAAGAAGAGAAGTCTGGGGAAATCCAGGCTTTGTTCATCTTGATGAGTGTAAGGCTGTCAGCACTGTCGGTTGACAGGTGGGTACGCTTATCCGTGATGATTCCCCCAGCCGCACTAAACACCCTCTCTGACAAGACGCTAGCCGCAGGACAAGCAAGCACCTCCAGGGCATACAGCGCGAGTTCAGGCCACGTGTCCAGCTTCGACACCCAGTAGTTGTAGGGGGCAGAGGCGTCACCGAGGACGGTCGTGCGATCGGCTACGTACTCCCTCACC
Organism: Eleutherodactylus coqui; assembly: GCF_035609145.1. Classification (NCBI taxonomy): domain Eukaryota; kingdom Metazoa; phylum Chordata; class Amphibia; order Anura; family Eleutherodactylidae; genus Eleutherodactylus; species Eleutherodactylus coqui. The sequence goes on along the minus strand of NC_089843.1, from coordinate 118,371,251 downwards.
ATCCTTTTACAGTGCTCCCGCCAACTCAGCCTTGACTGGGGACCGGTGACACAGTCTTGCTGGGGAGCCAGAAAGCTGGCAAAGGCCTTGGATAATGGTCCCCTGCCTGCGCTGTACATGCTGCCTGATCTCTGCGCCTCCCCTGCTACCTGGCCCTCGGAACTGCGCCTTCGGCCACTAGCGCTGTCGGATGGGAAGTTTACCATCAGTTTGTCCACCAGCGCCCCGTGGTATAGCATCATTCTCGAACCCCTTTCCTCTTCGGGAAGGAGAGTGGAAAGGTTCTCCTTATACCGTGGGTCGAGCAGTGTGTACACCCAGTAATCCGTAGTGGCCAGAATGCGTGCAACGCGAGGGTCACGAGAAAGGCATCCTAACATGAAGTCAGCCATGTGTGCCAGGGTACCTGTACGCAGCACATGGCTGTCCTCACTAGGAAGATCACTTTCAGGATCCTCCTCCTCCTCCTCCTCCTCCTCCTCTGGCCATACACGCTGAAAGGATGACAGGCAAGCAGCATGTGTACGCCGCCCATGTTGGAGTTGGTATTCCGCAATAGCTCTACGCTGCTCATAGAGCCTGGCCAACATGTGGAGCGTAGAGTTCCACTGTGTGGGCACGTCGCACAGCAATCGGTGCACTGGCAGATGAAACCGATGTTGCAGGGTCTGCAGGGTGGCAGCGTCCGTCTTGGAGTTGCGGAAATGTGCGCAGGGTCGGCGCACCTTTCCGAGCAGGTATGACAAGCGTGGGTAGCTTTTCAGAAAGCGCTGAACCACCAAATTAAAGACATGGGCCAGGCATGGCACGTGCGTGAGGCTGCCGAGCTGCAGAGTCTCCACCAGATTACGGCCGTTGTCACACACGACCATGCCCGGTTGGAGGCTCAGCGGCGCAAGCCAGCGGTCAGTCTGCTCTGTCAGACCCTGCAGCCGTTCGTTGGCCATGTGCCTCTTCTCTCCTAAGCTGAGTAGTTTCAGCACGGCCTGCTGACGCTTGCCCACCGCTGTGCTTCCGTGCCGCGAGACACCGACTGCTGGCGACGTGCTGCTGCTGACACATCTTGATTGCGAGACAGAGGTTGCGTAGGAGGAGGAGGAGGACGGTGGTTTAGTGGAGGAAGCATACACCGCCGCAGATACCACCACCGAGCTGGGGCACGCAATTCAGGGGGTGGGTAGGACGTGAGCGGTCCCAGGCTCTGACTCTGTCCCAGCCTCCACTAAATTCACCCAATGAGCCGTCAGGGAGATATAGTGGCCCTGCCCGCCTGTGCTTGTCCATGTGTCTGTTGTTAAGTGGACCTTGGCAGTAACCGCGTTGGTGAGGGCGCATACAATGTTGCGGGAGACGTGGTCGTGTAGGGCTGGGACGGCACATCGGGAAAAGTAGTGGCAACTGGGAACCGAGTAGCGCGGGGCCGCCGCCGCCATCATGCTTTTGAAAGCCTCCGTTTCCACAAGCCTATACGGCAGCATCTCCAGGCTGATCAATTTGGCAATGTGCACGTTTAACGCTTGAGCGTGCGGGTGCATGGCGGCGTACTTGCGCTTGCGCTCAAACAGTGGCGCTAGCGACGTCTGGACGCTGCGCTGAGAGACATTGCTGGATGGGGCCGAGGACAGCGGAGGTGAGGGTGTGGGTGCAGGCCAGGAGACGGTAGTGCCTGTGTCCTCAGAGGGGGGTTGGATCTCAGTGGCAGGTTGGGGCACAGGGGGAGAGGCAGTGGTGCAAACCGGAGGCGGTGAATGGCCTTCGTCCCACCTTGTGGGGTGCTTGGCCATCATATGCCTGCGCATGCTGGTGGTGGTGGCTCCCCAGCTGATCTTGGTGCGACAAAGGTTGCACACCACTGTTCGTCGGTCGTCAGGCGTCTCTGTGAAAAACTGCCACACCGTAGAGCACCTTGACCTCTGCAGGGTGGCATGGCGCGAGGAGGCGCTTTGGGAAACAGTTGGTGGATTATTCGGTCTGGCCTTGCCTCTACCCCTGGCCACCGCACTTGCTCGGCCTGTGCTCACACCCTGACTTGGGCCTCCGCGTCCTCGCCCGCGACCACGTCCTATAGGCCTACCCCTACCCCTCAGCATGGTGTATTACCAGTAGTGCAGAAACAGAACGCTGTAATTAAATGTGCCGCTTATTGGCCTGTGGTTGGAGGCTGACTTCGCTTATGGAACGCCAGGAAATAATTTTGCGCAAGCCTGCTGTAACACTTAGCTGGCTGCGTATGAATTAGGAGGACTACTACACCCAGCACAGACCCAGAACACTGAGGACAGTCACAGGCAGCCCAAATAGATTTTTTTCCCCAAATGTTTTTGCAAAGGCCCACTGCCTATATTCAATAAATATATCTCTTTTCTCTCTGCGTCACCGCTACTGGCCCTGGAGTATGTCAAATAACTGCAGAGTGTTGCACTGTGGACTGGAATACAGCGGTGATTTAACAGCCAACACAGAGCCAGGAAATAATTTTGCGCAAGCCTGCTGTAACACTTAGCTGGCTGCGTATGAATTAGGAGGACAACTACACCCAGCACAGACCCAGAACACTGAGGACAGTCACAGGCAGCCCAAATAGATTTTTTTCCCCAAATGTTTTTGCAAAGGCCGCCTGCCTATATTCAATAAATATATCTCTTCTCTCTCTGCGTCACCGCTACTGGCCCTGGAGTATGTCAAATAACTGCAGAGTGTTGCACTGTGGACTGGAATACAGCGGTGATTTAACAGCCAACACAGAGCCAGGAAATAATTTTGTGCAAGCCTGCTGTAACACTTAGCTGGCTGCGTATGAATTAGGAGGACTACTACACCCAGCACAGACCCAGAACACTGAGGACAGTCACAGGCAGCCGAAATAGATTTTTTTCCCCAAATGTTTTTGCAAAGGCCCACTGCCTATATTCAATAAATATGTCTTCTGTCCCTGCCTCACAATATATGTGTTCTGTCCCTGCCTCACAATATATGTCTTCTGTCCCTGCCTAACCACCACTTCTGGCGCTGGAGTATTACTGCAGGGCGCAATGCTCTGCACGGCCGATATACAAAAAAAAAAAAAGTGCAACACTGCAAAAAGCAGCCTCCACAGTACTGCACACGGTTAGATGTGGCCCTAAGAAGGACCGTTTGGGTTCTTGAAGCCTAAAATACTCCTAACGCTCTCCCTATAGCAACTCCACCAAGACAGCACTTTCCCTAAAGTATGTCAGAACGCATCTGTGGCGAGCCGCGGGAGGGGCCGATTTTTATACTCGGGTGACACCTGATCTCGCCAGCCACTCACTGCAGGGGGGTGGTATAGGGCTTGAACGTCGCAGGGGGAAGTTGTAATGCCTTCCCTGTCTTTCTATTGGCCAGAAAAGCGCGCTAACGTCTCAGAGATGAAGGTGAAAGTAACTCGAACATCGCGTGGTACTCGTCACGAGTAGCGAGCATCTCGAACACGCTAATACTCGAACGAGTATCAAGCTCGGACGAGTACGTTCGCTCATCTCTAATACTAACCATTGCATACCAGGAGCACCCCACAAGACCTGCCTGCCATCTTGATTATGCACTGACCCAGTCATTTAGCTTTCACAATTTGACCCTTGTCAAAGTTTCTTAGGTCCTTACACCAGCCTGGTAATGAGCAATTAGTGGAATAATCGGTTCGTGTTGGTATCGGGGAGATTTCATGAAAGACATTGTGAATTCGTACGGTCAATTCCAACACCCATTAAAGTCAATGACAGTAAAAATTGGATTCACTAATTTGCTCTCCAGAAAGTCCCCAATGCAGCCAAAGCCCCCCAAATTGCATGGGAATACATCCACACTTCTCGGGAATACTGTGCTTCTCCCAAAAATTGGTCAAAATAGTGTAGTGTTATAAGGGTTGTCACTGAAAATAAAAGAAAGCCCACAAAGGGTCTTCTAGATCCTTAACCAAGGAGAACAGCAGGTGAGCTGCTTGTTTTAAAAGCAACTTCAAATTTTACAAGGAGAAATTCTGCAAGATGAACACAACACTCAAGCATAGGCCTACTGGAAGGATCAGCTATTGAACTTTTGATACGCAAGACAGTAAATGTGCTGCTTGTTTTAAAAGCAATGTCAAAGTTTGCAATGGACAAATTCTGCCAGGTAAACATAACAGCCAAACACTGGCCTTCTACTAGGAAAATCTGTAGAGGTACAGCTGTTTTTTGTGTTATAGAAAAATTTTGGGGGGGGAGAAAGAGGAAGAGGCATGGCGGATGCAGGAGAAAGAGGAGCAGCAGTTCCACCACCACCAGTAGCAACAGCACCTTGAGCACTTATGGACGCATGAGAGCTATAGCCCTGTATTTCCATGTTGACATATTTTTTATTTGGGGAAAAGTAGAAAGAGGAAACATGGCAGAAGCAGGAGAAATAAAGCAGCCCACCACGACCACCACCAGCAGCACCAACAGCATGTTGAGGGCACAGTGTGGTCTTTGATATAAATCTAGGCTCAGTCATATGTGAGTAAAAATTGGCAGCATGCTAACTAAATAATGGAATCAGCCATGGGGGTGCAGAAGTCGGGTGAAATCCGTTCCTAGTTTATTTTTATAAACTTCAGGTGATCCATATTGTCTGTGGACAGGCAGATGGGTTTTTCAGTTATCACAACCACAGCGGTGCTGAACACACTTTCTAATAGCATACTGGCAGTGGGGCAGTCGAGCACCTCTAAAGCATGTTGTGCAATCACCAGCCACTCATCCAGCTTAGACACCGAGTAGCCAAAGTGTCTACATCATGCAGGAGCCGATATACTTTTGGACTGTCATGGATAAGTGCTGCTTGTGACTGTCAGTCCTACCTTGTGTTTTTGCTGCAGGTTACAACAGGCTGAAAAAAACTATGATACACCTCTGTTAGACTTACCCTGCCACCGGTGGTGATGCTCCTGCTGCAGCTTCCTGCTTGTCTGCCATGAGCCTCAGAGTTGCAATCCATTGCTGATGCATACCCGCAGCCATAGGGAAATGCTGTTGAGCTGCTTAAATGTCTGTCCTGATAGTGCTGCATTTTGAGGTCCCTTTCCACTGCAGGAGAGGGACTGAGATTTGTCATTTAGGACATGCAGCAGGGATCAGGCAGGGTGGCCACCAAGTAATGATCTGATATTTTGATGTGGGCAATGTGACAGTCCTTCTGTAAGAGCTGAAGCATAAAAACACTCATGTGCCTCAAATTGCCTACTGGAGATGGCTCGCATTCCTCGGGGTCAGGCCTAAGAATGTCCTCTGAATATCTGGGGTTACGGATGGATGTAAGGAACATTTTGTAGCCCCCTCCCCTGCCTCCGGTCTTATATTATCTCCATCTTTTTCCTCCACTTCTTTCTCCTCTATAATTCTCCCTCGGGTCCCTACTCCCATTTTGGAGAAGCGACCCTCCGTGCGGTGTTAGGTAATGACAGACTGGGAGATTGGTATTCCTTCCTCTTCCTCCTATGAAAACAACATGTTGCCGATTAGACAGCTGGGTGATAGTTCGAACTGTCACTGCACCTATACCGGATGAGAGGTGGCTGGGTGTGAACGCCGAATGTGTGAGCATAGTTTCCTGACACTAAATATAAACCTAGGTAATTGTTTAGGAAGTGCTATACTAGCAGGTTTATCACATGGGCCAGGCAAAGTACATGCGTGAGATTGCCCAGGTTGGCCTCATCGTCACACACAATCTTGCCTGGCTTCAGATTGTGCAGGATCAGTCACATGTCAGCCTGGGCCTGCTGAGCCATCAACAGATCTCTGGCCAGGTGGTTGGGTTCCCCAAGACATGATTTTTAGGACAGCATTTTGACATTTACCACATGTACAGCTGTATGGAGGTCGGATTTTGTCGCATTCGGATATCTGTTCTGATGTGGAGGGTGTTGAAAGGTCATATGAAGAGATAGAGGAAACATAGGAGACAGAGGAGTGTATAGAAAAGTATGAATATCCCACAAATCTTGGGGGTACCATTAAATGTAGAGAACCACTTTCAGCTTCATGCCCAAGCTGCAGGACATTGACCCAGTATACTGTTAAGCATATGTAATGCCTCTGGCCATGCTTGCTGGGCCACATGTCCATGGTAAGGTGCACCATGCACACAGCATTCTTTAAAGCTAGGGACATGTTTTTACTCACATGGCGGTGCAGGGCAGGAATGGATTTTTGGGCATTTCGTACTGGGGGTTAGCACAGAGCTGTGTCCACTAGCCTAAAGGACAGCATTTAATTTCATTTCAAGCAGCTGTGCAATGCTTGCATTCAGGCTCTGTGCTCGTGGATAGTTGGGGTGGTATTTTTATCTTATATTCCCATAATTGGGGGATGGAGGGTTGGCTAATGACCTCGTACACCCTGGAATATGGGGTAGATGTCAATGTTGGTGAAGGTGGTGGTGATGGTAGCAGCTCAATTTCTGCTCTCCATGCCCCACTCCCGTCTATTGCGGAGGAGAAGCCTGAAGTAGACGTGCTACTGCCCCTACACAAAACTGCCTCTCTGTGCTCAGAGGCTACTACATGAACAGGGAAGGAGATGGAGGAAGAGACAGTTACAGCAATGGAAGAGGGAGCAGGATGAGGCTAACTATATGCCCTTTGTCCCAGGTTGGCTCTCCAAGAGAAGCGAGTGGTGGGAGTTCATGCAACTGTTCATTTTTGTTGCATTTGAAATGCTACTGCAATTCTTACAGATGACAACTCTTCTAACATCACATGTGGTGTCAAAGAATGCCCAGGCTGCACCAGTCCTGTGAGCAGACCTAAGATTAGTAGTAGCTGAGGGTGGTGGCACTGCTCTTTTGTTTTTCTGTGACACCCTGTTCACTGCCTTGGCAGAGTGCTGCCCCGCAGCCTTCACCTCTTCCTCCTTTCCCTGTGAGCTGCTATGATGACTCTCCCTACCTCTCCCTGTTAAATTAAGTACTTCATATTCTTCCATGTCCTCTTCATTATCCTTCTCCCCACGTATGGATTCTATGTCACAATGAACACAAGGAGCTTGTACCTCTGAATACATATTCATTGCCTGTGGAGGGTTTATCGCACACACTGACCCACCCTCATCATCTTCTTCAGAGGAAAAAATGGTTGGGCATCTGTTCATTCAATGTCTTAGTCCTCTTCCTCTGGTTGATTGGACTGCCTGGTTGATATCCATGACACTGAATGATCCAGCAGCTCCTCAGAACTATCCAAGTGGACCGCTTTGAAGGGTGTGGGGGATTTAGCATGGGGTGAAGTAGAGAGGGATACTCATGGCCAACTGGTGCAGACTGATTGATATGTGCCTGTGATTGGGAGGAAGAGGTGGTGGTGGTATTTGAGGCATGCTGTGTCATTCACTCTACGACCTGTTCTGTGTACTGTGGATGTAACATATGGATAGAACCAATTTGAAGGAATGGCAATGGGCTTTCCTTGCCTCCCGCAGAATGTCGAGCTGTTACTTCCGTAAGAACCGTTTGAAGTGCCAACTTGGCACATCTTCTATCACCTCCACCACCACTGACATGCCCCCCCCCCACCCCTTGCTTTCTTCATATTTCCTATTTTAGTTTTTTGGTTCACTTTTTAGTGTAGTATTATGCAACATATCAGCTAACTTTGTATTGTTCAGAAAAACACTGCTAGCTGCATTTGTCCTGCAAATAATTTGTAGTGGCGACTCTGAATGACATCTGAGGCTGCTGGCACACACTGTGTGTATTTGCTGTTATCCTGTTCTGCTCTTCTTTTTCTTTTATGTTAACAAAAAAAGTGTCGCTTACTAAATAAACTGCAATCCCTGGGAGGCATGATATGTGAGAAAAGGCCACAGAGTATAGCACGTATTTTTGTGAGCTGTCCCTTTTAGTGCAGCAAATTGAATTCCCCAAACACCACTGCTAGCTATGTAAGATCTGTAAATACTTTGTAGCGGCCGTCTGATTACCTTGAATAATGTCTGAGACTATAAACAGAGAACTGCAAAGCGTATTTTGTCTGTTTAGCTTCTATATATGTTGACTGCAGCAGAAATATACCCTCTAGGCATATAAATGTGATGGAGCAACTTTTTCTGCTCCCTCCAATAGAACACTGTTTAAGTTCTGTGCAACTTTTACACCCAGCAACAATATATCCTCTGTAGAAAATCTCTCCCTATTAACAACAGACCACATGTTATATAGGCATATAAATGTTATCTAGCTTCTTTCACTGTTCCCTGCAATATAACCCTGTTATACAAGCTTTCACACCAGCCACAATATACCCTCTGTATAATATCTGGCCCTTACAACAGACCACGTGTTATATAGGCATATAAACGTGAGGCAGCTTCTCAGTCTTGTGCTCAACTATAATATGACTGTTTGCTACACTGTGCCTATGTTACATGGCTAGGTCATGTGATACAGATGTCCAATGAAACTACTGCCCATATGGAAGATTGAGGACACATTTCGTGACATCAGCAAGGTACCCTATCTGCTGATTGGCTGCATGCTAACCTCTGTAGAAGGCATTATAGGAAATTCGTTTTTCTTACGATTTTCACCAAAAATTGGTTCAGAATGACCCCATTCTATTTAGCATAAATTGGGAAGATTTTATTGTCCTGCCAATCAAGATAAACAACACTATTCACTAGCTGCCTAAAATATCCTACTCTTTAAAAGGTGACACTGTAACAAAATAATCAATATTTTTCACTTCACCGGTCAATAATTTTAACTTTATGGGGGAATTGATGTATATGCTGTACATATTTTAATAGTAACCCACCTTTATTTATATAGTGCATGCATATTACAGAGCCCTTTACATCACTTTATATTGGTTCGGTCCTCATCAGGGCTCACAATCTATATTCACCTATCTGTATGTTTTTGGAGTGTGGGAGGAAACCTAAACAAACATAAGAAGACCATAAAACTCCATGCAGATGTGTTTCCCTTCATCGTCTTTGACCCAAGGACCCCAGTACTACAAGGCAGCAGTGGTAACCACTGCACCACCATGCTTTTATGTTTAGTTATGTGGAATAGTATTTTATAATATTTTTCCTTTAGTTAGAAAACATTTCTCCAGTGTTTAAAAACAAACTCATAAGAATTTTCATCTGGCCGTTATAATCAAATCGACCATTTTACTAAGAACCTTTGTCAAACTTGTATCCACAAATTAAGGAATTATATTGAGTTTGATAGGTCTGTAGGAACAGGCTGAACTGAAATTGATTTAAGCAATTAACAGTTAAATGAGTAATCTTCACTTGCTGAACAGACAAAAATTAAAGTAGACAGAATTCAATAAAAAGGCTACTTTTTTGTATTTGTCTCCACTGAAAATGCAATGTATTTTATATACTACCAAAACAAGACTGTTTCCCAATGATATAATACTTCAAAAGTTGGTAAAAAAGGTAACTATAGTTTATAGATCTACAATCATTTGTTAGCAATATGAATATATGTGAACAAATGACATTATTTGTATACAATCAAATATGAACAAGTGTGCAGCATTTTTCTTTGTGAAGATGTCCTGAAAATATAAACAAAACTCTTTCCCGTGGGATGAAGAGTAGTGAGACTAGAGGAAGAACAAAAGATTTTAGAATCAATGCCATTCTAGCTTTTATTGATTGTTGATATAGTAAAAAAAAGACGTCAATCATTTGTAAAGCCAATGGCAGACCTTTTTGAAAGCTAGAGATATATTTCTCATGACCTTAACTTGGAGTATCAACAAATAGCTAAACTCTATCGATCTTGGCTGAACAGACATCTAACACATTTAAAACTAGAGCTAAGTTTCTGAAGAAGTAGAAAAGTCTGTACATTAGAACACTATTTAAAAACTCAGACCCTGCACCACCAATGAACTCAGTCAAACTCCCCAAAATAAAGCAAATATGATAGGTATAGTTTGAGCACTTAACTTGAGATTACAATTACATTACATTGGAATTATAGATCTTCATACAATCCACCATTCAATATGTTGCTTCAAAAAGCAAGTTGTGCGTCAAAAGGATCTCAGGTTTCTAATGGAAATACCACATTATGGCTCTTATTTCCAGAAATCATTATTACAGAAAGGAAATAATATCCTCCCAAAATGAATCATTGTGAATCACTGGCTTCTCACAGAGCTAGTATTGTAGTCACACAACATCCGTCTTAAAAACAGCATATTGGTTATAAAATATCAGCAGGACACGGAGAGTCCAAATACATGTGACACAATTTGAGTTTTGCCTTTTGTAGTTTCTTCTCAAAAGGTAAAGTCTATCATTTAGCACAATATGCCATGATATCACAAAGTTTTATTCAATGGTCGTCTACAATATTGCAAACTTTATGAAGAACTGCAGAAGTGTAACTTGATGTTCCTGCGCACAAAGGCAGCTACTTTCCATGTACCATTTATAATACTGCTGACTTATTACATGCTAGATGGACCATTAGACCCACCTCAGGCATCAGGGCCCAAGAGGAATTGCTAAATATTTCGCCTATAGCTGCTCAATTGGCAGATGGCACTTCTTATGTCGATGATCAGAGGCTTTTTGCAATTAATATTCTTGGTTTAGTGCTTTGCAAAAGTATCCAAATACAGAAATGGAGTACTCAAGGAAGAAAGTTGTATAGAAGAGTTGTATATCATCAGGAAAGGTGAATGTGTGAGCTGGCAAGTGTGTGCTGTGATCTAAAGTGTGTTTTGTTTTAAGTGTATGATTTGAAATTAGGCGATATTACATTTAAAAACCTTTAGAAGGTATTGACTTATATTTATTCACTCTTTACTTCCTATTTTTCACTTGCATAAATTACTTTATACACCATCCCTATTAATTAAAATGTGCTCCATGATTGACAATGTCGTCCACTGTATATCTTGTGTCACATATGCAGTTCTTGAACAGCTGTTTGAGGGTCTATACTGCTTGGCGAGATAGATGTGCATGTTGCACCCTTGGAAGCCCAGATACTGGATCTAAATGAGCAACTTGCAACAATAACAACCATTGATAAAGTGAGAAGGAGTTTGCTGGCTGGGTAGGATGCGGGGGGTGGAGGGTAGCATAGAAGTCCAGGATGATGAGACAGTTAGTGAAATAAATAGAGCAATATATGTCTGTAGCTCCCAATAATAAAAACTCATTTACAGCGTTTCATTTTAAAAGAGAATTTAAGTGCACTTGGCAAAAATGAATAGGGCCAAAAGGTGGGAAAAAATGGCAAAACAATGTTTTTTTTAATAGGTTTAAAGCTGGGTTTACATGCTGTGGCAGCTACATGCGGCTGCAGCCCAGACCATACTTGGTGCCCAATACTTGCATTATTATTCCGGTAATACTGCCCTTTTACTGGCAAAACCACGTGGCTATTGGTCACTGTGGGTTCGCGGGGGGTTCGGTTACATATAGCTGATACAGCGGGTAAATTGAGGGGGTCTTCAGTTACAGGAGTGCAACTGATTTGGATCAGGTTTTTACTTAATAAGTGATTTTAAGATGCTTGTGAAGCTCATCCTATTATTTGAAGATTCAAAAAAGATAATTAACTCTTGTCCATTCCAATCAGTCCAGTAGCATTAAAACCACTGACAGACAAAGTAATATTGTACGCATATACACTGTAACATGCGTTATTTACCTTATGAATGACTGGCAGATGTACAGTGTGGACTGAGTCATGGAAATGAGGTTCAGACACAGGTGACTTATAATACAAAAACAGTCTTTACTGAACATGACCATACTGAAGGGATCTTCCGCCAAGACCATCACAATCAATTCATCTCAACTCATGAGAGGAACGTAGCTTCAGCATTGTACAACAGTTTGAAGCACAATTTCAATCTTCCCTGCTACAGGGGTACAAATGTGGCAGTGCTAACACATCTTATGTTAGCACACTACAGAGATATGGTGGCACAGCTATGCTATTTATATAGTGCAGCCGCCATTCAAAGTGAATGACAAACGCCATGCTACACAAATAGCTTAGCTGCACCAGCCTGTCTGGGCAATTAACGTAGCATGCCAATCAGCAAGGTTGGCACAGCTACATCTGTATCTTAGCTTAATTTAGTCCAGGTTAACCTTTTCCAATCCAATTTTGGATTCAGGGTTTCTTAAAGGGCTTTCTCTTTTTGCTGTTATATAACGGTGCCATCTACTGGCTAAAGCCAGTGTTTGTGCTCCAAAGAGGCTCCGACAGCGGAGTGGCTGGCAATAGATGGTAAGAATACCCTGTTGGACGTCTTCTTGCATTGGAGCTGTACAAGCTTCAATCAGAATGTAGGAAGACATCAGACAGTAGATTGGAAAGGGTTAATCCAAAAGTGCCTCGTAAGGCCTGATCTAAAGCACAGGATCTACCTCCCAGGCAGTTACAAAACTAAGAGTAATTTCCAGCACTATATCTCTATACTCTGTGCCGGGCTTGTGTTTACAGGCGCGGCAGTTAACCTGTTGATGGGACATCACAGACCTCAGATCACAGATCTCAGTACTTGAACGCTAAGGTCTGTGATTGGCTGCAACAGCCTGTGACTTCCCTTTACAGATTCCCTGTAACCACCCAACACAGAGTATGGGGTGTGTCGCTGGACATTTGGGGGCCAGGAAACGTGAGTATGGACTTTTTTATTCTGTTTGGCCATGACAAGCAACCCCTTTAGTAGATATCTCCCTATCTGTCTTATGACCTCATATTTGCATTTTTAAATCTACAGTTGTGAAATATCTTTTTAGGTTGAACATAATTGGTTATACAGCTTACTGAAAGTCCAAGTTCAATTTATAATATAATAAACATTTTCTAAACTGCATACATCATTAGGCCTTAGTCAGACGGGTGGTTTTTCGTGCGATTTGCACATGCGCATGCGTCCGGCGATTTTTTAAAGCCATTGCTTTGCAATGGTATCGGACACATGAGCGCTTTTTATGTGCTCATACGATAAATTATAGAACAGAAATCGCAGATCGCACCTATCTGCGATCTGCGATTCCTGTTCTCTTCTCTATATGCGCTCAATGGGGCCGGCAGCAGCAGCGCCGACCCCATTGAGAACATACAGAAGACAAATCATTCTCCTCTGCCATAGCTGTAACAGCTGTGGCAGAGAAGAACGATGTTTGCCCATTGAATTCATGAATGGGTGTGAGTCAGACCTGCCTCTGATTGGCTCAGCGCTGAGCCAATCAGGGGGCAGGTCTGACTCACACCCCCTTCACACCCACTGCAGGCCGACCACGCGGAACTCCGGCTGCCGGGAGCAGGTGAGTATATATATTTTTTTTATTTTAACACTTTTCTGGATGAATTGCAGGGAAGGGCTTATATATTTAAGCCCTTCCCGACAATTCATCCCCCACTCGCCCGCAGCGCATTGCTTTCAATGGAGCCGGCTGTATTGCCGGCTCCATTGAATGCAATGCGCTGGACAGCTCCGGCCCGTTTCTAATGAAATGCGGCTAGGAGCAGATTTTCGGGCGATTTTCAGGCACCGGTCACGCGATTTCCGGATGCGCATCCGTCATGCGATCCGCAAATCGCGCGAAAAAACGCCTGTCTGACTAAGGCCTTAGACTGTATGCACATCAGCTGTCGATGCCTATAGTAGCTTCTTACATTGACCTGCTATGCACATTTAGTCTTCACATGGCCTAAAAAATAGCAAATAAATATTTCATTATACATTGCTACTTCTTAACTATCTTTCACCAGCAAAAGATTTTCAAAGACTTTATAATTGACCTCTTTATCTGCTCATGCCTCCCATCCATAATACCAATCTGTTCATCAGACTGCTGCGGAAACTCAAACATCTTTAAAAATATTATAGCAAGCAAAAATGGAATTATTCATATGCTTTTTGGCAGCAGCAGTATTAATGAACTTTTAGCACTAAAATGAACAGTCCTGGAACAGAGAGGGAGCACAAATTAAAATAATTCAGATTTTCTAAAGGCTGCACACGTTTCTTATATTTCTGATCCTTGGTAAATAACATTTCTTTTTCCCCCAAAGTGATTAGTAAGTCATTACTGCTGTAATAAAAAATATTCAACTTATGAAAAAAATAGCATGAGTTCTTAGCATATAAACATATCATTAAAAATATGGGTATAGCTATAGGGAGTGAGTAATAGTTGCCGCACCAGGGCCATGAAGCCTGCATGGTTCCAAAACCAACTCTAACATCAAAGAAAATATCAGTATTTTAAACTGGAGGAAGGGCTATTTTACAGACTTGGATCCAGGAGTTACACCTCTTATTTAAAGATAATGAATGGTCAGATAATGAGCAGATAATGACATATAATTGAAATAGTTCTCTTTTTATTACAAATATATAAATATGAAAAAGAAATCTTGCAATGTTGCAATTTCCACATTGGATGCTAGTGCAGGCACAATAGACTCTGTGCTTTCTACGTATAGCTCATTTTTTAGCTTTTCAGTATACACTGGGAATAAATGAGCAGAGTCATCTCATTAATATTAGAGCATAAGCAAGACAGCTCTGTCCTGCTGGTGGGCAAAATAAAGTAGGATAGCAACACTACACATACAGATAAGGCTCTATATGCATCTCTCTTGTCACTTTCTGGTCCCCAATGGTCCTTTTACACTGAAAGAGCCGTCGGGTAAATAATGCCTGACAGCTCATCCCAGTGATGCTTGCTCCTGTGCTGTTACATAGGAGTAATCACTGGCATCACCTGCAGAGTTGTCGGAATTCATACAGAGCACATCGGAGAGCGTTCTCTTGTCTCCACTCACAGTATGCAGACTGAAGTTTCTTGCATAAAAGAAATAGCCTCTATAGTCTTGTCCAACTGCACCAACGAAAAAGTGCTGGCAGTCCAAAATGGAATATTCGATTTCTTTATATTCAAATGGAACATTTGGCTGATAATCATCCCTCAATTAACTAGCCTACAAATCCCTTGACATACCACCCTTCCAAGTATCTCCATGTCTTAAATAGCCCTCCTTTCCCTAATAGATCCTTTTGCTATAAGGTAAAAGCCTTCAAGTGGAACACACAAGTTTCAAGTTTCTGGTTCATAGTTGATATCTAGTACTCAAGTGAAGAACTACATTAACCTGGCAACTATTTTCTTTTGTAAGAAGGAACATTAGTTTCATTACTATTCCACAACGCATTGCATGTTTAAAATATTTATGTCACATAGGGATCTGAATGATTCTAAATAGAGATGAGCGAGCATACTCGCTAAGGCAAACTACTCGAGCGAGTAGTGCCTTATGCGAGTAACTGCCCGCTTGTCTCTAAAGATTCGGGTGCCGGCAGGGGAGAGCGGTGAGTTGTGGGAGCAAGGGAGAGAGAGTGAGAGAGAGATCTCCCCCCCGTTCCTCCCCGTTCTCCCCCGCCGCTCCCCGTCCCCCTGAATCTTTAGAGATGAGCGGGCAAGTACTCGCATAAGGCACTACTCGCTTGAGTAGTTTGCCTTAGAGAGTATACTCACTCACCTCTAATTCTGAATGATATTGTCCTGTGTAAAAGGGCCATAAGGCAGCTATACTTCTACCATCCCTACCATTAGAGATGACAAAGGGAGTCTTATAGGCCATGCAATATTCCCTGGAAAAAAGAATACAAAATTGAACTAATGAGGATCAAGAACCTCGAAACATTGTCTGTAGATGAATGTCTTTTCCTAATTGAGAAGACTCTAAAATAGCTTGTATCCTAAAATATTAATTATAGTGAAGCTATCTTTAAACAGATGACACTGCAAAGGCATTTTTGCATTCCCCATTTCCATTTCTGAAGCCTAGAATAGTCTATAACAGCTCTCTGTCAATTGACTGCTATTTATTTCAGCTACCATAAGGCACATTGCAGGATATAGACATTATATAACTAGCGGGGCTGTTAATCCGGGTCTTGGAGTAAGGTAGGAACTTTCAAATGTTGATCCAGAGATTATTTTGACTGCCATTTCGGAATCTGAAGTAATTTTGCCTCCAAATGGGGTAAATTTGCTTCTGCCTCACTGTTTTTTTTGCCTTTTTCTGGATCAACAAGGCAGGGTGTAAACAGGCTGAACTGGATGGACATTTGTCTTTTTTCAGCCTTGCACGTTATGTTACAACACCCTGCTGTACTGCCTATACAAACAGTATAGGAGGGAAGGGTGCGTCTCCAATATGGCTGTCTCCTGTAAAGATTTTTCCGGGCAAAACCTGTGGATGACCTATTCTCAGGATAGGTCATCAATAGTTAATCGCCAGGGACCCGGTGCACGGAATCCCCAGGGATGACCTGAGGGCCGGACATAGGAGAAGGGAGAGAAAGTAACCTAGCTGGCTTAATTCCCATTGAAATCAATGGAAGCTGAAGCCAGCCATTACACTTCTGGCATTTCCACCTCCAACACTGAGTATAGTCATAGAAATATAATAGCTGCTTCAGATCTAATTGATTTCAATGGGAGTGAAGCCAGCTAGGGCACTTCATCTCCCATTCCCTATGACACACATCCGGCTGGCTGCACCGAAATCTAGCTGGGTGATCAGCTCATCTTTGGGGATCCCAAGTGGCGGATTCTTGAAGATTAACTATTGATGACCTATCTTGGGGATAGTTTTTGCCTGGAAAACCCCTTTAAGAATAGACAGTAAATAGCATTAATATTAAGAAAAAGAATAAAAATGATTATATCTCTTCTACAGTTCTATGTTTAATTAATGAAACTAAAATGAAATACATAAAACATTCACTTTTATATATGCAATGTACATACAATTACTGTATGTGCAGTATTTGATATTTCTTCATTCAAGTATTTCCATCCTTATGGCTTTAATATAGACATAAAATATTTATAATGCCATGTATTAAAGTAAAAGCCAATAGTGGAAAGGTACAATTACCAAAACACCATTTTTCTTAATCTGCTGAAGACTGGAATGGTGTTTCACAGAAAAATTAAATGTATTGAAATCTATGCCAAATTCTGAAGCTGTTGGCAACTCGAAATAGAGCCTAGGCTTAATTCAATAAAAACACACCTTTAGAAATCCAAGTCCCTGCTTTTCTCATCACTGAAGGTCACAGAATAAACTTCAATATGTTTACCAGAACCATCTATCCTAATCTAACAAAAAGCAATAGAAAAACAAAGTGTCGGCATATTGTGCTGCAAGCTAAAGATAATAATTTGCTTCATTTGTTCTTTTTTGAATGTATTAAAAACTCCACCAGTAATAGGCTTCGAGCTGTCTAAACTGCAAGGCCCACCTTAATGATTAGTTATTGCATTAGCACTTTCATTTGAGAACGCATAAAAGCATACTGTATGAGGCAGCAGCAAATAGCTATATTAAAATTGCTGACACAAAGTGCAGGTAATTTTGTATAACCTCTGCTTTGAGTTATTAAATAGAAATGTAGTTTGTACTGTGTTATGCATTATTTTTGTACGGTTTAGGCGGTAAAATGGTTTACTTGTAATAATTTTGTTTCAGTGTAATTCAGTTTTGTAGGAAAAAGTAAGATATTTTAATAAGAAAGTCAATGAATAGCTCAGCTTAATAAGTGTCTACTAATGCAACAGAATTTGTCAGATAGGCTTTAGACCAAGTTACTCAGATTAACCACTTGATGACTATGCACCATAAATGTTCAGTGCTTTAACCCCCATAATTGTAAATGTAGGGTGAGGGTTTAACTCTTTCCCTATCTTTTTCCGTAATAGTACATCGCAGCTTGTATATGTTTAGCATGAGTCATTATTCCACTATGGCGCAATGATGGTGCAGGCTCAGGAGCTGTGCCTGTGCAATCCCTTGTGGGTGTCAGGTATATATATATATATATAGCTGGCACCGAGCACTAATGATTTGGATGGAAGATAACTCTGATCTTGGCTGTTTAATTCATTAGATACCATGGTTAATGCTAACTGCAGCAGTTAAATGGTTAACAGAGGGAAAGGGATCCATCTGTCACTGCAGTTGTCCTCCACAATACAATTGCAGAGGGCCAATGGCCTGCCATGGCAGCTGGAGACTTAACAGTAGCCCTACAGGACTGCTATGGCTGTTATTTAAAAAAAAACAAAACATTAAAATAATACACTGAAATACAGTAGTACTGAAATATATTATACCCATTGTCAAAAAAAATCAAACACCTAGAAGGAGTTTTCGGAATTGAATGAAACTTTCTATGTGACATTGTAACACTGATATGAGTAAGTGATTAAAATATTAGAGCAAAAGACTAATTTATTGCGAAAAACTGAACACTTGAAAGAGAGGCTCTAGTACCCTGTTGGGCCACCTATAGCTTGGATGCAAGATGTTATACAGACAGGCATGGAGGCGTATATGTTATGTATGGTATCCTGCAGCATATTGGTCCACATTTGCTGTTACTGGGCCTATGTATGGTATAAACTCATAAGCTGTCGAAGTTGCGTCCCAGATAGTCCCATGCATGTTCTATGGTGCAATATATCTGGGAACCGGGCTGGCCATGGAACTGTGGCAATGTTGTGGAAGCATTCCTGTGACACCTTTGCTGTGTGCGGCTGAGGATTATCCTGCTGGAAGGCGCCTCTTGAAAGCCTTGCCATGAGAGGCCACACATGTGGCTGCAAGATATTCTGAACATATTGATGAGTGGCCATTGTCCCTTGTACTACTACTAGGAGTGACTGACAGTTGTATGTGATCACCCCCTAGACCATCATATAGTGCAGGGGACAGTGTGCTGCTCCACAGCAAAGGAAGGATTGAGGCGCTCCCTCCTAAGTCTCTAGACATAAACACAGATGTCATCAGTGCCCAATTTAAACCAGGATTTGTCAGTGAAGATAACCTGGTTCCCCTCCATAGCTGTCCAGTTTCATTATTCATTACACCACTGCAAACAAAGGCAATGGTGGGTGAGTGTCAAAGGCAATACATGTAATGGGACATCATGAGACCTTCAGCCAAGCACCTTGAAATGGTTCTACCAGACACAGGGGCCAGCAATGATGGTGACACCTGCCTCTGGCTGGTGGAAAATAAAACAGATAGAGCTGTTCGTGCATGTCAGACAATTCTCTCTACTGGTGGTCTATCGAGGGTGTCCTAAGCCTGCTCACCTTCTGTACATGTCCTCATGCATCCACTGGTTCTAACACCTCCTAAAGGTCCATTCAGAATGGCCCAGGTGGTGGGCAATTCCTCAAAGTGACCATCCAACTTCCCGCATTCCAAACTCTGTTAACTGGATAAA
Source organism: Eleutherodactylus coqui (assembly GCF_035609145.1). Taxonomy (NCBI): domain Eukaryota; kingdom Metazoa; phylum Chordata; class Amphibia; order Anura; family Eleutherodactylidae; genus Eleutherodactylus; species Eleutherodactylus coqui. Next base: position 118,351,963 of record NC_089843.1, on the reverse strand, counting down.
ATCTCTTCTCTTTATCGTGGAGAGGTCTAGTGGTCTACATGCTCTACACAAGCGGAAAAAGAGGTCCACTACACACAAGTAGCCTTTTTATAGGCCATGGGTGGATTCCATTTTAAGGCTTCAGCTGGTAAGACCATTCATCTAATCATGTCACAAATCTGATCATTTGCATACTTGTCTGAGCTGTAACTGCATGTTGAGTTTTGCAGCAAAATGACAACTCCTAGTTACTTGATTTTTTTGACAATGAATGTTCAAGCCCCCTAACTGGGACATAGAAAAATGAAAAAGAAAAATATCCAAGTAAAAAAAAACTGTTTTTGCACCTTTTTTTTGCTTAAAAACGTTGTATTTCTGTATCCATAACAATTTGTAAAATAAAAGAAAAAGCATTATTTATCCTGCACAGTGAATGCTGTTAAAAAATAAAAAAATACAAAATACAGTTTTTGTTCAATAGGCAAAAAATAACATGCCTTAATCAGCTGTTAACAGGGATAAGGGTTTGGAAGAGATTAAAGAGTTTGGAGGTGAGAAGATTTTGAGGAGGATTTCAGAAGGACAGGCATAAATAAATTGATAGTGGAAAGGAGATTCACAAGGAAGAAAAGGAATAGCTAATTCCTTATGGGCATTCGGTCAGCAAGTTCATTCTGACCGAACCACAGGCAAAACGAACTTGGGACAGATATTCTTATTGCCCTCGTGTATATGTTATTCTGAAATGCTGCGGCATTTATTCAAGTAAACACACTCTAATGTTTGACTTGCAACTAAGCTCTAAGTCACAAAGGCTGGCTTTTCTTCACCCATTATGTGGAGTGCCAGCTCACTTCTCTTTTGTGTATAGGAAAAGAGTTATCAATCTACATGCTGCAGGTGAGGAGAAGTCACCACGGAAGAGGCTGCGAGCGCAGATTGACGCTTTTCCATATCTTTTTGGAGCTGCCTATATCCTTCCAAAATATGGAATTCCGTGTTCCGTCTCTTGAAATCACTTTCTCCTTCACCCTAGAAAATAAACCTGAGCCTAGCCATTTTGCTGCTAAGCATTGATAAATTCCCATTGTAACTCAGAATTATCACATGCCCCATATTACACACTTACAGCCTCACTATAGCACAAAACTGGAAAAGCAACAAAATATCTTCCATATAGGATATTACATTAATAGTTTTAAACAACTGCCTATAAAAAAAATGCTAGCAATTCAAGATGGAAAACTAAACGCCTTAATTGCCAAATGGAACGTATGGCTCACACAATATCCCCTACCAATTTAATGTACAGCTTCTTTCCCTCAACCCTCTCCGCCAAGTCTCAGGGCTCGATGATTGTCAAAATGGTACTTGATGGTTACTGAGTTATTACTTGTTTCTAAATATTAAGAGTGTTATTAACAAAACAATTTGTGCATTATAGGTAACAGTTAAATTCATGAAGAAATTTTGTATTTAGGGACCAACTTTTGTCCAATACTGTACCCATTATATCTCTTAATTTATAGATATGTTCGCAATCACAACCACACTCTTATGTTAACCAAAATCTTAATAAAAATTATTGAAAAAGAAGTCAGCATGGCCCGCTTCCTTGACTCAGAGCTCCATTCGCTAGTCAGACTTCATATTGTTTTTTTCTGAAATGCCACAGTGTTTTAGAGTAAAACGTACAATTGTGTACTGTACATACCTGTCCCGGCTTTATGCTGCCCATGGTTTAGACAGCATAAACCTGGTGACAGAATCTTTAAAAACTCTGAGCTCTTATAAATTCCATGGGATTATAACAAAAATTACTACTATCTCAGCTGTTGAAGATTTAAATCAATTATAAACTACAAGTTGTGTTGATATGGAGCTTATGATAATGGAGTCAGTTTCATGTTTCAGAAGTCTGGAGTTGCCAAATTACTGAAAGATAAACTGTTGGGTTACTGTAGATCTATTACATTTTCTGTATCCTCTAGCCAAGTTTCTAGATTAAGAGTTTCTGAGACTACTGAGAAACTACTTGTAGTTTAGCATCTCAGCAATGTAAGGGCAGGTTGAATGCTTTGAAGCTACCATACAAAAGCATCAAGCTTTCAAAATTTTTGGCAAGCTTAGTTTAGAAATCTAACCTATTGATGTTTACCATTCTCAAATTGTGGGACGGGGTACCATTTTGAAAATCCATCTTTGACTCATCAGTAAATTCATGTTCCTTTACAGTAGTTTCCATTATGAGTAGCATGGGAATACATTGCCTAATACATTTGTCTGCTTGAATATATGTGCAAGCTCTGTCTTGCAGCTGTAAAGATTCTTTACAGTTACAATACAGAGTTTGCCCAAAGAGGATGGAAAGTTCTTTAAGAGCATCATACATTAGAGCAAAAGCTTTTAAAATGTAATTGAAGGGGTTGTGCAAACATACAGAACCCCTTTCAGAATGTGGGGCCTGGGTGAACAATGGATTAGCCTGGTCTAGCGGCTCAAAGAACATCACCAAACCAGAGATTAGAGCTGCAGAAAGTTCATTTGCATATTCCCTGTGCAGTCTGGGAAGAGTGAAGAATCACTGTAAATGGGAAGATTGTTGGGATTAGCCTGGTCTAGCTGCATGGAGGACATTGCCAGACCAGAGATTATAGCTGCAGGAAGTTAATTTGCATCTTCGCTGTGCATTCTGGGAAGCGTGAAGAATCACTATAAATGGGCAGATTATCAGGATTAGCCGGGTCTAGCTGCTTAGAGGACATCGCCAGACTAGAGATCTCTTGTTCACTTAGTAATATTTTCTCTATCAGTATTAACTTCACTACAATTCTTGACTTTTAGAAGTTTGAAAGTGGACATCATTTCACAAAATGGAAAAGGAGAGGAGCCATATGGTGAGCTGCAACATATGCTATATGTTTACAAACCTACCAGAGGAAAAGCCAAACTTCACCTGCCAGAAATGCAAGCTTGTGTCTCTACTGGAGGAAAAGTTGCAAAGTCAGCTACATTAAAACGTATTAAGAAAGGTGAGGATTTCCTTGACAGAGTAGAAGAAAGTCTTCAAAATGTTGAAGGAAAAAAATGTCCAGTGTACCTGCAGAAGCAGAGGAATTGAAGCATGTGGCCCAAAGCAGGAGGATCAGGAGTCAGCCAGCACCCATACTGCTCGGGAACCAGGGGGGCCTGGTAATAGTTCCTGAGCAGAAGAAGAAAGAGGTACAGCAAGAAATGACTCTACCCACAAAGAACAGAGCAGGTGAGAAAGAGGTACAGCAAGAAATGACTACCCACAAAGAACAGAGCAGAGGAGAAAGAGGTACAGCAAGAAACCACTACCCACAAAGAACAGAAAGGAGGAGAAAGAGGTACAGTAAGAAATGACTCTACCCACAAAGAACTGTGTAGTAAGCACACAGAGTCATCTTGAATGGAGAAAAAGAAGTGTTGTGAAGAAGAAGAAAAGGAAAGTGGTGATTGTGGGGGATTCCCAATTGAGAGGAGCAGAGGCCACTGTCTGCAGACCTGACAGCTCACGAGAGGTGTGCTGTCTTCCAGGTGCACAAATCAAAGATGTGTCTGATAGGCTGTCAAGAATTTTCAGTCCTACAGAACACCACCCATTCCTACTAATACATGTAGGGACAAATGACACTGCAAAAAAGAAAAATAGAAGTGGAGAAGAGCTGCTGCCGTTAAAAATATTTTTCATACTTTATTAAATAAAAAGCATACAGCTCACAGGTCCACGCTGAACGCGTTTCGGCTACAGTAGCCTTTGTCAACTGCAAAAAAGGACCTTGCAACTATCTGCAGAGACTTTGAAGCCCTTGGAAAGAAGGTGAAGGAACTAGGAGCACAGGTGATCTTCTCATCCATCCTCCCAGTGGATGGCCATGGAATAAGAAGATGGGACAGGATTCTAAAGGTGAACAACTGGCTACGTAGATGGTGCCGTCAGCAAAGATTTGGATTTCTAGATCATGGAGTCAATCTATATGATGGACTGCTTGCTAGAGATGGGTTGCACCTTACAAAAACAGGTAAGCATATATTTGGTGGACACCTTGCTTCAGTCATTAGGAGAGCTTTAAACTAGAACAATATGGGAAGGGAAGTGAAAGGCAAGGTAAAAATATACAGCTAATTAATACATTTGAGAACCTTGCCATTAGAAGTGGAAAGAAAGAGCAAAGACAAAAAAATTCAGAAGGAAAGTAGAGCAGCCAGAGACACCGATCACAAACTAAAATGTTTCTACACAAATGTATGGAGCAAGGGAAACAAATATGGAAAATTGGAGCTCCTAACACAGGAAGAGAAATATGATGTCATAGGCATAACAGGAAATCGGTGGATTGATACACATAATTGGGATACAACATATTTATAAGAAATAGACTTTAAAAAAAGGGGAGGAGGTGTTGCGTGATTCAAGCTTCCACCAAGATTCAAGCTTCAGAGCATGGTAGTTCTGTAGAAACTGTTTGGGTATGAATACAGGAGAGAACAACAGAAAGGACATCATTGTAGGCATTTACTATAGACCACCTGGACAAGCAGAATATATTGATGAACTTTTTCTACATCAGATGGCCAAGCTCTCAAAAAAGCATGACATAGTAATTGTGGGAGATTTTAACTATCCAGACATTTGTTGGGAATCTCTCTCAGGTAAAAGTAATGGATTCAACAAATTTTTATCCGCTCTTACTGACAACTTTATCTTCCAAAAGGTAGAAGAGAAAACAAGAGGTACTGCTATCTTGGACCTAATTCTTACCAACAGGGAGGGAATGGTTAAGGAAGTAACAGTGGCTGGGCCCTAAGAAGGCAGTGATCATGCTATCCTTGAATTTTGGATAAAAAGAGGAGGAAGACTTGAGAAAACTCAGACCTCAAGGTTGGATTTCAGAAAGGCAGATTTTAATGAACTCAGAAAATAAATAGGAAGAATCCAATGGCTGGATGTGCTAAAGACAGAAATGTCCAAGAAGGTTGGGAAACAATGTGAAATGAGATTCTCAAAGCACAAGCGTTAACAATCCCTAAAAGAAGGAAGAATTTGAAGCATTTAAAGAGACCAGGATGGATGAACACAGAACTTGCAAACATGTTAAAGGCAAAAGAAAAACATGTTTATCAAATGGAAAGAAGGGGGAATATCTAAAGAAACATATAATGCAGTCTGCAGAAACTGTAGGGCAAGTGTCAGAAAAGCTAAAGTTAATAATTAGAGATGAGTGAGCGTACTCGCTAAGGGCAATTACTCGAGCGAGTATTGCCTTTTGCGAGTACCTGCCCGCTCATCTCAAAAGATTCGGGTGCCGGCGGGGAGGAACGGGGGGTAGATCTCTCTCTCTTCCCCCCGCTCCCCACTGCTCACTCCCGCAACTCACCGCTCACCCCCTCTGGCACCCGAATCTTTTGAGACGAGCGAGCAGGTACTTGCAAAAGGCAATACTCGCTTGAGTACTTGCCCTTAACGAGTACGCTCGCTCATCTCTACTAATAATGAATTGAGGCTTGCAACAAAGACTAAAAGCAATAAAAAAGGATTTTAGGGTTATGTCAAAAGCAAAAGAAAAGTCAAAGATGCTATTGGATGCTTACATGATTAAAAACGGTGAATTGGTTAAGAATGATGTGTAGAAGGCCGAACTTTTAAATTCCTATTTTTAAATTCCCTTTCTGTTTTCTCTCAGAAAGTAGATGCAACATCAACTGATCTTCCCTGTGTTATTGGAGGAATTAAAGAATGCAGGCTATCTATAAGCAGAGAGCTGATGAGGGAACACTTAGCTAATGTAAATAAATTCAAGTCTCAAGGTCCAGATGAATTACATCCTAGGATACTAAAGGAAGCAGCAGAGGTAATTGCTGAATCACTTGCCATAATCTTTGAAAATTCCTGGAGAACAGGAGAAGTCCCAGAAGATTGGGAAAGGACATATGTTGTCCCAATCTTCAAAAAAGGGATGAAGGTGAATCCAGGAAACTACAGGCCTGTAAGCCTGACTTCTATACCAGGAAAGATCTTAAACAGCATATATGCAAGTGCTTGGATAAAAATTGATTAATTAACCAGAGCCAGCATGGGTTTGTAACAAACAAGTCATGCCAGACGATTCTAATTTCCTTCTATGACAGAATCACCAACTGCGCTGATTAGAGAAATACAGTGGATATAGTATATGTATAGCATTTGACAAAGTATCTCATAGCTTACTTATTGAAAAAATAAACAAATATGGGATTAACAAGGCAACTGTTAGGTGGATTCACAACTGGCTGAGTGATGGTACTCAGAAAAGCTTATGAATAGCTGCACATCCAAGTAGAAGAATGTATGAAGTGGGTACCACAAGGCTCTGTCCTAGGCCCAGTGTTGTTCAACATTTTCATAAATAATCTGGAGGAGGAGATTGATGGAAAATTGATCAAATTTGCTGACAACACAAAGCTAGGAAGGATAGCTAACGCTTGGCGTCTTAAATCTTGTAAGCCTCTGTAAAGTGTCTGTATCAACAAAGATAGGGTAATAAGTATTCCATACAGCCTGCACTATTGTAAAGCTGTTCAATACACATTGAATGTCTAAAATATTATCAACGTTTGTCAACTGAACACTCAAAAAAGCAGCAATTGTTTGAACCTTCATGCTATTTTTGGTGATTGTTGTAAACGCTGAAAATGCTTTCCCTAAAAGCCTTAAAATGATTTTTCCTGTTCATTTCTAAATAATATCATTATGTATGATACTCTTGAAGCATTCCGCTATCCATCCTTTCTGTGCATAGCAGAACTGTGATTTAAGCAATATCAGATTATGAATGAATGCTGATACAGGTTTTCCTTCTGAAATTCTGCAAAACCAGACGTTTTCCCAACCAAGATACTTACTCCGTTAGGTTCAAAACCAACGAGGGTTTTTTTTCAAATACTGATCGGATAGGCCATAGGAATGTATACATTTTAGAAGCGTGCTAAGTAATTATTCCTGCCCTCTGATTTTTCCAAGGAATCCAACAAAATCATTTCTGGGCTATCTCCAATGTGGTATTTAAGTGATGCTGTTGAAAGTGTTTCAGACTCATCAAAACTGCAATCTAGTTTTCTTTACTAGGTTTCGGGAAAGTTTCCTCTTAAAATCACTTGTATATTTAATTTCCTTAGTTCTGTGACATGAGTGAAGGGTAAGCCCCTTATCAATACTATCAATAGCATTTATGATTTGTAATTGAACTAAATCTTCAAGATCTAAGTAAGGATGACTGTTTTGGGCCAAAAAAAAAGAGAATTAAAAATTCCAATTGTCTTCTCTGCATGTACTGAACTTTGCCTTGATGTAAGATTTTCTAATGTCTCCCTTCTGTGCTTCTTTTAAGACTTTACCAGCTTTCAGATGTGCAGATGATGATTTATGAACGCTACTTTTAGTTTGTAAAGATTTCAGTTGTTGGATCCTATCTATGCCATTTAAAACTCACTTTGCAGTTAATCCACTCAGTATTAAGAAACAACCCTGGAATGTATGAGGGCCTAGATGTGTAAAGACATACATGCTTTGCACCCCAAGTAACTATTCTTAGAAATTGGCCAGTTGTTCTTTTCTTTACGCTTTAGCCATTGATCTTCTGACCAAACCTGTGAAAATTCCGTATTCACAATTTCTATACTGTCTTAGTTAAGTTGGCTAGCATGTAACAAGTTTGAGCTGTTGTCTGTCTCAATGAGGTCTATAGTAGTAGTGTTATCATCATATAATACTTGCATTTATACTTGAATTATCTGTTTGTGGATCTGATGTTGATTGCACCACATATACAGAATCACATTTCATTAGCTGCAGCAATAATACTGTCAGTGCTATATTCATTGGCATGTTTTTTTTTTATTTGCCTCGACTTCTGACATTTTTGCACTTGTATGCAAACTTTTAAAATGTTGTCCAAGTAAATATAAAGTCCAGCACTCTGGATATATACGAAATAAAAAAATTTGTCAACATACTGCTGACTCTTTTCAAGTCTGTTATGGCTCTCACTCAATGCTAGCTATGATAATAAAAAATCTTTTAAACTTTTTTTTAAAAGATTTTTTATCATTGCCATCTAGCTATGAGTGAGGGCTGTAACAGCCTTGAATAGAGTCAGCAAAATTCTCCTTCTAACTTATTAGGCTGGATTCACACAGGGCAGATTTGCCGCGGTTCTGCCGCAGCAGATCCGCCCGCGGCAAAACCGCCCGCGGCCGCTAATCTCGGGATTAGCCAGCCTTGTGGACGAGGTTTCTCAGAAACCTCGTCCACACGGGACGGCTAATCCGCTGCGGTAAATCCGGTTGAAAACGGAAAAGCATGCGGCCGGACCGCTTCAAAGCCGCCGCGGCTTAAACTGCGGTGGTTCTCTTGGCGGAAATCTTGCGGTTTTTGCTGCGGCCAAACCGCGAGATTTCCGACGAAAATACGCCCCGTGTGAACCCAGCCTTAAGGATGCAACCCTTTCTTCAATTTTTTTTTCGTTTTTTCCTCCTCGCTCATAATTCTTTTATCAGTCCATCGACGTAACTGTCTGAGGGCTTATTTTTTGCAGCTTGAGTTGCATTTTCCATCAGTACTATTTGATGTACCATATAATGTACACAAAAACGTTTGAAAATTTCTAAGTGGAGTGAAATGAACCCCCCTCCCTAAATTCTGCCATATTGGGTGAAGGGGGGTGGGGGGCTTGTTTTTAGGGCATACACACTACATCAAAGATAACAGGATAACTTCATTGTAAGGCTCAGTACAATTAGGACAATACCAAATTAATATTTTTATTTTGCTGTCCTACTTAATATTATAAATATAATTTGTGTAAGCGCACTTTACACAACAAATGACTAAGTCACGTCTTTGTGATTAATAAAAATTGACAGTTATTCTGTGCATAAAAACTGCACAATCTCACACAAAAAGTACCGCAGTGTGATAATATAAATATATAGTTATTATGTGCACAAAATGACACTATTTCAAATAAAAATGACCAAAGTGTGACAATATAAATTGACCATTATCAGGACTGATGTATAGCACAGATAACTCGTCTGGCCTGGTGACCCCCCAACAGTAATTCAGGGACCATAAACCTCTCACTCCCTTATCAGTGTCTCGTTAAAAACGTTTCTGTTTCTGTTGCAGTATTCCTTGAAGTGCAAACCAATCACATCCACGTCTGTGCCTTGTCATAAGTATGTGTAAGTCTCTCTGTAGGCTATATCCCGCAGCACTCATGTGGTATGCAATTATTCAGCAGAGGTATCCAATCTTGCCAAGCCACATCAGAGTCTATGGACCTCCAGTCCTCACTACTGTCCAAGAAGTTATAAAAAGTGGCAGCATCAATGGTGTATTCAATAAAGCAAGTTTTTATTGCTCCATGTTTAAAAAGATACAGGCAACATTTCAACTACTGGAGTCTTTCACAAGCCAGACCACATATCACCTTATCACACTTTAAATAACAGATTACACACTAGACAACAACAATCATAGACATGTGACCACCCCCCACATTGATGATACATAATCCCCTTCACCTGAGACAAATCGCAATATCATACAAACAAAAGGTGCAGTACATTGCCCGGTCGCCAACTCCATGCCATATTGCTCCTAAACGGCATCTCCATGTGCCACTATGCCTGTGCTGATCACATGATCTGAAGTATACATACAGAGAGCTAGAGTGTTCAAAATACGGAGTGACTGCGCATGCACAGCTGGTATTAATGCACGCCAGATATCATCAAGAACTCGGGATCCCCGCCAACCAGCAAAAGGCGCTGGCCAGCCAGTCATGCACATGCACAGACCGTGCACAATGTGAAGAGCCTCTTTTAATGTGGAGCGGTGACTTATAAATGCTGGATACAATAAATATAGTAGCAAAGTGCCCACTTATTAAATATCCATATGTCAAAGATATTGTTATAGGTGTCATAGGATTTAGTTAGCTATCTTATATAGATCCCATTCTAGCCGGGATGATAATCTAGAGATCTGTCTTACAGTAGCCCTGAAAAGACTAAAACAATGTGTCTATAGGATAAAGAGAAAAGGAGAGTGGGCTAGGGGGGGAACCCCCATCATTGTCATAAGTATATGTGTCATAAGTGTGTATAAATATGCATGCCTGTTCGGATCTATTTAATTTAAGCCCGAAGAACCCTGCATTGGTTTGAAAGCTCGCTATAACATCACGTATCTTTGTTAGCCATTAAAAGGTATCATATCTACAAGATTACTTGGTTTCTCTTGCTGGGAACAATCACAGAATAAAATAGTGACACTGAAGCTCTGTACTGAAACACATTGGGTGGAGTGGTGATCTCCTTTAAAAGTTTACTGAAAAGCAAAGAAGCCCTTCAAGCAACAGTAATAATTGGGGATCTTAAAATCCCCATGAATATAAGGAACACTGTGCTTGATGAGGACCTGTATTGGGTTCAGCTGCAGAACACCCTACAGATTTTAATCCTATTTTTTTCAGCAATGCATTCATCTGAATCAGACACTGCAATTTTGTCAGAAATTCCTAACCTCATGGCTATGATAAAAAACATCTGTTCTTAAAAACCTGTACCGCGATCCCCAGTACCGCGATCGCCGTTATACAATGGATAACGGCGATCGCGGAAAAGTAAAGAAAAGTGTAAAAAAAAGAAAAGTTTCACCTCCCCTCATGGATCGGATCCATGAGGGGAGGTGAAAATACTCACCCCGCTTCCTACATGTTCTCCGGCCGGTCTCCGGACCCCCCGCTGGCTTTTGTGATGTGCCGATGTGGGGCGCATGCGCAGAAGCCCAGCGAGCCCGGCATATTCAAAATCTCCCTGCACCCGGCTGTCACGGATAGCCGAGTGCAGGGAGATATGACTGGGGACTGCTGTATGCGGTTTCCAGTCATATGATCACCGTTATTCATCGGATAACGGTGATCATATAAAGTTAAAAAGTAAAAAAAAAATAAAAAATTAAAAGTTAAAAAAAGTTTTAAAAGTTAAAGTTTCATCCCCCCTTACGGATGCAATCCGTAAGGGGGGGATGAAATTACGTACCCAAGGTCCCCGGATTTGTTCCCTGATAGGATGTTCATCCGCGGACCTTACCCCAGCTTCTGCGCATGCGCCCGTCAGCATGATGGCAGACCCATGCGCAAAAGTGAAAGATTGCCCAAGAAATGTAAAATCTCCCTGCTGCTGGCTACCAAAGGTAGCCAAGAGCCTGGAGATGTCACAGGGAGACGCGGTATGCGGTTACTGGTCACGTGATCGCCGTTATCAAATGCATAATGGTGATCACGCAAAAGTTCTTAAAAAAGTGGCAGTTTCATCTCCCCTCACCGATGCGATGAAACATTTTCTCGGAGGCTTCCGCATTTGAATCCAGATGCGATTATCCTCCATGGACCCTTCCGGCTGCTGCGCATGCGCCCGCCGGCAAAATGCCGGACACATTCGCAGGAGCCGGGGAGCCCAGGAAATTTTAAATCTCCTTGCTCCCAGCGACCATTGGTCGCTGAGTGCTTGGAGCAGTGACCGGTGGCCTCGTTGAGCGGTCCCCGGTCACGTGATAAATTAGCGATATAACATTAGGCCGGTCACGCATGACCGGAGAGGAATTACGGGTTCTGCATGCGCTTGATCAGTGGTAATCCACAGATCAATCGCATGCATTGGATTACACAATTCCCCCCAATTAGCGGGTCGGAATTACGTAATCCACTTGCAGAAAACAGAACACAGCATGGTATATTTTACCGCGGATATCCGCGACCTAGAGCCCCTTGTGCTCTATGACCGCAGATATACCTGCAGCCCATGTGCAAACACATTGTGTATGGGCTGCGGGTACCCGGGTCATCTCTAAGCAATGGCACGGGAAATAAAAACAAACAACTGTGTACTGCGCATGACCATCTGTGTGAGTAGGCAGTTAAGCGCAGTACATTACGTGCCTGTACACAGGGTCACAGCTGGGATCCGCTGCAGGCCTCCATAAGCGGATTCTGCATACGGCCGTGAGAGCCCGGCGTTATTTAGATCGCTACCTGTAATCCGTAATTTACAAGAAGCCCCGGGATCGCTCGCCTTCCTGCAGTTCCAGGAGCAGCTTGTTGAGACCGCCGCACCGCAGCAAGATTATGAAAGGTCACGAAATACCCCCAAAAAAGCGAGAGAGGGGGAGGGGGGGGATACCCAGTTTTCTTGCCCCATGTGCCCATCCCAACCAGCCTCCGTAATTACCCCTGTCTTCGGACATAAAATGCAGTTTATATTATTACTTTTATCTAATATTTAGGGAATGCCAAAAAATTGGGATGGTGGGGGCGGGGGGGGGGGGGGGTATTTTTAGGAAGTCAATTTTTTTTCCAAATAAGTGGGCAATGGGGCCTTGAATTTTTTTTAGTTGTACCCTGAAATCCAGCGGGCATTCCCTCCATTATGGGCCTAGCCATGTGTCCTGTATGTAGATGAGGGCCACAATGGGTATGTTTCTGAACCCGGGACAAACAGGGGTATCCATTTTGGGGTGAAAGTCTTCATTCCTTTGTACACTGTACAAAAAAAACTGTTTTTAAATTGACAAAATTGACAAAAAAATGAAAATCGTTATTTTTTCCTTCTGCTTTGCTTAGATTCATTCAAATACTGTGGGGTCAAAATACGCAGTACACCCCTAGATGAATTCGTTAAGGGGTCTAGTTTTCAAAATGGGGTCACTTGTGGGGGTTCTCTATCGTTTTGGCCACTCAATGGCTCTATAGGTGGGCAATGGGGCCTGGAATTTATTCCGTTGTACCCTGAAATCCAACGGGTGCTCCTTCCATTATAGGCTTAGCCATGTGTCCTTTAAGTAGATGAGGGCCACAATGGGTATGTTTCTGAGCACGGGACAAACAGGGGTATCCATTTTGGGGTGCAAGTCTTCATTCATTTATGTGCTGTACAAAAAAAACTGCTTTTAAAATGACAGAATTACCCAAAAAATGAAAATCGTAATTTTTTTCCTTCTGCTTGACTTAGATTCATTCAAAAACTATGAAGTTAAAAAAGTCATCGTACCCCTAGATAAATTCGTTAAGGGGTCTACTTTTCAAAATGGGGTCACTTGTGGGGGTTCTCCATCGTTTTGGTCACTCAATGGCTCTACAAGTGGGCAATAGGGCCTAAATCTCCTTTAAGCAAAATCTCTGTTCCGAAAGCCACCGGTTGCACCTTTCATATTGGGCCCCATTGTGTATACAGACGTAATACTAGGGCCACAATGGGTATGTTTCTGAGCACGGGACAAACAGGGGTATCCATTCTGGGGTGCAAATCCTCATTTTCATGTGTATTATAGAAAAAAGTTTTGTCTTTAAAATGACATATTTGCAAAAATATGAAATTTTAGTTTTTCTCTTCTAAATTGCATTGACTACTGAAAAAAAACTGTGGAGTTAAAATACTAATGACACCCCTCAGTGAATACGTTAAGGGGTGTAATTTTTAAAATGGGGTCACTTGTGGGGGTATCTATAATTTTGACTCCTATGAGCCTTTCCAATCTTGGCTTGGTGTAGGAAAACAAAATGTTCCTCAAAATGCTGAAAAGTAATGTTAAATTTGTACGTTTCCTAAATGGTTAAAAAAAAAAACGAAAGTTTTTCCAATGTGCGCCCAAAATAAAGTAAACGGGTGGAAATATAAATCTTAGCAAAAATTTCTATATTATGTTTGCACATAGATATATTGCAGAGATATTGCAGTTGGAAATGTGAAAAAATGACGATTTTTTCAAAATTTTCCCAATTTTGGCGCTTTTAATAAATAAACACAAATTCTATCGGCCTTTTTTTTCTGCCTAAGGGCTCCCACCCACTGGCGATTTTTTTTCCTTTGCGTTTTTTCTCAAGAGCAATTAGAATTGAATGTGTTCCTGTCCACTTGCGTTTTTTTTTTCAGTCCGTTGCAATTTTTAACATAGGAACTGTCAGTTGCATATGTGTCCTTATTTTTCTCTTAATGCACCCATGAATGTCAATGGAAATTAACGGAAAAGGCGCGAAAAAGCCGCGAAAAAGCCGCGAAAAAGCCGCGAAAAACGCGTGGAAAACGCTGCTTTTTTTTTCACGCACGAAAATCGCAAACGCCAGTGGGTGGGCGCCCTAAGGGTGCCTACCCACTGGCGTTTTTTTTCCCTGCGAAATTCGCAGCATTTTTTTTCTGTAGTGGTCTATGGGACTTGCAATGTTAAAATCGCGATCGCGCAAAATCGCAATCTGCTTGCGCAAAATTCTTTCCTGGCTCTGCTGTGCGTTCCGTAAGCGAAGTCAGCCTCTAACCACAGGCCAATAATCGGCACATTTAATTACAGCGTTCTGTTTCTGCACTACTGGTAATACACCATGCTGAGGGGTAGGGGTAGGCCTAGAGGACGTAGACGTGGGCAAGGACGCGGAGGCCCAAGTCAGGGTGTGGGCACAGGCCGAGCTCCTGATCCAGGTGTATCGCAGCCGACTGTCGCGGGATTAGGAGAGAGGCACGTTTCTGGCGTCCCCAGATTAATCTCACAATTAATGGGTCCACGCGGTAGACCTTTATTAGAAAATGAGCAGTGTGAGCAGGTCCTGTCGTGGATGGCAGAAAGTGCATCCAGCAATCTATCGACCACCCAGAGTTCTGCACCGTCCACTGCTGCAACTCTGAATCCTCTGGCTGCTGCTCCTCCTTCCTCCCAGCCTCCTCACTCCATTACAATGACACATTCTGAGGAGCAGGCAGACTCCCAGGAACTGTTCTCGGGCCCCTGCCCAGAATGGGCAGCAATGGTTCCGAATCCTCTCCCACTGGAGGAGTTTATCGTGACCGATGCCCAACCTTTGGAAAGTTCCCGGGGTCCGGGGGATGAGGCTGGGGACTTCCGGCAACTGTCTCAAGAGCTTTCAGTGGGTGAGGAGGACGATGACGATGAGACACAGTTGTCTATCACTCAGGTAGTAGTAATTGGAGTAAGTCTGAGGGAGGAGCGCACAGAGGATTCGGAGGAAGAGCAGCAGGACGATGAGGTGACTGACCCCACCTGGTTTGCTAAGCCTACTGAGGACAGGTCTTCAGAGGGGGAGGCAAGTGCAGCAGCAGGGCAGGTTGGAAGAGCCAGTGCGGTGGCCAGGGGTAGAGGCAGGGCCAGACCGAATAATCCACCAACTGTTTCCCAAAGCGCCCCCTCGCGCCATGCCACCCTGCAGAGGCCGAGGAGCTCAAAGGTCTGGCAGTTTTTCACTGAGAGTGCAGACGACCGACGAACAGTGGTGTGCAACCTTTGTCGCGCCAAGATCAGCCGGGGAGCCACCACCACCAGCCTCACCACCACCAGCATGCGCAGACATATGATGGCCAAGCACCCCACAAGGTGGGACGAAGGCCGTTCACCGCCTCCGGTTTGCACCACTGCCTCTCCCCCTGTGCCCCAACCTGCCACTGAGATCCAACCCCCCTCTCAGGACACAGGCACTACCGTCTCCTGGCCTGCACCCACACCCTCACCTCCGCTGTCCTCAGCCCCATCCACCAATGTCTCTCAGCGCAGCGTCCAGCCGTCACTAGCACAAGTGTTTGAGCGCAAGCACGCCGCGACGCACCTGCACGCTCAAGCGTTAAACGTGCACATAGCCAAATTGATCAGCCTCGAGATGCTGCCGTATAGGCTTGTGGAAACGGATGCTTTGAAAAGCATGATGGCGGAGCGGCCCCGCGCTACTCAGTTCCCAGTCGCCATTACTTTTCCCGATGTGCCGTCCCAGCCCTGCACGACCACGTCTCCCGCAACATTGTACACGCCCTCACCAACGCGGTTACTGCCAAGGTCCACTTAACAACGGACACGTGGACAAGCACAGGCGGGCAGGGCCACTATACCTCCCTGACGGCACATTGGGTGAATTTAGTGGAGGCTGGGTCAGAGTCAGAGCCTGGGACCGCTCACGTCATACCCACCCCCAGAATTGCGGGCCCCACCTCGGTGGTGGTATCTGCGGCGGTGTATGCTTCCTCCACTAAACCACCCTCCTCCTCCTCCTCCTACGCAACCTCTGTCTCGCAATCAAGATGTGTCAGCAGCAGTACGTCGCCAGCAGTCGGTGTCACGCGGCGTGGCAGCACAGCGGTGGGCAAGCGTCTGCAGGCCGTGCTGAAACTACTCAGTTTAGGAGAGAAGAGGCACACGGCCCACGAACTGCTGCAGGGTCTGACAGAGCAGACCGACCGCTGGCTTGCGCCGCTGAGCCTCCAACCGGGCATGGTCGTGTGTGACAACGGCAGTAACCTGGTGGCGGCTCTGCAGCTCGGCAGCCTCAAGCACGTGCCATGCCTGGCCCACGTCTTTAATTTGGTGGTTCAGCGCTTTCTGAAAAGCTACCCACGCTTGTCAGACCTCTATGAGCAGCGTAGAGCTATAGTGGAATACCAACTCCAACATGGGCGGCGCAGTGGGAGTCAGCCTCCTCAATTCTTTACAGAAGAGTGGGCCTGGTTGGCAGCCATCTGCCAGGTCCTTGGAAACTTTGAGGAGTCTACCCAGATGCTGAGCGGGGATGCTGCAATCATTAGCGTCACCATTCCTCTGCTATGCCTCTTGAGAAGTTCCCTGCAAAGCATAAAGGCAGACGCTTTGCGCTCGGAAACGGAGGCGGGGGAAGACAGTATGTCGCTGGATAGTCAGAGCACCCTCCTGTCTATATCTCAGCGCGGTGAGGAGGAGGAGGTGGAGGAGCATGAGGAGGAGGGGGAAGAGACAGCTTGGCCCACTGCTGAGGGTACCCATGCTGCTTGCCTGTCATCCTTTCAGCATGTATGGCCTGAGGAGGAGGAGGATCCTGAAAGTGATCTTCCTAGTGAGGACAGCCATGTGTTGTGCACAGGTACCCTGGCACACATGGCTGACTTCATGTTAGGATGCCTTTCTCGTGACCCTCGCGTTACACGCATTCTGTCCACTACGGATTACTGGGTGTACACACTGCTTGACCCACGGTATAAGGAGAACCTTTCCACTCTCATACCCGAAGAGGAAAGGGGTTCGAGAGTGATGTTATACCACAGGACCCTGGCGGACAAGCTGATGGTAAAATTCCCATCCGACAGCGCTAGTGGCAGAAGGCGCAGTTCCGAGGGTCAGGTAGCAGGGGAGGTGCGGAGATCAGGCAGCATGTACAGCACAGGCAGGGGAACACTCTCTAAGGCCTTTGCCAGCTTTCTGGCTCCCCAGCAAGACTGTGTCACCGGTCCCCAGTCAAGGCTGAGTCGGCGGGAGCACTGTAAAAGGATGGTGAGGGAGTACGTAGCCGATCGCACGACCGTCCTCCGTGACGCCTCTGCCCCCTACAACTACTGGGTGTGTCGAAGCTGGACACGTGGCCTGAACTCGCGCTGTATGCCCTGGAGGTGCTTGCTTGTCCTGCGGCTAGCGTCTTGTCAGAGAGGGTGTTTAGTGCGGCTGGGGGAATCATCACGGATAAGCATACCCGCCTGTCAACCGACAGTGCCGACAGGCTTACACTCATCAAGATGAACAAAGCCTGGATTTCCCCAGACTTCTGTTCTCCACCAGCGGACAGCAGCGATACCTAAACAATACGTAGGCTGCACCCGCGGATGGAAGCATCGTTCTCTATCACCATCAAAAACGGGGACCTTTTAGCTTCATCAATCTGTGTATTCTATTCATCCTCCTCCTCCTGCTCCTCCTCCTGAAACCTCACGTAATCACGCCAAACGGGCAATTTTTCTTAGGCCCACAAGGCTCAGTCATATAATCTTTGTAAACCATTTTTATACGTTTCAATACTCATTAAAGCGTTGAAACTTGCGCCTGAACCAATTTTTATTTTAACTGGGCTGCCTCCAGGCCTAGTTACAAATTAAGCCACATTAACCAAAGCGATTAATGGGTTTCACCTGCCCTCTTGGTTGGGCATGGGCAATTTTTCTCAGGTACATTAGTACTGTTGGTACACCAATTTTTGGGGGCCCTCGCCTACAGTGTAATCCAATTAATTTTTTGCCCACCTGCATTAAAGCTGACGTTACATCAGCTGTGCTGGGCACTGCAATGGGATATATTTATGTACCGCCGGTGGGTTCCAGGGAGCCACCCATGCTGTCGGTCCACACAGAGTTGTAACTGCATGTGTCCACTTCTAAAGAACCCCAGTCTGACTGGGGCATGCAGTGTGGGCCGAAGCTCACCTGCATTTAACATGACATTACCTAAGCTGTGATGGGCAATGCAATGGGATATATTTATGTACCGCCGGTGGGTTCCAGGGAGCCACCCATGCTGTCGGTCCACACGGAGTTATAACTGCATGTGTCCACTTCTAAAGAACCCCAGTCTGACTGGGGCATGCAGTGTGGGCCGAAGCCCACCTGCAATAAACATGACATTACCTCAGCTGTGCTGGGCACTGCAATGGGATATATTTATGTACCGCCGGTGGCTTCCTGGCACCCACCCATGCTGTCGGTCCACACGGAGTTGTAACTGCATGTGTCCACTTCTAAAGAACCCCAGTCTCACTGGGGCATGCAGTGTGGCCGAAGCCCACCTGCATTTAACATGACATTACCTCAGCTGTGATGGGCAATGCAATGAGATGTATTTATGTACCGCCGGTGGCTTCCTGGCACCCACCCATGCTGTCGGTCCACACGGAGTTGTAACTGCATGTGTCTACTTATAAAGAACCCCAGTCTGACTGGGACATGCAGTGTGGGCCGAAGCCCGCCTGCATTTAATCTGACGTTAGCTCTGCTGTCCAGGGCACTGAAATGGGATACATTTATGTACAGCCGGTGGGTTCCAGGGAGCCACCCATGCTGTCGGTCCACACAGAGTTGTAACTGCATGTGTCCACTTCTAAAGAACCCCAGTCTGACTGGGGCATGCAGTGTGGGCCGAAGCCCACCTGCATTTAACATGACATTACCTCAGCTCTGATGGGCAATGCAATGGGATATATTTATGTACCGCCGGTGGCTTCCTGGCACCCACCCATGCTGTCGGTCCACAGGGAGTTGTAACTGCATGTGTCCACTTCTAAAGAACCCCAGTCTGACTGGGGTATGCAGTGTGGGCCGAAGCCCACCTGCATTTAACATGACATTACCTCAGCTGTGATGGGCAATGCAATGGGATATATTTATGTACCGCCGGTGGCTTCCTGGCACCCACCCATGCTGTCGGTCCACACGGAGTTGTAACTGCATGTGTCTACTTATAAAGAACCCCAGTCTGACTGGGACATGCAGTGTGGGCCGAAGCCCGCCTGCATTTAATCTGACGTTAGCTCTGCTGTCCAGGGCACTGAAATGGGATACATTTATGTACAGCCGGTGGGTTCCAGGGAGCCACCCATGCTGTGGGTGCACACGGAATTCCCATTGCGGAGTTATACCTGCCTGTGACTATTTATAAAAAACTGCGGTCTGACTGGGGCATGCAGACACCTTGACAGAATGAATAGTGTGTGGCACATAGGTTTCCCATTGCTATGCCCTTGTGTGCAGCTCCAGATGGAGGTGGCACAGGATTGGATTTCTCATTGCTTCTGTACAGCATTGTGGGCTGTCGCCCCGCCCCTTTTAAAGAGGGTCGCTGCCTAGCCGTGCCAACCCTCTGCAGTGTGTGCCTGCAGTTCCTCCTCATGGCAGACGCACTTATAAATAGACATGAGGGTGGTGTGGCATGAGGGCAGCTGAAGGCTGCGCAGGGACAATTTGGTGTGCGCTGTGGACACTTGGTCATGCAGGGGGGGGGGGGGGGTTGGGCAGCATGTAACCCAGGAGAAGTGGCAGCGGAGTGTCATGCAGGCAGTGATTGTGCTTTGTTGGAGGTTGTGTGGTGCTTAGCAAAGGTATGCATTGCTAATCAGGGCTTTTCAGAAGTAAAAATTGTTGGGAGGGGGGTGGGGTGGCCCACTCTTGCCGCTATTGTGGCTTAATAGTGGGACCTGGGAACTTGAGATGCAGCCCAACATGTAGCCCCTCGCCTGCCCTATCTGTTTCTGTGTCGTTCCCATCAGTTTCTTGAATTGCCCAGATTTTCACAATTGGAAACCTTAGCGAGCATCGGCGATATACAAAAATGCTCGGGTCGCCCATTGACTTCAATAGGGTTCGTTACTCGTAACGAACCCTCGAGCATCGTGAAAATTTCGTCCCGAGTAACGAGCACCCGAGCATTTTGGTGCTCGCTCATCTCTATACTCCACACTAAATTTTCTTTCAATCTTTCCAAAATTTAATTTTTTTTCCGTGAAAAACAGGAGAAAAAAACCAGTTTTTTCTCATGGCTTCAAAATTTCCAGAACGTGTTATGGGCTGCAATCTACTCTTAAAGGGGAAGTTTGTCTAGCCTCTTGTGATCTCTTACACCTAGCCTAAGCTATAGGGTTACAGATTCAAATCATGTCCTGTTACGTTAGGAAAGTCTTTCCCAACACGAGAGACAATATATCATTGGATATTATTACTAAAGTACAGAATAAACATTTCAGAAAATATAGGCAGGGGAAGAAGTTGGCCATTCTTGATAAATAGCAAACGTGCAGAGAATATGTTTTCTTTACTCTGAAGCAAACAATAGTACTGTACAATGATATTAATAATTTATCAGCAATGTTGCTGGTCTTCATCTTCTGCGAATTTCTCATCTGTTCTTTTCAGGATGTTTAAGAATAGCAAGGTGGAAATATCATCCAGGGGAAATGATTGCTGGACTCTAAAACTATACTTCCTAACTTAATTAGCAAATGGCAGTACTACACTTATTTGATAATTATCACCTGTGTGTACCTGGTAATTTATTGAATCCTGCTAATATAATGGACATTTCTTAAACCATTTTAATACAATAGATAGTATATATGTAGTAAATGTAGCAGTTCACACATGATGTTCTTGTGGCACTTTTGCTGCAATTTTTCTGAGGTTTTGGTAAAAAGAATTACAGCTCCGAATTTAGATATTAAAGAAAAAAATATCAGAAGCAGCTGTAAAAAAAATGTTAAATAATCAATACGTGAACCATAAGATAGCATGTAACCGTTAATACAAATGTAGGAAGCCCAAGTACATGTCCTGCTCCCTCAGCTGAGAATCAGAGCATAGAAAGTTAATATGCTCTCACAGGTTTTGCAGCATTTTTGTTGATCTTTTTGGTCAAAAATGCTGTGCACAGATTTTATTTTAAAGTCTACAGCAAATAATTGAAAAGTATACATACAGAGCATTTTGTTTTTGTCTTTTCTTTGGCCTTTTAGGGGTTCTGCCGTATTCCAAACTTGGCATGCTTCGGGTATGGTAGTTTTTACTGTAATATTTTCCATCGATTTCTCTATAGAGCTTTAAAAATGCCAGGAAAAACATTGTTTAAATCTTACAAAATTAAAAAAAAAATGCTACTAAAAACACTTTAAGAAAAAAAAAAAAGGCTTGAAATTCAAGTTTTTTTTAATAGTTGAGGGGCGGCTTCAAACAAGTGCATGTTAAAATACGCTTGTCTCTATCCATTGTATTTGTGGATGAACAAGTCAAAATAATTTTTTTTTACCAATTAATTTTCACGATATTGCATGATGCAACCCCCCCCCCCCCAGAAAGATAGGTCCTGCTCTATCGTTTCTCACACATGCGAGAAAGATAGCGCAAGTCCTATCTTCTCTCTTGCATAGTATTAACGCGTGAGAATCCTGCCAGTCAAAACAAAACCATTGAAATCAATGGTTTCACTTTGTCACGTTTTGTGGCTGTGATCTTCAAAACATGATGAGATCACGTTGGTCTGAAGAAGCCCTTAGATTACAGAATCCGTGTGCAGAAAAATCTGTGCCATATGAACTACAGCATGGATTTTCATAGCATTCAGTAGGATACAGAAATGATGCAGAATTTGCCGTGGACTTGGGTGTGGTATCCATGCCGAAACCCATGGTGAAATTCTGCCATATGAACAAGGTCTAAGGGCGCCTTCACATGGGCGGTTTTGCACGCGTTTTTGCAGGATCAAAAATGGTGACAATAGAACCCTCTGATTTCATTGGGTTCCCTCACATTCTGCGCTTTTGTGTGCGGTACGCTACAGGTGTGCAGCATGCAAAGACAAATACGGAACCTCCAAGAGGCGCTGGCTAGTCTACGGCATTTAGGAGTAAGGATCCTCGCTCCTGAGCCTCAAGTCACTCCACTTCGCTTGCTTTGGGTCCCTGCAGCGGACGGTGCCAACCATTTCAAATAACAGATCTGTAGAAAAATAGCGGTTTTTGAAAGCTATGGAAAAGCCACTACAACCTTTCTATAAACAATGAGCTACAATGAAAATTGCCTTCTGAACTAAACATATATATCTGTTTACATAAAGAGTCAAAATATTTTAGGTATATAGTTTATAAAAGGAATGAATCTGGAAACAATATCAAATAGTAATACTGTTATATCAGTACATTCACGGCAACCTGCTGAGCTTAATACAAACAAAAAGCTTAAATAGTTTCCACCAAATGACAAAGATAAGCGTTGCCGCAAAGTCTAGCGGATAACAGATTTAAATGTATCCTTGATCAATACAACACTGAAATCCAAAAGGCATAATAAACTGAGGTAGTGCTTATGATAGGAGGTCGGCAAATACAGACTCGTGCTCATTGTAAATTTGGAGAAGAGAATGAAATCAAGCTTTTGATTAAATAATACACCATGGCACCAGAGACAACAAGATGAATTTGGATGCTCAGCATGCTCCTTAAAGAAGTGTGTGAGCATAAATTATTTACATTGATTTAGAATTCTTTCAGACAGCTGTTGCTCTTTGCACTTAGACAGTTGTTAACACAAGAAACGTGCTGCATCTACGAATGACTTTAATTATGGCAGGAAAAACTGGATGCGGCATGGCTATAGAAAATGAAGTCATTGTTAGGTATTTGGTTACATGCATAAAACCATTTTGTGCATCATCATAATAAATAATCCGATATCTATATAGCGCCAACATATTCTACAGCACTTAACAAGTCAATACGGCATTAAATATTAGGAAATCTGGTGGGTATTGATGAGACAGGCTGGCAGTTTGTGTGTTGCTCCAGCTCTCACACTCTACTTCACTAAAGAACTGTTCGGTCAACAGTAACTTTGGAAATTATGAATATGCTTAATAGCTGTATTAAACCTTGGCATTCTTGTTATGCAGGATTAACTTTAAGGCCGGCTGCACATGGAGGGTTGGATTCCGCATGAGGAATCCCGCAGAGGAATTCAACCCTGTGCCCAGCTGGCATCCACGCTTACCTGTCTTGAAGTCTTTTTATCTGTACTGCGGGTGGTCCGCACGGCGAGCCATCGGACATGTGCAGTACAGATTTTTTTTAAATCTCTGCTTTTTCTGCATCATCGCCTAGTGATGACGTGGAATCCGCAACCTTTTCACAATGTCATTGGGGATGGGCCGCAGATCAGATGGCTTCCATTGACTTTAATTGAAGCGGTCTTTGCGCAATCTGCACAGAAATAGAGCATGCTGCAATTTCTCCTCTCTGAGCGGAAAATCATAATCGATTTCCGCTTGTGTAAAGGAAATTGCATTTTGCTATGGGTGGTATTTATTGTGGAATCCAGAGGCGGATTCCGCAATGCAAATCGCCCGTGTGCAGACAGCCTAAGAGACCTTTTACACCAGACAGAATATTCTGCAACAGTGTTACAGAATATGCCATCCTTGAATTCAACACCAAAGTCTATACTGGTAACTGTGGATTTTGATGTGGAATTGCTGGCAGTATTCTGCCATTTTCAATTTTACACCAAAACCGTATGTTACCAGTGAGGATTTTGGGGCTTAATATTCTACAGAGGGCATATTTTGCAATACTGTGAAAGGCGTGTAAAAGCTGTTCCATGCGGGAATGATTTTGATTAACCCATTAAGCACTGTAAATGTACGGCACTTGGTCCTGGGCTTTAATCCCAGCCAATAGCAAAAATACGTCGGCGCATTAAAGCCCCTGTTTCTGCAATCAATCAGAAGCATGTCGGGTTGTCAGCTGTTAGGGTGGCTTCACACAAGCGTGTGTTTTTGTGCATACATAGGTGCGCACCTATGTACGCGCAAAAACACGCGTGTATGAAGGAAATGGTCTGCCGACACCCCTGAATTGTTTTACAGGGAAGGGCTTTACATATAAGCCGTTCCCTGAAAACAAGAATTTTAGTGTTAAAAAAAAAATATATATATATACTTACCTGTCCACCGCTGCCATGCCCACGTGGGGATGAAGAACACATCTGCCGCATGCGGCAGATGTTTCCTTCATTCCTGCAAGGAAAAAGAATTCCCTGCTGCTCCTGCCACATCTATGACAGATGCAGCAAAGGAATTCTTCATCCATGCGGGGAATAAAGAATTCCCTACCACAGCTGTCACAGATGACAGCTGCGGTAGGGGATCCAGCTGCTGGCATCCTGTAATTGTTTTTCATGGAAGGGCTTTAAAAATAAGCCTTTCCCTGAAAAACAAGAAAAAATGGTGATAAAAATAAAGCAAAATAAATCCTCACCTTTCTTCAGCTGCCGGGGCTCAGCAGCATCCAGCCGGCTCTTCTCCTGCACTGCTCTGACAGCCATGTCAGCTGTGACGGGGATTCTTCACTCCCCGCGGGGAGGCCCCTTGTCACTGTCACACTGTTCAGTGATAAAGGGACTCCCTGCTGAGGAATATTGATGCGCACCACGGACCTATGTTGTACGCATGTCCTATGTTTTGCAGGTACGTGAACACACCAATGGTTCTAATAGATGTGTAGTTTTGGGCGCACCCATGTATACACACGCTCGTCTGAAAGCATCCTTAGGCCTTAGTCAGACGGGCGTTTTTTCGCGCGATTTGCGCATGCGCATGCGATTTGCGCATATATAGAACCAATGGTTCGCTATGGTATCGGTCACATGTCCGCTTTTTATGCGCATATGCGAAAAATTATAGGACACGACGATTCGCAGATAGCGCCTATCTGCGTTCTGCGTTTTATGTGCGCACCAAAATCATTTTTTTCGCCGGTCAGACGAAGTTTCATGGGCATTTTGATGCGCATGGCGATTTTTCTCCGGTCAGACGGGCGTTTTGCTGCGACGATTAACGCGGCTAGGTGCAGATTTTTCCCGCGATTTTTCGCCTCCGGTCACGCGATTTGCACATGCGCATGCGACATGCGATGCGCAAATCGCGCGAAAAAACGCCCGTCTGACTAAGGCCTAACTGTGTATCAGGATGTAAGAAATTTGATGTGAATTTTCTGTATCGCGTCTTTAAACAAATTACACTAGCTATCTGAAAATGTTTATACACTTTCCTAGCATTTATTAGCTTTCAACACTGGTAAAATCCCCTTGTTTTGTTACACCTTACTAATTGCCATTTTCTTTATTGATTTTGTGTCATTTCCTCTGTATCTGTGATAGTTATCTGGCCTGCTGATAAATGCCAATTTTGTTTACTTGCTCTCTTAACCTTTTCTCCAGAAACCAAGCAGCTAGAAGATGTATAAACTAAAACTCTTATTTCACACATTATAAAAATACTATTACTATTTTCATTGTTGAATATTTAATGCAAAGTAAGCGAAAGCTAGGGAGAACAGTTCATACCATGCTATAAAAGCCATGGAACAACATTTTTTTTGCTATCTCTATTTTTAAAATGTATCATAAACTATTGTCTTCTCAATATGCTAATATACACAAAGTATTTGGAGAGAAACTCAGTCCATGTTTTCTGTAAGCTGTTTGTTTTCTTACAAAATAAAATATGGGTTCTCATAAAATGTAAGTTTTATATTGGACTATTCAGTAAATGATTTTACTGCTTACGTTTAATTGTATTTTTTATTAAATAGCTTTATATTTGTGAGTTAATATACTGTAACTATTAAATGTTTTACAATATTTAAATTCAATTATTACTATAGGTATCTTACATACTGTATACAATAGGTTTTTCTATTTCGTCCCCCTATAACGCTTTTTAAAGCAGAATTCCAGTTGAGTCCTAATAAATAGCATTTACGGAGATGAATGAGCATTTGACAGACAGCCATCTGAAGAGTAAGGGAATCTTTACTGCACAATACACTGAAGACTTGATCTTGTAATGGGAAGGGGAAGAGACAACTGATTCTGTACCAGCTGTAGCATGACTATGGTCATCAAAATGGGAGTATTGCTGAAATGACAGGGGAAATCATAATATGCTATAAAGCAGACATGGAGTGTGGAGGCAGGCAACGGGGTGCAATACACTGTACTATGCAGATATTTAAAGCAATAACCCCCCAAAATGAAAACATTCATAACTATTTATAGCATTACATGCAAAAGAATCCTCAAAAATTGTCCATTTGGTTACAGTATAGACTGAGATGCAGAAGTACTTACTCTCATGGGCAGTTTGTATCTAACATTCTAAAACCATGCCACAATCGGGGCTTAACAGATTGGAATTCATGGCAGGCCTTGGAGCCATCACTAGGTTCCAGGCTGCCATGTCACCCCATTGGAACTCTGTAATATCATTGTAAAGGGTCGGGGGGATAGTGCCCTCCAATAATGGCTTAAATGCATCTCAGTGGTCAAAATGTCATAACTAAGTGGTTAAACGACCATGATTGGCAACAGTTCTGATCATAATGGTTTCCAAGGAGTTTCTGTTTCTCCACTCGGCCAGTAACTCACCGTGTCATCCGATAATTAAGCCTAAAAGTTGGTGCCAATATCCCAATGTCCATGGGCGGGTTTCATTTGCGGAATTCGTGCAGGGCACCTGTGCAGGAGATACGCGAATCAAGCCCATAGAGATGCATGGGCATCTGCAAATGGTCTGGAAAACAAATCGCAACCTGCTTCATTTATCTGCAGATCCCGCAAGTCAATGGAAGCCGTCCAATCTGTGGCACACCCGCAGCTGAGACTGTGGATGTGCCGCGGTTCTGCGGGAAAGCAGGAGATTTAAAAAAAAAAGTGTACTGCACATGTCAAACGGCAAACCCGGAAGTGGAGGGATCCGCACGGATGCCACTGCCAGGGAATGCAGGTAAGCAGGGCTCACTGGCTGTGAGTAGTGCTGAATTCTGTTTGGGATTCCCTGCACAGAATCTGTGCATCCCGTGGACATGAGGCCTAAAGGGGCACTTTTGTTACTGGGGCACTAAGGTAGACATAAACTTTTGGGGCCACTGAGGGAGGTACAATTATTAGTTGGGGCCACTAGAATAAAAAAGTTAAAAACATGTCATAAGCCACACCCCTAAACCATGCCCCCTTTACCTTGGCTAGTATTTTTTACGATATAGGTAGCAACCCTAAATGTAACAGGTTTGGCTCCCAAACCCACTCTTTATTTCCTTAGTCATTAAGGGGTTATAGATATGGTCCCACCAGGATAACCCCTTTATTAGCGCATATGAATGACATAGGAGGGCATGACCTGAATCCCTTTGTGCTACAGCGGAGTGGCTCTCTAGCTGTAATGCAATACTACATTTCTGCTATAGTGAAAAATGCAGAGCTGGTTGCAACTCCTGTGGCAAAATCAGCTTTATGCCGGGAGTCATGGGACTGAATCTGCAGTGTCAGTTGATTTATACTGTGGCCTATATTCCGAAGTGCTTGTCTGTGTGCATCTTTAGCTTCCAGCACTGATCAAAATAGAAACAGTATTTTTATGGTAAATCCAAATTTCCTGGTTTGTTGCTTACAACTGTACGAGCAGAAAAAAAATGTTTGTATTTATTCATGTTTTTTAAAGTAATTTTGTTAATCTATATTCAGCGAGAGCTACACCATTGTAAAAAGCCGTAATAACCGCATTCATTTTCAGCTCAATTATCCCCACTTCCTTTGCCTAGGTATGTGCTCCTGCATAAATTAGTTTTCCAACAGTGATCCATTTAAATATGAAACCCTTTATAAAAGGCAAAAATGTTTGAAAAAACTAGTCTCTGTAGATGCCTGAAAAAAAAATCTTTCAAAAATTGATTTTTTAATCTGCATTTTAGAAATAAATCTATCTCCAAAGCAATGCATCTATCATTCTAACGGTGGATTAGAGAACATAAAGTATATGATGTGTTTCCAATAGTAAACGTCAAGTGTATTAGAAGTTAATCAATGTATTTAATGTATGTTAATGAATGTAATTTTGTAAAGGTTGCAGAATGGAGCATGGCAACTGAAAAGGGTTATCCAAGGAGAATTTATTTTTCAAAAAGGGTCTCAGTCAGTAATGGTAAGTGAAGACAAGCAGAGACTGGGTGCATATGGGCAGCGGGGAAGGTGAGTATATCTTCTTTTACGTTATTACTAGAGATGAGCGAGCACCAAAATGCTCGGGTGCTCGTTACTCGAGTCGAACTTTCAGTGATGCTCGAGAGTTCGTTTCGAGTAACGAACCCCATTGAAGTCAATGGGTGACTCGAGCATTTTTGTATATCGCCGATGCTCGCTAAGGTTTTCATTTGTGAAAATCTGCAAAACACAAGAAAGTGATGGAAACGACACAGAAACGAATAGGGCAGGCGAGGAGCTACATTTTGGGCTGCATCTTAAGTTCCCAGGTCCCACTATTAAGCCACAATAGCGGCAAGAGTGAGACCCCCCCCCACTGTCAGCGTAAAGATCGTTCTCCTCTGCCACAGCTGTAACAGCTGTGGCAGAGAAGAACGATGTTAGCCCATTGAATTCAATGGAGCCGGCAATACAGCCGACTCCATTGAAAGCAATGGGCTGCCGGCGATCGCGGGATGAATTGTCGGGAAGGGCTTAAATATATAAGCCCTTCCCTGCAATTCATCCAGAAATGTGTAAAAATAAAAAATATATATATACTTACCTGGTCCTGGCAGACGGAGTTCAGCGCGGCAGGCTGCAGTTCTCCTGAACTGCTCTGAACAGCTGTGAGTAGTATTCAGCAGCCGGGGATTTAAAATCCCCACCTGCTGAATGAGATGCCTCTGATTGGTCACTGCCTGACCAATCAGAGGCATCCCTCACTCACACCCATTCATGAATTCATGAATGGGTGAGTGAGGGATGCCTCTGATTGGCTCAGCGCAGGGACAGCTGAGAGCTGCCCCTGAGCCAATCAGAGGCAGCCCTCACTCACCCATTCATGAATTCATGAATGGGTGTGAGTGAGGGATGCCTCTGATTGGTCAGGCTGTGACCAATCAGAGGCATCTCATTCAGCAGGCGGGGATTTTAAATCCCCGGCTGCTGAATACTACTCACAGCTGTTCAGAGCAGTTCAGGAGAACTGCAGCCTGCCGCGCTGAACTCCGTCTGCCAGGACCAGGTAAGTATATATATATTTTTTATTTTTACACATTTCTGGATGAATTGCAGGGAAGGGCTTATATATTTAACCCCTTCCCGACAATTCATCCCGCGATCGCTGGCAGCCCATTGCTTTCAATGGAGTCGGCTGTATTGCCGGCTCCATTGAATTCAATGGGCTAACATCGTTCTGCCGGGACCAGGTGAGTATATATATATTTTTTATTTTTACACATTTCTAGATGAATTGCAGGGAAGGGCTTATATATTTAAGCTCTTCCCGACAATTCATCCCGCGTACGCCGGCAGCCCATTGCTTTCAATAGAGCCGGCTGTATTGCCGGCTCCATTGAATTCAATGGTCAGTGCTCGTTTAATCGAGACGAGTACCGCGTGGTGCTCGTCTCGAGTAACGAGCATCTCGAGCACCCTAATACTCGAACGAGCATCAAGCTCGGACGAGTATGCTCGCTCATCTCTAGTTATTACTGCACACTGAGGAGCACAGGGCAGGCTAGACAGGTCCTGGTCATGGGATACACAATTATTAGGGGGACAGGCAGGATAATCTGACACAAACACCATTGGTGTGTTGTCTTCCTCGTGTTCGACTTTGACACATTGTGGATCGGGTTGAAAGATTAATGGGAGGGGCTGGTGAGGATCCTGCCGTCATGGTGCACATTGGCATCAATGACAAAGTTAGAGCTAGGTGGAAGGTCCTTAAAAACTATTTCAGGGAACTAGGATGTAAGGTTAGGGCAGTGGTGGCGAACCTTTTAGATCATATGCAGGTGAATAATTAAACTGTCCTCCCAGCAGGCAGAATAGTAAAAAAACCTTAGCAAATACTGTGCTGATGCATTATGGGATTGATGTGGAACTGAAAGTAAAAAATCTCACTCTCAAGGTGGTGCCTGATAAGCATCAGAAAGAGGGCTAAACTGTATGGAAGGGGTTGGAATATACCGAGAAGATCTCCAAAGCATGGCAGGCAATTAGGTGAGGGGGCAGAAATGAAAATACTGTGTTTTCACCGCAGTGGCCCTTTTATATATGTTAATCTAGTTCCACACAACCACTTTTATTGTTTCCATTCTTAAGCTACACTATGTCTTTAGCCACACAACGTTTGCTCAAATTTGGAACTGCTCAAGAATTACATTGCAGAACATCTACAGGAATGAATTAAGTTACATCTTTTGTGCAGTTCAATGTACCCACATTAGGGAAATTTACAGAAACGTACATTTTAATGCAACGCTGGAGACTCAGGCCAGGAAAATGTGGTAAGGGTATCTATACAAGCCAAAGCCGATCCATGGTAACCACATGTGGAATATCGATAATTACCACTTATTGCCAGGCGGCACCTGGATTCCCCACCTGAAACAATGGCAGGTGCAGCCCTGCAGTTATCGGTAACCCACGTGTGGTTACTGTGAAACTGTTCAGTGTGTATGGGCACTCTAAGTTGTGAATTGTACAACAGTCGCAACTTCCAATTTCAGTCAGTCAACCCTATAGCAATTAGTGTTGCATGGCTAAATGGGAATGTAGCTCTAGGCTTACAGCTATGTCATTATATATCTATTTGCTGAGAAAACTAAGTGATTGCAAACAATGAAAATGTTAGTTCCTTGCCACACTACATGCATAGCCGAGAAAACCCATCCATTTCTTTCTAGTTCTAAGTAACATTGCTTCTGAAGAATAAATACTTCCCATTATTAATGCGGCCGGGTGTGATACTGTCAAAGTTGCCCGGTAATCAACCTTTTTATAACAGAATATGACAATGTATTGACAGCTTTGAAAATACATTTACTTTTCATTTGCCTTTGCATTTGACCAAATATAATTGACCCTAGAGGACCCTGTCAAATGTGGAGTATCTTGCAATAGCAGAACAAATAAAAAAAAACATATTGGCAAATAAGCACCCGTCACAGTCATATTGGACAGTTCAAGTGTGTCACACAGTGTTTCCTGCAGAATGGAGATAAGATTGATTGGTTAGACTAATTTTTATGTTTCTTCAAGCTTTAGGCAATGAAGGAAGCATACAAATCAGATGACAGCACGTAAAGTTAGAAGTAAATCTCTAATGGTGGTTGCTTTCAATTTATCACATCATTAGTGAGTAGTGATTAAATAATTTACTTGACTGCCATAAACCAGAGCACTTTGCATCTCTGTTCTGAATACCATAGGGTGAATCGTGAATGCAGGATGATAAGAAGTACTGGTACAGACAATATTATGAATTCTCTAAAATTAGTGTTTCCTTTCTTTTCCCTCTTAAATGTTTCACATCACTAGATTATTGAAATGCAATTTTCAGAGAAACAGACGTTGGCATTTCAGGCATTAAAATGCAAATAATTAAAAGCAGGTAGAAAAAGCTAAGGAAATGTATCAATATGTCTGTGTCTGATTTTAGTCCTTTATGGCTACTTTAGACAATGAGACTTTCTCCACACTAAGGCCTTAGTCACACGGGCGTTTTTTCACGCGATTTGCGGATCGCATGACGGATGCGCATCCGCAAATCGCGTGACCGGTGCGCGCAAGTCGCCCGCAAATCGCCCAAAAATCTGCTCCTAGCCGCGTTTCATTAGAAACGGGCCAGAGCTGTCCAGCGCATTGCATTCAATGGAGACGGCAATAGAGCCGACTCTATTTAAAGCAATGCGCTGCGGGCGAGCCCGGGATGAATTGTCGGGAAGGGCTTAAATATATAAGCCCTTCCCTGCAATTCATCCAGAAATGTGTAAAAATAAAAAATATATATGTACTCACCTTCTCCCGGCAGCCGGAGCTCCGCGCGGCCGTCCTGCAGTGGGTGTGAAGGGGGTGTGAGTCAGACCTGCCCTCTGATTGGCTCAGCGCTGAGCCAATCAGAGGCATGTCTCACTCACACCCATTCATGAATTCATGAATGGATGTGAGTCAGACCTGCCCCTGATTGGCTCAGCGCTGAGAGGCAGCAGTCACTCACCCATTCATGAATTCATGAATGGGTGTGTGAGTGAAACCTGCCTCTGATTGGTCAGGGCTGTGACCAATCAGAGGCAGATCATTCAGCAGGCGGGGATTTTAAAGCCCCGCCGGCTGAATAGTGCCGAGAAGCAGTTCAGGAGAACTGACAGCGGCCGCGGCTGGACTCCGGCTGCAGCGGAAAGGTGAGTATACAATTTTTTTTTATTTTAACACATTTTAGGATGAATTGCAGGGAAGGGCTTATATATTTAAGCCCTTCCCGACAATTCACCCCACGCACGCCGGCAGCCCATTGCTTTCAATGGAGCGGCTGTATTGCCGGCTCCATTGAATTCAATGGGCAAACATCGTTCTTCTCTGCCACAGCTGTTACAGCTGTGGCAGAGAAGAATGATTTGTCTTCTATATGTTCTCAATGGGGTCGGCGCTGCTGCCGCCGGCCCCATTGAGCGCATATAGAGAAGAGAACAAGAATCGCAGATCGCACATAGGTGCGATCTGCGATGTTTGTTCTATAATTTATCGGACGAGCGCATAAAAAGCGCTCATGTGTCCGATACCATTGCAAAGCAATGGTTTTATAAAATCGCCGGACGCATGCGCAAATCGTGGCTAAAAACGCCCGTCTGACTAAGGCCTAACAATATAGGTATTAAAGAGATTCTGTCACCATCTTTTTGCAGCTGTCACTGAAAATAGCAGAAGGTAGTGCCTGACACATTGATTATAGTACTGTGATATGTCTGCTGTATGTATCTGTACATTAGTTTGGGAGAAACTTGACTTAACTGGTAGGAACTACACAGAGAACTAGTTCTTGATATTCATGATCTGCAGGCTAGACTTGTCCACCCCGTCCTCCAGACACTCATTGGGAGTGGTTTCTCTAGGCACAGTATTAGGCAGAAAGCACTAAATCAGTGCCTGAAGTGTTGGGTGGGTGCAGCTTGTTTCAGCTCATGAATATGGAGTGACTACTTCTTCTAGTCCTGCAATAGGTGGCCTTTACTAACAAAATGCAAGCTTCTCTCAAAGTACTGTACAGATCCACACAGCAGACATATCACTATGATCAGTGTGTCGGTTGCTACCTTGTGCTAATCTCAGAGAGATCATGACAGAGTCTCTTTAATATAAAAATAGAACACAAATACTGTGTTTCCCTGAAAATAAGCCTGCTGTGCTAATGCATCATGGGATAAATGTGAAACAAAGTAAAAAATCTCAGCCTCCAGATGGTGCCTGGTAAGCATCAGACTGGGGGCTACACTGCAGAGAAGTGACTGCAATACACAGAGGAGACCTCCAGAGTGTGACAGGCAATCAGAAGAGAGATGCAAGGATAGAAAAATGTGTTTTTGCTGGAGTGGTCCTTTAAGGGGAAGCTACATTGCGGTGTCCCCTGCCCTCTGTGTTTTCAAATCTTCAGGGCTCTGAAGCACCATGCCACCTCTGTCCATGCTTTACAGGTGTGTGCCCACAAAGATAGGACATGCGTGCACCATATGGAATGCACGCTTTGTTTTCTATGGAGCCGCGACTCCTGCCGGTGGCTCCATTGAAAAAAATGGTCTGCTGGCACCCCTTCCTTCTTTTTAAGGGAAGGGCTTTACATATAAGCCCTTCCCTGAAAAAGAAAGATTTTAGTGTAACAAAAATAAAAAATATACTTACCTGTCTGCCGCCGCCGTGCCCCCCGCAGGGATGAAGAACACATCTGCCGCATGCGGCAGATGTTTCCTTTATCCCCTCTACTTAAAAGAATTCCCTGCTGCTACATCTGCCACATCTGTGACAGATGCAGCAGAGGAATTCTTCAATTCTCTACTGCAGCTGTCACACGTCAGCTACGGTAGAGGATTCTGCTGCTGGCAATTGATTTCAGGGAAGGGCTTTTAATATAAGCCTTTCACTGAAAATCAAGTAAAAGTGGTTTAAAAAACAAAAAAAAACGGATACTCACCTTGCTTCAGTTGCTGGGGCACAGCCGTGTCTTCTCCTGCTGTCCCCTGCACTGTGGTGCTTATCTATCAGCAGGTTAGGCTCCATTGAAAACAATACACGGACCTGCATTCCCACGTTTTTTTGCACATACATGGGTGTGCACCAATGTACGCACCTATGTACGCACAAAAACACGCTCGTGTGAAGCCACCCTAAGGCTGGGCTCACACAAACGTGTGTCAGCGTGTTATGCGGGTATCTCTCACGTGTGAGAACGCAGCAAGTATGCAATGACGTGCATACTTGTTGCATGCAGCCAATCCCCATAGACTATCTTAACGTGTATGCACCAATGACAACATGCCAGTGTGAGACTAGCCTAACTATGCTCTTCATGAAAATACATTGTACAAGAATAAATAGTCTAATTTATACAAAAGAAGAATAGAATGCATAAACTCGCAAATCACCCCCCCTCCTTCCAATATCTGCGTACTAAAAAAACTAATGGTAATAATAATGGCCACCACTTGCCCTGAAAGATACAATGCTCAGCCACCATGTTGCTTTCCTCTATGTAAATTTGCATATAGTTGTCTAAAATGTATAAAATGACAGTCCACTACTGGTTCACTTCACTTCCCACAAGAAGAATCTTTCTAAAGCTTATAGACGTTCTGTGAAGTGCTCACATGAGGATACTGTGATTCAAATTCAGTAGTAATTGGACGAACAAAAATTTCAACGCGTTTTTGAGATTGAAAGATCTTCTTCATTAGTGTGCCAACCTGCACCCTGGCAAAGGAGACACCTAAGATACTGCAAGACACAGATTACTGAGGCTCAATTATCTCATTGTGTAAATGCTAGAAAGCGTTAGGGTCCTTTTAGATTGTCGTTCGAAAGAGCGATTGACGTCACCACTAAGTCATTCGAACTTGTGCAGCCTGTTTAGACAGGCAAATGCATCGTTGGCTTGTTCAATTGAGAATTGTTCAGAATCGGTCAGTCCCTGTATAAACGAATGCAGGGACTGAACAATTGCTGTTTCAACTGAATGATAAGCGAATGAGTCAACAATAGTTCTTATGCAGAAACTGAGTGAATAAGAAGCAAACGAATCTTGTTTGTCGTTCAGTTGTTGGCTCGCGTTTACACTGAACGATTATCGTTCACTTTCGCTCATTTGAACAATTTTTTGAATCGTTATTCCTTGCTGTAATGTAAAGCAGCTCCCAGTACATTGACTTTGTACTCAGCTTGTTGCCCTTGTGCTAATACAAAACACAGGCAATCTCAATAAACAGATCTGTAGAGTAACATATTGAGGACAGGAAGTGCAGCAACTTGAGTCTAGAATGAGACAGGAGGCAAAGTTCACAGTAGACAATCCAACTAAACTGCAATTATTGAGCAAAGATGGATAGTTTAATAGATTGAGCTTAAAAGCGGAAAATAGTAGGTACTGACTTACATGTAACTTTAAGCTGCCAACTTGACATCTGCTTTATGTCACTGTAAAATTGAAAATGAGCAAAATATTAGCCAAGTAGTAGTACAGGTGTCTGCAAAAGGAAAAAAATATGAATAATTTTGGGACAAGTTTTCCACAAATAAATACACATTTCAGCACTTTTTGTAATAGAAATTATTATACCAACTGTAAATGATATGAAAGGCTACACTGTCACCTAATAAACTAGCATAATAATACACTATATATCATTTTAGCAATTGTCCGATGTCTTCATCACAGCACAGGTGCTAAGTATACAGTGACATCTTTTAGTTCACATGCTAAGTCAGGACCCTCAGAAGGTAGTAGTGATTTATAGCACTCATTGAGCATTGAGAACCATGTAAGGAATGGAGGCTGTCGCTGCCTCAAGTGGACATGGCGCCCCTCACCATGGCATAGCTGCTGGGTTTTGGCAGGCCAAAGAGTGCTGCAGAAGAGAATCAGCAGTATGGTAAGCATGTACTGTGCGTGTATGTGTATTTTATATATAAATATATATAAATAGGGGATATAGACGGCGATTTTATGAATAGCAGTCCTGGAATATACAAAGTGGGCCACAAAAATGTCGCAGCCATTCAATGATGTCATTCAATGAATGGCTGGGATTGGTTAATCGAGCGCTGGCTTTCATTGGCTGACATGACGCTTGATTAACCAATCAGAGCACTAGCTTCCCGGAAGTGGGGTATTGAAACCCCGCTTCCAGGAAGAACTGGTCTATCGGCATGAAGGACACGGCAGCCTGCAGCAGCGAGGCAGCTCTGCGCGAGGGACCCGAACGCCGGCTGCTAGGTAAGTATTATTAGACACCCTGCGAAAATAAGACACTGTGCCTCTTTTCAGGAAAAAAATAATACAAGACAGTGTCTTATTTATGGGGAAACACGGTATCTATTTATCTATCTATCTATCTCTGGTATAAGTTATATATCTCCCTGTATTTACTGTATATATGTGCACACTTTACACACAATTAAAAAATGCATTAAGAACACATGCAGTTCTTAATAGTGTATGCAGTTTCTAAATAACATACGCATGCAGGTTTTTTATGTGTTTTTCTTAATTCTGGTTCAAAAGTACAACAAAAACAAGAACACACCCTAAGGCCACTCTCACACATGCATTCAGAAAACGCAGCTTGAAATCGCAGCATTTTGGAATGCATGTTACAGCGCTTTTTAATGCACTACATAATTGTAATTGATGAGGAGGTGCATTAGGAAACACGAAAATGCCAAAATAGAACAGACAGCTCTCTAAAATAGTGTTGTTAGGAACACTACGTTTGAGCGCAGGTTTGAGTAACCCCATTAAAATCAAGGAGCGTTGTACCATGGTTAGTACGGTGCTCGAGACGATGCGCTAATAGCGATAAAAAGCGGTGTGTGAAAGAGTGGCCTGCGAGGCTACAAACAAATTTTCATGTAGTGCAGGAAATCCGTCATGTTTGCAAAGATTACGCAAAGGGGCCAATCATGTATGGAAATTCATTTTGCAGCTGTATGCAGCACAATCTAAGTATAGGTGTGGGGGGTGGGGGTGGAGACCCAAGGCGGGGAGGAACCGAGCTGAACTTTTGCACCCAAGCCCCTGAGCCTTTGGAATGCCCCTCTATAAGATACATATGTTCTGGTACATTTTCGATGCAATAAGCTTGGTTTTGATACTGTATATATGTAGTAAACTAGGTTTGGGTACCTTATCTTTGTAGTAAGCTTGCTTTTGTTGCATTATCCATGCAGTAGGCTTGCTTCTGTTACCGCATCTGGGTAATAAGCTTGGTTTTATGTGGAGAATGTCAAATCATTTTAAGGCTGCCTGTCCACGGGCGATGATCCGCTGGTTATAAATTACCCACGGATCACACTCTGTGAAGCTTTCCACAGGGTTGCTATGGAAAGCACAGCACTGGCGTACACAAGTGGAGAATCATAGCAATTTCCCGCTCGCGGTATTTAAATGGCGGCATGCTGCAATTGCCGTGATTCTCCGCGGTGAGCCTATCTATCAAATAGACTCAACTCGGAGACCTGTCAGCTCTCCCCACCATACCCCGCGTCAGAATATCGCTAGCGATATTCCACCGTGGACAGGGGGCTTAAAACTTTATAATGGTGGGAGCCCACACTCTTCACACAGCTCAAGGTCCATAGTAGACTCCTGCGCTGTGGAGAATAAAGTTGCAATCACTTGCACTATATTACCTGTCTCTGTCCAACATACCCTTTCATACTTTTGCACTCATATGTAGTGGATATCCGCCATATCTATATTTTCGGGACAATGGACATACATTTCACGTGGACAGGAGACCTGTTTTTATAAATGTATACCAATGCCAGTATTACTCCATTTTGTTTGCCCTTCTACAGATATAGATATACTCTTTGTGTATCCAATATATTTACTTCCTTAAATGAAAAAATGATGAAACTTTCCATTCTCTAAACTCCTATAGATGCAAGCAGAAGCTAGCAGTTAGCAAGAACGCTCTATTTCCCGATTCTTAGTGACTTTAGCAGGAGTAAAATCAGACATAAATAACCGCAGTCTGAAGCAGTACCACTTCTAGCTACCGCAATAATAACCCAAGCAGTTTTACTGGAAACTTATGAAAATAACATGGGAAATTTATGCAATTAATAGTTCAAGCTGTAACCTCCAATCATATCGGAGAAACCACACGTGGGTCCAAGACAACCCACTTATCTCGTCCTGCTACCACATGATGGCCAATAACAGATGACCGGAGGATGGAAGAATTTCAAGATGCTTATTAAACAATACGTTGTATCTATGTAATCTTTGACCGGCCCAGATGGGCAGATATGTTAAACTCTTTAAAAGAGGCTGCGCGCCCAACAATAAAGCAGAATTGAGGACGCTTATACATGCTGAACCTGTGTCAGTGTGAAATCTTCTTAAGCGCATAATCA
The DNA here is from genome assembly GCF_035609145.1 of Eleutherodactylus coqui. Lineage (NCBI taxonomy): Eukaryota > Metazoa > Chordata > Amphibia > Anura > Eleutherodactylidae > Eleutherodactylus > Eleutherodactylus coqui. The sequence continues at coordinate 118,313,164 of NC_089843.1, read as the reverse complement.
AGTCGTAACCAATCAGGAAAGGGTGCAAACATTTCCTATTAAGTAGGCCGTGGACACAAAAAGGAAATCCACGACACATATATGTCATTTTACTAAAGAACATTTCATTATAACAAAAAAGGTGCAATAAATAAATGATTTATGAATATCATGTAGGAATGTGGCATTCCAGATCACCTCAGTTCAAACGAAGAACAATTTCCTTTTTACATACTAAAATCAGATGAAGCTTGTACAACAAAGCAGTGTTCATTTGGGTTGATCCTCACATTATAAATATTTCAATGAACACAGTATGTTATGCGTGGCTTTATTTCTTTGGTTTCAAGTTTGTCGTTGAGAATAAAAAGATTAAACTGCAAAACACTTTCTTTTTAATCAAAAAGAGCTTTGAAGTGTTCTGTTTTTGTCATCCTACTCTACAGATCCTTATTCTACATTACATTATTGTATTTATTCTGCTGTATGAACATCATCAAGTAATTAGACTATAGAACAATCTTATGTACTGTAATTATGTACATCTTTTGTATGTTCTATTTGAAAGATTGCTTAACATTGTGTTCTGGGAGACAAAGTATTGCATGCAGATGTATAATTCATTAAACAAGCTAGCATGGCACGCTACGTCATTAAGGGCTCCTTTACAGGGGTGTAGTTGGTCGTGTACAATGTACGTGTGCAATACGAAGAGAATAGAACTCATTGATTTCAATGGGTTCCTTCACTTTTCCGTATTTTGTGCACACACTTCCGTAGTGCAAAAAAACCCCAAAAACCCTAGCATGCTTTACTTTTCTGTGCATTTGTGCACCAAAGGTCCTCATAGGGGTCAATGGAGGGTGCGCAAATGTTGCACACAGTACAAAAGGAGATGTGTAATACACTGTATAATTCCATTTAGCTATTTCAAGTGATGCGACTTGTTTGCAGTGTGCAAATGCCCTATGTTTTTGTGCATGATTCGTTCCTCGCTCAATTCTATTTTTCTAGAATTGAGCAATGAACTCTTATCAGCGGCTGTTATCACAGTTTGCAATGCTGGTAGGATTCTTTCAGCTCGTGTCCTGCTGGTAGTTCACAGCAGGATGCGAGGTGTAAGAGCGGAGAACAATGCAGCTGTTTGCTTATGCAAAACAGCTGTATTGCTCGCCCAGTGATAGCAGTGGTGTCTCGGTCTGCCTGCATAGCTCTTTAGTAGCTAATTAGCTGCTATAGACTATGCAAAGATGATCGCTCAAGACTGTCACTAAAACTATCGTTTGAGCGATTTTTGAGCGATCATCTTTCAGTGTAAATGTGGTCTAAGTTTGCCAAGCTCTCCACCCAAGTGTGCCAGGAACTCACACTATTGTAACCAACCTTAACAACATGAAGATGTCATTTTTGCTCAGTAATATATGTATAACATCCATAGTACATTGCAAGTTTTATAATGCAGAAGAAGAGTAGTCTCTATTGAGTACGACAATAAAATGACTGTTCTTCTTCTGCATCATAAAACTTGCAGTGTATCCTGGATGTTCTACATATATATGTTTGGATTACAGAATGTTTCCCCAGAGCTCCTGCAATTGGTGTGTAGTACCATTGTTCTTGGAGTCTGATAAATGCTTAATAAAACATACTCAGCTGTTGGTGCCATAAATTATCAAGAGTCTTGCCAGAAATATATAGAGTCTAAAATCCGTAACAGTGGAGGCACTACAACTCTTACTTTTTATTCCAAATATAAAGGTCTGCAGACTAAACTTGTGATGTCATAAGCTTGTGGTAAAGTTGGGTTAGCTGAGTACACATATTTTTTTCAATAGAAATTGTCCTCAGCTATAATGATTATTCATGGAACAACTTTTTTACAGAGAACAGAGTTACATTGTTTAAATCGAGGACATGATTATTCAACAAGTGTGGATGTTTGAAGAATCATTCCCCTCTTAAGGGGAATGGGCAATGTAGTCCTTTGCTCTGCAAACAACACACAGGGGCATATTTATTTATGCTCTCTAAGGCCAAGGTAAGACGAGCGTTTTTTTTGCGCGCTTATTTGCGAAAAAAATAGCATCTATTAGAACCATTGGTTCCCTATGAAGTGCTCATGTGTCCGTTTTTTAGAGGTGCAAAATCTTTGCAACTGCAAAAGATAGGACATGCGTGCCTTAAATGCGTGCCAGTAAGGTCCGTCCTGCGCATAAAGACAGAGGTGACAGGGGATGAGGGAACTCCTGGAGGGTTGCGTTAATACCCGCGGGGAGTCCCCTCATCACTGAACACTGCGAAAGCACTTTTACACTGTTCAGTGATGAGGGGTCTGCAGTGGGGATGAAAAAATTCTCTGTCACAGCTGTCTCTGCTATCCCATGTCTTCCAATGGGGCCAGCGCTGCTGCCTCCCCATTAAAAGAAATAGGTTGAAGGCAACCCCTGCAATGCTGATATTTGGGGGGGAAGGGTAATGGGGGGGGGGGGCTTGAAATATAAGCCCTACCCTGAAAATCATCCCTACACACATCAAAATTGTAAATCTTAGAGCCTCTAAGTTGCACTCTTGCATTTTTTTCTTAAGGTGGGTGGGACTGGAATTAGGGGGTGTGGCCTCACAGCCTTTCACATTAACTATAATGTACACCAGAAACTGGTGTAGATTATAGCAAAAAGCCAACTCCAGCTCAGAGCCGTCATGGGTTTTCATTGGAGCATTGAAGTGCCGCTAGATGAAATATATGTATTAAGAGACTTGCATTTGTTGATGATAGCCAAGCATGAGCATTACTAAGTAAATGAGCCCCACAGTCTTAAAATGTTCCAAATTTGTCACAGTGGCTCATGTGCTATGATAAATCTGGTGCATCTTTCGACTATTAGTTGGCTTAGTGCTTCAACAGTTTTGATGCCAAAATTTGGGTGCATTTTTGGTGCGCAAAGTTGGATTTAATCCACTCCTGCTTTCTTGTAAAGTGACCTCCCCTTCTTGTGAAGTTACACTTTTTTCAGATGCAAAGAAAAAAGGGACTGAGGGCTCTCACCCACTGGCGATAAGACTTCTCTGTGATGCAAGAGTGAATGAAAACACATAATAATGAAAATAATGATTTTCAATGGTTTCATTCTCATTAGCGATGTCTTCACTCTAGCATCGCTAGAGAAAAATCTGCGATATCGCCCATTATTTTCAATGGGGTCGGCAGCAGCACTGGCCCCTTGAAATCAATAAAAGAAGATCGCGAAGCAGGCTAGGAATCCCCCATAGAAAGAAGAGAGAGGGGTGGAACAACAGGTATCTCTGACATATCTCCCCATATTTGGAGAGATAGGGGGCGGGGCTAGTGGGATTTCCCAAGAGCAGGGGCGAGGCTTGAGAGGGGGCAGGGCTAGGGGGGTTATCATAGTGATCCCTCTCTAGCCAAGTGAGAGCCCTAAAAGAGTCTAAAACATGTCATAAATGTGGTGCAAAGCACGTAAAACAATCCTTAGGTGCAATTTGTGCCAGAGAACTGGCACATTATCAAGAGTGAATTTGCCCCACAATATCTAGTATATACAGAATCTATTTTCATTATAGACATCGCCGGAGAGGCGAGTCTGTTAGCATAAAGTCCCATCTGAAGATACAGTTTGCAGATAGGAGCTCATAATTTGATCAAATTGTGTGATAAGAACCTCAGATTTACGTATCTAGTAAAAATAGTCATTATGCCACTCAAAATTCATAGATTTCATTTTGGTGCTTTTATTTGCGTTTGTAATCTGATGCTACATGTTGAAATCCATAGAGATGTTGCTAGTCCCAAAGGCACATCCCAAGTGATGCCTAGCCTGGTGCCCTGATCTTCTGGCACTAGTAATCACTATTGTAACTGCATCCATATGATTTGATTATGTAGTTATGATAGTGAATGCATTTACCTAAGAAATGTGGTAATTGTATACAAACAAAACATTTTTTTGTATGACATATTTTCTCTTAAAGCCCTTTGCACATCGAGATTCCCTTTGCCTCACATATTTTTAAATCAAGAGGCAGATCAAATCTCAGCTCAAGGGAGAGCACACATTCCCTAAGGAAACGTTAAGGGTATACTTCTTTTCCCTCATGTGCCAAGAGCCAATCCTCCTATCAATGAACAAAAAGAGATGTACCGGGGAGCGTATCTCCTCTATATGATGTGTAAGAGGCCTACAATTGAAAATAAATGGTATCATTATATTTCAAGCTTGTATGTGGCTGAACAAGAAGTATTACCCAAAGGGCCCATTCAACCATATATATTGATTAAACAAAAAAGTAAACAAGTGCTTGCAAAAGCTTTTTTTTGTACTGTGCGTTCAGATGTACCGTAGCATCGCTACATTTATCAACTGCTGCAAAACTCATAGTGATAGCATGATGTACTTGTTATCAATTGCCACTTTTGAAGAGTTCTGAAAAAATATAAAGAAGGAGAGTAATCGAAATATAAAACAAGAACAATGTAGAGTAAATGTGCCATGATGCAGATAGATTGTGATGATTTCGGTTCAGAATATTCATTAATATCTTTCTCCATGTGTAAATATTTTTCTTCTTGCCTTAAATATGGTTTAATAAGGTATGACATAAATAAAGCGATATTGAATATTACTTGTTCAGTTCTGGTACCTTGGACCACAAATGTGTTGTTGTTCCCTATTACATACTGTAATACTGCAATTCTAGTATTCTCAGTCATTATTTTAATTTACCAGTGTCAAATTTTTTTCCAATTCCTTGACATTGGCATCTGGATTAACAACGTTTTTAAAATACAGCAATAATTGACTCAAAAATCTGATTCTGTGATAATCATGGCCACTAAACTATGTTTGCTAGAGATGCAAGGTATTTAAAGCATGTTCTTCGGATCTCCACTATTAAAGTAGGAATAGTGCATTTTTGGTAAGCATGACAAGCATTCTGATGCCACAAATGCCTGATGCTAATTATCTAAAGAGCACATGCTTTTCATTCCCAAATATACTCTGTCCGTAGTATACAGTGGCCCATTTTTATAGCGTAGCTTTCTCCCATTGAAGTGAATGGGAGAAAGGTGCACTACCAAACCAGGCCACTGCTCTACTAATGGCGTTCTGAGAGTTTTGGCTGTCCGCAGTTCCTCCTCCTCCTCAGCCAATCTGTTGGGATACCAAGTGGTGGATCCTCGCTGATCTGCTGTCGGTAACCAATAGTTTTCAATCAGAAAACCCCTCTAATCTCTTGTAAATGTGCCTCATAATGTGTTTGTGAGAGGGATAAAATTAAGGAGTCAGCGTTAAATCATCCGGTTGAAAGTTCAGTATCAGGGCTAATGTTCAATATCAAAACTAACTTAACCTTTATGTTTTACCATGCTAATTGATAACCTAAATGAACAGAGGAGGAGCAAAGGTATTACAGAAAAGTGCTATATAAATCAAACATATGTGAGCGTGCGAGTGAGTGAGTGCGCATGCTATATTCTAAGTGTCCTGTATCTTAAGTGTGTGTGTAACTTGGGATTCAGGGACTTTGGAAGAGTAACTTTTATTTAATTACTGCTTATCTGTTTGAATTTCTGCATATATTACTTTTTATCTAATCTTTCTGTACGATATTAGAATGTTCTCCACGATCAACAATGTCATCCAATGTACATCTTGTTCCATGTATGTACATACCAGTATTTATTAGGACATTAGAGTAGCAGTGTTTCCGGTGGCACACACACTCAGTTTGATTACCACAAAAAAAAGCTTGGCTCCTCGCACAGCAGTGACATCACCAGAGGTCCTTCAGCCCACTGGATCTCTGTGGTGGTGGTAGGTCAGTGTGTTCTGTCAGGACTGCTGATTTGTGTAGAAAATTATAGTACCAGTGTTTCTGGTGGCGCAATGTGCCACACAGCTCTGCTACATGGTACACGCACACACACAGCTCTACTACACCCCACACATCATACACACAGCTCTGCTACATGGTGCATGCATTATGATCCCCACACATGACACACAGCTCTACTACACCCCCCACATCACACACACAGCTTGGCTCCTCCCACAGCAGTGACGACACCGCAGGTCTTTTAGCCCACTGGATCTCTGAGGTGGTGGTTGGTTGTTGTCTTTGGCCAGGACTGATGAGTTGCGTCTTCTGAGATAATAACGGCTTAGTTGTATTCTCAGTGTGTTATTTTTATCCTCCCCTTCCAAGAGCCCTAACTGTGTTGTTCTTCTGTTGGTCAGACTCTGTCTTTTATATATGTTGTAGGACCTTCGATGGTGTCACCAGGAGGTGGAGCACTGATGTTACCAGGGGCGGAGCATCAGAAGCACTCACTCACATACTACAGACAAGTGGTCATTAGTAGTTTGATAGTCTGTTTGTAGGTTGCATTTCCCATTGCTTTGCACAGGTGAGTAATTAGGAGCGGGGTTACTCAATTAGGATGTATCAAATTGCACCTGTAGAACTTCCTGTGTCCATTCCAAACAGGAGAGGAACAGCAGTGCTACATATAAGTGCTATATCAAAACCTGACTGAGCGTGTGTGGCTGTATTCCAACTGTACTGTGTCGTAAGTATGTGACTTGGGATCAGTAACTCTGGAGTCAGAGATTTTGGAAGAGTAACTTATTTAATTACTGCTTATTTGATATTTTGCATATATATTCTTTTTTTAATCTAATCTATCTGTATGAACCCCATTTAGAATGTGCTATATGACTGACAATGCCGTCCAGTATACATCTTGAGCCATGTATCCAGCCCTTGAACAGTCGTTTGAGGGTGGATACTCCTGTACAAAATGTGAGTGTGTTGCACATTCAGAAGCTCAAATCCTGGATCTAATTGAACAGCTTGCAACACAGAGATCCATTTGTATCATGGAAAGGCATTTGCTGCTGACTGAGCAGACACTTGCTGGGGTAGATGTGGGGGTGGATGATAGTATAGGAGTGCAGAATAATCAGGCATCTAGCTGGGTAACAGAAGGAGGTGTAGAGGTAAGACACCCAGGGAGGCTAGTCCTGAGCTGGCACACCTTAACAAGTTTGCAAAGTTGGCAGATGAGGAGGATGCCATTACAGGATTAGTACTGCTGAAGCACAACATGGCCTTTGACCACCAGGGGAATGTCCACTCCAGTGAGAAGGGGAATAGGAGTGCAGGGCAGGTTAGACAAGTTCTAGTAGTGGGAGACTCAATTATAAGGTGGACTGACAGGGTAATCTGCCCTAAAGACCAGGACCATCGAGCAGTGTGTTGTCTTCCTGGCGCTCGAGTTTGACACAACGCGGATCGGGTTGACAAATTACTAGGAGAGGTTGGTAAGGATTCAGAGGTCATGGTGCAAATTGATATCAATTACAAAGTTATAGGTAGGTGGAAGGTCCTTAAAAACGATTTCAGCGAACTAGGATGTAAGCTTAGGGCAAGCATTTTTAAACTAGTAGTTTCTAAAATACTATATGTACCACATACCACACTAGAACGGCAGTGGGAGACTACGAAGGTAAACAACTGACTCAAGAGTTGGTGTAGGAAGGTGCAATTTTGGTTCCTGAAGAACCAGGCTGGTTTGCTTTTGGCTATAGGTTATAACGTAGGGATTGGCTGCATCTCAATGGGTAGGATGCAGCTGTGCTGGGGGAAAAGATGGCTAGAAGTTTGGAGGAGTGTATAAACTAGGGACTAGGTTGAAGGGCAATCAAAGCGATAGAGGGGAAGATAGTATTGACAGTGATCTGGGACTAAGTAATAGAAATGGGGGTGCAGTGATGAGAGGGGATAGTACAGTTAGAACTGGCAGAACAGTTAATTAGGGAGACACTTAAAATAAAAAATAACCAAAGCCTTCTAAACTGTATGGTGACTAATGCTAGAAGTTTGACCCATAAAGTTGACAAACTGGAAGTAATAATGTTTGAGGAAAACTACGACATAGCAAGAATAACTGTGCTGAAATCTGTGACTTGGTGGTAAATTTGCAGGGTTATAGTCTTTTCAGAAGGGATCATAAAAAAACAGAAAGGGGGAGAGGTTTGTCTTTATGTAAAATTCCGTTTAAAGCCGGCACTACCGGAGGATATATGTGAGGGAGATGAACATGTGGAGTCTCTATGGGTAGAGATACTGTACATGGAGGGAAAAACAATAATAAAATCCTCATAAGCATTCTCTATATAAAATATATAAAAGAAGCTACTGAAAATCTATTACTGAGGCTAATAGATGAAGTAGCAAATCACAATCAGGTAATTATTATGAGAGACTTTAACTATCCAGATATAAACTGGCAAGCCGAAACCTGCGGATCTCATAAAGGTAACAAGTTTCTGTCAATAACTAAAGATAATTACCTTTCTCAGATTGTATAGGACTAGAGATGAGCGAATGTACTCGTCCGAGCTTGATACTCGTTCGAGTATTAACGTGTTCGAGATGCTCGTTACTAGAGGCGAGCACCACGCGATGTTCGAGTTACTTTCACTTTCATCTCTGAGACAGCGCGCTTTTCTGGCCAATAGAAAGCCAGGGAAGGCATTACAACTTCCCCCTGCGACATTCAAGCCCTATACCACCCCCCTGCAGTGAGTGGCTGGCGAGATCAGGTGTCACCCGAGTATATAAATCGGCCCCTCCCGCGGCTCGCCACAGATGCATTCTGACAGAGATCAGGGAAAGTGCTGCTGGTGCCGGAGCTGCCATAGGGAGAGCGTTAGGAGTTATTTTAGGCTTCAAGAACCCCAACGGTCCTTCTTAGGGCCACATCTGACCGTGTGCAGTACTGTTGAGGCTGCTTTTAGCAGTGTTGCACAATTTGATTTTGGATATCGGGCGTGCAGAGCATTGCGTCCGCAGTCTGCAGTCATTGTACAGAGTATAGGGCCAGTACTGGTGAGGCAGGGAAAGAGATATTCAGGCTATATAGGCAGTGGGCTTTTTCCAAAAAATTGGGGAAAAATACTATATTTGGGCTGCCTGTGACCGTCTTCAGTTTACTGCATGTCTGCTGGGGGTAGTAGTCCTAATTAATACGCAGCTAAGCGTTACAGCAGGCTTGCGCAAAATTGTTTCCTGGATCTGCTGTCTCTGTTACATCAGCGCCGTCATCCCGCCAGAGGGAAACAGTATACATAATATTATACGCTGCCTACAGTATCTATCTGCTGGGGGTAGTAGTCCTAATTAATACGCAGCTAAGCGTTACAGCAGGCTTGCGCAAAATTGTTTCCTGGATCTGCTGTCTCTGTTACATCAGCGCCGTCATCCCGCCAGAGGGAAACAGTATACATAATATTATACGCTGCCTACAGTATCTGTCTGCTGTATCAGCTCAGCATTTTAAAAAAATAGAAGCAAAATACTTAAGGCCTATTACTGGCCTTTGGCCACTTGACTGCTTCTGCACTGTGAATTCCACTAGCTCAGTCATATGCACCTACGTCTCACTACAGGGGTGCGCAAAATTGTTTCCTGGCTCTGCTGTGCGTTCCGTAAGGGAAGTCAGGCTCCAACCACAGGCCAATAAGTGGCACATTTAATTACAGCATTCTGTTTCTGCACTACTGGTAATACAGCATGCTGAGGGGTAGGGGTAGGCCTAGAGGACGTGGACGCGGGCGAGGACGTGGAGGCCCAAGTCAGGGTGTGGGCACAGGCCGAGCTCCTGATCCAGGTGTATCGCAGCCGACTGCTGCGGGATTAGGAGAGAGGCACGTTTCTGGCGTCCCCACATTCATCTCACAATTAATGGGTCCACGCGGTAGACCTTTATTAGAAAATGAGCAGTGTGAGCAGGTCCTGTCGTGGATGGCAGAAAGTGCATCCAGCAATCTATCGACCACCCAGAATTCTGCGCCGTCCACTGCTGCAACTCTGAATCCTCTGGCTGCTGCTCCTCCTTCCTCCCAGCCTCCTCACTCCATTACAATGACACATTCTGAGGAGCAGGAAGACTCCCAGGAACTGTTCCCGGGCCCCTGCCCAGAATGGCCAGCAATGGTTCCTCTCCCATTGTTTGTCGTGACCGATGCCCAACCTTTGGAAAGTTCCCGGGGTCCGGGGGATGAGGCTGGGGACTTCCGGCAACTGTCTCAAGAGCTTTCAGTGGGTGAGGAGGACGATGACGATGAGACACAGTTGTCTATCACTCAGGTAGTAGTAATTGGAGTAAGTCCGAGGGAGGAGCGCACAGAGGATTCGGAGGAAGAGCAGCAGGACAATGAGGTGACTGACCCCACCTGGTTTGCTACGCCTACTGAGGACAGGTCTTCAGAGGGGGAGGCAAGTGCAGCAGCAGGGCAGGTTGGAAGAGGCAGTGTGGTGGCCATGGGTAGAGGCAGGGCCAGACCGAATAATCCACCAACTGTTTCCCAAAGCGCCCCCTCGCGCCATGCCACCCTGCAGAGGCCGAGGTGCTCAAAGGTCTGGCAGTTTTTCACTGAGAGTGCAGATGACCGACGAACAGTGGTGTGCAACCTTTGTCGCGCCAAGATCAGCCGGGGAGCCACCACCACCAGCCTCACCACCACCAGCATGCGCAGACATATGATGGCCAAGCACCCCACAAGGTGGGACGAAGGCCGTTCACCGCCTCCGGTTTGCACCGCTGCCTCTCCCCCTGTGCCCCAACCTGCCACTGAGATCCAACCCCCCTCTCAGGACACAGGCACTACCGTCTCCTGGCCTGCACCCACACGCTCACCTCCGCTGTCCTCGGCATCATCCACCAATGTCTCTCAGCGCACCGTCCAGCCGTCGCTAGCGCAAGCGCAAGTACGCCGCCACGCACCCGCACGCTCAAGCGTTAAACTTGCACATAGCCAAATTTATCAGCCTGGAGATGCTGCCGTATAGGGTTGTGGAAACGGAGGCTTTGAAAGGTATGATGGCGGCCGCGGCCCCGCGCTACTTAGTTCCCAGTCGCCACTACTTTTCCCGATGTGCCGTCCCAGCCCTGCACGACCACGTCTCCCGCAACATTGTACGCGCCCTCACCAACGTGGTTACTGGCAAGGTCCACTTAACAACGGACACGTGGACAAGCACAGGCGGGCAGGGCCACTATATCTCCCTGACGGCACATTGGGTGCATTTAGTGGAGGCTGGGACAGAGTCAGAGTCTGGGACCGCTCACGTCATACCCACCCCCAGAATTGCGGGCCCCAGCTCGGTGGTGGTATCTGCAGCGGTGTATGCTTCCTCCACTAAACCACCCTCCTCCTCCTCCTCCTCCTCCTCCTCCTACGCAACCTCTGTCTCGCAATCAAGATGTGTCAGCAGCACGTCGCCAGCAGTCGGTGTCGCGCGGCGTGGCAGCACAGCGGTGGGCAAGCGTCAGCAGACCGTGCTGAAACTACTCAGCTTAGGAGAGAAGAGGCACACGGCCCACGAACTGCTGCAGGGTCTGACAGAGCAGACCGACCGCTGGCTTGCGCCGCTGAGCCTCCAACTGGGCATGGTTGTGTGTGACAACGGCCGTAACCTGGTGGCGGCTCTGCAGCTCGGCAGCCTCACGCACGTGCCATGCCTGGCCCACGTCTTTAATTTGGTGGTTCAGCGCTTTCTGAAAAGCTACCCACGCTTGTCAGACCTGCTCGGAAAGGTGCGCCGGCTCTGCGCACATTTCCGCAAGTCCCACACGGGCGCTGCCACCCTGCGCACCCTGCAACATTGGTTTCATCTGCCAGTGCACCGACTGCTGTGCGACGTGCCCACACGGTGGAACTCTACGCTCCACATGTTGGCCAGGCTCTATGAGCAGCATAGAGCTATAGTGGAATACCAACTCCAACATGGGCGGTGCAGTGGGAGTCAGCCTCCTCAATTCTTTACAGAAGAGTGGGCCTGGTTGGCAGACATCTGCGAGGTCCTTGGAAACTTTGAGGAGTCTACCCAGATGGTGAGCGGCGATGCTGCAATCATTAGCGTCACCATTCCTCTGCTATGCCTCTTGAGAAGTTCCCTGCAAAGCATAAAGGCAGACGCTTTGCGCTTGGAAATAGAGGCGGGGGAAGACAGTATGTCGCTGGATAGTCAGAGCACCCTCCTGTCTATATCTCAGCACGTTGAGGAGGAGGAGCATGAGGAGGATGAGGAGGAGGGGGAAGAGACAGCTTGGCCCACTGCTGAGGGTACCCATGCTGCTTGCCTGTCATCCTTTCAGCGTGTATGGCCTGAGGAGGAGGAGGAGGATCCTGAAAATGATCTTCCTAGTGAGGACAGCAATGTGTTGCGTACAGGTACCCTGGCACACATGGCTGACTTCATGTTAGGATGCCTTTCTCGTGACCCTCGCGTTACACGCATTCTGGCCACTACGGATTACTGGGTGTACACACTGCTCTACCCACAGTATAAGGAGAACCTTTCCACTCTCATACCCGAAGAGGAAAGGGGTTCGAGAGTGATGCTATACCACAGGACCCTGGCGGACAAACTGATGGTAAAATTCCCATCCGACAGCGCTAGTGGCCGAAGGCGCAGTTCCGAGGGCCAGGTAGCAGGGGAGGCGCAGAGATCAGGCAGCATGTACAGCACAGGCAGGGGAACACTCTCTAAGGCCTTTGACAGCTTTCTGGCTCCCCAGCAAGACTGTGTCACCGCTCCCCAGTCAAGGCTGAGTCGGCGGGAGCACTGTAAAAGGATGGTGAGGGAGTACGTAGCCGATCGCACGACCGTCCTCCGTGACGCCTCTGCCCCCTACAACTACTGGGTGTCGAAGCTGGACACGTGGCCTGAACTCGCGCTGTATGCTCTGGAGGTGCTTGCTTGTCCTGCAGCTAGCGTCTTGTCAGAGAGGGTGTTTAGTGCGGCTGGGGGAATCATCACAGATAAGCGTACCCGCCTGTCAACCGACAGTGCCGACAGGCTTACACTCATCAAGATGAACAAAGCCTGGATTTCCCCAGACTTCTCTTCTCCACCAGCGGACAGCAGCGATACCTAAACAATACGTAGGCTGCACCCGCAGATGGAAGCATTGTTCTCTATCACCATCAAAAACGTGGACCTTTTAGCTTCATCAATCTGTGTATAATAGTCATCCTCCTCCTTCTGCTCCTCCTGAAACCTGACGTAATCACGCCGAACGGGCAATTTTTCTAGGGGCATTCAATAGCTGAGAGCTGTCCCTGATTGGTCCTTGCGCTGAGCCAATCTGAGGCAGCACTCACTCATGAATTCATGAATGGGTGGGTGAGAGCTGCCTCTGATTGGTGAGGGCTGTGACCAATCAGAGGCATCCCATCCAGCAGGCGGGTATTTTAAATCCCCGGCTGCTGAATACTACCCAGAGCAGTTCAGGAGAACTGCCGGCCGGCCGTGGCTGAACTCCGGCTGCACGGACAAGGTGAGTATACATATTTTTTTTTCATTTTTACACATTTTTGGATGCTTTTCAGGGAAGGGCTTATATTTTTAAGCACTTCCCGAAAATTCATCCCGCGCTCACCGCCAGCCCATTGCTTTCAATGGAGCCGGCTGTATTGCCGGCTCCATTGAATTGCAATGGGTTGGACAGCGCTCCTTTGATCGGGGCCTTTTCCCCGAAACGCTGCTAGCAGCAGATTTTTCGGGCGATTTTTCGGCCCCGGTCACGTGATTTGCAGATGTGCATCCGTCATGCGATCCGCAAATCGCGGCAAAAAACGCCCGTCTGACCGAGACCTGATAATGTAAACTCTCTAAATATCACTAGTCTAACCCGGAAAGAAGTGCAGTGCAGCCTTAAAAAGATTTAAATACACAAATCGCTGAGTACCAATAACATACACCCCAAGTTTTAAGGGAATCAAGTAGTGGAATAGACAAACCCTTGTTTCTTACCATTAAGTACTTTATAGTGATGTGGCCATTTCCACTGGAAATGCCTTTCTTGAGTGTTACCATATCACAGGTTACAGTCATTAATTTCTTCTCTTTCCCATAGTTGGTTCAAAGTGCTGGGAGGGTGCCAGGAGACTTCACCGGAGCATCAAGATGACAAAGATTATGACTAGAGATGAGCGAGCATACTCGTCCGAGCTTGATACTCGTTCGAGTATTAGGGTGTTCGAGATGCTCGTTACTCGTAACGAGTACCACGCGGTGTTCGGGTTACTTTCATTTTCTTCCCTGACAAATTTGCGCGCTTTTCTGGCCAATAGAAAGACAGGGAAGGCATTACAACTTCCCCCTGCAACGTTTAAGCCCTATACCACCCCCCTGCAGTGAGTGGCTGGCGAGATTAGGTGTCACCCGAGTATTAAAATCTGCCCCTCCCGCGGCTCGCCACAGATGCATTCTGACATAGTTTAGGGAAAGTGTTGTTGATGCCGGAGCTGCTATAGGGAGAGTGTTAGGAGTGATTTTAGGCTTCAAGAACCCTAACGGTCCTTCTTAGGCCATAGAAATCGCAGATCGCACCTATGTGCGATCTGCGATTTCTGTTCTCTTCTCTATATGCGCTCAATGGGGCCGGCGGCAGCAGCGCGGACCCCATTGAGAACATATAGAAGACAAATCATTCTTCCCGACAATTCATCCCGCGATCGCCGGCAGCCCATTGCTTTCAGTGGAACCTGCTGTATTGCTGGCTCCATTGAATTCAATGGGCAAACATCGTTCTTCTCTGCCACAGCTGTTACAGCTATGGCAGAGGAGAACGATCTTTATGCTGACAGTGGGGGGGGGGGGGCACTCTTGCCGCTATTGTGGCTTAATAGTGGGACCTGGGAACTTGAGATGCAGCCCAACATGTAGCCCCTCGCCTGCCCTATCTGTTGCTGTGTCGTTCCCATCACTTTCTTGAATTGCCCCGATTTTCACAAATGAAAACCTTAGCGAGCATCGGCGATATACAAAAATGCTCGGGTCGCCCATTGACTTCAATGGGGTTCGTTACTCGAAACGAACCCTCGAGCATCGCGAAAATTTCATCTCGAGTAACGAGCACCCGAGCATTTTGGTGCTCGCTCATCCCTAATTATGACTGCTGCCAACAAGAAAGTCCTCGTAAAGGTAAACAAGTAAATCAAAGTGGTTAACAGTTTCAGATTCCTTGTGTCCCTCATCGATCATAGTTGCAGTTGAACAGGGGAGATAAAGTTCCAATTAGCACTGGAACATACGCTGTGCAGAGCGTGGGCCCATTATGTAAGTACAAGTATGTCTCAGTCACCATCAAACAAAGGTTTGAAAGATATGGCTGTAAGATATGGATATTGAGGATAGCAGACAGAAGAATTGACACTTTTGAGCTGTGATATTGGAGAAAATTTCTACGAATCCCCTAGCCTAGACAACTAGTGTCACCAACAAAGATGTCCAGGATTGGATCAACCCAGAGGTGTTTCTGGAAAGCAAGATAATGAAACAGACTGACTTACTTTGGACACATGATGAGAGCAAATTTGCTACTTGAAATGGTCAGTGGTAAAAGGAAACAGGGAAGACACAAGATACGTTGTCTAGACACTATCTAGAAGAACACGGGAATGGACATCAGGCAACTGAAAGCAGCCGTAGTGAATAGAAAAGCATGGAGAGGACTGACCTACAGAGTACCCAAGAGTCGGACACAACTGAACAGAATTGGGAGTCACTAATTAATTCAGAAGGGTTGTCGATCAAGAATGGAGTCGGGACGGAATTGTTTCCCCTTAAATGGGAAAAATTGGCTTCTACCTAATTGGCGTTCTTTTTGTCTTCATCTAGATAAACATTGGGGGGGGGGGGGGGGTGATGAGAAATAGACTGAACCAGATGGACATACATATTTTTTCTGACTAACATACTATGTTACTCTAGTAGTGTTTCCATATGCAATGAGCAGTTCTGAAATTAGTAGTATAACTAAATATATTAATTGGGAGATATTTCTATTCCTTCTCTTAAAGCCTGTGAAAGGACAGGAAAAGATTCTGGACTTCAGAGGAGATATTGTAGGTAAACAAGTGGGAAAGCTTAAAATTGGATGTATATTACATATGAAAGTGCTGCATAAATATCCATACATTTGTTTCCCAGAAACAGTTGCTGGATTTTTTTCATTGCCTCATCGTGCCTTGTTTGATTATATCTTCCTTTTTCACATCTTTTATAGTATAAGTTCAACATATCAACATAAATTGCTTGCAAATTGATCCAAACAGAAATAAAGAATGGTAAATTATTACTGGAACCTGACATATCTGTGCTGTGTCACAGAATGAAATCTTTAAATAAATGATATCAGAGACAGAACAAACACCTGTACATTCCGAATGTTAGTGGCCAACAGATAAACACAAGGAACGAGGATGCTGAAGGCTGTAGCAATAAAACTGCACCTTGTGATTCTCTCTTTGTTTACATGATGCCTACGGCATTGATCTGCTTAAAATTCAGCTCTTGTTCTTTTCTTGCAGCCAACCCTGTACTGAAGGACTGCAAACCAGAGATTGTGTGTTTTGTCATTCCTTTTTTCCCTCATTTCATTTTAACTCGTGGATTGTGCCAGAAAAAAAAAGAGCTTTACCTTTGGATTCATTATTGATCTTTACTTTCCTATCTTTATTATACGTGACCATGTTTTAATATATAGCAAATTGCCTAAAATACATCTAGCTTGCTTGTGAAATGTACTATATGATTGTAAGACTCGTGTCATTCAACAAAACCTCCTAGCTTTGATTTTGCTGCAATGTGTTGAAGAAGGTAATCTGTTAATACTTCTATACACACTGATGCAGAATTACTAATATTGGAACAGGAACCTGTTGATTTGTGAGAAGTCTGAAATATATTTATTAAAATTTTGCTAATTTCAAATGTGCTATTTCTATTTTAAGATGATGGAATGAGGAAAAAATAAATAAAATAAAAAAATTATATATATGTCCAAGAGCTCAAATGTGTAGTAGGAATAAACACTAAACTGAAGTGAATGGGATGATTAAAATCAAACTCACTCCAAAGGAGGTGGCGAAACTCACTCAATCCCCCAACATCTGACATGGCGCATCAGACATCAATATCCATCCATTCAAAAGAGAAGCTGTAGGCGCCAGTCAGGAAAACCCAAAGTTATTTAATGAGGTAGGTAAAGAAACAGGTGCAACGTGTTTCGGTTAAAGCCTTGTGGTTTTATCTCCAGTCTGCTATCATTTATTTTAGAATGTTCTGTCTATATATTTTAGGTAATCATTTTATCCTTGGGTTTAAAATTTGCAGATATTTGCATATACTTATATACACATACCTTTTTTATACCTTTGTTATTTATTTTAATTTATATGTTTTATATGCTTTTCCTTGGGCTTATGGTCCTCATTAATGTTATGACATATTCCACATCACCCTTTTTAAAAGGCCTTGTTACTTTTACACTTCTCATTGATTTCAGTAGTGAAAATCATCCTTTAAGTTTCATTACTTCAAATTAGTTTACCCTACTTCTGGAGTGACTTCTCAAGATGGCATGGTACGTTGCCCAAGAGGCAATGAATGCTTATGTTTTGTTGTTTGCAGAGCATACATGGAATTTTATTGTCGTTCCTGTGCAGTTTGCCCCTAAGCAAGATAATGAGATGTGAAATGTCGTTATTTAGGCTTTCTCTCCATGTTTAGATAATGTGAAACTTGCATTGCCTGGGGTTTTAAGAATATGTCTCCTGATTTTAATAATGTGATATAGGACTTGGCATCTTTGGTTTGAAGATGCAGTATTTTCATGTTACCTTGATGTCAATGTGTATTATTGAAAGTTTGATGTTTGTTTTACATGTCACTATTGTGGATTTTTAGAATGTATTGTATACATTATTGTTAAAAGAGACACTGTGAAAGAAGTCTTTGCGTATGAGTTATTCCCGAACATTGGTCTTATCTAAGATATTCACAATCTGCAAACATGCAACTCATTAGGGCGATTAAAACTAAGTTGTCTATGCATAGCGTTCCCCAACCTAGTAATGAACTATTACTATGCTATAAATATATTACATGTTAGGCCAGGCTCACTTGGCCATAAGCGTGCAACGCTGTGAGGGTCATGCAGCGTTTTACAGCTGTGGAGCTAGCAGTACCCGGCGTACTGCTGCGTATAGCGGCAAAATCCCATAGAGAACAATGAGCTTTATCTCGTGTATATACGTGGCCAAGTAGAACATGCTGTGTTATTTTTTGTGCTTACATATTACACAATTCCGACACTAATGTGATCGGAACTGTGTAAGGCAATGTAATTGATTGCCTGTGAGTTACCGCATATTACATGGGTGTACAGTGCCCAGGTAATAGATGATAGTCATACGACCCTGTGAACCCCGCCTTAATCTGATCAGTAAAGGGGTATTAACATCTCAGTCAATCATGACTGAAATAGTAATACCTCTCTGTACTCAGTAGCTAGGAATATGGAAACAGTAGAGGGGGCTGTGTTTGCGCTGTATCCGTAATACTTATTGACTTCTATGGGAGTTAAAGTGGTATTCCGGGACTTTTTACATTTTTTCTATTCATAACAAACAGATCTATCATTAACATATGATAGGCGGGACCCGTTGCTCGGATCTATACCAATCAGTGGATTCATAGTGACATAGACACTGCAAATAGCGCAGGAAGCGCTGACTATAGTACAGCAGCCTGGGATGGTATTGTAGGCATTGAATTCAATGAAGTACCAACCCGGGCTGCTGCGCTATGGTCAGTGCTTTCTGCTTCCTGCACTGACTCTAGTGACAGTAATGAATTTGTGGTGTGTGACATTAGTTTCTGGTACTTCAGAGGCTGGGGTCATGGGTAGAGGTACTTCTGGATGATGGCCATAGACAGTGAAGAAGGGCAATACACCTGTAGATTTACAGGCATGACACTTGTGGGAGAACTCTGCCCACGAAAGAAGCGAGATCCAATCATCTTGTCAGGAGGAGATAAAACGCAAAAAGTAGATTCCCAGTTCACCCATTCCACCTACTCATTGGATTGTGCTTGAAACACAGAGAACTCCAAGTTAAAGGGGTTGTCCCGCGAAACAAAGTTGGGGTATACACTTCTGTATGGCCATATTAATGCACTTTGTAATGTACATTGTGCATTAATTATGAGCCATACAGAAGTTATTCACTTACCTGTTCCGTTGCTAGCGTCCTCGTCTCCATGGTGCCGTCTAATTTTCAGCGTCTAATCGCCCGATTAGACGCGCTTGCGCAGTCCGGTCTTCTCCCTTCTGAATGGGGCCGCTCGTGCCAGAGAGCTGCTCCTCGTAGGTCTGCCCCGTCACGTGTGCCGATTCCAGCCAATCAGGAGGCTGGAATCGGCAATGGACCACACAGAAGACCTGCGGTCCACCGAGGGTGAAGATCCCGGCGGCCATCTTCGCAAGGTAAGTAAGAAGTCACCGGAGCGCGAGGATTCGGGTAAGTACTATCCGTTTTTTTTTTAAACCCCTGCATCGGGTTTGTCTCGCGCCGAACGGGGGGGCTATTGAAAAAAAACAAACTCGTTTCGGCGCGAGACAACCCCTTTAATGCTAAGAAACCTGCACAGCACCCTCCAGAAGTGAGAGATGAACTTGGTTCAATACAATGGGCCACATTTATCAAAACTGTCTAAAAGGAAAAATGTCTTTGTTGTCCATAGTAACTAGAGATGAGCGAACGTGCTCGGCCCCGCCCCTTTTTCGCCCGAATACCGCGATTTTCGAGTACTTCCGTACTCGGGCGAAAAAATTCGGGGGGCGCCGTGGCGGCGTGGGGGGTTGCGGCGGGGAGTGGGGGGGAGAGGGAGAGAGAGAGGGCTCCCCCCTGTTCCCCGCTGCTACCCCCCGCACCGCCGCGCCTCTCCCCGCCCCCTGGCGCCCCCCGAATCTTTACGCGCGAGTACAGAAGTACTCGAAAATGGCGGTACTCGGGTGCGTAAGTACTCATTACGAGTACGTTCGCTCATCTCTAATAGTAACCTGTTTTGCTGCTCACCCATTCACTTCAATGGGACAGCCCGAACCACTGAACAATGAATGGAGCTGTCTGCTTTCTGCAGCAAGACCTCTCTATACATGAAGATACCAGTCTGGACAAACAGGTAATTGCCGGGGTTCCTAGGATTGTGGTACAACCCCTTTAATACTGCATACATATTGCTCACAATGCCATCACAAACTTTCTAAGTACACTACTCAAATGTTGGACACATGCCACACGTGTCCCTTACACATACACACACTGAGGCCACTTACTCACTAGACATATACAGCACATGCCACTCACACTGGGCAAATACCACAAACTAATGCCACTTCTAGATTAGAAACATGACACACACATAGTTCATGCAGAGTACATATTTTACTGATACAGTTTTGCATAATGTCACGTCCAGACCGGACGCTCTGGATCCGTAATGTGAAATACACATGTAAATGCACACTAAACATTGGTAACAGTACAGACAACTGCATCAAGGAAAACACTGTCTCTAAAAAACCTAATTGAGGCAAGGGACCTGCCAGATAACCTGGCCTGCGAATTGTGAACCTGACCACGTAATTAGGCCATTAGCCAACCCTACATGGGATAGGAGAAAACCACCACAAAGAAGATGTAAAAGATAATAACCGCTGTACTTAGCTTTTACATGCAAATAGGACATTCAGCTCCAAGCTCTGACTTCCATCACAGTCAGAGGAAGAATAAAAAATGTAAACAGTACTTGAGCTAAGGCTAAATAGTCCTGACAAATTACCCACAGGTGAGATCCAGCATGTCTCACCTAATACCACTCCCACCAGAGCCAGAAGATAGAGAAACACATACAAAACTTATACCAGATTATTTAGAAAGGAAGCAAACCTGCCACAACACATAAAAATACATAAATGGTTACAAATAGCAATTACAATGAGATTATGAGTTTGCATTTATTAAATTACAGGGTTTTTTTTGTGTCCGGTAATGTTTTTGTGTGCGTAAATCTGGCTAGAGGAAAAGCTAAGTCTTTATTTATTAGTCATTTATGCTCATCCTCAAGGATAATTGCACACTGCACAGTATAGTACAGTATATTAGAATATAATCACATGTCATTATCAGGACCATTTTATATTCTAATGACTACGTTATCTCCTCAAATCTTAAATGTGTCTTCTTAATACAGGATGTACTCAAAAAAGACCGAACCAGCGTTCAATATCAACACTGGTGTCCTATATTGAAATAATAAGACTGTACTTGAATAGGAAGGCATGGCTGGGCTACACAATGCTATGGTGCATGGCCCCCTGGGGTCCCAGGAACATGGGTTTTCATATAGTGTTGTGGGCCTAGTAAGAAATACAATTGCAAATTTGAAGTAGAACGTAAGAAGCAGAAATCTGCTTTCGACATCTCTCTAAGTCTTGTGGGACTGCTCCTTGTGACTGAAGTAAGGAAAGTGTACTCGAAGTAGCCTGCTTCTGCTACAATATATGCATGGGGCCATTGAAGGTGTTTATTACAGGGACTCCCAATGCAGATTGGTAACTGAATCTTCTGCATATGATGGTGGATGACTACCTGAGTGATCTGCCCCTATCGAAGCAGAAGGAGGCAACTTTGTGTATGCTTTCTTACATCAGTCATAGAAGTGCTCCTACAGGACTTTGAAACACACAGAAAATAGATTTCTGTTTCTCACATGCTACTCTTAAATTTTGCAATTGGGTTTTACTGTCTTTACAACACAAAATTGAAACCCATATTTCAGGGCCCATAGGGAATCGTGCATCATACCATCATGCAAAACATCTATGCTTCCTTATTGTTCCTTCCGTACGCTATTGTTATTTGAATATAGGACACTAGTAATGAGATTTACGAATTAATCTAGGGATGTACTGCATATTTTGCACCCCATAGTTTCTGAATTAATCTAAGCAAAGCAGAAGGAAAACAATTATGATTTTTTTTTTTTTTGGCAATCGTGTCATTTTAAAAGCAGTTGTTTTTGTACAGCACGCATATGAATTAAGACTTGCACCCCAAAATACCGCTGTTTGTCCTGTGTTCAGAAACATACCCGTTGTAGCTCCAATCTGCTTACTGGACACATGGCTAGGCCTGTAGTTGAGGGAACACCTTTTGGCCTCCAGGCCCCATTACTCACTTGTAGAGCCACCAAGCTGCCAAAACAATAGAATGCCCCCCACAAGTGACCCCATTTTGAAAACTAGACCACTTAACAAATTTATCTAGGTGTGTACTAAGCATTCTGACCCCACAATTCTTTGCAAAAATTATTATAAAGCATGTAAAAAATAAATAAAATTTAATTTTCTTTCATAAATGTCACTTTAATGACTGTTTTCTTTGTTTAAACAAAAGAAAACTGGGGAGACGCATCCCAAATTTTATAGCATTAATTTCTCTGTGTTCAGTAATATTGTAGCCGCAGTCTACTTATATAATGGAGAGAACACCTATTCGATTTCAGGGCACAACTGAATAAATTCTAGGTCCCATTCCACACTTGTGCAGAAAAAAAATTGACTCTCTGAAAAGAACCCCCCCACCGTCTTTTTGGCATTTCCTAAATCTTATATGAAAGTAATAATGTTAACTGTGTGGTACGTCTCAAAAGAGGGGTAATTACAGAGGCCTGGTTGGGATTGGCACATGGGGCAATAAAACCGGGTAACCCAACGCTTTTTCGGGGGTTATTTCTTGACCTCAGTGGCAGGGATGCGGTGTAAAATGTGGCGCTCTGTGAATCTTCGCACCTTTTCAGACTCGTAAGTTTGCTGGGGTATGGTGGTCTCACACAGAACGCACTCAACAAGCTGCTCCTGGAAAGACAGGAAAGTGAGCGTTCCCTGGGATGCCTTGTAAATTATAATATGTAGGCATTACAGGGAGCAGTCTGAATAATCTTGGGCTCACACGGTTGTATGCACATTCCAGCTGTGAGCCAGGCCGTGACTCTGCTTACAGTCACGTAATGTACTGCGCATAACTGTGTACTCACACAGGTGGTCATGTGCAGTGCACCTTTTTTGTTTAACGATGACACAGGTAACCGCAGCCTGTACACAATGTAGTTGTGTATAAGCTTCGAGTATATCCGTGACCATAGAGTACAATGGGCTCTATGTCACAGATATCCACGGTAAAATACAAAATGCTGCGTTCTGTCTTCTGCAAGTGGATTACGTAATTCCAACCCACTAATGTGAGCAGAATTTTGAAATCCAATGCATTTGATTGATCCGTGTATTACCGTGGATCAAACGCACTCAGAATCCGCAATTCCTATCTGGTTGTGTGAGACCGGCCTAAGGTAGATCGCTACCTTTTTATACCATTTGATAATTGCGATCACGTGATCGGGGAATGCTCAATGAGGCCTCCGGTCACTGCTCCAGGCTCTCAGCTACCTTTGGTAGCCAGGAGCAAGGAGGTTTTAAATTTTTTGGGCCCTCCCCAGCTTTTGCACTTGCATACACCATTTTGCCGGAGGGCACATGCACAGAAGCTGGGAAAAGGTCCGTGGATAAAGCTCCCATCAGGGAACAAATTCAGGGGGCCTTAGTTAAGTAATTTCACCTCCACTCATGGATCTGATCTGTGAGAGGAGGTGAAACTTTAACTTTTATTTTTCTTTTACATGATCGCCGTTATCTATAGCATAACGGCGATCACATGACCAGGGACTGCATACTGCAGCCTCTGTAAAATCTCCAGGAGCAAGGAGATTTCCGACAGGCGCATGCACAAAAGCCGGGGAAAGGTTTGTGGATAAAGATCCCATTAGGGGACAAATCCGGGGGCCTTAGGTAAGTAATTTCATCTCCCCTCATGGATACAATCCATGAGGGTAGATGAAACATTAACTTTTTAAACTTTTTTAAAGCTTTACATGATTGCTGTTATGAATTGGATAACAGCAATCGCGTGAATGGTGAGTACATACCGTGGCCCCCAGTGACATCTACCTGCTCTCGGCTATCTTTGACAGCCGGGAGTAGGGAGATTTTAAATTTCCCGGACCCTCCGGCCCTCTGCGCATGTGCCCGAAATTTTGGTGTATGGCACACATGCATAGAAGGTGGCGTCAGATCCCTGCAGGACCAGATCGCCATGAGACATCGCGGAGGCCGGAGGTGAGTAGTTTCAGCTCTCCTCACAGATCCAGCCACATGATGCCAGGAGTTAGCAGCGGCCTGATAAGCCGCAGCAATCACCTGACTTCCGGTGGTGGAGGACGGCAAGGGAGCAGCGGGATGGGGGTGGCCGAAGACAGATGAGTATTTGTTTTTTAAATTTTTAACTCATCCCTAGCCATAAAATATTTCTATATTAAAGCAGCATAACCCCTTTAGCATTATCTTGTGACTCTTCTGTTTAAGGAGAATGCCTATCTACTGTATTAAATATTTTAAGCCTGTTTCATCATCTTAGAAGCTCTTGACCCTTTTCCATTTACGCTTTTGTACCTTTGAAAGTTACGCTAATCACTGGCACTTTACACGTGTATTTAAATCTCAGCTGCTGTTTTATTAGTGACCCTAATTCAGATGAGTCTCAGATGGCCAGTAACAAGTTCAGCTTTGCCTTTCATGTGATTTGTGCCATGATTATCACCGCAATGATGTTTTCCACATTCAGCCATGTTTCTGATTATTGTGCTCTTCAAATCAGATTAAATGGTTAGCCGCATGAAATATGCATCATGTCTAAGGTTTTCACTTGCATTTACATCATATTGCAGACTTCATTTTAATTAGTCCTGGATCATTACAGTGTTCCTTCATGTGCTACATGCATCTACCTGCTAACAAATTACTGTTAAAGGTTAAATGGCTATACCAGAAACTGCATAATACATAAATATGAATATTTTAGCTGTTCGGAAAAGCTTATTGCTAATTCAAATTAACTGAACTATATTTTTTTATCTCTAATAAACAAAAATAACCTTAAAGCAAAGAATGTAACCATAAATCCCCACTAAAACATTTGCAAGATAAAACATGTGTTAATAATATCATACAATGGATAATCTATTACAATTAATCCTTGACAATGATAACCTTTATATAATATATATTAATGAATTCACTTCTTTTAAATTTAACAGTATTAGGGCTCTTTCACACAAATCTAATGTTTGTGCACCCGATTAGATGGCATGGGCCTGGCACATATGCTCCAAGGCCGCCATGCCATCATTCCGTTGCCCTTCCCTCCCCCTAGCTGGTTCAACTCCTCTCCCCCTCCGGCTGTTTGCAATAGAAGGGGGTGGGGGTGGAGCTAAGTTCCCGCCCCTTGTCCGCAGCCAGCAATGGTAGGAGGCGGGATGGGGCGGCACATAGCTCCACCCCCACCCACTTTCTCCCATTGGAAATAGCTGGAGGGGAATAAAGAAGGGGGAGGGAGTTTAGCAGTCATGCTGCTAAACTCCCTCCCACCTCCCTTCCCCAGCCGCTGTCATTAGCTCCTATAGGAGTCAATGCAGTGGCTTGCGTATTCCAGCTGGGAAGATAGTTCCAGGACTACCTTTTCGGCCCGACATAAAAGCACCCAGTACTATATTGTCCAGCCAGGCCTTTTTACGCCGCGAGAATACGGCCATGTGATCTGATGCATTGGATTCAAATGCATCAGATTGTAGTGTATATCAGCCTGCCATGAAAACAATGGCCGATATACGCTCGTGTGAAAGAGCCCTTAGAAAGCACAATCGGATTCTGCAATGTACAGTATCATGTTTTTAATAAATGTAAAATTATGAGTTTATATAGAAAGTGATTTAGATAGTAATTAGTTGTTTTGGGGAAATATGACTTAAACTTCCTAATAACCAAGTCCTCTTGGATCATATAGACTAAGTTCATTTTCACAACCAAAATTTTTTGAGACCTTTTTTAGATCCAATAACTGATTTTGTATATTCAGAGTGTATGGATTACAGAAATTACTTCCATTTTCCTGTATCACATCAAGTTTGGAAAATATATTTCGCTCATGCCATAACATTGGAACCCCAAAACTAAGTGCCTTTATCAGTTTTTCAGCTCTGCACAAGCATGGCGCACTTTATGAGGGGCCCATGGTTTATCTTCATCCCCTAGCTTCATTCCAAAATAAGTGAAGTAAACACTTTTAACAAATGAAGTTATGTCTCTGTGTTGCGATCATAAAATGTCCACAAATATAACAAAATATATTTGGATCATTCAAACCCTTCCCTCTTTGCATGGTTATAGCACAACAAATATACTAAAAGAGATGGAATAGTCCACTGAAACACTCTTCTAGATATCTTACAATATCTTGCTCAGCACTGGTCGATGTAGCTTCTATCCAATGTCCACCATTACAACCGTGGAATGTGCTGCCATCTGATGAAATAATGTCGTCTGCTGTAAAAAAAATGTTACAAAATGAACTAAATTAGAGAGAATGTTTACTTTCAAATACATATTTGTGTTCCAATTTCATTAGAGATATTGTTTATTTTTTATATCTTGTTAATCATAATTACTGACATGATTAAAAGTTGGTATGTAATAGGACAAAAGTAAGGGCATTTTTGGATCCAGGAGAACAAATTACATATACAACAAGAGTCAAAAACAAAAAGGAAAATCCACATTGACCAGTTTAATTTCATGGAGACTGGAAAAAAGTCCTCTACTTTTACGGACTGTCCAGAAATTATTGGACAGTTTGCAGCCCTGGTTGCGAGCTAGTTGATTTCTCCAAAAATCACTGTAAATCAGGATGGTCAATTCCAACATCCATTAAAGTCAAAGGAAGTAAAAATCTGGATCACTAA
Organism: Eleutherodactylus coqui; assembly: GCF_035609145.1. Taxonomy (NCBI): domain Eukaryota; kingdom Metazoa; phylum Chordata; class Amphibia; order Anura; family Eleutherodactylidae; genus Eleutherodactylus; species Eleutherodactylus coqui. Next base: position 118,286,392 of record NC_089843.1, on the reverse strand, counting down.
TTTGTCCTCAAGAAGGTCCCCAATGCAGATAAATCAGAACAGCTAATCACAGGCCTCCTACACCTTCTCCAAGAAAAAGCAGTAGTGTTACCAAAAATAACACCAATGAAAACAGTAGGTGTTCTGCTTGTTTTCAAAGCAATGTCATACATTTTGCAAAGGACTCATTCTATCAGGTGAACAGCAAAACACGGAACTTCTCCAAGGAAAATTGGAGGCTACAGCTGTTTCTTGTACTTTAGAATTGTTTTATTTTGGGAGAGTGAGGAGGAGGAGAAAACATGGCAGAAGCTTGACAAGGAGGGCAGCACCACCAGCAACAACAGCATCTTAAGGGCACAGTGTGTTTTTTGTTATAAATCTATTCTCAGACAAATGTGAGTGAAAACTGCCAGTTTGTTAACTGATCAGCGGAATATGCCATGGGGGTGCAGAAGTCAGATGAAATCCATGACTGGTTCATTTTTATAAATGTCAGGCGACCCATATTGTCTGTGGGAAGGTAGATGTGTCATTTATCCCATCCCCAGCTGTGCTACACACCCTTTCTGATAGCGTACAGGCAGCTGCACAGGCAAGCACCTTCAAGAGCATGTTGTGCAAGCTCTGGCCATGCATCCAGCTTAGACACCCAGAGGTCAAAGGGGCCAGCGCCATGTCTGCGTACATCCACATGGTAGAGAACATGCTCTTGGACCATTGCGGATAAGTGCTGCATGTGATTGGGAGTCCTATACTTTGTTGTTACTGCAGACTGCAACATGTTGAAAAAACTATGCTACACTTCTGTTAGTGTACCCCTGCCACCGATGGTGGTGGTGCTGCAGTTGCTTCCTGCTAGTCTGCCATGAGCCAGAGAGCTGCAATCCATTGCTGATGCAAGCTTGATAAAGACTTTCTGGTCGAAATGTGGCTGTTATGTCCTTGGAGGAATAATTTGCCTTCCAAACTGATTGTCTGTCCTGATACTGATACATTTTGAGGTCCCTTTCTACTACCAGAATGAGATTCATCATTTCGACTTTGTAGTAGGGATCAAGGAGGGTGGCCACCCAGTAAAGAACTGATGTTTTTGTGTGGGCTATGCGATGGTTCTTTTGCAAGTATTGCTGCATCTAAGCACTCATATGCTTCAAATTGCCTAAGGGTGATGACCCACATTCCTTGGGGTTATGCCTAAGAATGTACTCCAGCTGGTCCCGCCATCCATATAGAAATGAATAGCGGGAGTTAGTGATGGATAGAAGGAACATTGCATAGCTGGTGGATTTATATTATCCCTTTCATCTTTCGCCTCTTTTTCCTTCTCCTGCTCTTTCTCTTCTATACTTCTTCCTTGGGTGGAGAAACATGTTGGAGAAGAAGCCCCCCTTTCTTGCCAAAAGCCATGGTCCTTCTGGTATTAAGTAATAGTGGACTATCCAGACAGTTGGGAGATTAGCATTTCTACCTGTTCCTCTTCCTGTAACAGCAACATGTCATTGTCCCTGAGGCCCTTTAGCTTTAGTTCCAACAGGCAGACAACATGGTGGTAATACTAATCAATGCGTCATCACGACTGATCATTTTGGTTGCTTCCTCAAAGCAGCTTAAAATGGCACAAACATCCTTGATGTGCAGCCACTTCACATGCATCATGTGACCGACCTCCTTGCAGCACCTGCTAATGGCATACACCATCTGGTACTCCGTTATCGCTATTTGCTACTGGCTTAGCCTCGGCAACATATGTGATGTGGAATTCCACTGTGTAAGCATGTCACAGATGAGGTTGGGTGGTAGGCTGAACTGTCGCTGCATCTTCGCCAGATAAGAGGAGACTGGGTGTGAATGCCAAAAGTACAAGAAGAGATTTTTGTTTTTTTCCAGCAGTGGATATAAACCTGGGAAATTTTGTAGGAAGTGTTGCACTACCAGTTTCAGCACATGGGCAGGCAAGGTACCTGTGTAAGACTTCAGAGGCGAAGGGCTGTCAGCAGGTTGGCCCCATTGTCACACATGACCTTGCCTGGCTTCACACTGTGCAGGTGTAGCCATGAGACAGCCTGGACCTGTGGCTGCACTCCCCTAGACATATGAGTTTTAGAACAGCATGTTGGCATTTACCATGTGTAGCTCTGTATGGAGGCTGCATTTTGTCACATACCGATATCTGTGCCAGTGTTGAGGGTATTGAAAGGTGGTACAAAAAGGTGGATGAAGAGAGGGAAGAGAAGGAACAGAAGGACAGTGAGGAGGGGCAGTCATGGATAAATGTCCTACAAGTGCCCCTTGCCACTGACAGCGTTCAATGTCCGAATGCCCGAGACACGTTGTCACTTACATGGTGGTGCAAGGCAAGGACAGCTTTTTGGACAAAGAAATGGCGAATGGGCATCTGGTATTGTGGGTTAGCATGGAGCATCATGTTGTGGAAGGCATCTGTGTCCACTATGCTGAAGGGCAACATTTCCATTGCAATAAGCTGTGCAATGGTTGTGTTAAGGCTCTATGCTTGTGGATGGTTGGGTGGTGTTTTTTTTTTCCGTTCCCATAGCTAAGGGATGGAGGGCTGGCTGCTGACCTGGGACACACTGTAATATGGGGTAGATGTCAATGTCAGTGAAGGAGGTGGTGATGTGGTGACTCTCCATTTCCCATTCCTGGTTCTGAAATCTGCAATCCAGTCATCAATTGCAGAGGAGAGGCCTGAAATAGGCATGCTACACAAAACTGTGTCTTGTGCTCAGAAGCTTCAGCATAAACAGGGAGGGAGATGGAGAAAGAGGTAGCCAAGAAAGCAGAAGAATTAATAGGATGAGGCTGACTCTGTGATCTCTGGCCTAGGTGGGCTCTCCAAAGCAGTGCTTGGTGGGAGTTCATGTGGCTGGTCATACGCATTGCATTAAGGTTGTTTATATTCTTGATGCATTTTAAGTGCTTATCACAAATCTTACAGATGACTGCTCTTCTGTGGAAGACACATTTAGTAACATCATCAAGGTGCCATTGCTGTTGATTGGCTGCACTTTAACCTCTGTAGCAGGCATTTTGGGAAATTTGCGTACTTTTTCAGCAAAAATTGGGTTGGACTTACCCAACCCTACTTGGAGAGGATCGGGACAATTTTCACCACCAGGCTGATCAAGATGAGAAACACTATTACATATATATTACATATACCATTGTACCTCTCCAGTATTGTCAAAAAGGGTGTTTTTCATTACCATATAAGCCTTTCTTATGGAAAATATACATATTGCACTAAATGGCTGTGATTAGTTCATTGAGCGGTGGTTTTGATTGGCGCTCGATAACCAGTCACAGCACTTCCTGTAAGCGGGGAATTTGAACCTTCAATCCAGGAAGGGCTGGCAGAAGACTAAAGACAAGTGCCAGAGTTGAAGAGCAGATGGTCGCCGGAGCTGACAGCCCTTTTTAGGTGGTGTATTTTTTTTTCCCATGCAGCTACGGCTTATTTTAGGGCTCTTAAAGTAAGATTTCCTACTGTAAAAGTTGCATCGCATCACACGAAAACTGCATTTTCATGCAATGCAACAGAAAGGGAGGGTGCTTAGGGAAACATGAGCTACAAAAAAATTTGCGACCATATAAAGCATTTTCAGTTTTCTTCTTAAGCTGCACCAAGACTACCATGAGGACATCTAGGCATAATTTGTCTCTGCACACGTACTCTTTCCCTGTCTCCCCATAGTAATAGTGCCCCCCTTGTAACCTCAACCCTGTAACTCTTCTTTGTACCCCAATCCCCACGAGGTAATAATGCTCTCTGCCCCTACAAACCTATAGTTGCACCCCATAAACCAATAGTCAAGCCTTAGTCCCTCCATGTTCTAATAGTGATTTCTTTGTGCCCACATTTTCTAATAATGGCCCCTCCTATGCCCTCAAATTCTAATAATGGCCCCCTCTTTACCTTCACATTATAATTGTGGCCCCTTCTTTGCCCTTACACACACTTGTAATGGAATTGGTGAGGATGTTCTGCAGCAGAATATCCACACCAAAATCTATGCCAAATACTACAACAAAATTTGCAGCGTTCTCGAGATTTGAGGGGGTCTCAATGGTGAGACTCCCACCAATCAGAAAGTTATCCCTTGTCTTGTGGATAGAGCATGCCTTGTAGTCTTTGCACAACCCCTTTAAGTCATTCTGAAGAGTTAGTTTGATTGCTTTTTGACATAAATGATAGGGAACTTGCATGCTTGATTGATATGTTGAATTGCATAGAAAAGCTGCCATTTTTGTAATAGAGAGACTGCTCTTTCAAAAAAAAAATAGTCACCCTTTCACTTTCCTGATTCAAAGCTCCACTAAAAATGGTCATAAGGATGCAATTTCAAATGTCTAGGTAAAAATGCAGTCGACAGATACAAATAAAGTAGAAGATGCTTATAAGTCTCTGTCTTTTGTGAATTTCTTTGAGATGTCTGCTCGCTTTTTCTTTGACATGATTGTAATGAACTCTTCATGTAACATCTCTGGTGGTTATTAGGAGGAAGTAGAAAAAAACTCTCATTTTTTTGTAACTGGAGCAAAATTAAGGACCAAGACCTAGTTTCTTTAGATTACCTTTTCCAGATGGTGTTCTATCCACATTATTTCCAGCTACCTACTATATTACAGTCATCCCACTATTTCTGTGCACATCCATTTCCCTTCAACCAAACATTCTGTCACCTGACTTGATCATATCCAAGATATGCACATTGTCAAAAAAAAAATCAAACACCTAGAAGGAGTTATCAGAATCTAATGAAACTTTATTGTGTGATTGTAATATTGATAAAAGTAAGTGCTTACAATATCAGAGCAAAAGGATAATTTATTCTTGAAAACTGAACAGTTGAGGGGAGGCTCTAGTACCCTGTTGGTTGACAAATCTGGTGATTGAGCAGGCCACAGAAGTGTGACAATGTAGTGGAGACATTCCTGTGATACCCTTGTGTGTGCGGCTGAGCTTTATCCTGCTGGAAGATGCCTCTTGGGAGCCGCCATGAGAGGCAACATATGTAGCTGTAGGATGTCCTGAAAATATCACTGAGCTGTCACTGTCCCTCCTACCACTACTAGGGGTGACCGATTGTTGTATGCGATCATCACACCATCACACCAACAGTGGAGGCAGTGTGCTGGTCCACAACAATGGCAGGATTGAGGCGCTCACCTCGAGGTCTCCGAACACGAGCATGGCCATCATCAGTGCCCAAACTAAATCTGGATTCATCGCTGAAGACAACCCAGTTCTAATCCATAGCAGTCCAGTTTCATCATTCACACTACCAATGCAAACGCTGGTGACAGTGGGTGAGTGTTAAAGGCATTATACCTAAAGGAAGCTGTGAGACTTATTGTCCTTCAGCCAAGTGCCTGAAAAAGGTTCTGACAGACACAAGGGCCTATAATGATGCCACTACCTGTCCCTGGATGGTGGAAAATGAAACAGTTGGAGCTGCTCGTGCTTCTCGGACAATCAGGTGATCCTCTCTACTGGTGGTCTGTCCAGGGCATCCTGAGCTCGTTCGCCTTGTGTGCCTGTCCTCCTGCATCCACTGGTCTCAACACCTCCTAACAATCTGGTCCGAACAGCCCAGGCAACAGGCAATTTGTCAATGTGACCATCCAGCTTCTCGCATTACAATAATGCACCTCCTCTCAAACTCTTAACTGGGCAAAATCTCTTTGATTATATCGTAGAGGCATGTCTTGTAGTCAACAAGCTCTACACAAGTGGAAAAAAGAGGTCACTACACACAAGTAGCCTCTAAGAGCCTTTTTATAGGCCAAGGGGGGAACCACTTTTAGGGCCTCAGATGGCAAGACCTTTCATCAAGTCATGCCATAACTCTAATCACTCGTATATCTGCCTGAGAAGCAACTGCATGCAAAGATTTGTAGCAAAACGAGAACTCCTTCTAGATGCTTGATTTTTTTTGTTTACAAAGAAGGTATTTGAATAATGTTTTTAAAGTATGTCTTTAAGGGCTCATTCACATGCGTGATGTGGACGCGCAGTATTGCCATGCACAGAAAGAGCTTCTATAGGAACCAATGGTTTGCTATAGAAGTGTTCACATTAAAGAATGTTAGATGCGCTAAATTCACACACCTAACAAAGATAGGACACGCGACTGCAAAGCCGCATCTAAGCTCCGTGGTGTGTGCAAAGATAGGACCTGACCTATCTTTGGTACGTGCTTTCTATAGACTCCTATGAGAGCTGGAAAACACGCACCTCAGATCTCGTGAACGGATTAATTCAAGTAGCTGAAATTACCCCTTCACGTGATCCTTAGTGCAGTATAGCTGCGATCTTTGCATGCGGCTATACTGCGCGCCCACAGTGCTTGTGTGAATGAGCCCCGAGAAAGAAAAGATGTTATAAATTTACATATACTCACCTCTCCCCACTCCCTCTGTGTCCCACGCTGTTGCTCGGTCCTCCACTGCTCTACTTATAGGCTGCAGTCCTGCCTGGCTTATGGAATGTCACAGATACAGCAGCAAAAAACAGACTGAGCACTGTGACATCTGGAAAACATGGTGGCACAAAAAAGAAAAAGAGGTCCAGCTCATTGAATGGGAAAAATGAGTAAAAACACCAAACTTTAATTTGACATGCTCCTAAAAAAACTATTTTATGTAGACCAAAAATGACCACAAACACCAAGAAAATGTTCTAAACCCTCTGACGCGTTTGCGATGCCAGCTAGTGCCATTAGTTGTAACAAGTGAGATAATAACACCACCGTGCATTTCACCCCTTAATGTACCCGAGTATGGTTTCAATAAAAACTACAACTCATCACACAAAACACGAGCTGAAAGCTTGAGCTCGGTTCATGGAAAAATAAAAAATTTATGGGACTTTGAATGCAACGATGCAAAAAAAAAAAAAGGGGGGGGGTTATTGTGTAAAAGTTAAAAAACCTGAAAAAAACAAAAAATTTTGGGATCATTCTAGTCGTACCAGCCTACAGAAAAAAATTCATCATGCTATTTATGCTGCATAATTAACGCTGTAAAAAAAAACAAGGGCAGAATTGATGATTTCTCTCTCTGCCAACCAAAAAAATTAATTAAAGTTTTACAATCTATATTTATAAAGGCGAAAGCCTGCACTGACTGACTCACTGCCTAACTGACTGACTGACACACTCGCCACTAATTCTTCAACTTCCCGTTTGGAAGTACAAACTTGAAATTTGGCACGACCATTCTTTAAGTCCTAAATAGGAAAAGTAAAGGGGTCTTATCTTGATTATTCAATGCCAAGTGCAAAAGTAAGTGACCCCCTATAGAAGGTACCTAATAACACACATCTGTACTGCACAAACGTGAAATCTGCCACGACCATTCTTTACATCCTAAATAGGAAAAGTAAAGGGGTTGCAACTGCAATATTTAATTCTAAGTGTGAAAAACTGTGTGAAAATCTGCGACACATGAGAAAGTTCTTTTCTCAGAAACCATGAAGCCTAGGGAAATTATTTGTATACTGAGGAGAATCTACCTCACCTCTATTTGCATATACTCATAAAAATCTACCTCACCTTTAGGTGTATAGACTAAGGAGAATCTACCTCACCTCTGTGTGTATATACTGAGGAGAATGTAACTGACCATTGTGTGTATATACTGAGGAGAATATAACTGACCTCTGTGTGCATATACTAAGGATAATGTAACTGATATCTATGTGTGTATACTGAGGAGAATCTAACTGACCTCACCTCTGTGTGTATATACTGAGGAGAATCTACCTCACCTCTATGTGTATAGACTGAGGAGACTATAACTGACCTCTGTGCATGTACTGAAAGGCTGTAAAGTACATAAGGAAGCAGCCATGGACTGCAAGGCTGGAGCAGGCCTTTAAGGCTAAGAAAGGGCTGCAACCTCCAGTCAAGGGGTAAAGTTGAATAAAAAGGGGCGTTACCTTTAAGGGTAAAAAGTGAGGAGAGTGGGAGTGGTGGCTTATTCTGCAGAGGGAGGCTATGGTAGCTGGCAGAGAAGGGAGGTGGGAGGGAGTTTAGTAATGAATCTGCTAAACTTCCACTCCCTTCCCTCCTTTTCTCTGCCCCTTGCTGGCTGTTTGCAATGGGAGGGGGTGGAGCAGAAGGTAGTTGCTAAGCTTGTCAGCTGCCAGCAAGGGGAGGAGGCTGGAGCATAGCACACTAGCTCCCACCCCGCCTCCTCCCCTTGCTGAGAGACGACGAGGGGGCAGAAAGGGGGGAGCTAAACTGTCTCTCCCCACCCAACAATATGTCGGGATCGTCGTATACTCGCTAGACCTGGAACGTCTGAATGGGCATTAAAACGGGAGTTTTAACACCCATTCATGCGATTTTCGACTGCGCTGTAGCCATGACATAACAAAAATTGTCACACCCATGTGAAAGAGCCCTAAAGGCATGCTCGACATTCTACTTCCCCCAATGAAAAATATGTCAATATGGAAACACAGCTTCAGCTCTCTTGTTTCCACAAGGAGCATACTCTGGCCTCAGGGAGCTGTGGCTAGAGATGCTGATTTATCTGCTACTGCTTTCCCTCTTCTGCTTCCGCCATGTTTCCTCCTCATCCTCATTCTTCCAGAGTGGATATTTTCTGAAGCACAATAATTAGCTGTAGTTCCACAGCTTTTTCTTGGGTATTCTGGTTACCTGGAAAAATTTGTCTTTTGCTAAATTTTTTACATTGCTTTTTAAACAAGCAGCACATGTGCTGTCCTGCACAGTATAATTTTTGATAGCTCAACAGGTGTTCCGTGGAGCAGGCCCATGGTTTTGTGTTTTGCTCTCTTGGTAGAATCTGTCCTTGGAAAATGCATGAGATTGCTTTTAACCCCTTAGCGCTGCAGGGTGTGCACTTATGTCCTGCAGCTTCAGGGTATGTATGAAGGGGGATAGTGGGTCAATTGCATATAATGCGGGTGCCGGCTGTTTTTTGACAGCTGACACCTGCCTACAGCTGCTCCAATAAGCCGCACCACTCATCGGAGCTGTTAAGCATTTAAATGCTGCTATCAATTCTAACAGTATCAATTAAATTACCCATTCGATGTTTAGGGATACGGTACAGCCCCCTGCGATGAAATTGCGGCATGCTGTGCAATTTCAATGGCAGCCGGGGGCTTTTTAAAAGGCCCCATGGCTGACATTACAGATTGCCTATCAATCCATGCCCATGGCATGTCTTGATAGAATGCCTGTCAGATCATGGTATGATGTATTGCTATTGCATTAATCCTACTGCAGGAGCAATCAAAGCATCGCAAGTTCTTGTCACCTATGGGGACTAAAAAAAGAAGTAAAAATAAGTTTTAAAAAGTTTTGCTACTTCTTAAAAAAAAATAATAATAATAATAAAAGTTACTAAAAAAAAACAGTTTGCCATTTGTGAAATAAAATAATCTAGATAATAAAACAAAAAAAGATATTTGGTATTGCTGTGTCTGTAAAAGTCCAATCTATCAAAGTCATGCATTATTTATCCTGTATGGTAAAAGTCGCTCGGAAAAAAAAATAAACGCCAGAATTCAGCATTTTTAGTTGGATTAGGGATCTTTAGAAGTGCAAATTAGTGATTTTTACTCCCAAGTATGAATTGGCCATCCCAATCCACGACGAATTTCGTAAAATCGTTCCGAGCCTGACATGATCCCACTAATAGTAAACAGCCTACAGCATAAGCTTACTATTGCATATGCTTGAATGTTGCTAATCAGTTTCTTTTTTAATCACACTTATGTCTTAAAGGAGATGTCCCGCGCCGAAACGGTTTTTTTTTTTTTTTAAACCCCCCCCCCGTTCGGCGCGAGACAACCCCGATGCAGGGGTTAAAAAAACCACCCGCACAGCGCTTACCTGAATCCCGGTGGTCCGGCGTCTTCATACTCACCTGCTGAAGATGGCCGCCGGGATCCTCTGTCTTCGTGGACCGCAGCTCTTCTGTGCGGTCCACTGCCGATTCCAGCCTCCTGATTGGCTGGAATCGGCACGTGACGGGGCGGAGCTACACGGAGCCGCTCTCTGGCACGAGCGGCTCCATAGAAGACTGCTGAAGACCCGGACTGCGCAAGCGCGGCTAATTTGGCCATCGGAGGCCAAAAATTAGTCGGCACCATGGAGACGAGGACGCTAGCAACGGAGCAGGTAAGTAAAAAACTTTTTATAACTTCTGTATGGCTCATAATTAATGCACAATGTATATTACAAAGTGCATTATTATGGCCATACAGAAGTGTATAGACCCACTTGCTGCCTCGGGACAACCCCTTTAAGACCATCTACCCAAGGAGTATAAGGAATCTAATATTCGACAGCCACTATTTACTGCTTCACTATCTTAAAGGTGCATTCCCATCTTTGGAATCCTATTTCAATTTGTTTGAAATCGCAAAGCAATGCATTCACTCATAAGATGTTTATTTCCAAAATGCTCCGTTTTCCAGATATTGCTTCTTCTGCTCTCTGGTTGTTTACTGCTCATTGCCAAGGAAACATGCGACTTTTAGTATGGAAAAAAAAATCAGTGGAACCGAGGGGGCCAGCACTTGCACAGTTCTTTCATGTAAATCTGAATGCTGGGATATCAGGAATGCATGTGCACAAGCTTTAAGCATGGCCACCAACTACCATTGTGCTCAGCTGTTTCTTTCCATAGAAGAAGTGGTCTGTTTCCTTGGTAATGAGCAGTAAACAACCTGACGGCAGATATCTGGAGAATGGAGCATTTTGGAAATAAACATGGGTGAATGTATTGTTTTTCAATTTCAAACACATTGAAATAAGATTCCTGAGATAGGAATATCCCTCTAAGATAGTGTAGCAATAAACAGATGCAGTCTATGGGCTCTTTCACATGAGAGTGAATCGGCTGCCATTTTCATGGGTGGCTGATATGCACTACGATCTGATGTATTGGATTCCAATGCATCAGATCACATGGCAGTATTCCTGCAGCCTAAAAGCGCCGAGCTGGGCCAATATAGCGCCGGGCGATTTCACGTTGGGCCGAAAAGATAGTCCTGGAACTATCTTTCCAACCGAAAAACGTCAGCCACTGCATAGGCTCCTATGGGAGCCAATGACAGCATCCGGAGAAGGGAGGTGGGAGGGAGCTTAGCAGCGGGACTGCTAAACTCCTTCCCCATTCTGTCCTCCTCTCTACTCCCCTCCGGCTGTTTGCAATGGGAGGGGCGAAACAGGGGCAGAGCTAAGCTCTGCCCCCTCCCATTGCTGGCTGTGGACAAGGGGTGGGGAGGGAGCGGTTGCTTAGCTCCCCCAGTTCACCCACTCCCATTGCAAAAGCTGGAGGGAAGAAGACAGAAGGTGAGCCGGAGAGGGGGAAGGAAAGGGAGGCAATGTCATTGCAGCCTCAGCGTATATGCGCGAGGGCCCGTGCCATCTGAAGGGGTGCACAAACGTTACACTTGTGCGCCCATTCTTGCATTTTTACGGCCATGTGAAGGAGGCCTCATTAGATTCCTTACACTGATTGATTAGATTTGTGATTTTGAACACATTGAAATTGAATTACCAAGATAGGAATACAACTTTAATATCCTATGTTTTGTCAAACTTCCAAAGTAATACAGTACAATTTATTTCTCTAAAAATTAAACGTTAGCCACATTTTATTTACTCAAGCTACACAGTACTTAATCGGCTTCAGCTAAGACTTAAAGAATGTCTAAAACCAACTTGTCCATCCATTGTTTAGATTAATTAATAGTGGACTTAATTTTAATGAAAATAAATGGAGCACTGTTGTTTACAAATTAATCATATGTTTGTTAAAGTGCATTTAATATATAACTGGTAATTTTGTATTGAAATAGTGTATAGACTGGGACAAGTTTGTGTTGACTTGCTGATTGCATTACTAAACTTTGTCATTTTTCGGTCTCAGAATGAACCCCTTAGTGACGGCCCCATTGGCCTTTTACGTCCCGCCTAAGTGGGCTTTAATCCTCATGGCTTATTCATATGGGCGTATATTGGCCAGGTTTTCATGCCCAGCTGATATATGCTAGTGTGCTGAGCTCCCACCCTCTCTCCACCCCTCACCACTGTGTGCAATGGAAGGGGCAGCATATATTGGCCAGGTGTGAAAATCCGGGCTATATACATCTATGTAAATAAGCCTTTAGGGACATAAAAACATGCATCCCCTGAGGATTAAAGCCACATGGGCTGTGGATGTGATAATGCAGGGACGGCAATACGATCGGCGCTATCCAATGGATAGCGTTGATCGCATAAAAGTAAATACTGTAAATAGTTAAATAAAGTTAAAGATTCAGCTGCTCTCATGGATCGGATCCATGAGGGCAGCTGAGCATACTCATCCCCGTCTTTCACGGTGTCCCATGCGATCTAGTCCTCCAGTACCTGACGCCGGTCTTCTGCACACTTGTGCAAGACTATGATGTCATGCGCAGAAGCCTTAGTCACCTGGGAGATTTGAAATCTCCTTGCTCCCGGCTCTTGAAGGTAGCCGGGTGGCAGGAGATATCATTGCCGTGCTGGTGATCCAATGGACACCGGCATTCATGGAAAAGTTTAAAAAAAAGTTAGTTTCAGTGCCAAGAGGGCAGCTGAAAATACTCATCTACATCCAGCACCACGATATCCGGTGGCGGTCTGGACCTGCCATTGGCTTCTGCGCATGCGCTGATGTGGCGTGCATGCGCAGAAGGCCAGAGAGCCCAGCTAATTGAAAAGACAGCCCAGTGCAGAGAGATGGGACCAGGGACCACGGTATGTGGTTCCCAGTCCATTGGATAACAGTGATCATGTAAAGTTAAAAAAGCTAAAATAAAAATCTTTAAAAGTTAAAGTTTCATTTCTCCTTACAGATCTGATCCATAGGGGAGATGAAATTACATAACTATGGTCCCCGGATTTGTCCCACAATGGGATCTTTATCTGTGGACCTTACCCTGGATTCTGTGCATGTGCCTGTCAGCAAAATGGCGGACGCATGTGCAAAAATCGAGGATTGCCCAGGAAATTTTAAATCTACCTAAGGTAGCCGAGAGCCTGGAGATTTCACCAGCGGCAGCGGTGAGCGGTCCCTGGTCACGTGATCGCCATTATCCAATGAATAATGGCGATCACATAAAAGTTTTAAAAAATTGAAGTTTCATCTCCCCTCACCGATGCGATCAGTGAGAGGAGATGAAATGTCTTACCAGAGGCCTCCATATTTGAACCCCAACGCAATCATCCTCCACGGACCTTCCTCCTATTCTGCACATGCGCCTGTCAGCAAGATGCCGGACACATGCGCAAGAGCCAGGGAGGGCCCAGGAAATTTTAAATCTCCTTACTCCTGGCTACTAAAGGTAGCCAAGAGCCTGTAGCAATGACCGGTGGCCTCGTTGAGTGGTCCCCAGTCATATGATAAAAAGGTAGCGATCTACCTTAGGCCGGTCTCACACGACCAGATAAGAATTACGGATTCCGCATGCATTTGATCCGTGGTAATATGCGGATGAATCAAACGCATTGGATTACACAATTCCGCTCACATTAGCTGGTTGAAATTACGTAATCCACTTGCTGAAAACAGTACGCAGCATGTTCTATTTTACCCCAGATATTTTTTAGAAGCGCTAAATAATCACGCCTGCAAAAGATCGGACATGCGAGTGCAAATTCACCCATTCACACGATTTTTCTACATGTAATGTGCAATCTTTTTAGCGCGGCTATCCAGGCACTAAAAAAAGCGCTCATCTGACTGAACCCTCAAGCTGTAATGGCACAATAGGTCAAAAATTGCAAATTCCAAATATATAAGTTTTAAAACTGTACATTGATGAAATATTGCCAAAATACACTATAAGGGCTCTTTCACACGGCCGTAGGCATTTTTCGTGTGCCTGCCAGCACCGTAAAAACGTGTGAACGGGCACACAAATCTAACGTTTGTGCACCCGTTCAGACAGCACACCCACGAGGTCGTGATGCCATTGGGCATGAGGAGACAGCTTTGCTGTCTCGCCCTTCCCTCCCCCTCACCTACTCACCTCCTCTCTCCTCCTCTTCAGCTGTTAGGAATGGGATGTGGTGAAGCTTAGCCCCTCCCCCGTTCCGCCTCCTCCCATCCAAATAGCCGGAGGGGAGGAGAGAGGAGGAGATAAGGGGGAGGGAGTTTAGCAGTCATGCTGCTAACCTCCCTCCCACCTTCCTTCTCCAGCCACTGTCATTGGCAGTTTTATTAACTTTGTGCTTTCCCACCAGTCGAACCTCCACTGATCAGACATTGATGGTATATCAGTGACACTGCTACATTTTATTTTTTGGAACAGTAGATCCACTTTAACAGTCCATGTTTATGGAATTTGGGGTGGCTAAATGCGTCTAAGTCTGCCGACATCGTAAAAACGTGTGAACGGGCACACAAATCTAACGTTTGGATACATTATGTTGCAAGCGAGAATTCATTTTTAGTGGTTATGTATGTAGTCAAACATATTTGTTACTAGATGCTTATGATGGATGCCAAACTGTGACAACCTTCACCCACAGGACTCCATTGTAAAGAAAATATATCTTTTTAACAAAGAAATGTTTTTACTGGCTACCATTGAATGGAATAGTGCAGTTAATTATCATATTCCATCCTTTTTCTTTAGGAGCATGCTGACATATGCCCGCCATATGGAGGCTCAAATGACACTTCTGTGGCATCCATTGGATTTATGTAACACTGTGGACACATTTAGGTCTATTTCACATGAGCGTTTTATTGCAGCTATTGGATTCCAATGCATTAATACACATGGCCACTTTTTAGCCACATTAAAACATCATGGCTGAGATAATCGAACATCGCGGCCAAATACGCCAGGTGATGGTTTTATGTCTCCAGAAGAGATAGGTCTTGCCCTAACGTTTGGGCTGCGATCCGTGATCCCAAAGTCTACTATGAGAGCTGCCGGCAAAGGGAGAAGGAGGGAGTTTAGCAGTGGGCAGCGCTGCTGAACGATGTCAGCTGGCTCTTTTGAGCCAGTAGAAGTATTTATGCCGGCTGAAGGAATTCCGGCTGGGGCATGAGCAAGATTTAGCTGCGACTTGGTTGTGGATTTTTCTCGTTCATGCGTTTCTCGGCTGCGATGAGGACAGTCAAAAAAACTATTACCGGTGTGAAAGAGGCTTAGGCGATAGGTTTTCTAGCGATGTAAGAGTGAGTGAAAATGCATGATTATGAAGCCAATGATTTTCAATGGTTTCATTCTCATTTGCGATGTGTTCACTGAAGCCTCACTGCGATGCAAAAATGCTGCAATTTCGCCCATTGTTTTCAATGGGACTGGGCCTCATTGAAATCAATGGAAGAAGATCAACCAACAGCCTTGAAATCCCTCATAGTGATGAGAGAGGGGGCGGAGCTACAGGGGATTTCTTACATATCTCATATTTGGAGAAATATGGGGTGTGGCTATAGGGGGCCTGGCTTGAGAGGGTCAATGCTACAGCGATTCTCATAGTGATTCTTCTCTAGCAAAAAGAGGGGGCGGGGCTATCAGGCAGTTCCCACTAGCCCCATCCCCCTCATGACCAGAGATATAATCCATCTAGCTCCATCTCCTCTCTAGCACCACTCCTGGGGAAACCCTGGGAAAGCCCTTTAGCGGCGCCCCCTATCTCTCCAAATATGGGGAGATATGTAAGAGATCCTCTGTAGCTCCACCCCCCTCTCTCTCTTCGCTATCGGAAATTCCAAGGCTGCTGTGCGATATTCTCCCATTGGCTTCAATGGGGCCAGTCCCATTGAAAACAATGGGCGATATCACAGTTTTTTTGTATCGCAGCTTGCTTGAGTGAACGCAGCGTTGCTTAATTTCATAATCATGCGTTTTCACTCTTGCATCACTAGAAAACCTATTGCCAGTGGGTAAGAGTCCTGAGAGTAGCATGTACTTAGAGATCTGATGTGAGCATAACCATAAACCAATCAGCTGTATATTATTCTATTTAGTGCATTGTATGCCTATACAGATAAAAAATCAAAATTTTGTTGATGTGAATTATCAGTTTTTGGTCTAGAATAGCATAATTCTTACAGTTAATGCACATAGTCTCGTTTGGTTTGAAAAAAAGAAAAAAATGCTACTCATTTGTTGTAAAGTTACTTCATTATCTTTTTATAATCATGGCAAGCCAATAAAAAGGTAGTTGATGGTCTTCAGAAGGTATGACAATATGCTGCATGGAGAAAACATTGAAAAATAATGATGCTTTAATTCACCGGCATTACAGCCTGTCCAAGATGTTCTAACCAGCAACTTCATATGATTTATTTCATTAAAGGTTACCAGATAATGAAGTTAATGTGGCTCAAATGCCAATAAAAGCTACAAATCATCACTAACCGTGCAGATAAAATGGCCAATATGACATGTATATTTTCACCCTCAACTGCTTATTAAGGAAAGGGGATATTTTTCTAGAATGCATGACAATTATCGTTGCAAGCCTACAGGATGTATATTGCTGTATAATGCTTTTTTACAGATTCCCTTTCATAATCTTGGCTTTTAAAACTACTTGGCAAACACAACTGCGTCCAAATTAGGTTCTACCTAGTTATTCATTCTTGTCTAGTTAGCAGAGCTAATGGGAGTCTCACATTCTTAGAGTCTACTGTCTTCTGCGAGTCTGTTTGGAATGATTACCAACCTAATCTTCTGTCAATATCCCTGATAATGAATTTTACAATAAATATTTAAAGACTGAAAAATATAATAAAAGTTGTGGCAATTAAATGGGAACAATTAGTGTAGTAAGCAATAAAGTATTTTTGTTTACATGTGAGGAAGCATTCCCACTGATGATAGCAAGCAGCTCTGCACATTCTGGGCATGAGTCGCATAGCACAGCACACAAACACTCTATCCAACTCCATAGTCTATTCTTGTGCAAGACTCACACGGAATCAGAGCATGCTAGGATTTTTCCACCTTGCAACAAGAGGAAAATCGCCCATGTAAATAAATCCATTACATAATGGGTTGTATTTTTGTGTGAGTTTTGTGCGTCCCACAACGCACAAAGCTCGCACGATTTCCGTGCCCGTGTGAGTACACCCTTACAGATTGCTACTGGTCTTAACCCTTTCTAATCAAATTTGTATCCTGATTTTCCTAGGGGGCTTATTCTTTTTCTGCCATTATACAACAGGGCTATCTGCTGGCCAAAGCCAGTACTGCATGAGGTGTCACGTTGGATAGGCAATGACAGCAGAGAGGCTGGCAATATACAGTAAGAGAACCTCGACGGACGTCTTCCAACATCGGAGCTGTACAGCCTTAAATCATAATGTCTTCAGACGTCAGACAGTGGATTGGAAATGGTAAAACCACCATGATCATAATAATTATCTATATATGGAGAACCAACATAATCCACAGTGTTTTGCAATTAGAACAAACATAAAACGTAAATTGAGAAAGTAAAATGTAGAAAGTAAAAAGACAAGTAATCAAAACAAATGAACAGACAATGAGGCATGAGGATAAAGGTCCATGCCCATAAAAGTTTCCAATCTAAATCGAATCTGATGAGTAACACAATAGGATCACGATGCTAAATTATCCAGTGGATGTAGTACATAAATAAGGCCTTAGGGCTCTTTCACACGGGCGTAGGCATTTTTATGTTTTCTCGCCAGGGACATAAAATCGCGTTAAAGAACTTTTTTCCACTAGGGTAATTAACGTTTTCCTGCCCATTCACATGACCGAGAGCGTAGGTTTTAGCGAAAAAATATGTTGCACCTCGGAAAACCTTTGTTTGGCTTAAATCCTCTGAATTGACTTCTAATTCTTACATAGAGGCACCTGTAAGCGTTTCCCAGCTTTGGCTGCTGCAAAAATGCCTCTCCCTCCCTTTTCCCCCCTGCTCCCATAGGAGTCTATGGGACTTGCCAGCGTATATTCCAGAACTATCTTTTTCCCCAACATATATACATTGGCGTGTATTTTGGTCGTGTATGTTTCTTTTTTCACAGATGCATGTTTTTATGCGCCATATATGGAAACCAATGCTTCACATCAGTAGCGTATATACGGCTGGGCATGAAAACGTGGTGTATATGCACCAGTGTGAAAGAGCCCTTACACAGCTGAATTTTGCTGCAGATTTAGACATGGATTTTGCATGCAAATATGTGTCGAAATTCATACCATTTTAGCTTTCTATTGAATACTATGAAGCTCCACACCATAGTTCATATGGTGTGAATTTTTCCACATGCATATTTTGAAATCCACCTTGTTAAAAAAAGAGAATTACTTCGATGGTAAATCCAGGTGGAAACCATGTCGGATGGCCACATGTGGATTTGCCCCATTGACTGGGGCTAAATTTGAGTGCGGATTCATGTGAAAATTCGCAGTAGAGCTCAGCCTTTAGAAAAGGGACAAGAATAGGACATGTAGGGATTTTTTTCACATGGTCCATTGGTTCTTGCAAAAAAATGTTCTCCTGAATACTGTAGCCTTATAAGCTTTATGGGAATGTCTGTGAAATGCACAGTCAGTGCATGGCCTGTAAATATGGCATATGAATAGGCCCTGAGACTTCAGTTGTTATAGTTCTGGCCAGGGGCGTAACTATAGAGGATGCAGGGGATGCAGTTGCACCCGGGCCCAGGAGCCTTAGGGGGGCCATGAAGCCTCTCTTCTGTATATAAGGAGCCCAGTACTATGAATAAAGCATTATAGTTGGGGGCCCTGTTACAGGTTTGGCAATGGGGCCCGGGAGCTTCAAGTTACGTCTCTGGTTCTGGCCTATTATTAATGCCATGCTAGAGCTCATTGCCCATTTTGATATTTTCTACTTCTTAATTTTTTATTGGTACTAATACTCTCAAAGGCTATAGAAAGCTTTGTGCATAAAAAAGTTAATACACATATATCTTACTAATTCCCTGCATAAAAAAATATGCACTTATCTGTTTTTGCATTGAGTTTTCTTTCTCATGCATTTTGAAAGCCTCATACTTGGTTTACAGGCTCTCCCACATTCAAGTTTCTAACTGGGGGCGTTCCTAGCCCTGATCAGCTGGTCTCTCTCATGTATGTACACAAGCTGAGCTCCCCCTCCCATCTCCTCTTTCAGACGCTGTGTAGCATAACCATGCCCACTCAATGCTACACAGCTTATTTCATCCTGTTTCTGAGTAGCTGCTGGTCGTTCTCCTGCACTGCTGATAAAAGCTGAAAATTTACCCAGAGTGAATTACAGCCCTCTGTAATAGTAGCTTGCTCTGCTCTCTGATTTCCACCATTCCCCACCACTGTCATGCAGCCCACTGTAATAGCTCTCTGAAAAAGGCAGTTACTGCACATTCGCAACAGGGAAGCAGGCTAAGGGAGAAGCTGAGAAATAACTTGTTAGTTTACTCTGACATTATTTTTTAAGATTTTAGTTCTCCGGGCTGCTGTGCCTTGAAAAATAATACAAACATAGAAACCAAACAATGAAAACCAAGTACAAAAAGTCTTCTTTTGCAGTAGAACATTTATTAAAAGAAAACGAAATGAGTGCAGAGGCGTACATAGCCTTTAAAATGAGCAAACCAGATTGTAGCTGCTCAAATTAGGTTAGCAATGCACTTTCCATTTTTGCGTTATTATTGTGCCCATTAACTATTTATTGTTACTAATGAACATATTAAAATAAATGCAGTGAAATTGCTCCGTTAAATTTTCATATCATGAATATTATCATGGAGATGAAAGTGAAATCACTCTGTACCCTCCACTGTCTGCTTTTTCTGTTGGAAGAGAAATGCTTTCACTTGTCATGATAAACGTCATTCTATCCTCAGTGGATTAAACTGCTTTCAGCTTTCTGCAACTTTTATCTTCTAATCGTCAAAATCAATAAGCTTATATTAGTTACAAGCATGAAATCAGTTAATATAAAAAGAACATCACATAAACATTCCAAATGTAACACATAGGGGAAAACTAATTGTAGTAAACAACTGTCAGTAATACAGTAGATTTGTTATTGGACGTATTTATTGCATTAAATGATGTAACTTTATGTTGCCTTTCTTATATTGCTTCTAATGCTTCCTTAGCATTGCTACTATATGTCACACTAGTGTGTTTTTCATAGCCTTGGATATGGTCGTTTCTCCTATGTTTTATAATCAGATGTTTTTAAGTCTTTCCTGACCTATCATCCTTATGCCCTGCATGTATTGTTCTGATGTCAAAATGATAAGTGGACAAAATTGTTGTAATATTGGAACTGTCATCAATTCAAAACAGGTTGAAGATTGAGTGCAGAATGGTAAGAAGGGTAGGCATAGAAAATGACAGGTGAGCAAGAGAGATGCTCTCTTCCACAGGACGAAAGCTGGCAGGTGCAGAGGAGAGATACACTATCTTGTAAAGCAGAATAAAACAAAGGAAATTAGACATTGAAACCAATTTACTAAAGTGTATGACATTCTAAAACCAGAAAGTCTTCTTTTAAACTAAAAACAATATTTTTTCTTGTGCTCATTTAAATTGTTACTATGTTATTAAATGAACACCAGTAGACAGCATTTTATGTTTCTATATACAACTGTCATTAACAAAGCTACAAAAAGCATTGGAAATGAGCCAAGTGTTTCTTTTGCCTTTGCATAGAAATATTCAACATAATATAGTGGAGTCATTATTGAAAAGAGAGCTGAATGTTCAGAGGGACTGAATGTTCTATCAACCTGCTTAGGAGCTTTACAATTATATGAAATTCTTGAAAACATTTTAATTTGGGGAGTTATAGTGATTTCATGTTTAGGGATATAAAGGGGTCAAGATGGTTTCAGTCAATCTTAAATTTGAAAAGCTGTGTAGTTTGTGCTGTTAAATAAAACACCTGTAAGAAGTGACTAATTTCTTAAATATTACAACAGTCTTTAAATAGAGCAGCTAGATACCTTCCAATGCATTTCATGGCAAAAATGTTTTTAATGTACTATTTTCTCATTTTCTGACATTTTCCGAACTGATTTCTATTAGGTAGAGTATTGTCATAAACATAGTGTGGATCCAAATGACTGAATTTCACATCAGTATTCAAACATATATGCACATAACTATTACTATTCGAACTATATAAAATGGAGGTATTAAAATGGATTTTAGCATGGATCCACAAAATGTTTCTGTTGTATGGATGAACTTGACAGAAATCAGGAAGGGGTATGGCATCGAAATCTCTTGGTATTTCATTAATTAGCATTATCTGATAAAAAAAGGGAGATACAGTATAAATCCCTTAAGAACCAGGCACCTTTTTACACCTATCTTGGTTTTATGGTGTGTTTTTTTGGAGGGGTGGGGCCACCTAAATTATTTTTCTGTTTTTCCTTTACATATAGGGCTATTTTTAATACCTTTCTACAATGCTTTTTTTCTATTCTTTAGTTTAGTAAGGGTAATTTGTACAAAGAGTTAAAAAAAAAGATTTTCTTTAATTTATGGTTGCTATTTTAAAATTAGTATATTTACATTTAAATAAAGTACAGAAATAGGTTCCACATTTTATTGCGAATGTTTTGATGTATAATTTGTATAGTCTTGGATTGCAGGATGGATATGGCAACGGTTTAGGTTGGCATGGGACCATAGGTTGTTTTCAATATATTTATATTTTATTCTGTAACTTTTAACTTATTTTTTAAAGTATTTTTTTCAACATGTGTGTTCCCCATGACATCATAAAAGACCTCTGGAAGACACACAGTCATGTTTTTTTTTTTTTTCTTATTTCACAGTCTACGGCCTTAGGCCTTAGTCAGACGGGCGATTTTTCGCGCGATTTGCGGATCGCTTGACAGATGCACATGCGCAAATCGCGTGACCGGCGCCGAAAAATCGGCCGAAAAAACAGCCGTCTCCATTGAAAGCGAGCCCGGGATGAATTGTCGGGAAGGGCTTAAATATATAAGCCCTTCCCTGCAATTCATCCTAAAATGTGTTAAAATAAAAAAAAATTGTATACTCACCTTTCCGCTGCAGCCGGAGTTCTGCCGCGGCCGCTGTCAGTTCTCCTGAACTGCTTCTCGGCACTATTCAGCCAGCGGGGCTTTAAAATCCCCGCCTGCTGAATGAGTTGCCTCTGATTGGTCACAGCCTGACCAATCAGAGGCAGGTTTCACTCACACACCAATTCATGAATTCATGAATGGGTGAGTGACTGCTGCCTCTCATTGGCTCAGCGGGACCAATCAGGGGCAGCTTCCCGCTGAGCCAATGAGAGGCAACAGTCACTCACCCATTCATGAATTCATGAATGGGTGTGTGAGTGAAACCTGCCTCTGATTGGTCAGGCTGTGACCAATCAGAGGTAGATCATGCAGCAGGCGGGGATTTTAAAGCCCCGCCGGCTGAATAGTGCCGAGAAGCAGTTCAGGAGAACTGACAGCGGCCGCGGCAGAACTCCGGCTGCAGCGGAAAGGTGAGTATACAATTTTTTTTTATTTTAACACATTTTAGGATGAATTGCAGGGAAGGGCTTATATATTTGAGCCCTTCCCGACAATTCATCCAGCGCTCGCCGGCAGCCCATTGCTTTCAATGGAGACGGTTGTATTGCCGGCTCCATTGAATTCAATTGGCAAACATCGTTCTTCTCTGAAGAATGATTTGTGTTCTATATGTTCTCAATGGGGTCGGCGCTGCTGCCGCCGGCCCATTGAGCGCATATAGAGAAGAGAACAGGAATCGCAGATCGCACATAGGTGCGATCTGTGATTTCTGTTCTATAATTTATTGGACGAGCGCATAAAAAGCGCTCATGTGTCCGATACCATTGCAAAGCAATGGTTTTATAAAATCGCTGGACGCATGCGCATGCGCAAATCGCGGCTAAAAACGCCCGTCTGACTAAGGCCTACCACTGTAATTGGGGCATACATAAGAGCCCCAGTTATGGCTGAAATTATCCTGTAAGTGTGGCAGTAGTCACTGGCAGAGCTTGACTGAGGTATGCCAAGACTTTGCAGCTCTGCCATGTTGGGGATTGCCAGGTTCCATAGAGGAAAAGGCACCGCTGTTTCCTCTAATCTCTACATAGTTCTCATTGAGCGCTATGTAGCTGGCAAAAGATAAAGCAGAAGTGGTTATAAAACAGTTGAGCACTTGACCTGCTCCTGCTAGATTGCAGGAGCAGAAGCTTTAATCTTGCACCATATTTTTACTATTCGCTTGGGTTAAACTCCACGTCCAAGTTCAGTATATTTATAATTCTTGGTCCTTAACATGTTAGCTATAGGCTTCTGCACTTAAAAAATCTACCAGAGAACATTCTTTGTGATGTACTATGTATACCTTTGTCCACATAATATTATACCGTATATGCAATAAAGCTATGTATAATATCAAATCATTCCTGATGGGAATGAAATATCAAAGCAAACCAAACAGAAAAACCCAACTAAAAATGCACCTATTAATCTGTAGAGACTAACCCCATCCTGACATCTATCACATATGTACTTCACAAGTGGTGGGTGCTAGCAGTGTAAAATAGCTCACATTTGCCTGCAGTGGCATTTCTGATGATTTTAATCTTAGCTATTTAACCACTAAAGGCCCATTTACATGCAAGGATTATCACTCAAAATTTGTTTAAACAATCAAAAGTGAGCGATGGTTTTGATTTTAAAGATGAGGGTTTAAACCTAACGATTATCATTAGAAATGGACGTGGCACCTGGGCATTTTAGTCGTTGGGTGTGTTGCTGGGTAGAGTTTACATGTAAAGATAAGTGGACGATAGTTTGATGGGAGGGCGTGTGCATTAGTGAAGGGAAAAAAATGAGCTAGTTTGGATTGGCCTTCGAAAATAGGTCTAATTAGTTGGGTGTGCGTAATTTGAATGAAAAAAAACAAGGAGTTTTGTGAACTGACATTTGAAAGAATCTCTAGGTGTCAGGTCTGTTAACCCTCTCCAATCCACTGTCTGACGTCTAAAGACATTATGATTTAAGGCTGTACAGCTTCGATGTTGGAAGATGTCCGTCGGGGTTCTCTTACTGTATACTGCCAGCCTCTCTGCTGTTGGAGCCTATCCAACATGTCACCTCATGCAGTACTGGCTTTAGCCAGCATATAGCGCTATTGTATAACAGCAGTAAGAGAGTAAGACCCCTAGGAAAACCAGAATACAAATTGGATTGGAAAGGGTTAATCCTTGAAAAAAAAACTATGTCTAGTATAAGCATTCTCTGAATTGGCATTGAGAAAGAATCAGTAGGAGGTAGGTGTATGCAGAAAAAGAAACAAGGAGTTTTGTGAATTGACCTTTAAAAGGATCTCTAGGTGTCAAGTTTGTAATTACTGAAAAAAAAAACAATGGCTAGTGTAGGCGTTCTTTGTATTGGCATTGAGAAAAAAATCAGAGACCACAGCTGAGGAATCAACCAGCTCTGCACAACAAAACCATCGCTCTGAACATGCCGTTGCTGAAAGCTTCACTCTGCAAAATATTTTGGGCATTTTATTCCGACTTTAGAAGGTGAGTTTGCTTGTACTTATTTCCTTTGTATAGCTGTTCAAAGCGGGTATTCTTCGTAGTGCTGATCAGAAATGTGAGTGTAAAAAGGCCATGTAAAAAAAGATGCTTTGTTTTCCCGACAACCAATCGCTCTGCCTTTTTAGACGCAAGAAAGTACACCCACCAAATTTTAACCCCTCCCCACGAATTGTTGAATGATTGTCATTTAAACCAAGTGAAAAGCGAACTGCCAAACAATGGATTTTATGCGGACTAAAAATCAACAATGAACGAATATTGAACAAAAAATACACGATGGTCGCGTGTTTACACGTAATGAGTATCGCTCACTTTCGGCAGTTTGAACGAACTTTGAACAATAATCGTTGTGTGCAAATGGGCCTTATATACAATAACCGTTGTGTGCTGACTGCGGCATATGAGTGGTTAGACAGAGGGAAAGGGCTCTCATAAATGACACCCTGCAAAATGATCGCAGGGTGATAAACAATTGTCATGGCAGCCGGAGGACTAGTGAAGGTCTTCAGGCCTGACATCATAGAGCACTTATCACTCCCAGCCCATGGCAGAGTGTAATATGATGACAGAGCAAGGCACTACACACTTCAATACAGAAGTATATTGTACAACCAATCAAGCAATTGCAGAGTTATGTTTCATTTTGTCTCCTATAATAAAATATACATAAAAAATATTAAACGCTATAAAATCATCTTTTTCCATTCTTTCCTTTTAAAATATAATCAAAGTCGGCAGATTCGTCCGATTAAAGTCATGCAGATTGAGGCAAAATGACTGTAACTTGACCCTAGCACACTTCTGTGTCCTTAGTTTCTCTGTTATAAAAAAGAAGATTTTTTAATGACGGATGAGTTTTCTGAATATTTACCATACAGAGAGCCTACAGGCATTGAAACTAAAACTACACGCTGCTGGAAGGTGAGGAAGGGGCCATGTTTCATGGTTTTAGATTTAGGTATAAAACATAGAATAACAGATACACATCAATTTCCATATGTAAAAATAGACTGAACACCAAGGCAAGACATAACAAGTAATACTAACCTTTTGGCGCCTCTTACGGAACACTGAATAATATGATACATGGATAATATGATAAGTGTGAAATTTCATATTCCTCAGAAAGAGAATGTTTTCCCTTTTAATGTGTGACATTTAAGGATTAATGCAGATGTTGCAGCACTACAATTGTTATAGAAATGTTTTTGTTTTGTGCAACAGCATCATAACTCATTTAAGATTTCTTGATTTATTTATCACCAATAACCGTTGTTACCATTAGTGGATCTGAGGCTGAAAAGTGTCCGGGCTGTGACAAAGCTTTGGGCTGTGGGTCAAAGAAAGTGGGAGGAAGGAAGTGAGTGACTGATACCAGGCTTGATACAGGTGAAGTGAGTGAGCTGTACATTTATTAAACTGAGACCCTGAGAAATATTGTGTCAAGCCACCTGCTTAAGTTGCTCATCACAAGGAGAAGTGATCAATTGTTAATTCGGCCTCTGGCTGTTTGGACTGCTCATTGTCAATCCTGACTCTCAATGATCAAACAACTCCTCAGACTGATCCATGTGAACTGCTTTGGAGTGTGTAGGGGATTTGGCACAGGGTGAAGGAGAAGGGGGATGCTCATGGCTGACTGGTACAAAATGACTGCTGTGTGCCTGTGACTATGAGGAAGAGAAGGTGGTGGTAATTGAGGTGTGCTGTGTCATCCACTCTATGACCTGATCTGTGTACTGCATATGTAACACATGGGCAGAACCACTTCTAAGGAATGGCATTGGGTTTGCTCCACCTCCTGCAGAATGGGGTAGCTTCAGTGGGAGCTGCTTTAAGGGTCAACTTGGCCCGTCTTCTACCACTTCCATCACAACCAACACATCCACAACCCTTTGCTTTCCTCATGTTTCCTTTTTATTATCTTTTTTCCATTTTGTTCTTTTTTTTATTACTTTTTAGTGTAGTTTTTTGTTTACTTTTCAGCCAACTTTGTAGATAGATTATGCCCACTTGTTACAGTCACAGTCCTGGGTATAAATAGATTGTGAGAGAGATCTCTGCGTTGACCCTTGATAAATTATTTCATACTTATAAGGTCGTTCCTTGGCCATCTTTTTTCTAAGGTAAATAACCTCAATTTTGATAGCCTCTCAGGATATTGTATTCCACCCATTTCATGTATTAATTTAGTTGCCTAGCTTTGAACCCGCTCAAACTCAAACTTCTTGAGTACCGGTACCCAAAACTGTACACAATATTCCATGTGTGGTCTGAACAGTGACTTGTAAAGAGGAAGAACAATGTTCTCATCATGCGCTGTTAGACCTCTTTTAACCCCTTGAGTGGCGGGTTTCCTACCACCCTGTCGTGCCCACCAGGGCAGGTTTTTTAAAATGGTCTAATCATTGAATTTCAACTAATTTTGCAGTTGCGTCTCAAGAGCCATAACTTTTTCATTTTTCCATTGACATGGCCATATAAGGGCTTGTTTTTTGCGGGACAAGTTGTGATTTTTTAAACAGGGGGGAGGAAAAAAAGAAATGGGGAAAAAAGAAAAAAAGGGGCCATGTCATTAAGGGGTTAAATAATGCATTAACTTCCTTCTCTGGGTCATTACGACGCATGGATACCACATGTGTGATTGTATTTTTGATTTTTTTTTACAAAGTAAAGGGAGACAAGTGTTTTTATAATTTTTTTTTATAATTTTTAAACTTTTTTATTTTTTTAATTTTTTTTTTTTGTCCCTTTAGGGGACTTCCACAGGGACCCATCAGGACCCCCTGATCACATTCCGGGGGTCCGATGGTGACAGCCCTTTACATGCTGCAGTGACAGCCCTTTACATGCTGCAGTCACATAGACTGCAGCATGTAAAGGGTTAACACAGCAGAGATCGGAGGTTTTCTCTGATCTCTGCTGTAAGAGCTAGTACCTAGCTGTCCTCTGACAGCTAACAACCAGCTCTCCCTGCCACAGAGACCATCGGCTTGCTTCTGACAAGCCGATGGTCTCTATGGCAACCTGTAAACAAAGCAGGAGATTGCCGACATATCGGCAATATCTTCTGCTGGTTTTTCAAAGCCCTTGCTTTGTTCTCTGTGGGTCTGTGCAGGCAGAGCACACTGTCACAGCTTGTGGCATTGTGCTCTGCAGCTCCCATAGTGATACATAGCCCGGAAATCTTCCGGGCTATGTTGCTATGAGCAGTGGAGCTCGTCCCGGAAAATTTCCGGGCGTGCCACTCGAGGGGTTAATGCACCCCATAATCCTATTTGCCTTGGCAGCAGCTGCCTGACACTGGTTGCCCCAGTTGTTTACGGCTAACTAAAATCCCCAAGTTCTTTTCCAGTGTTACCCATGTGAAGTTAAATTTTCTGCTGGTATACAAGTTATCATACCAGTAGCAATATATTGCCTGTATAGTATCTCTCCTTAAAAACAAAGAACAGACCATATTTTATAAAGGCATATAAATGTCACGCAGCGTCTTTCTCTATTCACTCCAATACAACGTGGCTTAACTTATCTGCTGGTATGCAAGCTTTCCCACCAACAGCAATAAATCAACTATAGAATATCTTTCCCTAAGAACAGACCACATATTATTTAAGCATATAAACATGATGCTGCTTCTATTTCCTGTTTTCAGCTGTAAAACAGTAATCATTGCTGGTTACTCTGTACCTATGTTATATATGGCTAGGTCATGTGATGCAGCCATCCAGTGAAATTGCTACCCATATGCCAGGCAGAGGACATATTTGGTGACATTATCAAAGCACCCTGGCTGCTGATTGGCTACATCTGTAGCAGGCATTTTGGGAAATTTCATCACAATGACAGTTTTTTTCAGCATTTGTCATAAAATTGCCCCATCAACAGCAGGACACAGAGCGCTGTCAGAGTGCTGGTCATGTGATCTGGAGATAAGGAGAAAAGTGCAGAATATATAGCTTGGCAGAGATTAGTAATATTGTGACTATCTCCCCAAATAAATACAGAGTGCTTCTTTAAGCCATCTATTATATTACTATTTTCCACTATTAGTTTAGAATGCCCATAAGGGCGCCCACCCACTGGCGTTTGCGATTTTCATGCGTGAAAAACGCCGCGTTTTCGCGGCTTTTCCATTAATTTCCATTGACTTTCATGGGTGCATTAGGAGAAAAATTAGGACACATATGCAACTGACAGTTCCTATGTTAAAAAACGCAACGCAACGCAAAACGCCAGTGGACAGGAGTACATTCAATTCTAATTGCTCTGCAGAAAAAACGCAAAACGCAAAGAAAAAAAAATCGCCAGTGGGTGGGCGCCCTTAGGCAGTTATTCAATCAACCTCTTCTGAAACTGAGCCAGATTGAGAAAAAGCAGTGTATTAGAATTTCAACAAGCGATAAAATCAAAATCAGACACTGAATCTCTGAATAAATCTTTTTCTTTTGAGCCACAAAACGACAGAATATACAACATATACAGTGTTTTCTCCACCAGTATGAGAAAAGCATAAAGCGATAAATGATTGTTCTACAAGCAAAACAATAGACTAAAAGCCCTGTGACTTAAGACTACAATACCTATGGGATTCCATAGGCAAAATGAAACTGAACAACTCTAAAGAAATAGCAAACACATTGAGAAACTATTATGCTAACCTGTACAAGCTAAGTGCTATCTGAGATGCCTCTCAACCGACTAGAAAGAGAATTGAAGATGACTTTTCAAAAGATTATTATAAAACAAATATAAAACCCTCCTCAAAATGCACGTTCACTCACTTTTTAATAAAGCTGCTGCCAAAGACACTTTCCCAAAGGAGACATTGGCTGCTATAACAGGAACAATTTCCAAAACAGGGAAGTCTGCGCTTTCATTTTATAGTCCAATGGAATTACTAGATTTGGATATAAAAAGCAATACAAGGTCTTTGTCCTGTAGATTTTTTTTATCAGATCATCTTAATTGAAATGATACTTTTGAATACAATTACCCCTTAATTTCATGACATTTATACATCCATGATTATAATATACATAGGACATATCGTTAGTCCACTCAAACAATACAATCAATCATAATTATATTTAAACAAATCATAATCACCCCCATTCCCACTAAAAAAAGTAAGCACATACAAAAAAAAGAAACAAAAAAAAAAACTCCAACTCTTTTCCAATGTCTCACTTCTCTCTGTTACCCCCTCCAAGTCCCATCAGCTTTTCTACAATGTTGTTGTTGTTAGCCGTTTAGTCCTTCATGGCCGTCGGTCGCCCTAAAGACAAGCTCCCTCCATGTTTTTCGGTTTTGTACTGCTTCTTTCAGTTGGTTATTATTAGAGATGAGCGAACGTACTCGGATAGGCACTACTCGTCCGAGTAATGTGCCTTATCCGAGTACCGCTGTGCTCGTGCTCAAAGATTCGGGACGCGCTGCGGAGCGGGGAGCTGCAGGGGAGAGCGGGGAGGAACGGAGGGGAGATCTTTCTCTCCTTCTCTCCCGGCCGCTCTGCCCCGCTCCCCGCTCCGACTCACCTGTCAGCAGCGGAGCGCCCCGAATCTTTGAGCACGAGTACAGCGGTACTCGGATAAGGCACATTACTCGGACGAGTAGTGCCTATCCGAGTACGTTCGCTCATCTCTAGTTATTATCCATGCCAGTATTTCAGCTGTCAGATTTAACAGTTTTGACAGCATTTCTACAATACCTCAATGCGACCAGCTCTTGACATGAACTGTCCATTACATATATTAGATCACCTTCCCCAAATTTCCTCAAATTTAGTCAAACAGCCTCCTTTTTGATACATCCCCTTCCTAAGAATATAGCCTCTCTTATTTTTGCAACAAAATCTCAGACTGGTGGGCCGCTCCTGTTATTGAATAAAACAGCTCCACTCATGCCACAAATTTCTCAGCAAACCCATCCTATGAAGAACAGGATAGTTCCACTCAACACTGACAAAAGCATTGGCAGCAACGAGTGAAAAAACAGCCCTGTTCCCATAAACTCAATGATCCGTCTTAGGTCGCCTGTCCACGATAGCGGTTTCCTGCAGCCGATACCTGCCATAGGAGCCATCACGGGAGAACACTATAGTCACCGCGATTTTCCGCAATGAACCTATCATTAATGATAGGTTCATCGCGGAAAATTGCGGCCAAATCTCGGCATGCCCCGATTTTTATATGCGAGCAGAAAATTGCAGCGATTTTCCGCTTATGTACATCGGGCTGCGCTTTCCATAGTTATCCTATGGAAAGAGTTCATTGCGTTACCCATGTGCGGATTATCACCGCGGATACTGCAATGATATATCGCCCGTGGACAGGAGGCCTAAAGATTCAGATGTGAGCTCCTTAAATTAATATCAGTTAATTTGCTTGGCATGAAGCCGGACTGATCCTCATGTATTAAATGAGTCATTACTAAAAGTAATCTGTTCACAAGTACCTTTGCCAAGATTTAAACATCAGTTGTCAACATAAAAATTGGATGATAGGAGTCAGAAAAAGACAAATCCCTTCCCAGTTTAGGAATTAAAATAATCACAGTATCTCTCATTGATGGAAGTGTGCCTTCATGCAATGAATAACCCCTTAAGGACATGGCCTACTTTGGGTCAAAGGATTTATTTTGGATTTTCATCATCACTGTTCAAAAGCCATAATTTTTTTATTTTTAAGTTGACATGGCCGTATAAGGGCTTGTTTATTGCGTGGCAAACTGTAGTTTTCATTAGTTCCTTTTTTGGGTGCATATAATGCATAAATGACATGATACCTTTTTTCTGCGGACTTTTGCACAATGAGGCCTCGGTCGGACAGGCATTTTTTGCCGCGATTTGCCGATCGCATGACAGATGCGCATCCGCAAATCGCGTGACCGGGGCCGAAAAATCGCCAGAAAAATCTGCTCCTAGCCGCGTTTCCTTTGAAACGGGCCCAAGCACAGGAGCGCTGTCCAGCCCATTGAATTCAATGGAGCCAGCAATACAGCCGGCTCCATTGAAAGCAATGGGCTGCCGGCGAGCGCAGGATGAACTTTCGGGAGGGGCTTAAAAATATAAGCCCTTCTCTGAAAATCATCCAGCGCAAGGACCAATCAGGGGCAGCTCTCAGCTATTGAATGACACTATATAGAAAAATAGAACACTATTTTTGTTTTTTATACATTTTCTTTTGTGATCGCTATGATTATGCATTGCAGGACTTCTGTACGGCAATGTCCTATCGCTCTTAATAAAAGAACTCACAGAGGCAGTAGTCTATTCTTAAAGTAAAGACTAGAGATGAGCGAACGTACTCGGTAAGGGCGATTTCGCAATCAAGCACTGCGATTTTCGAGTACTTCACTACTCGGGTGAAAAGTACTCGGGTGCGCCGGGGGTGAGCGGGGGGTTGCAGAGGGGAGTGGGGGGGAGAGGGAGAGAGAGAGGGCTCCCCCCTGTTCCCCACTGCTACCCCCCGCTCTGCCGCGCCCCCCCTGCCCCCCGGCGCACCCGAGTACTTTTCACCCGAGTAGTGAAGTACTCGAAAATCGCGGTGCTCGATTGCGAAATCACCCTTACCGAGTACGTTCGCTCATCTCTAGTAAAGACCTTTCACAGTGTAAACTATTTTTACATTAAAACTAGATTTTATTTCCAAATATTAAAATACCGCCATGTGGGGGCACACCAACAAAAACAAACAACATATCAATAAAGCCCTTTATAGGGGACTAAATCAAGACCAGGTTACCCCTTTAGGCCTCATGTCCACGGGGAAAAACAGATCCGCTGCAGATTCTCAATGGAGAATCTGCAGCGGGTCCCTCCTGCCCCGCGGACATGAGCGCCGAAAATAGCAATTTAAAAGCATTTACCTATCCGTAGCGGGCGGGGACGCTCTGCTCTTCCTCACGGCCGGATCTTCATTTTCGGCCGGCGGATGAATTCCTGACGCCGGCGGCACGTCGCCGGCACGTCGCCGACGTGCCGCGCGCATGCGCCGGGCACATCCGCCGAGCCGAAGCAAGGGAGATGCGGCCGTGAGGAAGAGAAGAGCTTCCCGGTCCGCTGCGGGTGAGTAAATGCTTTAAATTCCTATTTTAGGTCTCCCGCGGATCCGGACGGCTTCCATAGGCTTCAATAGAAGCCCGCGGGAGCCGTCCCCGCGGGAGACCCGCATGAAAATGGAGCATGGTCCAGATTTTTTCATGCTCCATTTTTTTTAAAATCACTTTTATTGACGATCCGCGGGTATTTATGTACCCGCGGGTGGTCAATGCATCCCTATGGGGTGCGGATCCGCGTGCAGGTAATCCGCTGCGGATCCTAAATCATATTTTCCCCGTGGACATGAGCCCTTAAGGAGGAAACAATGGATGAACCTACCAGTGGTACTATTTGTTGTTGCGTTATAAACCAGATATGATGGTTAACGCAGTCCCAATGGTTGTAAAAAGATTTGGATGAGTATAAAACACACTTTTACTATTACTCTATGAGGCCTGATGGTGCCTGTATCATTTATAGCTTTCAGTTAGTGTGTTGATGCACTTGTCTCATGAGGATTAGTATCCGTAGTTCATTTTTATTCAAACTTTTAATGAGTTATGAAGGTAAGTACATGTATATCTTATTCGGTTTTATGAAACTTCAAGGTAGGTACATGTGCATCCTATTCGGTTTTGTGAAACTTGGACGCGTTTCCTGACCAATGAGGTGGATCATCAGGAAGTGAAATTTATAACTTTGTATTGGAGTTAGAATGAGAATACAAAATATGAAACCTTGATTTAGATTTATCACCAGTATGTTTGAATCATTTCAGTCAATCAACCTTTTATGCTATTGAATCATGCATCACAATATACTTAGTGTCATGTTGTCTTAATGACCAAGGGAGCTATACTTAAGTAAGATCTATCTGAACCTTTATATGGGGTTTACATTGGTTAACCACCACATTGATTGCCTGTATGGCTAATCAATCCCTATAATGATTATGCATAGACAGCTATGAGATCATGTTGTTTAACTGATCAAACTCAAAGTCAATTGATTGCCTGTGTATCTAATCAATCCCCATAATGATTGTGCATAGAATGCTATGAGATCATATTATTTAGCTGATCAATCTCCAAGTTAATTGTGCTTGAGCTGATACTAGGTGTAACCACCAGAGTTATACTAATAGCGGCCTGGTGCTAAAAACCTTCAGGGTTCTGAGCTCTGCTTGTTTGCGATTATAGTGTGTACTAACTTATGGTTAGAGTGTGCTTCACGGCCCAGCAAATTAATGTATATCAAAAAGTATTAGGAGCCATTTAGTAAGGTTATAAGCCTGCTATTTAAAGAGCAGGTTAGAAGTAAAGGTAACTCCTGTGTCTCAGAACAGGAATCCTTCAATAAGGATAGTTCCTGTGTCTGATAGTCTTAGACCAGGAATCCTCCACTAAGTAGTTCACACTAATCCAGCAAGCACTCAAGTATCAGGTTTAGCACATATCAGGTTTAGTCTAGATCAGATAGAGAGACAGAAGCTACTGGCCTCAGTGGTAGGCCAGAGTACCTCAGTAATAGCAATCATAAGCCATGGCAGGCTGGGACACTAGTATCTGGCATCTTGTTGCAACCCATTGGTCCTCCATAATTACATTGCATAGGGCCGATGACGTCACAGAGGAAGTGAGATCCCTCTATGAACCCTTTGCATGCCGCACTCTCAATAGACCGCTGCAAATTGTAATTTTTTTCTAGGGCCACTTTGGTTTCCCAATCTGTCCCTAACAGTCAAAAAAATTAAATGAGTAGACAGATTTTCTGTCATAATTTGAGACATTTTCAGATTTTCCTCTTAATAAATTTGACTAAAACTGTTTCTTTGGAGACCACACTACTTCTTCCTCATTAATTTTGCAAATTTGGAGTGTGTCAAGAAAAATTGGCTGGCGCTAAATCCAATCACAGCGTTTAGTTACACAGCGCTGACGGTGGGGGAATTCAAAGTCGAGCAGGGAGATGACAGCGGGAAGAAGTCTCAAGCAGCTTGCTACACAGCCAAGGAGACCATAGCTCCGGGGACAGGGACTCCAGCTAGTAGGTGAGTATTGCGTTTTTGTTTTTTTTTACCTATTATATACTCGAGTATAGCTAGGCTTATACTTGAGTCAATAAGTTTTACCATTTTTCTGTGGTAAAACTTATTGACTCGGCTTATACTTGGGTCGGCTAATACTCGAGTATATACGGTAAGTACATTGTGGGTATGTATGTTTTGTTCTGAAACACTGCGGTGTTTCAGAATAAACATACTTTGAAGATCCATTCCAAGCAGAGCTTAGAATCATGGGGGCGCTACTGCATCAGCCTGTCCCTCTCCCAGGCCAGATTGTTTAGAGTGATAGTTCTCTCCATATTTCTGTACAGGGAGAGAGTTGGCACTCTAGATTATTTGGGCGGGAGAATGCCCTTACAGCACGGACCCCATGACTCCTAGCTCTATTGGGAGTGGACCGTCAGCTTATATTTATTCTGAAATGCTCCAGCGTTTATGCAAAACATATATGCTTGCATTTTCTATACGTAACTGAAGTCTATGCTAGCCATGGAGCATGCATTAGGCTGTTGTCAAGTTTCCCTTAAAGCTAAAAACTGGTATAAACTGTTGAAAATGTGAATCTATTGAATTTGGTTATTAGTTTTTGGATGATTTTTTGGTCAATGGCAGTCTCAAAAGCAGCATGTTCTATGTTTGGTATTTTTCATGAAGTTTTTTCTTCCATAGACTGCAAAAACATTGAAGAAAATGCATCAAAAATATATGTAGAAACTATATACAAACTTTTACAGCTTTGAAGAACTACATGCATTATTGTAAATATTTTGATACCTTTTTATCCTAACCTCCCAATTTAAACCTGGCACATGAGAAGTGGTGTTTGTGTATACACTGCTAATTTACAAACTTTACAAACGAAACTACCAATTAGGATTGATCTTTTTATACTGATTTGAGAAATAAATACATTTTTCTGGAATTGAACTAAATATTTAAAGAAAAAACGTTCAACAAAATGTACCTTGTTCTGTTCTGGCTTCTTTCAGAATTACAAGATTACATATGCATATTTTTTGCCAACAGAGGAACCCTGTGTATGAAATTAGGAGAGAGAGCTTATAACATTTGAGAGACTGATTCTGACTAAATCTGAAAACTCTGCTTCAGCATAAAGTATTTCTTTTGAGATACAGGAATGACTGTATGTCTTATTTTCTGCAAAGGATCCCAGTAGGGAATTTTCATCCTTATTCAAAACAGCCTCTTTTTGTGTTGGTTAGAACTCTAAGAGACAGAATATATATTAAGATTTTCTGCTGAATATGTGAGCAGGACGTCTCACATATATTAAAATTGCTAACTTGCTAATAAAAAGAAATGATATAGACAGAAAAATATATACTCTGCTTCTGTATGCAGGTGGAACTGACTGAATGTTCTAATTAAAATAATATTATTTTTAACCATTGATCATAACTTCAAAAAGTTACCATAGTTAAATGGGGAAAGGAGATGTGTGCAGTTAATCAGAACATCACTGATTCGCCTAGGCTCAGATTTTCCTTGAGTCCTGGTTTTGCTGCCCTGATTTTCCTCCAAAGTTTAAATGTAATGAAAAAATGCTTGAAATGTTTTTTTAAATATATTGTTTTATTGTACATCATTTTCAGTCATTTTGATGTTATAAAAGACAATATTTCTTGGCAAAATTGTTAAATAGCTGGATATCATCTATACTTCAATAAATGTGCCTACTACTGTGCACAAATAATACTGTACTATAGTCTATAAATTATAATGCTAAATAGTGCAAATAATACTGCCGGTCTGTAAATGATTTATCATTAGTATGTCAGTTTAATAAGAACACATACAGTAGCACTTATAGTGCACAAATAAGAACACTATACAGACC
Source organism: Eleutherodactylus coqui (assembly GCF_035609145.1). NCBI lineage: Eukaryota > Metazoa > Chordata > Amphibia > Anura > Eleutherodactylidae > Eleutherodactylus > Eleutherodactylus coqui. Next base: position 118,249,862 of record NC_089843.1, on the reverse strand, counting down.
CAAATTTCACTACTATTAAAAGCCAGAATACTGACAATGAGTGAGAAAATAAATCCACTATATAGGGCCTAATGCCATACAGTGTTAAAACAAGTTAAATACTGCACATTAACCCCTTGAGTGGCGGGTTTCCTACTACCCTGTCAGACCCACCAGGGCAGGTTTTTTAAAATGGTCTAATCATTGAATTTCAACTAATTTTGCAGTTGCGTCTCAAGAGCCATAACTTTTTCATTTTTCCATTGACATGGCCATATAAGGGCTTGTTTTTTGCGGGACAAGTTGTGATTTTTTAAACAGGGGGGAGGAAAAAAAGAAATGGGGAAAAAAGAAAAAAATGGGGCCATGTCATTAAGGGGTTAAATAATGTATTAACTTCCTTCTCTGGGTCATTACGACGCATGGATACCACATGTGTGATTGTATTTTTGATTTTTTTACAAAGTAAAGGGAGACAAGTGTTTTTATAATTTTTTTATAATTTTTTTTACTTTTGTTTTTTTTTTTGTCCCTTTAGGGGACTTCCACAGGGACCCATCAGGACCCCCTGATCACATTCCGGGGGTCCGATGGTGACAGCCCTTTACATGCTGCAGTGACAGCCCTTTACATGCTGCAGTCACATAGACTGCAGCATGTAAAGGGTTAACACAGCAGAGATCGGAGGTTTTCTCTGATCTCTGCTGTAAGAGCTAGTACCTAGCTGTCCTCTGACAGCTAAGCACCAGCTCTCCCTGCCGCAGAGACCATCGGCTTGCTTCTGACAAGCCGATGGTCTCTATGGCAACCTGTAAACAAAGCAGGAGACTTAGAAGCAGGAGATTGCTGGCATATCGGCAATATCTTCTGCTGGCTTTTCAAAGCCCTTGCTTTGTTCTCTGTGGGTCTGTGCAGGCAGAGCACACTGCAACAGCTTGTGGCATTGTGCTCTGCAGCTCCCATAGTGATACATAGCCCGGAAATCTTCTGGGCTATATCACTATAGGCAGTGGAGCTCGTCCCGGAAAATTTCCGGGCGTGCCACTCAAGGGGTTATATGACCTTTTCGCTGCCTTTACAAATGACTTGTGCTTATGTGATAGCTAATGTGATAACTAGCAACAATTTATTTACTTTAAATGACATTTTCATGTTGAACAATCCATTTAAAGTGCTGACTACTAATGGCCCATTTAAACATAATGATTATCGCTCAAACTTTGTTCAAACGATAATCATGCAGTGTAAAGGCAAAAACAAATAGCACACTGTTCATTCAGTCAGCATAAGAACTATCTCTAGATCCCTGACTTCTTGTTCCGTGTACACACTCCCCACTCTGTGTTTCATATAGAAGGTTAAGTGCTAAGCGAGAACCCAGCCATCCAACGGCAAAGTCTGTCTATCTTAACACTCTGCATGACCACTAACAACCTTGGCGCTGACATCAGCACTTGTGCAGTTATTTAGCCGACTGTTGTCCCATGTAAAAGGGCCATAAGGTTCTGCCTTTCTTGTAATTTGCTGTCTACTGCCTATTGCCAACTGATGCCTATCTTTAGTAACAGAGATAACCAGATGGGGAACAGGAAGTGAAGGATTCAAGTAGTGAAGAAGAAAAGCTCCGCACTCCAGGGATCTGGAGTTATAATTAATCTGGCCCAATGGTCCAGTGGTTTTCAAGTGATACTTAAAAACGGCGTTTGCAAATGCCAAAACTCGTATGACATCCAGATGAATTTGGATAACTGTAACCACTGGTCCATTGGGACAGATTAATTATAACTCCAGATCCCTGAAGCACAGACCTTTTCTTCTTCACTACTTGGATATTTACTCAAGGTCCTCTGGTAACCCAGAGGGAATGATATGTTGGAGCCGCAAAACAGGGTACCCCAATACCTTAATGTATAGAGTTAAAAGAATTCCATCTTTATTGAAGCCACACCAGGGCTTGATGTCAACGTTTCGGCTGTCGTCGCAGCCTTTGTCTGGTAACCCAGAGGGATTTATCATGCCAGGTTGCTTCTTCAGTGAATCTGGATACCGGATGGAGAGTTTATTGTGACGAGCTAACCTGGGCACTAGGTGCCAGTGGGCCCCCACTCCATGTGGGATTCCCCACCATGCACCAGGTAAGTCAAATCATTTGTTTACTATTCCTTGTGCAGATATCTCCTTTATTTGAGACTTAAGGCACAGCTCTAATACCACTAAAGGAAGTGAAGGAGGATGATGATTCATGCTGCTCATTGAAATGTATAGAAAGGAGAGGAGAAAGGGAAAAGAAGACATGGATAGATGTGCTGTTAGAGTTAAGGGAGAGTTATTTACTTGTATTTATTAACTTCTCCACTGCTCAGTACTTCTCTAGTGTCCTCTCTGTTTATGTTATGTCCCTGTGTGTGTGTTACAGACAATTAGGGAGCAGAATCTGCAGTCTTCTCTGTGCACAGTTTATAGAACACAGCATAACAGCTAACTCTCACCATGTTAGAAAGAACTGATAATAGTGATAAATATGTTAAACAAATCATATCATGTTAATGTGCACACAAGTTGCAGCTTATTCTGAAAAGTTATCTGAAAAGTCAGGTAAGCTTTAAAGTTAACATGCACTAAATCATTCTGTGGAGCCTACTCCCACATGATTCCAGCTACAACTTTTTTTCTACACATAGCTGGAACCCTGTTTGTTCTCTCAGGAATTAAAGTACAAGGCCCCTGTCGTTTTCCTTTTCACTGAGCTTTGCAGGGCTGTTGAGGTCATGGAAGTAAAAAAAGAAGCTGTGCTACTGTTGTAAGCAGTAAGTGACAGAAAACTGACTCTAGCCTTTTGTGCATGGCCAGAAGTACCCTGCAGTGTTCTATAGTATCGTGAAAATGGAGTTAAGTTAATGTACATGCACTAAGTATGTGGTCAACCATGAACAAGATGGGGAACTATTCACTCTGCATGAACATCCGCTTCAACTGTGCACTGCTGGTAGATGTATGCTAAGAGATAATAAGAGGATTACATGACAAGTCTCTGCCTGGTTACTGGCAGAAGTAGGTTATCATTTATGAAATATATCTATATCCACAGGTAAAATGTATGATTATGATTACTGTGATTAGATTACCCATCAATTGTGGTCTATCAGTATATAAATAAACAGAATTGAATCTGATATGCATATGTCACTTTCTTTCTTTTTTTTTTTTCGTTTCAATGCTCTGCATGTTTTAGTTATAACAAAAAACTGCATGCCCTGGAGAATATGCTACATTGTGTGAATAGGATATCTTCATAGTCCCTTTCGCTATAGTGCTAAAACTGTTTTGTTTTATGAAAACATAGCAACCTGAACATAAAAAAAGCCAAAAAAGGCAACATAACCACTAATGAGGTATATACAGAAAAAACAGCCCCTACAACCACAAATATCTATATATATAAAGGTGAAAGCCCTCACTGACTGACTCACCACTAATTCTCTAAGTTACCAAAGTTGTACAGTTTTGTTGACATTTGGCATGACCATTCTTTAGGTCCTAAATAGGAAAAGTAAAAGGGTCACAACTTGATTATTCAATGCCAAGTACAAAGTAAGTGAACCCCTATGTAATGTACAAGCAATGAATCCAAAAATTGAATTAAAAAGGGCTCACCATTCTGAAGCTTGATAATGCCACTGAGCTGGAGGAGATCTGATGTGGAGACTTGGTGGACTGCTAGCTCACGTAGCCAAGAAACAGAAAAAGGAGGTGACCAGCTTTAACATGTCAATCTCCAATCAATAATGCTTTATTACTTTTTCATACAGGACAGTGAGATATAAACTTTAAAATAACATTCCGTTAAGCCACCTACGTGTTTCAGCGAACTTAACTCCACTTTCTTCAGGGTGAAGAAATAAAAAGAAATGCTTTCAGCTACTGAACACTCTCTATACTAACAGCAAAAAGGTGTAATAACCCTACCTATCATAAATGCACTAGAATATACCACTGGCAACCAGTGAGCTCTTTTATGCTGTTGTTGAGAAAGGAGTACAATGACCCTGCCTAGAAGGTTACAGATAGGAAAGATAAAAATAACAAATGCAGCACAGCCAGTATTGTAAATACATTTGTAAGTACGTTAAAGGTAGCGATCAGTCAACATTTACAGGGGAGAATTAACGTGCTGAAATAAACATAGACCCCACAGGTCGTTATATTAGCAGTTCAAAAGCCATTTGGCATGTTTTAAAATCCATGAAAGATTCCCTTGTGTAATGCATCTTGTGGTTCATCTGGAAAACAGGCAAAGAGTATATTTCACTGCAGATAATGCAATAGGCAGAATTTACACCCCTTTAAAAACTACTCTTATAGGATTTTTTGAACTGAGTAAGGTTAATGGCTTTGCAAGAACACTCCTATACCATGAAGTTCCTTCATTCTATCTATGGAAAAAGACACAGGCACAGTTCTTGGCAGAGTTTACACAGTGTATCCAAAAAGCTGTGAAGGCACTCGGCTGACTTGAGGATGACAGCTATTGGAACTAAACATTGCAAGAAGTTGCTTTGTCTGATTCACCAGTTAGTATGAGCGAACTGTGCGCTATCATAGTGGTCTTTTGTCAGGTGTCTGAGCTATTGGTGTTGTGGGAGACTCACAAATACAGTTTCTCTGAGGACATCTTGTGGCAAATGGAGAGACATAATCAAGACATAAACATTCACAATAAAAAGCAGATTTATAAGAAGACCTTGATTTTACTGGAAGACATAATTTTGTCTTTGGGAGGTCAAAACTTACAACACCATGGCTTACCGGAATCAATATGAACTGAAGACATTTTGAAAAAACCAAGAATATTTGAAGCAAATTAATTATGACATCGCAATGCTGAAAGACACAGTGACAAAACATGAAGTATGCCTTACTAATGACCAAAAGATTGTCTACCGTGAAGTATTACAAAGTGTTGAGCCTAATTAAAACAATGTCGTCTTTTTGGCTGCATCGGGAGGGACTGGATAAACCTATCTGATAAATTTGTTGTTGGCCAAAGTAAGGAGCAACAAAAGCATTGCAATTGCTGTAGCATCCTCAGGCATTGCTGCCACACTACTTGGGGGAGGAAAAGCAGCACACGCCGCCTTCAAGCTGTCATTAAATCTAAATCGAGTTGAGGCCCCAGTCTGCAGCATTTCGTAGCAGAATGACCTTGCATGAGTACTCCAAGACTGTAAACTTATAGTGTAGGATGAATGTATCATGTCGCATAAAGCTGGCATAGAGGCAGTTGACAGCATTCTTTGAGATCTCCATAACAGCAACAGACTTATGGAAGGAGTGACAGTGTTGTTGTCTAGAAACTTCAGATAAACTCTACCTGTTGTACTGCGAGGTACTCATGTTGATGAGGTCAATGGCTGCCTTAAGTGTTCCTTCCTTTGACCAAAAATAGAAAAACTACTTCTTTCTACAAATATGATGGTTCATCTGACAGGTGACATCAATGCCAGGGAATTCACTGATCTTCTGTTAAAAATAGGCAATGGAGAACTTAACAACGTCCATAGTGACCTTAAGATCCCACCCAACCTGTGTACCACTGTTGACTCTGTAGACAGTCTCAAAATCGAAATATATCCTGACAATAAACACCTCAGGCAGAAACCTGCCTCTTGGCTCCAAAAAAGAGCATTGTTAACGCCAACGAACACTTCTGCCTTGAAGGTAAATCATTCTTTGTTGGGATATCTTGGTGGAAGTGAGACTGTTTACAAGTCAGTTGACTCAATTCTTAATAGTGACGATACTTTGAACTACCCTGTCGAATTTCTGAATGCACTACAGCCACCAGGAATGCCAGCTCACTGCCTTACTGTCAAGGTTGGTAGACCGGTAAAGTTGTTACAGAATTTGAACCCTCCAAAACTGTGCAACGGAACAAGGCTGCAAATAAAGACCCTGCAGCCCAATGCTACTGAGGGAACTATGTTCACAGGCTGTGGTGAAGGCGAAACAGTGTTTATTCCATGGATACCTATAATCCCTTCAGACTACCTTTTTAAATTCAAGTGGCTTCAATTTCCCATTAAGTTATGTTTCGCCATGACTATTAACAAGTCGCAGGGGCAGTTGCTGACAAAGGCTGATATGGACCTGAGACAGGGCTGTTTCTCTCATGGACAGTTCTATGTGGGGTGTTCCTGGGTTAGCCAATGGAGTAACCTGTTGATACTGGCTCTGGGTGGGGGTGGGGGGGACTGCCAACAAAGAGTACACCAGTACACTGGCCCTCACCAGTTAATATGAATATTTATGTTTTTTGCTATTCATAAAATTTATGAAGAATGTTAAGAAGTTTTAAAAGTTTCTTTTAAATAAAGTTTTAACCTTACCTACGTGGAAAGCTACATTTCTGAGTTTATTATTTTACAGTTATTTTTGTTAAAGAATCAAGGTGTTGTTTCATTTTAAAGTTCAAGTGTTTTCTTATCTCTTTTTCACAAGTGCATTTTTTTAAACGTTTTATATAAAGGAAACAATGCATGGTGACCTCCACGTGGTGTTTCCTGGGTAACGTGAAGAACCATGCAAAATGGTGAACATATTTTATTCCTCGGTTCTTCTGAAGTAACCACGACTTCATAAAATTTTCCATGTAAACAAGAACACCAGTACCAAATAGACTCGGGCGAAGACAGGTTTACCAGCTAGTTCTTTCATAAAGGAATAAACGGTTTCTTCTGTCACTGGCAAGTGTTTTTTTTATAAACTCAGCAAGACTATGTACTCACAAATGGACATTTCAGAGTAATGGCTACATACCCATAAGGACCTATTAAAGATAAGAATTCTATACAGAGTGTCTTCTTGTTCATACATACATATATCAAGATGTTAGCTTTTTATAGATTTATCTTTGCAAGATGAGACATATGATATTTCTTTGTTGACATGTCAAATCCCCGCTACTGTTTCCTCTAAATAATGAACATTCCATGTTTCTCTATTAATGTTCTAAAAGGGCCAACGAGCTCACTTGAACAAGGCGCTTCTTTGTTATCATTAAGCATAGTGATTGAAAAAAGCAAGAACTACTTAGATGTCTTCACTCTTTACAACTACATGTACAAATAAGTGCTTCTGTCACTCTTTAACTCCCATACCCTTATTGTGTTTCCAACTTGCAGTTTCCGTGATGAACAAAATGGTACAGCTGGGACTGAATGCTAGAAATGAGAACAAAAAAAAAGAGAAAGACTAAAAATACAGGAAAACAAGAACCATGCTTATAAATAATACGCCTGAGCTGAGTACGCTTGAAGTTTAAATCCCAGATTGAATCGAAACCCAATTTCACAGATGTTGGCAAACTAATAAAACATTAGATTGCAATTTCAACCTTGGATTAAAAATGTTTTGGTGAATTAAATAAACAAAAATCTAACGTGTCAACACATTGTGAATCTGATATTCTTTTTTATTGGGAACATTTATTTAGCATTCTATGGATGCACAAGCCTTTATTTAGAAATTTCCCACCTGCTGGGAAAAGTAAACTTCTTGTTTTCTTTTATTGATTTTGCCTCCTCTGCTTGCCATGCAGAATGATAATGAATGGTTAATAATGGAGGCGGAGAAGGTCAGCTCCACTGACATAGCAGCATATTAATTGTTTAGCTATAGAACATGTGAAAGTCATAAAAGAAAAAATGAAAAACTTGTGTGATGGAAAATATATGCAAAAGTATCTTTAACATTGTATCTAATTTATATTGATAACTACTTGCTGCAATACAAAGGTTTTGTTATTTTTAGTTGATTGTTTTTATGAATGTGTGACATGATGACTCACAGCTTGTCAAAAACTTAGCAGAATGCTGTCCAAACATAAAAAGTCTCCTACTTAGGGCTTATTCAGATGGTCAAGGTTTTCAAGCCTGGCCTATATACGCTGCCCCTCACCGCAAGTAAAGGGGGCTGGACGGGAGCTAGTGCATTGAGCTCCCGTCCCCTCTCTGCCCCTTGTCACTGTTTGCAATGGAAGGGGTAGGCTGGGTGGAACTTAGATCCACCCAGCCCCACCCCTTCCATTGCAAACTATGGCGAGGGGTGGAGAGGAGGCAGGAGCTCAGTGCACTGGCTCCCGTCCCGCCTCCTCCCCTTGCAGAGAGGAGTAGCGTATATCGGCCAGGCATGAAAACCCGACTGATGTACGCCTGTCCAAATAAGCCCTAAGCTTAAAGGGAATCTGTCACCATTTTTTTGCAACCCTCACTGAGAGCACCATTAGGTTGCGCCTGTCGCACTGATTACAATGATATGTCTGCTGTATGTATCTGTGCAGTAGTTTGGAAGAAACTTGCATTTCATTAGTAGCAAATCGACACAGAACTAGTCCTGCATATTCACGAGCATATTCACATTCATACCCACCCCGCCCTCCAGCCAATGATTGGCATCTCTATCTCAATGTACAGTGATAGGCAGACAGCAGTCAACCAATGGTGGGTGTAGTTCATCTACAGCTTCTAAATATCCAGGACTACTTTAAGTAGTCATCTATGCATATGCTACTACTGATAAAAGGCAAGTTTTGTGCTGCTCTAAGAAAGGGGTGCAAAAAGATGTGACAGAGTTTCTTTAAGAAAGTGATGCATATAAGTATGGTGTAAGCACAAGTCTATGTTTCACAGACACAAGCTAACTTCAGATGCCTGTAATATTGTCATATTTAGAGCCAGTATTCCAGATGACTACCAGTAACCATAATTACTAGTATACTGATATAAAGATGCACAAGGCAGGTATAGACACCACATCCATCAGCTTGCAGACAGCTAAATCGCTGCATGTAGGAGCATTGCACAGGTGCAATATTCTGATGATCAACTGCTCACATACCTACCACATATTAAGGAGAGTGGCTTTTTAGTATTATACTTGCACATAGATAAAGCATACAAAGGGTACCATTTCACCAATACATGTAGTGCACCATGCAGGCTCATAATCTATTAATAACGCCATGTATGATTCAGCCCAGTGGGTTGCCCTGCACCTTAAAAATGAACAACGCTGGCAGACTGCTTGCTTCAAATAATGATAAATACCGATAAATACAAGCTATTACTTAATATTTTGGCCAAAATATGCAAGCTTGCAACCTACAATGAAATCACAAAAAAGGACATATTTATTCAAAAACCACTGCCAGCGACCATAATTACTAATATACTTATACAAAGATACACAAGGAGGGCAGGTATGCCTATTACATCCCTTGGCATTCAGACAGCCAAATTCCTACATGGAAGAGCATTGCACAGGTGCAATATACTGATGAATAACCACTTACATGCTTACCACACAAGGGCATAACTATAGGGGATGCAGGGGGTGTGGTTGCATCTGGGCCACGAGCCTTAGGGGGCCCATAATGCCTCTCTTATCCATATATGGAGCCCAGTACTATGAATAAAGCATTATAGTTGGGGGCCCCATTACAGATTTTGCATTGGGGCCCAGAAGCTTCAAGTTATGCCAGCTACCATGTATTAACCCTTTCCAATCCACTATCTGATGTCTAAAGACATTCTGATGGAAGGCTGTACAGCTCCGATGTCGGAAGACGTTTGTCAGGGGCCTCTCCAGCATGTCCTGTACCGCAGTACTGGCTCTAGCCAGCAGATGGCACCATTGTATAATGGCAGAAAGAGAAAGCCCCCTAGGAAACCATGAATCCAAAATTGGATTGCAAATGATTAAAGCGAGTGGCTGCTTAGTATTATACAAACACATAGATGCATACAAAGAGTTTCAGACCCACTGATATGTGTAGAGCCTTGAGTGCGGGTGCCAATATGATTAATCCCTGAGGTGCAGGGCAACCCATCAGGCTAATTCATATATGGTGCCATTAATAGGCTATAAACCTGCATGTTATACAACACATATCAGTGGGTTTGCACTCTCTTTGTATGACTTATCTATTTCAATTAATAATACTAAGTAGCCACTCCCTCAATATGTGGTAGGCATGTGAGTGGTTATTCATCAGTATACTGCCCCTGTGCAATGCTCCTCCATGTAGCAGTTTGACTGTCTGCATACTGAGGTATGTATGCCTGCTTTTATGTATCTTTGTATCTGTTTATTAGTAATTATGGCTGCTAGCAATGCTTTTTGAGTTGATATGTCCTTTTTCTGTGTTATCTCAGTATTCTGCATGCTATAAATGAACTTTGCACTGTTTTACTAAAATTAAAGGGGTTGTCCCGCGCCGAAACGTTTTTTTTTTTTTTTTAAACCCCCCCTTCCCCCGTTCGGCGCGAGACAACCCCGATGCAGGGGTAAAAAAATCACCCGCACAGCGCTTACCTGAATCCCGGCGGTCCGGCGTCTTCATACTCACCTGCTGAAGATGGCCGCCGGGATCCTCTGTCTCCATGGACCGCAGGGCTTCTGTGCGGTCCATTGCCGATTCCAGCCTCCTGATTGGCTGGAATCGGCACGTGACGGGGCGGAGCTACACGGAGCCCCATTCAGAAAAGAAGAAGACCCGGACTGCGCAAGCGCGGCTAATTTGGCCATCGGAGGGCGAAAATTAGTCGGCACCATGGAGACGAGGACGCCAGCAACGGAGCAGGTAAGTATAAAACTTTTTATAACTTCTGTATGGCTCATAATTAATGCACAATGTACATTACAAAGTGCATTATTATGGCCATGCAGAAGTGTATAGACCCACTTGCTGCCTCGGGACAACCCCTTTAAGATTATCATAGGAATCTATAGTCCATTTGAGGACTTAACATATTTCGGCCTTAGACCAAGAGAATTTCTTCATTTTTTTTCTCTTTGCACTGTTTTATTAGAACATTTTAAGGTATAATTTATGGGTTTGGGCAAAGGACTAGAAAAGAGGGTTTGCTGGCATAAATAATGTCATGTCTGTTTATGGGCAGTGACTGGGCTTGCATCCCATCCCCATACAAGTTAATGGATCTGAACTGCGTATTATATTTTAGAGTGGCAGAATACATTTATTTATGACATATAGCATAATTTTGCTGTACAGGTCAGCATGAGTATGGAGAGTTGCTAAAATAATGAATAAAGATGCCTAAATAAAGTCAATTTATTTAAAATCAAAATGCTTTTACTATGTTTTTTGTTTTGTGGTGTAATTTATTTTTAATTATTCATTTTCTAACATTTTTAGCCCCATTAAGGACCTTTCACGTGGGATGGTACATTCTGCAACAGCATTGTGGAATATGCCCCTTTGCAGAATATTCAGCAAGTTCATCCACACTACAAATGTACGGATTTTACCGCAGAACTGAAAATAGGTAAATTCTGCAGACAATCTTGCATAAAAATCCACAGTTAGCTATGCAGATTTTGATGTGGAACTCTTGAGTTGGCACATTTTGCAATGCTGTTGTTGAATATTCTGTCCCATGTGAAAGGTCTATTAAGGAAATTTTACTTGTAATTTTTTTTGTCTAATCATAATGTACTGTTATATAGTTGTATGTTACCGTAGTACATTAAGGAGCGGTATAGGGGGTCGATCCCGCTCCATGCAATTTGGGTGCCAGCTGTGTCTTACAGCCGACACCCTCATTGATGCTGTTACCCCTTTAAATTACACCATATATTCTGGCAGCATCATTTAAATACCCAATCGATGTTCGGGGGTCCCAAACAGCCTTCCGTGATGAGATTGTAGGGTGCCGTGCGATCGCCAAGGAAGCTGGGGCCATTCTGAAAGGAACCAGGGCTGCGATCGCTAATTGACTGCCAGATCGCGGCAAAATGTAATACTAAGGTATTACATCGTACTGCAGAAGCGATCAAACCATTGTAAATTCTTGTGTCCCTATGTGGACTAAAAAAAAATGTAAAAATCAGTAAAAACATTTTTTAATAATTATTAAAAAAAGAAGAGGTAAAAAAATTAAAAAAAAACCCTTTTGTCATACTTATAATAAAAGAACCTAAATAAAAAATGCCCCAAACATATTTGGTATGGCTGCATCCATAAAAGTCAGATCTAATTAATTACTTACTTAGAACAGTGTCAGAGAAAATGTAATAAAAAGCGATCATAAAGTCGTATGTACTCTAAAATGGTACCCATAGAAACTGCAGGTTATCCTGCAAAAGATGAGCCCTCGCACGATATCAACGGAAAAATAAAGTTATAGCTTACAGAAGATAGCAGCAGAAGATAATATATTTCCTATTTTAAGAGTAATACACAAAAAAACTGTATAAAATTTGGTATTGTAGTAATCATACTGACCAATACAATAAAGTTATTGTTTCATTTTTGCTGCAGTATGCACACCATAAGAACAAGACCCTCCCAAACATTTTTAGTTTTGCTTTCTTTTTCATTCTACTTAGAATTTTTCAAAAATTTTTCAGTACCATATTTTCCGGCATATAAGACGACCCCCAACTTTTCATCTTATATGCCAGGAATACAGTGTGTGAATAAAAGAATACTCACCTCCGGTGGCTCTGCTGCAGGCTCTCGCTCCCCCTTGCACGCTGGAAGAGCATTGCTTTCTGCAAGCGGTGCTTGAATGCCCCGCCTCCAGAAAGCTAATGCTCTGATTGGCTAACTTAGTCTGGCGTTAGCCAATCGCAGCCATTCAGTGACGTCATGAATGGCTGTGATTGGCTAATGCCAGACTAAGTTAGCCAATCAGAGCATTAGCTTTCTGAAGACGGGGCATTCAAGCCCCACTTGCAGAAAGCAATGCTCTGCCGGCGTGCACGGGGGAGAGACAGCCTGCAACAGCGTTGCGGGAGGTGAGTATTCATTTTTTTTTACGGACAACTGTATACGCGGCGTGTAAGATGACCCCCGACGGCAGAGCAGATTTTTCGGGGTTAAAAGGTCATCTTATACGCCGAAAAATACAGTACATTACATGGTACATTGAATAGTAGCATTGAAAAATGCAACTTGTCCCACAAAAAAAAAAGCCCTTGGATAAAAGAGTTATGATTTTTTAAAAGTGGGGAAGAAAAATTGAGAATGAAAAAATTATGGCTTTGTCCTTAATGAGTTAATAAGCCTAGACAATGAGTATTTCCCTGTCAGCCCCAGTGATCATGATGCCAGGGTCCATACAAAAGAATCCCCTAGCCTTTATCTGCACTCTGATCAGTAGTGGTGGTGTATCCATTTTTAACCCCTTAAGTGGCACGCCCCGAAATTTTCCGGGACGAGCTCCACTGCTCATAGCGACATAGCCCGGAAGATTTCCGGGCTATGTATCACTATGGGAGCTGCAGAGCACAATGCCACAAGCTGTGACAGTGTGCTCTGCCTGCATGGACCCACAGAGAACAAAGCAAGGGCTTTGAAAAACTAGCAGAAGATATTGCCGATATGCCGGCAATCTCCTGCTTTGTTTACAGGTTGCCATAGAGACCATCGGCTTGTCAGAAGCAAGCCGATGGTCTCAGTGGCAGGGAGAGCTTGATGCTTGGCTGTGAGAGGACAGCTAGGTACCTGCTCTTACAGCAGAGATCAGAGAAAACCTACGATCTCTGCTGTGTTAACCCTTTACATGCGGCAGTCTATGTGACTGCAGCATGTAAAGGGCTGTCACTGCAGCATGTAAAGGGCTGTCACCATGGACCCCAGGAATGTGATCAGGGGGTCCTGATGGGTCCCTGTGGAAGTCCCCTAAAGGGACAAAAATTAAATAAATAAAAAAATAAAAATTAAAAAATTAAAAAATAAAAAATAAAATTATAAAAACACTTGTCTCCCTTTACTTTGCAAAAAAATCAAAAATACAATCACACATGTGGTATCCATGCGTCGTAATGACCCAGAGAAGGACGTTAATACATTATTTAACCCCTTAATGACATGGCCCCTTTTTTTTCTTTTTTCCCCATTTCTTTTTTTCCTCTCCCCTGTTTAAAAAAATCACAACTTGTCCCACAAAAAACAAGCCCTCATATGGCCGTGTCAATGGAAAAATGAAAAAGTTATGGCTCTTGAGACGCAACTGCAAAATTAGTTGAAATTCAATGATTAGACCATTTTAAAAAACCTGCCCTGGTGGGCACGACAGGGTGGTAGGAAACCCGCCACTCAAGGGGTTAAATGTCTTGAATTTGATTGTTCTCTGATCCTGGCTATTATTGCAGGAGTGTGGCTTTCAATCACAGCTACACTCCCTCTCTTAATTTCATGGGCATAGCTCATGTTCCTATGAAATCATTGAAAGCGTACATGTTACAGCCATATTGTAACTATAAATACTGCAATATTATGGCAGATTGACATAGGGTGATCTGACCTGGAACTGGAGAAGACATATACAGTCAGCTTTGCAGACCTAGCTGTCTTTACAGTGTTGTCCTAGCAACATCTTGCATTACAATGAGAATGATATATTAGCATATTGATGTGTGCTGAAATATTTTATGTTCAAAATAACTATATTGAATTTTTGAAAAAAATCTAAAGACATGTCTGATAGATTTAGGGTTAGGGGCTATTCCAAAAGAATGGTTAAGGCGCTGTAGTGCTACAGAACACTCACAGCAACACCTGTCCTGTCACACCTATCTATGTGCTGTCCTTGGACATAGAAGGTTCCGTCCATTGGAGAGACTCTGTTTCTCCCTTAAGCCTAGAGCTTAGTCCTGATGTCAGCTGGTACCCTATTGGCTGATAGTCAACTTCAAAATCACTGGTGCAGAGTCCTAGGGTGGGAAAACAGCAACTTAAGTTTCTGTGCAGAGTAGGAGGAGTAGAGAAGGTGCGGGAAGAAGAGGAGATATAAGGAGGAGTCAGTGAGCAGTTAGTGAGTTGCAGCCAGAAGTGAGAGAATGGTGGTTGTAGTCAGGCGTTGGAGGAGAGCGATAGTGTTGGAGAGGATGAGGTACTCATGCATGAGAGAGAAAGTAGTATCAACATGTTCTTTCCAAGGTTGAGCGAAGTCTCATTCTGCTTCCTTGGTGATCCACAGCAGAGAAGAGGAGGATCCTTTCCGAGGTCAGTCTTCCAGTAAAACAGTGAGTCTAAAATTACCCAGTGAACTCAAAGCCAGGATTAGTCTAGTGACCACCTTACACTCTGCTTCATCTACACTTTGTTAAACCTTAATCATCCCTTCAGGTAGAGCAACTAATGGGGAAATTGTCTAATAAATCAGTTTCAGAGAAAAGAAAGGAGAGAACGTTGAAGTCAGTTCTTATTCAAGTCAATATGACTGTATTCTTCATCATGTTCAATTCACTGAATACTGCTGTATTTACTTGTACCATTAACAAGTACCAATTTTTGGAGATTGTATATTCCCCGTTGCAAATATCAGTTTAGTAAATCTAAGTACTACCAGATTACTAACACAAGCTACAAGACTCGTCTCAATTTTTACATCGTAATACCATCCTGAGGGTCTTGGTTGGAGTACTGGCGTCATGCATGACAAAACAGGCCTTCCTGTTAAGCGCACCACGGTACATTCCTAGGGTTGCTGCGCAACCCCCCAGCAGAGCACTTTTAGCGCCACTGTCTGGAGGGACCACAGAGTCACCCATGACAACCCTAATGCAAACCTTGTGGTCTCCCTTACTTTGGCGCGCTTGCCTCGGCCATTGCAGCACCATCTGTACATTGAAAAGCACAAAATGGAGAAAGTTTTTTTAGCGTCTCATGAGGATAGACCACAAAAAGATGTGGATCGCATTATTGGCACAAATGACCAGCAGTCTAAGAGAGTACACTACATCATCACCCATTATTGGCAAATAATCAGATTTATCAGCTTGATCGTAGCAAGTGAGTTGAGTTCAATAGATAGGGAGTTATTGCAGCTCCATTTTCTCAGTTGTCAGCCTGGCTTAGTTGCTAAAGTATATACTTCTCATCAACAGTTGCTTGCTTAGGGTAAGCTAGCCAACATGGTTTGAGTCTGGTGGGTGGGATAATAGGCCCCATGCTTTAGGGTAATTTATAGTCAGCCCTAGCATTAACCCCTTGAGTGGCGGGTTTCCTACCACCCTGTCGTGCCCACCAGGGCAGGTTTTTTAAAATCGTCTAATCATTGAATTTCAACTAATTTTGCAGTTGCGTCTCAAGAGCCATACCTTTTTCATTTTTCCATTGACATGGCCATATAAGGGCTTGTTTTTTGCGGGACAAGTTGTGATTTTTTAAACAGGGGGGAGGAAAAAAAGAAATGGGGAAAAAGAAAAAAAGGGGCCATGTCATTAAGGGGTTAAATAATGCATTAACTTCCTTCTCTGGGTCATTACAACGCACACAGATACCACACGTGTGATTTGATTTTTGATTTATTACCAAGTAAAGGGAGACAAGTGTTTTTATAATTTTTTAACTTTTTTTTTTTTTGTCCCTTTAGGGGACTTACACAGGGACCCATCAGGACCCTGATCACATTCCGGGGGTCCGATGGTGACAGCCCTTTACATGCTGCAGTGACAGCCCTTTACATGCTGCAGTGACAGCCCTTTACATGCTGCAGTCACATAGACTGCAGCATGTAAAGGGTTAACACAGCAGAGATCAGAGGTTTTCTCTGATCTCTGTTGTAAGAGCTAGTACCTAGCTGTCCTCTGACAGCCTAGCACCAAGCTCTCCCTGCCACAGAGACCATCGGCTTGCTTCTGACAAGCCGATGGTCTCTATGGCAACCTGTAAACAAAGCAGGAGATTGCCGGCACATCGGCAATATCTTCTGCTGGTTTTTCAATGTCCTGCACTGCTCTATGTGGGTCTGTGCAGGCAGAGCACAGTGCCACAGCTTGTGGCATTGTGCTCTGCAGCTCCCATAGTGATACATAGCCCGGAAAGCTTCCGGGCTATGTCGCTATGAGCAGTGGAGCTCGTCCCAGAAAATTTCCGGGCGTGCCACTCAAGGGGTTAAGATACAACTTGGGTATGAAAAGCTTTGATCCATTTCTAATGATTAAGCATGCATCATTTTTATACTATATAGATATGTTTCCTCTCCCTGATGGGTAGAAGATAGCCTACATTTTATACCTGAAGAGCATTCATTTATTCAGTTCACTGGCTGATTTACTATATGAGCCTGGTGGATTTATTTAGAATCTTTTGTTCGGTGAACAGGACTTGTATGATCCATATCTGGGTGACTTACAAAAATTCATCTAGCCCATGATATAACACAGGTGGCCGTTGATGTATGATTTACTATGTCCTAGACACTTCCAAAACTTTTGAGAAGTCTGTTGGACTAGTTAAAGCATCATCATTTTTTTTTCTTTTCATGTGCTCTATTTATAAACATTTAATATTAAAAGTTAAGTTTTAGGTTAACATAGTAACATAGTTTGTAAGGCCGAATGAAGACCATGTCCATCTAGTCCAGCCTGTTTATCCTCCTTTGTTGTTGATCCAGAGGAAGACAGAAAAAAAACAAGAGGAGGAGCCAATTAGCCCTTTTGGGGGAAAAATTCCTTCCCAACTCCCTAATGGCAATCAGACTAATCCCTGGATCAACCCCTAATAGTTCTTACCTGCCTGTATACCCAGATTAACAATTAACCTAAGATTTATATTAGGTTCCTTCCTATATAATTGTGAACCTTATAAGCCCTCTGTGATGTTTAAAAATGCTGTAAGATTTCCATAAACAAATAGACAAATTCTTGGCCCATAACATGCCTGATTTGACCATCATTGAAAAGAAAATGGTGTGACTCATCAACATTGCTATACCTGTATTGCAGAGTTGATGAGAGACAACAGCAGATAATAAAGTTTTGAAAGTGAAAAGCGTCTATGGCACAAACAAGCAATGGTGGTTCCAGTGGTAATCCGCACACTGATTGTCGCGCCTAAAGAAATTGAAGGTCACTTGAAACACCTTAATTTAGAAAAAATAACATCTATTAGTCACAAAAGGCCACACTGCAGGGTAAGTACGCATTTCACGCTGATGCTGAACATCATCTTATGTTCCTGGGTGGTTCTCAATGCGTAATGAAGACGAACTACCAATCTGTGATCTTGTGCTTCTGTTGTACTGGTTTTTTTATGTTTAATAATAATGATAAACTAGTGTATATGAGTATGAAGTATATTTATTTACAGTACTGTGCAAAAGTTTTAGGCAGGAGTGAGGAAAAAAATTCCACAAAGTCCTTTTTAAAAATAGAAGCGTTAATAGTTTAATTTGTCAATTAACAAAATGCAAAGTGAATGAACTAAATCAAATCAAATCAATATTTGGTGTGACCACACTTTCCCTTCAAAACCTAATCAATTCTTCAGGAAACACTTTCACGCAGTTTTTGAAGGAACTCAGCGGGGAGGTTGTTCCACACATCATTGAGAACTAACCACAGATGATCTGTGGATGTAGGCTTGCTCAAATCCTTCTGTCTCTTCATGCAATCCCAGACAGACTTGATGATGTTGAAATCAGGGCTCTGCGGGGGGCATAGCATCACTTTCAGCACTCCTTGTTTTTCTTTACACTGAAGATAGTTTTTAATGACATTGGCTGTATGTTTGGAGTTGTTGTCCTGCTGCAGAATAAATTTGGAGTCAGTCAGATGCCTCTCTGATGTTACTGCATGTTGGATAAGTATCTGCCTCTATTTCTCAGCATTGGATTTATCCAATTAATCTGGATAAATCCCCAACTCTCTTTGCTGAAATGCAGCCCTAAACTTGAAAGAAACCTACACCGTGCTTCACTGTTGCCCGTAGACACTCATTATTGTACTGCTCTCCAGCGCTTAGGTGAATAAACTACCTTCTTTTATAGCCAAATATTTAAAATTTTGTCTCATTTCTACAGAACACCTGCTGTAAGTTTCTGCACCACAGTTTCTATGTTTTTGTGCATAGAACTGCAACACGCCAAACTGCGGAGGGGTAAATGGAGGTGGCAGCAATGGTGGTGGTCATGGTGGCTCCGTTGCAGTCCCTCACAACTGGACATCGGTATGCAGTTGTAAAAATAATAAGTTCGTTTTTGGCTATTTGGACTACTCGGGAATTTGGATAGAGTAGGATAGTAAATTTGTCAAGTTCATGACACCAGTCTATATACAGGCTAAAGCATGTGCTGGACAAAGAAATAATAAAAATAGGAAAAAAAAAAAAAAAGGTAATTGTCCATTTGCACTGGAGTGTAGTGTGGTATCTCAATGATATTGTTTAGTGGTGGGAAATGACTCCAGGAGTCAAGATGAGCGGTGAAACCATAAACCAGTTTATTTTCTTAAAGAAAAGCATTTTACATACGTCTTACACATAGCATTACTTTATATCTTGAGGTAGACTTTCCTTATTAAATACAGTTACATATATCTGTACATATGCAGGTATTAAGAGCAGGAACCATATCTGTACACTTTGGGCTCTATAATAGTGAAAAAGCACAAGATTCCTTTCTGTCTGCTATGATTTGTCCTCCCACTTCTTTATTTTTCTTAATCTTCTATTTCTTTAAGTATGAAGCTTTTCCTTTAGTTAGTTATTGTTACCTTAGGCCGTTCCTTTCTTTCCTTTATCTGTTCATCTTTATCTATCTTTCTTTCTGTAACCTTTATCCTTCTTTATATATATAACCCTTTTGCCTTAAAAGCTTTCTTCTCTTAATACAATCCTTCTTTCTATATCCTTTTCATCTTAATAGAGTTCTCCTTTCTATAACTTTCTTCATTATACTGAATCTTCTTTTATTTCCTTCTCAAATATTATGCAACGTCTGTACTCACACTTTCCTCCTTCCCACTGCACTGACTTCCTCCTGGTGTCTCTTTTCCTCTGGTTTAGCCTCTTGTTTTCTAACTCACTTTTGTCACAACCCTCCATTCTTTTATCTGCTTACTGTAAACTAGCCTATGCATAGAAGTCATCTGCCAATTACAGGTATGCTAACAACTTATCAACTGGCTAGCCAATACCTGGGCTGTATTTGGGTGATTGATTGACTAGAGAGTATACTAGTTGAACAACCAGTAGGATACAGGTTAGGCTGTAAAGGCAAATATGAGTGACAAACAGATGAACAATAACTACATTGTCATTATGGAGTGTACAACTCGTGTACACTACAAATAAGTCACTTGGTCTTGTTTATATGTCGAAGGTATGGCCTTTTTGGCCACAATATTTCCATGGAGACGACTTCTGGCCAGACTTCTCCGAACAGTAGATGAGTGTACCTGGGTGCCACTGGTTTCTGCCAATTCTGAGCTGATGGCACTGCTGGACATCTTCTGATTTTAAAGTACACATGATGTATCTTTCATTTGCTGCATTGTTTCCTTGACCAACCACGGCATCTATAGTACTTAATAGAGATGAGCGAACGCGTTCGTCCGAGCTTAATATTCGTGCGAATATTAGGGTGTTCGGGATGTTCGTTATTCGTAACGAACACCATGCGGTGTTCTGGTTACTTTCACTTCCTTCCCTGAGACGTTAGCGCGCTTTTCTGGCCAATTGAAAGACAGGGAAGGCATTACAACTTCCCCCTGTGACGTTCAAGCCCTATACCACCCCCCTGCTGTGAGTGGCTGGGGAGATCAGGTGTCACCCGAACATAAAAGTCGGCCCCTCCCGCGGTTCGCCTCAGATGCGGTGTGAGTTAGATGAGGGACAGTGCTGTTTGTACCGGAGCTGCTGTAGGGAAAGAATTGGTAGTTAGTGTAGGCTTCAAGACCCCCCAAAGGTCCTTATTAGGGCCACTGATAGCTGTGTGTTGGCTGCTGTTAGCAGTGGCAAATTTTTTTTTTCTCAAAATCGCCTCTGCAGACCGTTGCACCTGGCATTAGGGACAGAAGTGCTGCATAGGCAGGGAGAGTGTTAGGAGTGAGTGTAGCCTTCAAGAACCTCAACGGTCCTTTCTAGGGCCATATTTATCCGCGTGCAGTACTGTCCAGGCTGCTGTTAGCTGTGCTGCATTTTTTTTTGCTTCTCAAAATCGCCTCTGCAGACCATTGCACCCTCCATTGATACTGCAGGGAAAGAATTGTATAGGCAGGGCCACAACACAGTTATTATTCATAGAATATACTCAGTGCTGCCTTTTGGTGGAAAAAAACTGAAAACAAATCTATTTGTCCAGCCTCTGTCCGTCCTTACGGGCGGTGGACACGTGTGAGCTGCTTGAACAACATTGCTAAATCAGACGCACCCAGCTACGCTTAACTGCTGGCTTCGCCATTTGCTTTCCTTAATTGGGAAAAAAATACCTGCTCTCCAAGAGTTATAATAACTCTGCTACCCTCACGTTCTGTGACACATAAGCAGGGACACAGCACAGTTATTAAACTTCTCATGTTCATTGAATATACGCAGTGCTGCCTTTTGGTGGAAAAAAACTGAAAACAAATCTATTTGTCCAGCCTCTGTCCGTCCTAAGGGCGGTGGACACGTGTGAGCTGCTTGAACAACATTGCTAAATCAGACGCACCCAGCTACGCTTTACTGCTGGCTTCGCCATTTGCTTTCCTTAATTGGGAAAAAAATACCTGCTCTCCAAGAGTTATAATAACTCTGCTACCCTCACGTTCTGTGACACATAAGCAGGGACACAGCACAGTTATTAAACTTCTCATGTTCATTGAATATACGCAGTGCTGCCTTTTGGTGGAAAAAAACTGAAAACAAATCTATTTGTCCAGCCTCTGTCCGTCCTAAGGGCGGTGGACACGTGTGAGCTGCTTGAACAACATTGCTAAATCAGACGCACCCAGCTACGCTTTACTGCTGGCTTCGCCATTTGCTTTCCTTAATTGGGAAAAAAATACCTGCTCTCCAAGAGTTATAATAACTCTGCTACCCTCACGTTCTGTGACACATAAGCAGGGACACAGCACAGTTATTAAACTTCTCATGTTCATTGAATATACGCAGTGCTGCCTTTTGGTGGAAAAAAACTGAAAACAAATCTATTTGTCCAGCCTCTGTCCGTCCTAAGGGCGGTGGACACGTGTGAGCTGCTTGAACAACATTGCTAAATCAGACGCACCCAGCTACGCTTTACTGCTGGCTTCGCCATTTGCTTTCCTTAATTGGGAAAAAAATACCTGCTCTCCAAGAGTTATAATAACTCTGCTACCCTCACGTTCTGTGACACATAAGCAGGGACACAGCACAGTTATTAAACTTCTCATGTTCATTGAATATACGCAGTGCTGCCTTTTGGTGGAAAAAAAACTGAAAACAAATCTATTTGTCCAGCCTCTGTCCGTCCTAAGGGCGGTGGACACGTGTGAGCTGCTTGAACAACATTGCTAAATCAGACGCACCCAGCTACGCTTTACTGCTGGCTTCGCCATTTGCTTTCCTTAATTGGGAAAAAAATACCTGCTCTCCAAGAGTTATAATAACTCTGCTACCCTCACGTTCTGTGACACATAAGCAGGGACACAGCACAGTTATTAAACTTCTCATGTTCATTGAATATACGCAGTGCTGCCTTTTGGTGGAAAAAAACTGAAAACAAATCTATTTGTCCAGCCTCTGTCCGTCCTAAGGGCGGTGGACACGTGTGAGCTGCTTGAACAACATTGCTAAATCAGACGCACCCAGCTACGCTTTACTGCTGGCTTCGCCATTTGCTTTCCTTAATTGGGAAAAAAATACCTGCTCTCCAAGAGTTATAATAACTCTGCTACCCTCACGTTCTGTGACACATAAGCAGGGACACAGCACAGTTATTAAACTTCTCATGTTCATTGAATATACGCAGTGCTGCCTTTTGGTGGAAAAAAACTGAAAACAAATCTATTTGTCCAGCCTCTGTCCGTCCTAAGGGCGGTGGACACGTGTGAGCTGCTTGAACAACATTGCTAAATCAGATGCACCCAGCTACGCTTTACTGCTGGCTTCGCCATTTGCTTTCCTTAATTGGGAAAAAAATACCTGCTCTCCAAGAGTTATAATAACTCTGCTACCCTCACGTTCTGTGACACATAAGCAGGGACACAGCACAGTTATTAAACTTCTCATGTTCATTGAATATACGCAGTGCTGCCTTTTGGTGGAAAAAAACTGAAAACAAATCTATTTGTCCAGCCTCTGTCCGTCCTAAGGGCGGTGGACACGTGTGAGCTGCTTGAACAACATTGCTAAATCAGACGCACCCAGCTACGCTTTACTGCTGGCTTCGCCATTTGCTTTCCTTAATTGGGAAAAAAATACCTGCTCTCCAAGAGTTATAATAACTCTGCTACCCTCACGTTCTGTGACACATAAGCAGGGACACAGCACAGTTATTAAACTTCTCATGTTCATTGAATATACGCAGTGCTGCATTTTGGTGGAAAAAAACTGAAAACAAATCTATTTGTCCAGCCTCTGTCCGTCCTAAGGGCGGTGGACACGTGTGAGCTGCTTGAACAACATTGCTAAATCAGACGCACCCAGCTACGCTTTACTGCTGGCTTCGCCATTTGCTTTCCTTAATTGGGAAAAAAATACCTGTTCTCCAAGAGTTATAATAACTCTGCTACCCTCACGTTCTGTGACACATAAGCAGGGACACAGCACAGTTATTAAACTTCTCATGTTCATTGAATATACGCAGTGCTGCCTTTTGGTGGAAAAAAACTGAAAACAAATCTATTTGTCCAGCCTCTGTCCGTCCTAAGGGCGGTGGACACGTGTGAGCTGCTTGAACAACATTGCTAAATCAGACGCACCCAGCTACGCTTTACTGCTGGCTTCGCCATTTGCTTTCCTTAATTGGGAAAAAAATACCTGCTCTCCAAGAGTTATAATAACTCTGCTACCCTCACGTTCTGTGACACATAAGCAGGGACACAGCACAGTTATTAAACTTCTCATGTTCATTGAATATACGCAGTGCTGCCTTTTGGTGGAAAAAAACTGAAAACAAATCTATTTGTCCAGCCTCTGTCCATCCTAAGGGCGGTGGACACGTGTGAGCTGCTTGAACAACATTGCTAAATCAGACGCACCCAGCTACGCTTTACTGCTGGCTTCGCCATTTGCTTTCCTTAATTGGGAAAAAAATACCTGCTCTCCAAGAGTTATAATAACTCTGCTACCCTCACGTTCTGTGACACATAAGCAGGGACACAGCACAGTTATTAAACTTCTCATGTTCATTGAATATACGCAGTGCTGCCTTTTGGTGGAAAAAAACTGAAAACAAATCTATTTGTCCAGCCTCTGTCCGTCCTAAGGGCGGTGGACACGTGTGAGCTGCTTGAACAACATTGCTAAATCAGACGCACCCAGCTACGCTTTACTGCTGGCTTCGCCATTTGCTTTCCTTAATTGGGAAAAAAATACCTGCTCTCCAAGAGTTATAATAACTCTGCTACCCTCACGTTCTGTGACACATAAGCAGGGACACAGCACAGTTATTAAACTTCTCATGTTCATTGAATATACGCAGTGCTGCCTTTTGGTGGAAAAAAACTGAAAACAAATCTATTTGTCCAGCCTCTGTCCGTCCTAAGGGCGGTGGACACGTGTGAGCTGCTTGAACAACATTGCTAAATCAGACGCACCCAGCTACGCTTTACTGCTGGCTTCGCCATTTGCTTTCCTTAATTGGGAAAAAAATACCTGCTCTCCAAGAGTTATAATAACTCTGCTACCCTCACGTTCTGTGACACATAAGCAGGGACACAGCACAGTTATTAAACTTCTCATGTTCATTGAATATACGCAGTGCTGCCTTTTGGTGGAAAAAAACTGAAAACAAATCTATTTGTCCAGCCTCTGTCCGTCCTAAGGGCGGTGGACACGTGTGAGCTGCTTGAACAACATTGCTAAATCAGACGCACCCAGCTACGCTTTACTGCTGGCTTCGCCATTTGCTTTCCTTAATTGGGAAAAAAATACCTGCTCTCCAAGAGTTATAATAACTCTGCTACCCTCACGTTCTGTGACACATAAGCAGGGACACAGCACAGTTATTAAACTTCTCATGTTCATTGAATATACGCAGTGCTGCCTTTTGGTGGAAAAAAACTGAAAACAAATCTATTTGTCCAGCCTCTGTCCGTCCTAAGGGCGGTGGACACGTGTGAGCTGCTTGAACAACATTGCTAAATCAGACGCACCCAGCTACGCTTTACTGCTGGCTTCGCCATTTGCTTTCCTTAATTGGGAAAAAAATACCTGCTCTCCAAGAGTTATAATAACTCTGCTACCCTCACGTTCTGTGACACATTAGCAGGGACACAGCACAGTTATTAAACTTAGATTATTCATTCACTAGAGGCAGTGGGGCCTTTCGTTTTCCAAAAAGGGAAAAAATTATATTTGGCCTGCTGTCTTGCGCCAATTTATTTCCTGCCTGTGAAATCAAATCACTGGTAATACAGCATGCTGAGGGGTAGGGGTAGGCCTAGAGGACGTGGACGCGGCCGAGGACGCGGAGGGCCAAGTCAGGGTGTGGGCACAGGCCGAGCTCCTGATCCCGGTGTGTCGCAGCCGACTGCTGCGCGATTAGGAGAGAGGCACGTTTCTGGCGTCCCCACATTCATCGCCCAATTAATGGGTCCACGCGGGAGACGGTTATTAGAAAATGAGCAGTGTGAGCAGGTCCTGTCCTGGATGGCAGAAAGTGCTTCGAGCAACCTATCGTCAACACGCAGTTCTGCGCCGTCCACTGCTGCAAATCCGAATCCTCTGTCTGCTGCTCCTCCTTCCTCCCAGCCTCCTCACTCCACTACAATGACACCTGCTCAGGAGCGGGAACACTCCCAGGAACTGTTCTCGGGCCCCTGCTTAGATTGGGCAGCAGCGGTTCCTCTCCCACCAGAGGAGTTTATCGTCACTGATGCCCAACCATTCGAAAGTTCCCGGGGTCCGAGGGAAGAGGCTGGGGACTTCCGCCAACTGTCTCAACAACTTTCTGTGGGTGAGGAGGATGATGACGATCAGACACAGTTGTCTTGCAGTGAGGTAGTAGTAAGGGCAGTAAGTCCAAGGGAGCAGCGCACAGAGGATTCGGAGGAAGAGCAGCAGGACGATGAGGTGACTGACCCCACCTGGTGTGCAACGCTTACTCAGGAGGACAGGTCTTCAGAGGGGGAGTCAAGGGCATCAGCAGGGCAGGTTGCAAGAGGCAGTGCGGTGGCCAGGGCCAGGGGTAGAGGCAGGGCCAGACCGAATAATCCACCAAGTGTTTCCCAAAGCGCCCCCTCACGCCATGCCACCCTGCAGAGGCCGAGGTGCTCTAAGGTCTGGCAGTTTTTCACAGAGACGCCTGACGACCGACGAACAGTGGTGTGCAACCTTTGTTGCGCAAAGCTCAGCCGGGGAGCCAACACCAACAGCCTCACCACCACCACCATGCGCAGACATATGATGGCCAAGCACACCACAAGGTGGGACGAAGGCCGTTCACCGCCTCCGGTTTGCACCCCTGCCTCTCCCCCTGTGCCCCAACCTGCCACTGAGATGCAACCCCCCTCTCAGGACACAGGCACTACCGCCTCATGGCCTGCACCCACACCCTCATCTCCGCTGTCCTCGGCCCCATCCAGCAGTGTAGTTCAGCGCACCGTTCAGCCGTCGCTTGCGCAAGTGTTCGAGCACAAGCGCAAGTACGCCGCCACGCACCCGCACACTCAAACGTTAACCGTCCGCATAGCAAAATTCATCAGCCTTGAGATGCTGCCGTATAGGGTTGTGGAAACTGAGTCCTTCAAAAGTATCATGGAGGCGGCGGCCCCGCGCTACTCAGTTCCCAGTCGCCACTACTTTTCCCGATGTGCCGTCCCAGCCCTGCACGACCACGTCTCCCGCAACATTGTGCGCGCCCTCACCAACGTGGTTACTGCCACGGTCCACTTAACTACGGACACGTGGACAAGCACAGGCGGGCAGGGCCACTACATCTCCCTGACGGCACATTGGGTGAATTTAGTGGAGGCTGGGACAGAGTCAGAGCCTGGGACCGCTCACGTCCTACCCACCCCCAGAATTGCGGGCCCCAGCTCGGTGCTGGTATCTGCGGAGGTGTATGCTTCCTCCACTAAAGCACCCTCCTCCTCCTCCTCCTCCTCTGTCTCGCAATCAAGATGTGTTAGCAGCAGCATGTCGCCAGCAGTCGGTGTCGCGCGGTGTGGCAGCACAGCGGTGGGCAAACGTCAGCAGGCCGTGCTGAAACTACTCAGCTTAGGCGATAAGAGGCACACGGCCCACGAACTGCTGCAGGGTCTGACACAGCAGACCGACCGCTGGCTTGCGCCGCTGAGCCTCCAACCGGGCATGGTCGTGTGTGACAACGGGCGTAACCTGGTGGCGGCTCTGCAGCTCGGCAGCCTCACGCACGTGCCATGCCTGGCCCACGTCTTTAATTTGGTGGTTCAGCGGTTTCTGAAAAGCTACCCACGCTTGTCAGACCTGCTCGTAAAGGCGCGCCGGCTCTGCGCACATTTCCGCAAGTCCCACACGGACGCTGCCACCCTGCGCACCCTGCAACATCACTTTAAGCTGCCAGTGCACCGACTGCTGTGCGACGTGCCCACACGGTGGAACTCTACGCTCCACATGTTGGCCAGGCTCTATGAACAACGTAGAGCTATACCAACTCCAACATGGGCGGCGCAGTGGGAGTCAGCCTCCTCAATTCCTTTCAGAAGAGTGGGCCTGGTTGGCAGACATTTGCCATGTCCTTGGTAATTTTGAGGAGTCTACCCAGGTGGTGAGCGGCGATGCTACAATCATTAGCGTCACCATTCCTCTGCTATGCATCTTGAGAAATTCCCTGCAAACCATAAAGGCAGCTGCTTTGCGCTCGGAAACGGGGGCGGGGGAAGACAGTATGCCGCTGGATAGTCAGGGCACTCTCCTGTCTATTTCTCAGCGCGTACAGGAGGAGGAGGAGGAGCATGAGGAGGATGAGGAGGAGGGGGAAGAGACAGCTTGGGCCGCTGCTGACGGTACACCGGCTGATTGCCTGTCATCCTTTCAGCGTGTATGGCCTGTGGAGGAGGAGGAGGAGGAGGATCCTGAAAGTGATCTTCCTAGTGAGGACAGCCATGTGTTGCGTACTGGTACCCTGGCACACATGGCTGACTTCATGTTAGGATGCCTTTCTCGTGACCCTCGCGTTGCACGCATTCTGGCCACTACGGATTACTGGGTGTACACACTGCTCGATCCACGGTATAAGGAGAACCTGCCCACTCTGATTCCCGAAGAGGAAAGGGGTTCGAGAGTGTTGCTATACCACAGGACCCTTGCGGACAAGCTGATGGTAAAATTCCCAGCCGACAGCGCTAGTGGCAGAAGGCGCAGTACCGAGGGCAAGGTAGCAGGGGATGTGCGTAGATCGAGCAGCATGTACATCCCAGGCAGTGCAACAGTCTTTAAGGGCCTGGCCAGCTTTATGGCTCCCCACCAAGACTGTGTCACCGCTCCCCAGTCACGGCTGAGTCGGCGGGAGCACTGTAAAAGGATGGTGAGGGAGTACGTAGCGGATCGCACGACCATCCTTGGTGACGCCTCTGCCCCCTACAACTACTGGGTGTCGAAGCTGGACACGTGGCCTGAACTAGCCCTGTATGCCCTTGAGGTGCTTGCTTGTCCTGCGGCTAGCGTCTTGTCGGAAAGGGTGTTTAGTGCGGCTGGGGGAATCATCACAGATAAGCGTAGCCGCTTGTCAACCGACAGTGCCGACAGGCTAACACTCATCAAGATGAACAAAGGCTGGATTTCCCCAGACTTCTGTTCTCCACCAGCGGACAGCAGCGATACGTAAGCAATACGTAGGCTGCACCCACGGATGGAAGCTACGTTCTCTCTCACCATCCAAAACGGGGACATTTCTGCTTCATCAATCTGTGTCTAATATTCCTCCTCCTCCTCCTCCTGCTCCTCCTCCTGAAACCTCACGTAATCACGCTGAACGGGCAATTTTTCTTAGGGCCACAAGGCTCACTCAAATAATTTTTCAGAACAATTTTTATAAGTTTCAATTAGCTTAAAAGCGTTGGAACTTTAACTTGAACCAATTTTTCGTTACACTGGGCTGCCTCCAGGCCTAGTTACCACTTAAGCCACATTAACCAAAGCGATTCACCTGCCATCTTGGTTGGGCATGGCCAATTTTTACTGAGGTACATTAGTACTGTTGGTACACCAATTTTTTGGGGCCCTCACCTACAGTGTAATCATAGTAATTTCTATGTTCTTCGCCTGCACTCATGGTACAGAAAGGTGTGTGGGGTTGGCCTACACTTTAGCTACATAAATGTCACTTGTGCCTTGGCTATACTAAGGCTACTGAAATGGAACTAAGACTGCGCTCCCGCTATACTGCTGCTTCAGAATTGTTACTGGGGCCTGTCTTGAGTGCTACTATTGCTTACATGGAACGAAGACTGCGCTCCCGCTATACTGCTGCTTCGGAATTGTTACTGGGGCCTGTCTTGAGTGCTACTATTGCTGACATGGAACGAAGACTGCGCTCCCGCTATACTGCTGCTTCAGAATTGTTACTGGGGCCTGTCTTGAGTGCTACTATTGCTTACATGGAACGAAGACTGCGCTCCCGCTATACTGCTGCTTCAGAATTGTTACTGGGGCCTGTCTTGAGTGCTACTATTGCTCACATGGAACGAAGACTGCGCTCCCGCTATACTGCTGCTTCAGAATTGTTACTGGGGCCTGTCTTGAGTGCTACTATTGCTTACATGGAACGAAGACTGCGCTCCCGCTATACTGCTGCTTCAGAATTGTTACTGGGGCCTGTCTTGAGTGCTACTATTGCTTACATGGAACGAAGACTGCGCTCCCGCTATACTGCTGCTTCAGAATTGTTACTGGGGCCTGTCTTGAGTGCTACTATTGCTGACATGGAACGGACACGTGGAGAGGACACGTAGTGCCTCAAAAACATCCCCCTCCTCCTCCAACAGGGAAAACATTGTTGGCAAATGCCTTTGCATTGGTTCGTCTGGTGGCAGTCCAAGAATTTCACCTTTACCGACACTACAAGAGAGCCCCCCCACCATCCCCCCGCCACGGCCCACTTAATCCTGGCCACATTCCGAAAACCAACAAAATACAACCGTGCTACTAGGTCCGCAGTCACCACCACATTACCACCAACGCGGTTACTGTTAAGGTGCATATAACCACGGACACGTGGAGAGGACACGTAGTGCCTCAAAAACATCCCCCTCCTCCTCCAACAGGGAAAACATTGTTGGCAAATGCCTTTGCATTGGTTCGTCTGGTGGCAGTCCAAGAATTTCACCTTTACCGACACTACAAGAGAGCCCCCCCACCATCCCCCCGCCACGGCCCACTTAATCCTGGCCACATTCCGAAAACCAACAAAATACAACCGTGCTACTAGGTCCGCAGTCACCACCACATTACCACCAACGCGGTTACTGTTAAGGTGCATATAACCACGGACACGTGGAGAGGACACGTAGTGCCTCAAAAACATCCCCCTCCTCCTCCAACAGGGAAAACATTGTTGGCAAATGCCTTTGCATTGGTTCGTCTGGTGGCAGTCCAAGAATTTCACCTTTACCGACACTACAAGAGAGCCCCCCCACCATCCCCCCGCCACGGCCTACTTAATCCTGGCCACATTCCGAAAACCAACAAAATACAACCGTGCTACTAGGTCCGCAGTCACCACCACATTACCACCAACGCGGTTACTGTTAAGGTGCATATAACCACGGACACGTGGAGTGGACACGTAGTGCCTCAAAAACATCCCCCTCCTCCTCCAACAGGGAAAACATTGTTGGCAAATGCCTTTGCATTGGTTCGTCTGGTGGCAGTCCAAGAATTTCACCTTTACCGACACTACAAGAGAGCCCCCCCTCCATCCCCCCGCCACGGCCTACTTAATCCTGGCCACATTCCGAAAACCAACAAAATACAACCGTGCTACTAGGTCCGCAGTCACCACCACATTACCACCAACGCGGTTACTGTTAAGGTGCATATTACCAGTCTGACTGGGGCATGCAGACACCTTGACAGAATGAATAGTGTGTGGCACATAGGTTCCCCATTGCTATGCCCAGGTGTGCAGCTCCTGATGGCGGTGGCACAGGATTATATTTCTCATTGCTTCTGTACAGCATTGTGGGCTATCGCCCCGCCCCTATTAAAGAGGGTCGCTACCTAGCCGTGCCAACCCTGTGCAGTGTGTGCCTGCGGTCCCTCGTCGTGGCAGACGCACTTCTAAATAGACATGAGGGTGGTGTGGCATGAGGGCAGCTGAAGGCTGCGCAGGGACAGTTTGGTGTGCGCTGTGGGGGGGAGGGGGTGCGGTTGGGCAGCATGTAACCCAGGAGAAGTGTCAGTGGTGTGTCATGCAGGCAGTGATTGTGCTTTGTTGGAGGTAGTGTGGTGCTTAGCAAAGGTATGCCATGCTAATGAGGGCTTTTCAGAAGTAAAAGTTGTTGGGGGGGGGGGGGGCCCACTCTTGCCGCTATTGTGGCTTAATAGTGGGACCTGTGAACTTGAGATGCAGCCCAACATGTAGCCCCTCGCCTGCCCTATCCGTCACTGTGTCATTCCCATCACTTTCCTGAATTGCCCAGATTTTCACACATGAAAACCTTAGCGAGCATCGGCGAAATACAAAAATGTTCTGGTCGCCCATTGACTTCAATGGGGTTCGTTGTTCGAAACGAACCCTCGAGCATCACGGGAAGTTCGTTCCGAATAACGAACACCCGAACATTTTGGTGTTCGCTCATCTCTAGTACTTAACATTGCCTGTTTCTTTGTGCTTTTTCAAAAGAGCTTGGACAGCCCATCTTGAAGCCCCAGTCTAATTTGACATCTTTGCCTAGAAGAGACCTTGCTGATGCGGTAGAATTATCCTTTGTTTTGTTACTGTGCTCACTCTTGCCATGGTGTATGTCCTGTGATATAAGAACGTTTTTCTACAACCTCATCTTTGTAGCAGAGTTTGAGAAAAATGAACTATTTGCATTTTATAAGGACCAATACACCAATTATAAACAGTAGATATTTTTTGTAAAGGTGACTTAAAATGACTGGACTGAAAATGAAGAGGTTAAATACAGAAGTAAATAACACATTTCATGTTTCTGAGATTTCATTCTTTTTTTTTCTTTTTTAAGTATTGAAATGAAACTGGTAAAAAGGTTGTTCTTCGCTGACAATTTATTCCATTGCATACGCTAAGTGAATAAAATGTAAATGAAAAATTTAAATCACATCAAGCTGCATGTCAACCTTACATTGGCCAAATCAAGGTTTAATGAGCAAGGCCTTTTGTGGTTGTAAAGTTGTACTTTTGGCAATTCATCTTGATTCTTTGTGCAAGAATAACTCTACTTTTAACTTATTCCATTCCCTACTGGATTTATGTCAACGTAGATAAAATACTACTTTATATAACCAAAGAATAATTGCAATCCACAATCTCCATTTTATAGATGTCCATGTTCTCATGTATGATTAGGTAAGCATGTATTAAAAGTAACATTTAGGGTGCATTCCCACGAACGTATATCGGCTCGGTTTTCACGCCGAGCCGATATACCTCATCCTCATCTGCAGGGGGAAAGGATGGAAGAGCCAGGAGCAGGAACTGAGCTCCCGCCCCCTCTCTGCCTCCTCTCCGCCCCTCTGCACTATTTGCAATGGGGAGAGGAACTTAGCCCCACCCCATGTCCCTCCTCCTTTCATTGCAAATAGTGCAGAGGGGCGGGGAGGAGGCAGTGAGGGGGCGGGAGCTCAGTTCCTGCTCCTAGCTCTTCCATCCTACCCCCCTGCAGATGAGGACGACGTATATCGGCTCGGTGTGAAAACCGAGCCGATATACGTTCGTGGGAATGCAGCCTTAGAGATCTATAGGTTATAATATTTTTAAAGGGGTTTTCCCCACTAAGAATAGGTTTCACCCACCCACAGGATAGGTCATCACGATGTACACCACCATAGGGACTACAATAGGGGTTCTAGGTACCTGTTCTTCCTCACAGTATGGTCAGGGTGATATATTAACTACGTAGTGTGGCAAATGCCTTTACGGTGTTCACGTATGCTTTTTGCAATTATAATTATCAAAGCGACTTAGAGATGTTCTATACAAATAGCGTAAGTGTGCTACACTAACAAATATGTAATCTCAGAATCCATGTCTAGTGTAATTGGCTTGTCTGTGTATAAGCAAGTTAGTCTTTATTTATGCCTTTTAAGCCAAACTGTGTGACCCAAACCAAACTCAAGGAAAGTGCAAACGATGATATGGGTACAACTGAGTTAGGGCTCAGTGCCACGGGCGCATCGGCACCCGTACACAGGCGCCGATGCGCCCGTATGACTGAGCCCTCACTGCAGAAGGAAGACAGCCGTAGCTCAAGACGGACGTCTCTCTGCAGTGCTGATGAAAGAACACATGACCGGCAATGAAGCTGGTCACATGTTCTTTCTCCCGGCACTGCAGAGAGACATCAGTCTTGAGGTATGGCCATCTCCTTCCTGCAGTAACACGGGCGCCGATGCGCCCGTGTCACTGAGCCCTTAATTGGAATGGGAGTTTACTCACTATGAAGCAACAGTGTGGTGGTTACAAGTCTCTTAATGAGTCCAACAGGCTTAGTGGTTACACATCTTTAGGGTGGCTTCACACGAATGTGTTTTTGTGTGTACATAGGTGCGTACATAGGTGCGCACCGATGTACGTGCAAAAACACTCGTGAATGCAGGTCCATGCATTGTTTTCAATGGAGCCACGGTTGCTGCCGGCACCTCTATTGAAAGCAATGGTCTGCCGACACCCCTGCATTGTTTTTCAGGGAAGGGCTTTACATATAAGCCCTTCGCTGAAAAACAAAAATTTTAGTGTAAAAAAAATAAAAAATAAATTTACCTGTCCACCACTACCGTGTTCCCCACAGGCATGAAGTACACATCTGCCGTATGTGGCAGATGTTTCCTTCATCCCCGCTAGTAAAAAGAGTTCCCTGCTGTTACATCAGCCACATCTGTGACAGATGCAGCAGAGCAATTCTTCAATTCTCTACCGCAGCTGTCACACATGATAGCTGCGGTAGAGGATTCTGCTTGTGGCACCCCGTCAATTGATTTCAGGAAAGGGCTTTAAATATAAGCCATTCCCTGAAAATCCAGTAAAAGTGCTGGGAAAACAAAAAAGCCACCCTTACAGAACAAATAGCTAGATGTTTACACTTTAGCTCAGTCTATGTAGAGACACAAAGGGGGCTAGCTTAGTTATTAAAATACTCCAAAAAGTCAGCCCCTCCAAGTTGTCGTAGACAATTGGAAGGTGTAGGAAGACTCTCAAGCACAAGGCCCTATGTCAGGAATAGCCCAGAACTAGTGTTTCCTGAACCGCTGGTGTAGACTGGATCTGGAAAGTATTTTGGCTGCCTAGATAATCCTTTCAAAGATATCAGTTTGCCCGCACTGTAGTAAGCACATAGTGACCTAGGTGTGCATTAAATGAAAATAGCAATTCCAAGACAGTTTTTTGGGACTTGTTTTTATGCCATTCACATGTGGCATAAATAATATTACTTCTATGGGTCACTGTGATTATGGAGATACTAAATTTATATAGTCTTTGTTATGTTTTATTACTTTTGCTCAATAAAAACTTTTCCTTTTTTCCAAAATATGTTTTTTCGTGTATTCCGAGACACTTATTTTATTAATTTTTCTGTTGATGGAGCTGTATAATGGTTTGTTTTTGGTGCCTCACCTTTTAGTTTCCATTGGCATTATTTTGGTCATTCTAACCTTTTGCTTACTAAAGAAAGTGAAATACTGCACCCTGCATGTATGATTGGAAAGACAAGGTAGAAATCAAGAGGCTAATGAAGACTAGGGAAGAGCACAGTAAATAAACGACAACAGGTGGACAACAATAATCTTTTTTGCAGTTCATGAAGGGCATCTAGAGGAGGTGGGGAGCCACAGGGGCTAAAGCACAGAAGGCAGCATATGTAATGGGATTAACTCTTTCCATGCCTTGAGCATAAAACAGACAATACAGGGGAAAACACACAAGCTCAATGCAATATGGCACATGAAGTTTACATAAAGAGGTGAAGAGGCACATGGACCAGAAAACATTTTATTATTTAAAAGGCTTGGCCAGCTGTCCACAGGATAGGCCAGCAATAGTAGATCAGAAGAGGTTCACTGCCTAGAACCCTTGCAGAACAGCTATTTGCTGGGCCAGTGCACTGAGCTGATTTCTGCAGAAAGCAGACAGCTCCACTTTCACTGCAGTGACTAAGCTTGGTATTACAGGTAAAGGTCCATTGCAGTTGGAGCACAGTTGTATGCTTTTTGCAGAAATCAGCTTAGTGCACGTGCACACCAGTCTAGGGAACAGCTGATCAGAGGGTGTCCCAGTTGGCAGACCTTTACCGATCTACTATTTGTGGTCTATGCTAATGAAAGACCTTTAATAGTTTACAACTGGACAATCCATTTAAGGCAGCAAGGAAAGGAGTGGGACATTAAAAGAAGACACAGGGACAGAGTACTTTTTATTATTCAAGATGGGCACATAAAGGAGGAGAGAAGACTAGAAACACACTTTAGTGTGTAAGGCTATTAAATCACGCATAGAGCAGAGGTTAGGGACATTTCCCTGTTGGGTTAAAGGGGTTGTCTCGCGAAATCAAGTGGGGTTATACACTTCTGTATGGCCATATTAGTGCACTTTGTAATATACATCGTGCATTAAATATGAGCCATACAGAAGTTATTCACTTACCTGCTCCGTTGCTAGCGTCCCCGTCGCCATGGTTCCGTCTAATTTCGGTGTCTTCTTGCTTTTTTAGATGCGCTTGCGCAGATCCGTCTTCTCCCTTCGGCTCCGCTCGGCAGCATCAGCGTTTTGGCTCCGCCCTCTTGTACGCGTCATCGCTTAGCTCCGCCCCATGACGTGTTCCGGTTCCAGCCTCCTGATTGGCTGGAATCGGCACGTGATGGGGGCGGAGCTACGCGATGACGCGTACAAGGGGCGGAGCCAAAACGCCGATGCTGCCGAGCGGAGCCGAAGGGAGAAGACGGATCTGCGCAAGTGCATCTAAAAAAGCAAGAAGACACCGAAATTAGACGGAACCATGGCGACGGGGACGCTAGCAACGGAGCAGGTAAGTGAATAACTTCTGTATG
The DNA here is from genome assembly GCF_035609145.1 of Eleutherodactylus coqui. Lineage (NCBI taxonomy): Eukaryota > Metazoa > Chordata > Amphibia > Anura > Eleutherodactylidae > Eleutherodactylus > Eleutherodactylus coqui. Next base: position 118,213,738 of record NC_089843.1, on the reverse strand, counting down.
GCTCATATTTAATGCACGATGGATATTACAAAGTGCATTAATATGGCCATACAGAAGTGTATAACCCCACTTGATTTCGCGAGACAACCCCTTTAAGTATCTATAAGGTTATTTAATGGCACATAGAACAGAGGTTAGGGATACTTCATTGTTGGGTTAAGTATTCCACAGGGTTACTTTGTCAAAGCTTTATTTTATCTTATTCTATTACTTGTCCGTTTTAACTATTGTGAGAATATGCAAAATGTCACAGCTGCTACTAATCTTCCTGCATTTAGGGTGCCCGTATTCGCTGTGGTTGACCTGCTGTAATTGCATCTAGATTACTGTTGTTGCTGGGTGACACCTAGACTTGTCAACTCAAACAATAACAAGTCCAGATTTAACTCGGCAATTAGTGGTGATCCACATGCAGCACCACTGAAGGCCAAACTGTGCTTATTCAAAACTATATTAGCCTTTTTAATGTGAATGAGCACAGCTTGGAGTAATTATTGGGGAGCTGGCGGGGGAGGGGGTTAAAGGTACAGTGTACAAATATCACCATCATTATCACAATATACATTTTTCCGCCAACACCAGCCTGTAAATATAATGCATATTATAGTACATAATAATAAATGATGCATAGTACAGCAAGGACATTATCAAGAGTCAACATGTACTACAGTGCAGCACATAACAGGGGTGAATGTATCTACATGTAACTATTTACAGTAATGTGCTTTTAGCTTGCCAACAGTCCACATCAGTTTCCAACCCTCTTACATGCCACCTGCTTTGAACTGATATTTTAACTACACTTGTATTAAAAAAGATAGTCTTTTATAGTGCTTGTTTAAGCACATAGCAACACAGTTCAGGACTAAATAAAGCACCATAAAGTTTCCAGAGTCAGTGACTGAGGCTTTATAAAGAGATCAGAAACATTGTTATAGCAATTGCAACATGCTGGACTAGGGATTAGCTTGGGTTCATGGTGGCTGATGTACTCTGAATCCCATTCGGCTATGTTACAATTGAAAGTAATGGTGGTTGTAGTTCACAATGCCAATATGTAGTATGCCAGGGTGAGGGACAACAATGTACATTAACTCCCACTCGATCATGCTACAAATAAAGATGATGGTGGTTGTGGTCCCTATACTTGGAAGGTGTAGTGCAGCTTAGTGCAGATGTTCCTAGCGGGAAGCAGCTCTAGGAGACAAGGGTAATGGTGAAAAATATAACATGTTTATTTGTGGATTTCAAATCAAAACAAAGTTATGTCCAAATACAGTCCAATTCTTCTTTACATCCAAAATACAGAGGTTTGGTGACTAGAGATACCGCCTCTATCGTAAATATACCTGTAAAACACTTATGCGTTATATCTGGCACCTTTTCCTCTTCCTCGGAATTAGGGAATAAACTGTTTTTGTCTTTTCCTTATTCTCTCTGTTTCTTGCTTTCTTCTTCTTTCTCTTTCAGCTACCTCTCTCCTACATCACTACACTAATTCTCTTAAAACTCTGTACTTGCTTCTAACTGTTACTGACTAGAACTGCAACACCAATTGTACTCTATAGATCTAGACAAACGTATTTATAGACTCTAGGTCCTTCCATGCGCATAAAGCTCAGGGGCTAGATAAGTGTATGAAAATGCAGAGTCAATGCACACATTGTAGTCCTCTGATCTGGACTTGGTGGTTCTCTAATCACCAATTCCATTTTAGTAGTTTCAATCAATTGAATAGAATTATTGTTGTGGCACGTTCATGGAGGTCTGGTTTATGCTGGCACTATTTGGGATTTTCCTCTGAGCTTTCTTTAGCACTGGTGGAAGTGTCTATGGGAGTGTTCTGCTACCGGATGCACCTGCTTAGCAATTAGAGAGGGCTTTTATTCCTGTCTTGGCTGTGGACCTGTGCTGATTATTTTCAGTCTCCATCTCATGGTTGTTGGAATCAGCTAGATCTTGGCTTCCTGTCTTTCTCTGATCATCTCAAGCTAAGCACTGTGGTTCTTGGTGGAAGTTGTATTCTTACTTAGTTGTTTACATCGGTCGTTGATAGGGATAGTAAATGGCCGAGGATTGTGGATCAGGTGCATTCTTATCAAAACAGAACATCCACTACAAGCAGCCATGGTCATTCTGAGTCATATAGGGAAAGTTCCTCTCTCATTCTGTTATACCATATGTTTCGTGGTGGTTTATGTTCTTTATTGTACTGTGTGAACATAGACCAGGAACTGTTCGGAGGACTGGTTTCAGTGATACCTGATCAGACATGACAATTTATATATATAAGACGAAAGCCCTCACTGACTGACTGACTGACTGACACACTGACTCGCCACTAATTCTCGAACTTCCAGATGTCGTAGAAACTTGAAATTTGGCACAAGCATAGATTATCTCCAAAATAGGAAAAGTAAAGGGGTCACAACTCGATTATTCAATTCTAGCTCAAAATAATTAGCATCCAAATTTTACGTACAGTATCTAATTCTCTCACTTCCCAATGTCATAGAACCTTAAAATTTGGCACAAACATTAATTATGTCATAAATAGGAAAAGCTAATGGGTCCCAACTCGATTATTCAATTCTAGCGCAAAAGAATTAGCGTCCAAATTTTACGTACGGAATCGAATTCTCTAACTTCCCGATATCATAGAAACTTGAAATTTGGAAAGAGCATTGATTATGTCATAAATACGAAAGGTTAATGGGTCCCAACTAGAGATGAGTGAGCACCAAAATGCTCGAGTGCTCGTTACTCGAGTCAAACTTTCAGTGATGCTCGAGAGTTCGTTTCGAGTAACGAACCCCATTAAAGTCAATGGGCGACTCAAGCATTTTTGTATATGACTGGTGCTCCGCTAAGGTTTTCATTTTTGAAAATCTTAGCAAATCACCAAAGTCATGTAAAAAACACAAAAATGGATAGGGCAGGCGAGGAACAACATGCAGGGCTGCATTTTGGGCTCCGAGGTCTCACTATTAAGCCACAATAGTGGCAAGAGTGAGACACCCCCCTGGACTGTCAGCATAAAGATTGTTCTCCTCTGCCATAGCTGTAACAGCTGTGGCAGAGAAGAACGATGTTAGCCCATTGAATTCAATGGAGCCGGCAATACAGCCGGCTCCATTGAAAGCAATGGGCTGCCGGCGAGCGCGGGATGAATTTTTGGGAATGGCTTAAAAATATAAGCCCTTACCTGAAAATCATCCCAAAATGTGTAAAAAAAATAAAAAATTATGTCAGCATTAAGATCGTTCTCCTCTGCCACAGCTGTAACAGCTGTGGCAGAGAAGAACGATGTTAGCCCATCGAATTCAATGGAGCTGGCAATACAGCCGGCTCCATTGAAAGCAATGGGCTGCCGGCGAGCGCGGGATGAATTTTCGGGAAGGGCTTAAAAATATAAGCCCTTCCCTGAAAAAGAAACATTTTAGTGCAAAACAAAAAAAGAATTAAAAAAAACGTACCTTTCTGCCGCTGCTGTGACCCCCGCGGGCATGAAGAACACATCTGCCGCATGCAGCAGATGTATCCTTCACCCCCGCTAGTTAAAAGAATTCCCTGCTGCTACATCTGCCACATCTGTGGCAGATGCAGCAAAAGGAATTCTTCCCCGCCTGCTGAAAGAGCTGAATGTAATTAGCTGAGGTGCTCAGCCAATCACAGGCAGCTCTCACCTGTCATTCATTCGGGGAGAGCTGCCTGTGATTGGCTGAGCACCTCAGCCAATCACATTCAGCTCTTTCAGCAGGCGGGGATTTTAAATCCACGGCTGGTGATAGATCAGCAGTTCAGCACCACAGTGCAGGGGACAGCAGGAGAAGACGCGGCTGTGCCCCGGCAGCTGAAGGGAGGTGAGTATCTATTTTTTTGTTTTTTAAATCACTTTTAATTCATTTCCAGGGAATGGCTTATATGTAAAGCCCTTCCCTGAAAAAGAATTCAGGTGTGCCACAGACCATTGTCTTCAATGGAGTCGCTGGCAGCAGTAGCGGCTCCATTCAAGAGAATGCCTGCATTTTTATTCTTTTTTACACTAAAATCTTTCTTTTTCAGGGAAGGGCTTATGTGTAAAGTCCTTCCCTGAAAAGGAATGCAGGGAGCCAGCAGGCCATTGTTTTCAATGGAGCCGCCGGCAGCAGCCGCGGCTCCATTGAAAACAATGCGTGCATTCCCTATGGTGCACGCATGTCCTATCTTTGCAGGCACGCACCTGCAAAGTACGGACATGTGCACACACCATAGGGAATGCAGTGTTGGAAATACAAGCGTGTTTTTGTGCGTGCGTATGCACGCACCAAAACACGCTCATCTGGATGCACCGTTAAGGAGGATTTTCAGGTAAGGGCTTATATTTTTAAGCCCTTCCTGAAAATTCATCCCGCGCTCGCCGGCAGCCCATTGCTTTCAATGGAGCTGTCTGTATTGCCGGCTCCATTGAATTCAATGGGCTAACATCATTCTTCTCTGCCACAGCTGTTACAGCTGTGGCAGAGGAGAACGATCTTTATGCTGACATAATTTTTTTTTTTTTTTTTACACATTTTAGGATGATTTTCAGGTAAGGGCTTATATTTTTAAGCCCTTCCCGAAAATTCATCCCGCGCTCGCCGGCAGCCCATTGCTTTCAATGGAGCCGGCTGTATTGCCGGCTCCATTGAATTCAATGGTCAGGGCTCTTTTAATCGAGACGAGTACCGCGTGATGCTCGTCTCGAGTAACAAGCATCTCGAGCACCCTAATACTCGAACGAGCATCAAGCTCGGACGAGTATGCTCGCTCATCTCTAGTCCCAACTCGATTATTCAATTCTAGCGCAAAAGAATTAGCGTCCAAATTTTACGTACGAAATCAAATTCTCTCACTTCCCAGTGTCATAGAAACCTGAAATTTGGCACAAGCATTGATTATGTCATAAATAGGAAAAGTTAATGGGTTCCAACTCGATTAATTAATTCTAAGCGCAAAAGAATTAGCGTCCAAATTTTACGTACGGAATCTAATGCTCTCACTTCCCAATGTCATAGAAACGTGAAATTTGGCATGGGCATTGATTATGTCATAAATAGAAAAAGCTAATAGGTCCCAATTCGATTATTCAATTCTAGCGCAAAAGAATTAGCTTCCAAATTTTACGTACGGAATCGAATTCTCTAACTTCCCGATATCATAGAAACTTGAAATTTGGCAAGAGCATTGATTATGTCATAAATAGGAAAGGTTAATGGGTCCCAACTCGATTATTCAATTCTAGCGCAAAAGAATTAGCGTCCAAATTTTACATACGGAATCTAATGCTCTCACTTCCCAATGTCATAAAAACTTGGAATTTGGCACGGGCATTGATTATGTCATAAATAGGAAAAGCTAATGGGTCCTAACTCAATTATTCAATTCTAAGCGCAAAAGAATTAGAGTCCAAATTTTATGTACGGAATCTAATTCTCTCACTTAAAATTTCGTACGAGCATTGATTATTATGTCATAAATAGGAAAAGCTAATGGGTCCCAACTCGATTATTCAATTCTAATCGTCAAAGAATTAGTGTCCAAATTTTACGTACGGAATCTAATTCTCTCACTTCCCGATGTCATAGAAACATGAAATTTGGCAAGGGCATTGATTATGTCATAAATAGGAAAAGTTAATGGGTTCCAACTCGATTATTCAATTCTAAGTGCAAAAGAATTAGTATCGAAATTTTACGTACGGAATCTAATTCTCTCACTTCCCGATGTCATAGAAACTTGAAATTTTGCACGGGCATTGATTATTTCATAAATAGGAAAAGTTAATGGGTCCCAACTAGATTATTGAATTCTAAGCGCAAAAGAATTAGCGTCCAAATTTTACATACGTAATCTAATTCTCTTACTTCCCGATGTCATAGAAACTTGAAATTCGGCACGGGCATTGACTGTGTCATAAATAGGAAAATCTAATAGGTCCCAACTCGATTATTCAATTCTACGTGCAAAAGAATTAGCGGCCAATTTAGCGTCTCTCACTTCCTGATGTAATTTTTTATAAAGGAATTGTTGCATGGTTACCTCCACGTGGTGTTTCCTGGGTAACACAAAGAACCATGCAAAATGGTGAACATATTTTTTTCCTCCGTATCTCTAAAGTAACCACGACTTCATAAGATTTTCCGTGTGAACACCAGATAAACACCAGTACCAAATTAACGCGGGCGAAGTCGGGTATATCAGCTAGTTATATCATAAAACAATAGTTATACAAAGCTATTCTCCAAATTTATATAGTGACAACGTCAGGTCACTACAGAATCATTTTGATTACTTTTGTATTGCTAAGAAACATTTAAACGTTACACCATAATATATGCTATTACTAGAGATGAGCGAACACCAAAATGCTCGGGTGCTCGTTACTCGGAACGAATTTATCGCGATGCTCGAGGGTTCGTTTCGAGTAACGAACCCCATTGAAGTCAATGGGCGACCGGAGCATTTTTGTATTTCGCCGATGCTCGCTGAGGTTTTCATGTGTGAAAATCTAGGCAATTCAAGAAAGTGATGGGAACGACACAGAAACGGATAGGGCAGGCGAGGGGCTACATGTTGGGCTGCATCTCAAGTTCACAGGTCCCACTATTAAGCCACAATACCGGCAAGAGTGGGCCCCCCCCTCCCAACAACTTTTACTTCTGAAAAGCCCTCATTAGCATGGCATACCTTAGCTAAGCACCAAACTAGCTACAACAAAGCACAATCACTGCCTGCATGACACTCCGCTGCCACTTCTCCTGGGTTACATGCTGCCCAACCCCCCTCCCCCCTGCACGACACAGTGTCCACAGCGCACACCAAACTGTCCCTGTGCAGCCTTCAGCTGCCCTCATGCCACACCACCCTCATGTCTATTTATAAGTGCGTCTGCCATGAGGAGGAACTGCAGGCACACACTGCAGAGGGTTGGCACGGCTAGGCAGCGACCCTCTTTAAAAGTGGTGGGGCAATAGCCCACAATGCTGTACAGAAGCAATGAGAAATCCAATCCTGTGCCACCTCCATCAGGAGCTGCACACGTGGGCATAGCAATGGGGAACCTATGTGCCACACACTATTCATTCTGTCAAGGTGTCTGTATGCCCCAGTCAGACTGGTAATATGTACCTTAACAGTAACCGCGTTGGTGGTAATGTGGTGGTGACTGCGGACCTAGTAGCACGGTTGTATTTTGTTGGTTTTCGGAATGTGGCCAGGATTAAGTGGGCCGTGGAGGGGGGATGGTGGGGGGGCTCTCTTGTTGTGTCGGTAAAGGTGAAATTCTGGGACTGCCACCAGACGAACCAATGCAAAGGCATTTGCCAAGAATGTTTTCATTGTTGGAGGAGGAGGGGGATGTTTTTGAGGCACTACGTGTCCTCTCCACGTGTCCGTGGTTATAAGCCCCTTAACAGTAACCGCGTTGGTGGGAAATGGCCTCACCACCATCATGTCTTTGGGAAGCCTCTGTTTCCACACCCCAGAGACATACCATTAGCAGCTGTATAGGCAGAGCCCAGAATTCGTAACATTTCAGCCGTAGCATTAGGACAGGCCCCACTAACATATCACTAGCAGCCTTATAGGGGGAGCACAGTATTAGTTCCATTTCAGTAATAGTAGCACTCAAGACAGGCCCCAGTAACAATTCCAAAGCAGCAGTATAGTGGGAGCGCAGTCTTCGTTCCATTTCAGTAATAGTAGCACTCAAGACAGGCCCCAGTAACAATTCCGAAGCAGCAGTATAGGAGGAGCATAGTCTAAGTTCCATTTAAGTAATAGTAGCAGCCTACACAGGCCCCAGGAACAATTCCGAAGCAGCAGTATAGTGGGAGCGCAGTCTTAGTTCCATTTCAGTAGCTGCAGTATAGCCAAGGCCCAAGTTACATTTATGTAGCTAAAGTGTAGGCCAACCGCACACACCTTTCTGTACCATGAGTGCAGGTGAAGAACATAGAAATTGCTATGATTACACTGTAGGTGAGGGCCCAAAAAAATTGGTGTACCAACAGTACTAATGTACCTCAGTAAAAATTGGCCATGCCCAACCAAGATGGCAGGTGAAACCCATTAATCGCTTTGGTTAATGTGGCTTAAGTGGTAACTAGGCCTGGAGGCAGCCCAGTTGAACGAAAAATTGGTTCAAGTTAAAGTTCCAACGCTTTTAAGAGCATTGAAACGTATAAAAAATTTTTAGAAAAATTATATGAGTGAGCCTTGTGGCCCTAAGAAAAATTGCCCGTTCAGCGTGATTACGTGAGGTTTCAGGAGGAGGAGCAGGAGGAGGAGGAGGAATATTATACACAGATTGATGAAGCAGAAATGTCCCCGTTTTGGATGGTGAGAGAGAACTATGCTTCCATCCGCGGGTGCAGCCTACGTATTGCTTAGGTATCGCTGCTGTCCGCTGGTGGAGAAGAGAAGTCTGGGGAAATCCAGGCTTTGTTCATCTTGATGAGTGTTAGCCTGTCGGCACTGTCGGTTGACAGGCGGGTACGCTTATCTGTGATGATTCCCCCAGCCGCACTAAACACCCTCTCCGACAAGACGCTAGCCGCAGGACAAGCAAGCACCTCCAGGGCATACAGCGCTAGTTCAGGCCACGTGTCCAGCTTCGACACCCAGTAGTTGTAGGTGGCAGAGGCGTCACGGAGGACGGTCGTGCGATCCGCTACGTACTCCCTCACCATCCTTTTACAGTGCTCCCGCCGACTCAGCCTTGACTGGGGAGCGGTGACACAGTCTTGCTGGGGAGCCATAAAGCTGTCCAGGCCCTTAAAGACTGTTGCACTGCCTGGGCTGTACATGCTGCTCGATCTCCGCACCTCCCCTGCTACCTGGTTTATCACAGAGGCAGAATTGTCTAATAATCAACCAGAAAGCCCTTCACAGTTTAGACAAAAGTAAGATAAAATCAATAAACTTTATTAGATATATTTAAAACCATATAACACAAATAGGGCACTACACAAACAAACCTCTATATATCAAGAGGTATACAGGTCTCTATCAAAAGAGACTATCACCACTTCTTTTTAGTACCAGGGGTCCCTAGTGTGTGTACAGGTACTAGTAGAGTGGTGAAGAGAAAAAACGCAGGAACTAGTAGATAAAGAATTCCTTTCTTGTTTAACTTTCCCCGTCCTTATATCTTTCTTTTGAACATATTCATATAGTGTGGAAGTATTTTATTTGGATGAATTGGATGTCATCATCACTCCAGTATTTCTTCTAGTACGTGTTCTAGAGAGATATAGTATGGGAATACATTTATCTTCCCTTTGTTTTGGGATTATAGAGTTACACAGGTGATAGCATGATATGGACCATTGGTATGCAATATTGATATTGAACAATACCCAATTGTCTCAGTACTGCCACCTTATGTTTTCATAAAAAAGAGAAAGGTACAGATGGTAGCCCTCTTTTAGAGAAATTCGTCTTGGGGCGACCACTTTGTGTTTTCTGATAGTGATTCCACTATGTATAATCTCAGTCTCAGTCTCGACGCGTTTCCCCGTTCATAGAACGGATCATCAGGAGAACTTGTCAATTAGTACCATCTGTGTATAGTTATAACTGATCCGGCGTTTTTTAAAACAGTAGCACATATATTATGTCTCACTCCTATATCCTTTTAATTTGAAAGGGCAGAAAGACTAGCAGGTATTTTCCATGTAATGTTTGACTATAAGGTAACTGAGCACCTAGTGCATGAGTGATATCTTAGTTTGTCAGAATATCCTCAGTGAGCTTAAAGAACATTTTATAGTGCACTTTAAAGAAGATATATACTTTCGTGCACGTAATAATCTTTTAGTTTTCTTTGTTATAGCTCACAGGTATGCTCTATTACCCAACAATAGAGTATTCATATGCTATGATGATGTTAAGCATATGTATCTCTTTTATTTTTTGCATCTAGCTGGCACAGGTGCAAAGGCCTAGCAATGAATGCAATAGATGCAACTGATAGTAGGAGTATGTCCCGTATCCTAATGGCATCTCCTTATTGCATCAGTAGCATTCAGTTAACTGTGGGACTGCAAGGTAGATGCAGAGCTCACAGTATGCTAGAAAACAAACCGAATGCAGAGCTAACATAGATGAATTGGCATTCTAAATAGAGATGCACTTGTGTAGGTGATGTTAATCTAGCTTTCTTTTTTCAAAGATTGCTCTATTACCCAGCAAAGGAGTATTCATATGCTATCATAGTATTGAGCATATGTATCTTTGTTTTCACCTAGCTAGCAAAGGTACAAAAGCCTTGCAATAGATGCGGTTGATACACTATAAAAGGAGTATGACCCATATCTTATTAGCATCTCCTTAGTATATCAGCATCCATTGTACTGTGAGATTGCAAAGTGTATGCAGAGATCACAGTGTGCTAGGGGGAAATAGAGTCAAGAGCTAATATGAGTAAGTTAGCATTCTAGATAGAAGTGCGGTTTTCTTTGCTAGGATTTAGTTAGTCTTTTTCTGCTATGTTATAGGAGTCATCATATATTTAGGATCAGAGAGGTAGCGCCTCTGGCCTGGATGGTAGGTCAGAGCTATCTGGCCCTCGGAACTGCGCCTTCTGCCACTAGCGCTGTCGGATGGGAATTTTACCATCAGCTTGTCCGCCAGGGTCCTGTGGTATAGCAACACTCTCGAACCCCTTTCCTCTTTGGGAATGAGAGTGGGAAGGTTCTTCTTATAGCGTGGGTCGAGCAGTGTGTACACCCAGTAATCCGTAGTGGCCAGAATGAGTGTAACGCGAGGGTCACGAGAAAGGCATCCTAACATGAAGTCAGCCATGTGTGCCAGGGTACCTGTACGCAACACATGGCTGTCCGCACTAGGAAGATCACTTTCAGGATCCTCCTCCTCCTCCTCCTCCTCAGGCCATACACGCTGAAATGATGACAGGCAAGCAGCATGGGTACCGTCAGCAGTGGGCCAAGCTGTCTCTTCCCCCTCCTCCTCATCCTCCTCATGCTCCTCCTCCTCCTCCTGAACGCGCTGAGATATAGACAGGAGGGTGCTCTGACTATCCAGCGACATGCTGTCTTCGCCCGGCTCTGTTTCCGAGCGCAAAGCGGCTGCCTTTATGGTTTGCAGGGAACTTCTCAAGATGCATAGCAGAGGAATGGTGACGCTAATGATTGCAGCATCGCCGCTCACCACCTGGGTAGACTGCTCAAAGTTTCCAAGGACCTGGCAGATGTCTGCCAACCAGGCCCACTCTTCTGAAAAGAATTGAGGAGGCTGACTCCCACTGCGCCGCCCATGTTGGAGTTGGTATTCCACTATAGCTCTACGCTGCTCATAGAGCCTAGCCAACATGTGGAGCGTAGAGTTCCACCGTGTGGGCACGTCGCACAGCAGTCGGTGCACTGGCAGATTAAACCGATGTTGCAGGGTGCGCAGGGTGGCAGCGTCCGTGTGGGACTTGCGGAAATGTGCGCAGAGCCGGCGCACCTTTACGAGCAGGTCTGACAAGCGTGGGTAGCTTTTCAGAAAGCGCTGAACCACCAAATTAAAGACATGGGCCAGGCATGGCACGTGCGTGAGGCTGCCGAGCTGCAGAGCCACCACCAGGTTACGGCCGTTGTCACACACGACCATGCCCGGTTGGAGGCTCAGCGGCGCAAGCCAACGGTCGGTCTGCTCTGTCAGACCCTTCAGCAGTTCGTGGGCCATGTGCCTCCTATCTCCTAAGCTGAGTAGTTTCAGCACGGCCTGCTGACGCTTGCCCACCGCTGTGCTGCCACGCCGCGCGACACCGACTGCTGGCGACGTCCTGCTGCTGCTGACACATCTAGATTGCGAGACAGAGGTTGAGGAGGAGGAGGAGGAGGAGGGTGCTTTAGTGGAGGAAGCATACACCGCCGAACATACCACCACCGAGCTGGGGCCCGCAATTCTGGGGGTGGGTAGGACGTGAGCGGTCCCAGGCTCTGACTCTGTCCCAGCCTCCACTAAATTCACCCAATGTGCCGTCAGGGAGATGTAGTGGCCCTGCCCGCCTGTGCTTGTCCACGTGTCCGTAGTTAAGTGGACCTTGCCACTAACCGCATTGGTGAGGGCGCGTACAATGTTGCGGGAGACGTGGTCGTGCAGGGCTGGGACGGCACATCGGGAAAAGTAGTGGCGACTGGGAACTGAGTAGCGCGGGGCCGCCGCCGCCATCATAGCTTTGAAAGCCTCCGTTTCCACAACCCTATACGGCAGCATCTCAAGGCTGATAAATTTGGCTATGTGGACGGTTAACGATTGAGCGTGCGGGTGCGTGGCGGCGTACTTGCGCTCCAACACTTGCGCTAGCGACGGCTGGACTGTGCGGTGCGAGACATTGATGGATGGGGCCGAGGACAGAGGAGGTGAGGGTGTGGGTGCAGGCCAGGAGACGGTAGTGCCTGTGTCCTGAGAGGCGGGTTGGATCTCAGTGGCAGGTTGGGGCACAGGGGGAGAGGCAGCGGTGCAAACCGGAGGCGGTGAACGGCCTTCGTCCCACCTTGTGGGGTGCTTGGCCATCATATGTCTGCGCATGCTGGTGGTGGTGAGGCTGTTGGTGGTGGCTCCCCGGCTGATCTTGGCGCGACAAAGGTTGCACACCACTGTTCGTCGGTCCTCAGGCGTCTCTGTGAAAAACTGCCAGACCTTAGAGCACCTCGGCCTCTGCAGGGTGGCATGGCGCGAGGGTGCGCTTTGGGAAACAGTTGGTGGATTATTCGGTCTGGCCCTGCCTCCACCCCTGGCCACCGCACTGCCTCTTGCAACCTGCCCTGCTGCTGCCCTTGCCTGCCCCTCTGAAGACCTGTCCTGAGTAGGCGTTGCACACCAGGTGGGGTCAGTCACCTCATCGTCCTGCTGCTCTTCCTCCGAATCCTTTGTGCGCTCCTCCCTCGGTCTTACTGCCCTTACTACTACCTCACTGCAAGACAACTGTGTCTCATCGTCATCGTCCTCCTCACCCACTGAAAGGTCTTTAGACAGTTGCCGGAATTCCCCAGCCTCATCCCCTGGACCCCGGGAACTTTCCAATGGTTGTGCATCAGTGACGATAAACTCCTCTGGTGGGAGAGGAACCACTGCTGCCCAATCTGAGCAGGGGCCCGAGAACAGTTCCTGGGAGTCTTCCCACTCCTGAGCATGTGTCATTGTAGTGGAGTGAGGAGGCTGGGAGGAAGGAGGAGCAGCAGACAGAGGATTCGGATTTGCAGCACTGGACGGCGCAGAACTGTGGGTGAATGATAGCTTGCTCGAAGCACTTTCTGCCATCCAGGACAGGACCTGCTCACACTGCTCATTTTCTAATAAAGGTCTCCCGCGTGGACCCATTAATTGGGCGATGAATGTGGGGACGCCAGAAACGTGCCTCTCTCCTAATCGCGCAGCAGTCAGCTGCGACACACCTGGATCAGGAGCTCGGCCTGTGCCCACACCCTCACTTGGGCCTACGCGTCCTCGGCCGCGTCCACGTCCTCTAGGCCTACCCCTACCCCTCAGCATGCTGTATTACCAGTGATTTCCAAGCCAGGAAAGAAATTGGCGCAAGCCTGCAGCCAAAATAGAATTTTTTCCCTTGTTTTTCAAAGGACAAGCCACACTGCGTGTATTCAATGAATATTACTAAGTTTAATAACTGTGTTGTGGCCCTGCAAATGTGTCAGAGAACTGCAGTGATGCAAAGTTATTCGCTACAGCAGATCAGGGATTTCCCATGCAGGAAAGAAATTGGCGCAAGCCTGCAGTAAAACGTAGCTGGCTGCGTCTGATTTTTTTTAACGTTCTGCACGCAGCACACACGTACCCAGAGCCCTGAGGACTGTCAGAGGCAGGCGAAATAGAATTTTTTCCCTTGTTTTTCATGGGAAAACCAACACTGCGTCTATTCAATGAATAATGTATGTCTTCTGGCCCTGCCTACACAATTCTATCCCTGTAGTATTATTGCCGGGTGCAATGGTCTGCACAGCCGGTTTTGAGGAAAAAAAAAAAAATGCAACACTGCTAACAGCAGCCTGGACAGTACTGCACACGGATAGATGTGGCCCTAGAAAGGACCGTTGGGGTTCTTGAAGCCTACACTCACTGCTAACACTCTCCCTGCCTAACCACCACTTCTGTCCCTATTGCAGGGCGCAATGCTCTGCAGATCCAATTTTGAAAAAAAAAAAAAAATACAGTGCTAACACAGTACTGCACACTATTAGATGTGGCCCTGAGAAGGACCGTTGGGGTTCTTGAAGCCTACACTAACTCCTAACGCTCTCCCTACAGCAGCACCAGCACGATAGTACTTTCCCTCAGCTAACTCACAAGACATCTGAGGCGAGCCTCGGGAGGGGCCGATTTCTATACTCGGGTGACATCAGATCTCCCCAGCCACTCACAGCAGGGGGGTGGTATAGGGCTTGAACGTCACAGGGGGAAGTTGTAATGCCTTCCCTGTCTTTCAATTGGCCAGAAAAGCGCGCTAACGTCTCAGAGAGGAAACTGAAAGTAACCAGAACATCGCGTGGTACTCGTTACGAGTACCGAGCATCCCGAACACGCTAATATTCGCACGAATATCAAGCTCGGACGAGTACGTTCGCTCATCTCTAGTAAATTTCTTTTATCATAATCATTTATTCATTTGTGTTAATAAATTGTGTTGTATCAACCCACTTGTCCTTCTTTAAAGCCGTATCCGAACTTGTTGTTTGCCAGTTGGCAAAACAGATGGTCCCATCAGCAATTAAGCATCGGGGACAGGTCGCTGAGAGGAGCAGACCCATTACATGTAGCCTGGATGGGGTGTAGTATATACGGTGTATGAACTTTACCTGGATAAGCCTATCTCTAGCACTAATCAAAGGAGGACCAGAGCTCACCAATATGTCTTCACTCTCCTCCGCTAACAGATCCCCTTCCCTGCATGTTTAGTGTCATTTTCTAGCCAATAAACATGCGGGGAAGGCATTACCACTTCCTGCTGTGACGTGCCAGCCCTCTGCCCGCCAACAGCAGTGAGTGGCTGGGCCGATCAGGTGACCGCCGAGTACTTAAAATGGTCCCGCCCACGGCTCATCTCAGACGCATGCTGGCAGTGGTTAGGGAAAGTACTGCAGCTGATATGGGGAAAGTGTAAGGCCTCATGTCCACGGGGAAAATCAGGCCCGCTACGGATTCTCCATGGAGAATCTGCAGCGGGTCCCTCCTGCCCCATGGACATGAGCGCTGAAAATAGGAATTTAAAAGAATTAACTCACCCGCAGCGGGCCGGGAAGGTCTTCTCTTCCTCACGGCCGGATCTTCTTTTTCGGCCGGCGGATGAACTCGTCACGCCGGCGGTCCGCTGCGGGTGAGTTAATTCTTTTAAATTCCTATTTTAGGTCCCCGCAGGAGACCCGCACGAAAATGGAGCATGGTCCAGATTTTTTCATGCTCCATTTTTTTTAAAATCACTTTTATTGACCATCCGCGGGTATTTATCTACCCGCGGGTGGTCAATGCATCCCTATGGGGTGCAGATCCGCGTGCAGGAGAAGAGTTAAAATCCGCTGCGGATTTTAATTCTTCTTTTGCCCGTGGACATGAGGCCTTAGAGTAGGATCCTGTCGTCAAGAACCCCAAGGGTCCTTCTTAGGGCTACTCCTTATTGTGTGCATTATAGTTGTGGCTGGCTGGGAGCAGTAGTGCACCAATTTTCTTTTTAAATATATATCTCTCTGCAGGGCATTACAACTCTCCTTCTGCAGTGCATTAGGCAGAGTTGAGGGAAAGAGCTGCTTATATAGGGAACGTGTTTGAGTAGGATCCTGTCTTCAAGAACTCCAACGGTCCTTCTTAGGGCTACTCCCCATCGTGTGCATTACAGTTGTGGCTGGCTGGGAGCAGTAGTGCACCTTTTTAAATATATATATATATCTCTGCAGAGCATTACAGCTCTCAGTCTGCAGTGCATTAGGCAGAGGTCACACCGCGAAACAGTACTCTAATATTTCCTGGGACACTGCAGATCATTGCAGCTATACCGCCCTATGTGTGCAGTGCCTTAGGCAGGGGGCTCACTCTCATCGCTAAACAGAACTCTAATATTTCCGGGCCCACTGCAGATCATTGCAGCTATACCATTCTATGTGTGCAGTGCCTTAGGCAGAGGGCTCACTCTCAACGCTAAATGGTACGCAAATATTTCCTGAGTTAGCTCCCTTATCTGTATATTACTCTTAAGTGCATGAATGGCTTTTTAAGCTTTCTCACTCAACGTCTAGGTGCTCTCCCTAAGGAGAAAAGATAGCGTTTCTGACCCTCATCACAGGCCTCTCTCCAGCAAAGGCAGAATCCTGCTGGCCAGGATTGAACAAACATCTTTTAATACTTTTTTACTGACCGATATTGGAAGTGTCATATACTCTTTTAGTAAAACGTTTAATGTCAGTTTAGGATAAATCCAAAACTTTCTTTAAAACAATAAAAAAACCTCTTTGACAGTAAAGATATAATATATACAGACCATACATATTCTTCTAAGACTTCTGGCCCATTTAGATGAAGCAGTTTTCATAGACCGTTGGTTACTAGAGTGGGTACAGCAGAATATCTGGGGTCCCATAAACTAGATTTCATTGGGGATAATTGCAGCCTCACATAGCATTCAGTTTATTAAATGGATTGTACCTAGAGATGAGCGAGCACCGAAATGCTTGGGAGCTCGTTGCTCAAGTCGAACTTTTCGCGATGCTCGAGAGCTCGTTTCGAGTAACGAACCCCACAGAAAGGGATAGGGCAGGGCAGGGGCAGCATGCAGGGCTGCATCTCAGGCTCCCCGGTCCCACTATTAAGCCACAATAGGGGCAATAGTCTGCCCCCCCCCCCCAACAATTGTTAATTTGGACAAACCCTCATTAGCAAGGCACACCTTAGCTAAGCACCACACTATCTGCAACTAAGGGCAATCACTGCCTGCGGGTGACACCGCTACCTCTTCTCCTGGGTTACATGCTGCCCAACCCCCTGAATGACCCTACGTCCACAGCACACACAAAAGTTTCCCTGCGCAGCCTTCAGCTGCCCTCATGCCACACGCTCGCTTCATAGCTACACCACCCTCATGTCTATTAATAAGTGTGTACTGGATGAGCAGTAACCGGATGCACACACTGCAGAGGGTTGGCAGGGCCAGGCAGCGACCCTCTTTGAAACGGCGCGGTCTTCATTCCAATCCTGTGCCACCTCCGTCAGGAGCTGCAAACGTGGCCATAAAGGGGACTCAGGTGCCAGCACTTTTACACATCTCCACAATGCAGCAATACTCAGTGTGGGAAGCACATAAGTGGGCCCAAGGTCAAGCTCGTTCCCAGCCTCCATCTTGTGTGACCCAAGGTGCCGCGAGTTACATAGCAATGGGGAATCTATGTGCCCACACACTATTCATTTTGTGTTGGTGTTGGATAGCTCAATCGACACCGCAAGGGGAAAGCTATCTGCACAATGCCCCCTACCCAACTCAGTCAGTGTCTTTGTGTCAGACAGGTCAAACACCGCTATGGGAAGTCTGTGTGCACCCACAGCATAGGTGGGTCCTAGGCAACCCAAGACATGAACCATGAAGAAATCAGAGTGCCCAAACATGGCAGACTTTCACTGTGCCGAGGACATAGGCTTCAACCCACACCCTCAGCAATCGCAGGCATGAAGCGGACTTTGATGCTAGTACACCTGTGAAGGTCTCAATAAATCAGTTACGTTTTCTTTCACCACTCCAAAGACTGGATTAGCCAGGAAAAAGTTCCACAGGCGCATCATCATTCCAATCTTGTGCCACCTCCGTCACAAAAACTGTCAGGAGCCACAAACGTAGGCATAAAGGGGACTCAGGTGCGAGCACTTCTACACATCTCCACAATGCAGCAATACTCTGTGTGGGAAGCACATGAGCGGACCCAGGGTCAGGCTCAATCCCAGGCTCTCCTTGTGTAACCTAAAGTGCTGTGAGTTACCGTGTGGTGTTCATCTCAAGCACCCTAATACTCGAGCGAGCATCAAGCTCGGACGAGTGTGCTCACTTATCTCTACTGACGATTAATAATGTAAGGCATCTTAGGCCTAGTGCCCACTGCCGTGCCGTGCTCCGCAAGTGGAATACCGCAGCGGAGCCTGTCACGGCATCCTCCCCGGAGACCCCATACTTACCTCCGGATCCGCCGCACGACGTCCTGCATAACGCTCCGGAGCGCATGCGCAGTAGAGCGCATGACGTGGCGGCAGTGTCATGTGACGCGGCTGGCGGTAGGCGGGGAAGCGGTTTCGCTCTATCTTCCGCTGTGCTTACAGCGGATAGATAGCGTGACAGACGGCTTCCATTGACTGCAATGGAAGCCATCCGCGCGCGACACCCGCGGCAAAATAGAAAATGCCACGGGTAAGTATGTATGATTTCACGATGCGGAATTCCACGGTGGAATTCCGCACTATGAGCATTGTGCTATTAGGTTCAATAGAACCTAATAGCTGCTGGGCAATGTGACGGATTTCCGCTGCGTGATACGCGGCGGAAATCCGCTCGTGGGAATTAGCCCTTAACAATAAAGTGGAGACTTGGATCATTTTCATTCATATCGAAACAATGGAAATCCATTAAAGTGGATGTTTTGGGCAAAATGATAAGTTGTTAAAGTCTTTCTCATTTAAATACAAGTAGTATATGTACTGAAGTTTCACCTCTGCACGGGAGTCAGGAAGGATAGCTGGTGGTCTCACAAGTGTTGCGTTGACCGCTATCTAAATGCCTGAGGGCGGCTTCAGACGACTGTATTTGCTTGTGTTTTTGCATGTGTGAAATATTTTTCTGCAATATGCAGAGAATAGAACCCATTCATATCAGTAGGTTCATTCTCATGAGTGTGTCTTGGACCTGCTCTATTTTTGTGTGTATCTGCGCACCAAGGGCCTCATAGAAGTCTATGGCAGGTGTGCAAATGTGCACTTAATATATATGCGCAAATGTGCAATACACCATGCAATACGGGCAGTATGAACTCTAGATATGGCGCTGGCTAAGCTGCCAGATGAACTAGTAGAAGTATGCCTGTGAGTATCTATATGTGCTTATATGTGTGCATACACATGTATATTTAGGTGTGTACGTACTTGGATGTGTCAAGAGAATAAGGGTTGGGTGAGTATCATTACGGTAATACGGGCAGAGCATATAAATATATTTTATGTTGTGATAAAACCTTCATGAAACTCCTTAAAGGGCATCAATAGGGGTAAAAAGTAATAAAAATATTATAGGTAGTAACAATGAGGGAAATAATCAGAGACCCCAATAACACCGTTGTAGGGAGCTACTGCTGAAGAGCCTCAGCTTTAGGCCTCTTTAACACAGGCTACAGCGATCTCACATCTGTGTTCTGTGCGATATTGCTGCGATTTTGTATTGCTACAAAGTCATGATGGCTGTGATTGGTTCATTGATTGCTGCCATGATTGCCTGAGCTGTGGCGCTCAAGAACCAATCAGAGCCAGTGCTTGCTGGATGCGGGGTTTTTGAACCCCTGACAAGGAAACGCTGGGGAACAACTACAAGCAAGTGTGCCAGGGGCCTGCAAGGAGACGTGCAGTGGAGCAGACAGCGCCTCTTAGGTAATGTATTGTGGGACATGGGGCGGAGGGTGGGGTGCTCAGTAGACGGGCACTTGCTCTACTCGCAGGGACCGAAGAGACACCTAATTCCCGCTATTTAACTCTTTACACGCCGCGGTCATGGCAAAATTAGCTAAACAGAAAGTAAATTTCTTTAAAAAGTGTAAAATAAGTTGCCAAAACCCCCCCAAAACTACATAAATTTGGTATTGGTGTAATCGTACTGGCCTGCAGAATTATATTAACATGTTATATATACTGCATGGTGAACACTGTTAAAAAATAACATTAAAAACATATCAAAATTGCAGATTTTTTTGTATAAATTCTTTATTTATAAATTTTGGGGTGGATACTGAAAGAAAAAAAGGAAATCCGCTTATCGGGATCAAAAACCGGGAAGCATGTGGGAAAGAAAAACAAGAAACAGTTTCTCTGCGAACATGCAGAGCATTATTAGAATACCAAATTAAAAGCTGACTATTCTGTTTAAGTAAGAGGGAATTTTTTGCTCCCTGACTACATTCAGCAGATATACTGTCTAATATAGTCTGAAATAAAAAGCAATCAAAACCTTATATGTTCCCAAAAATTGGATAAATGAAGACTAGAGTTCATCTCACAAAAAAACAAGCCTTTATAGAGCTGCGTCTAAACTTCGTGTCTCCGGATCGTGCTGACCCCGAGAATAATGTTATCATGGTATGTATTTTGTAAAATATTATAAAAATGAAATCCAAAAAACTAAATGACAGAATTCTCTGTTTTACCCCCAATCCCCCTAAATAATGAATAAAGGTTCTACAGTACATTATACATATGTAAAAATGATGTCATTAAAAATGAAACTTGTCCTGCAAAAAACAAGACCTCATACTGCGGTGTCGACTGAAAAATTTAAAAGTTATGGCTCTTGGAATGCGATGATGAAAAAAATAGAGAAACTAGTTGGCCATTAAGGCACAAACAGTCTGGGTCACTAAGGGTTAATGTTTCAAACTTTATACACAACAGCAGCGACATGACAAGCAGATGACATCATAGACATCATGTGATGTCACAATTGGTGCAGCTGGTTAAAGTTCTAATGCTGAACCACCTTGTGTCATTTCAGCCTGACATCCTGAAGAGGACGAATCCAAGTATGCGACTCCTTGCTTAGTGCTGAGGCCTCGTACACACTTTCTCAGCTATACGATGTGTGACATCTGGGCGCGCCCTTAGATTGTAAACTTTTAGGACTAGAGTTTCTACTGCATATTAGTCTGTAAGCTCTTAAGAGCAGAGTTTCTATTGTACACTAGATTGTAAGCTCTTAGGAGCAGGTTGTATAACATGTCGCTTTCTTTACAGGATCCTGAGCTTATAATAATATACAGATACAGCAATAGGCAGCAGGACAGATTAGATCCGGGGTGATATCCGATCGCCACATCTGGGGTCAGGAAGGAATTTTTTTTCCCCTGATGACTTTCCGGGGGTTTTCTTCGCCTTCCTCTGGATCTCGGGGTCCAGGGATTCTCATCTCAGAACAATGGTGTGAACGGGCGCAGCAAGTTCTGTGGTCTCCACCGGGCTGACATTAGAGTCTCTGAGAGCCTTCTATTATTTATTAAAGGGCCGGTAATGTTTTATTACAATGTTGCTTATTGCTATTTCAATAAAGACATTAAAAATATAGATATTGTGATGTTTGTTTTTTATCGTCTTATGTGCTGGCCATAATGAGAGCGATTGCTGCTGATTAGTGTTCCAGAAGTACAAATAGACTTATCCTGCATACATAAAGATGTGTATCATCTCCTAAAGACATGGCGGCAGCTGCTGAGGGACAGAAACTCTGGTGGACTCCACATACAGAGAACAGAGAACATATCACTCCACCCATAATGCCAAATCCTGTCTCACATTACATGACAAGTGTTATGGGGGTTCAGTCTCTATTCTAGGGTCACTAACATTGTGTGTCCTCCAGTCTACACAACATACTACCTGAAAGCTGAAGGTTGGGACAGGAAGAGTAACCAAGTACAGAAGACGAAGAGGTTTTGTATAAAAACAGGAAACAGACTGACGAGTAGAGATGAGCGAGCACACTCGTCTGAGTATTAGGGTGCTCGAGATGCTCGTTACTCGAGACGAACACCACGCGTTACTCGAGTCAATTCCATTTCCCTTCCCTGCATGTTTAGCGCCATTTTCTAGCCAATAAACATGCGGGGAAGGCATTACCACTTCCTGCTGTGACGTGCCAGCCCTCTGCCCGCCAACAGCAGTGAGTGGCTGGGCCGATCAGGTGACCGCCGAGTACTTAAAATGCTCCCGCCCACGGCTTGTCTCAGACGCATGCTGGCAGTGGTTAGGGAAAGTACTGCAGCTGATATGGGGAAAGTGTAAGGCCTCATGTCCACGGGGAAAATCAGGCCCGCTACGGATTCTCCATGGAGAATCTGCAGCGGGTCCCTCCTGCCCCGCGGACATGAGCGCTGAAAATAGGAATTTAAAAGAATTAACTCACCCGCAGCGGGCCGGGAAGGTCTTCTCTTCCTCACGGCCGGATCTTCTTTTTCCCCCGAGCCGAAGCAAGAAAGATCTGGCCGTGAGGAAGAGAAGACCTGCCCGGTCCGCTGCGGGTGAGTTAATTCTTTTAAATTCCTATTTTAGGTCTCCCGCGGATCCGGACGGCTTCCATAGGCTTCAATAGAAGCCCGCGGGAGCCGTCCCCGCAGGAGACCCGCACGAAAATGGAGCATGGTCCAGATTTTTTCATGCTCCATTTTTAAAAAAATCACTTTTATTGACCATCCGCGGGTATTTATCTACCCGCGGGTGGTCAATGCATCCCTATGGGGTGCAGATCCGCGTGCGGGAGAAGAGTTAAAATCCGCTGCGGATTTTAATTCTTCTTTTGCCCGTGGACATGAGGCCTTAGAGTAGGATCCTGTCGTCAAGAACCCCAAGGGTCCTTCTTAGGGCTACTCCTTATTGTGTGCATTATAGTTGTGGCTGGCTGGGAGCAGTAGTGCACCAATTTTCTTTTTAAATATATATCTCTCTGCAGGGCATTACAGCTCTCCTTCTGCAGTGCATTAGGCAGAATTGAGGGAAAGAGCTGCTTATATAGGGAACGTGTTTGAGTAGGATCCTGTCTTCAAGAACCCCAACGGTCCTTCTTAGGACTACTCCCCATCGTGTGCATTACAGTTGTGGCTGGCTGGGAGCAGTAGTGCACCTTTTTTAATATATATATATATATATATATATCTGCAGAGCATTACAGCTCTCAGTCTGCAGTGTATTAGGCAGAGGTCACACTGCGAAACAGTACTCTAATATTTCCTGGGACACTGCAGATCATTGCAGCTATACCGCCCTATGTGTGCAGTGCCTTAGGCAGGGGGCTCACTCTCATCACTAAACAGAACTCTAATATTTCCTGGCCCACTGCAGATCATTGCAGCTATACCATTCTATGTGTGCAGTGCCTTAGGCAGAGGGCTCACTCTCATCGCTAAATGGTACGCAAATATTTCCTGGCCCACTCCAGATCATTGCAGCTATACCGTCCTATGTGTGCAGTGCCTTAGGCAGAGGGCACACTCTCATCGCTAAATAGTACTCTAATATTTCCGGGGACACTGCAGATCATTGCAGCTATACCGTTATATGTGTGCAATGACTTAGGCAGAGGGCTCACTCTCATCGCTAAATAGTACGCAAATATTTCCTGGCCCACTGCAGATCATTGCAGCTATACCGTCCTATGTGTGCAGCAAAGAATCCCCCAACTGTTTCCCACAGCACCCCCTCGCGGCAAGCCTCTGTGCAGAGGGCTAGATGTTCAAAGGTGCGGAGGTTTTTAAGTGAGAGCACGGACGACCGACAAACAGTGGTGTGCAACGTGTGCCGCACCAAGATCAGCCGGGGAGCCACCACTACCAGCCTCACCACCACCAGCATGTGCAGGCATGTGATGGCCAAGCACCCCACAAGGTGGGACGAAGGCCATTCACCGCCTCCGGGTAACACCACAATCTGCCACAAAGATCCAATCCCCTTCACAGGACGCTGTCTTTGCTTTCAATTCCTGGTTATTGTTACAAGGCTTGTATAAAGAGTCTAACGTTAATTTGAAGAAATAGGTGGTACTGTGGAGGGTTTGAGTTAGCTCCCTTATCTGTATATTACTCTAAAGTGCATGAATGGCTTTTTAAGCTTTCTCACTCAACATCTAGGTGCTCTCCCTAAGGAGAAAAGATAGCGTTTCTGACGCTCATCACAGGCCTCTCTCCAGCAAAGCCAGAATCCTACTGGCCAGGATTGAACAAACATCTTTTAATACTTTTTTACTGACCGATATTGGAAGTGTCATATACTCTTTTAGTAAAACATTTAATGTCAGTTTAGGATAAATCCAAAACTTTCTTTAAAACAATAAAAAAACCTCTTTGACAGTAAAGATATAATATATACAGGCCATACATATTCTTCTAAGACTTCTGGCCCATTTAGATGAAGCAGTTTTCATAGACTGTTGGTTACTAGAGTGGGTACAGCAGAATATCTGGGGTCCCATAAACTAGATTTCATTGGGGATAATTGCAGCCTCACATAGCATTCAATTTATTAAATGGATTGTACCTAGAGATGAGCGAGCACCGAAATGCTTGGGTGCTCGTTGCTCAAGTCGAACTTTTCGCGATGCTCGAGAGCTCGTTTCGAGTAACGAACCCCACAGAAAGGGATAGGGCAGGGCAGGGGCAGCATGCAGGGCTGCATCTCAGGCTCCCCGGTCCCACTATTAAGCCACAATAGGGGCAATAGTCTGCCCCCCCCCCCAACAATTGTTAATTTGGACAAACCCTCATTAGCAAGGCACACCTTAGCTAAGCACCACACTATCTGCAACCAAGGGCAATCACTGCCTGCAGGTGACACCACTGCCTCTTCTCCTGGGTTACATGCTGCCCAACCCCCTGCACGACCCTACGTCCACAGCACACACAAAAGTTTCCCTGCGCAGCCTTCAGCTGCCCTCATGCCACACGCTCGCTTCATAGCTACACCACCCTCATGTCTATTAATAAGTGCGTACTGGATGAGCAGTAACCGGATGCACACACTGCAGAGGGTTGGCAGGGCTAGGCAGCGACTATCTTTGACACTGCGCGGTTTTCATTCCAATCCTGTGCCACCTCCGTCAGGAGCTGCAAACGTGGCCATAAAGGGGACTCAGGTGCCAGCACTTTTACACATCTCCACAATGCAGCAATACTCAGTGTGGGAAGCACATAAGTGGGCCCAAGGTCAAGCTCGTTCCCAGCCTCCATCTTGTGTGACCCAAGGTGCCGCGAGTTACATAGCAATGGGGAATCTTTGTGCCCACACACTATTCATTTTGTGTTGGTGTTGGATAGCTCAATCGACACCGCAAGGGGAAAGCCATCTGCACAATGCCCCCTACCCAACTCAGTCAGTGTCTTTGTGTCAGACAGGTCAAACACCGCTATGGGAAGTCTGTGTGCACCCACAGCATAGGTGGGTCCTAGGCAACCCAAGACATGAACCATGAAGAAATCAGAGTGCCCAAACATGGCAGACTTTCACTGTACCGAGGACATAGGCTTCAACCCACACCCTCAGCAATCGCAGGCATGAAGCGGACTTTGATGCTAGTACACCTGTGAAGGTCTCAATAAATCAGTTACGTTTTATTTCATCGCTCCAAAGACTGGATTAGCCAGGAAAAAGTTCCACAGGCCCATCATCATTCCAATCTTGTGCCACCTCCGTCACAAAAATTGTCAGGAGCCACAAACGTAGGCATAAAGGGGACTCAGGTGCGAGCACTTCTACACATCTCCACAATGCAGCAATACTCTGTGTGGGAAGCACATGAGCGGACCCAGGGTCAGGCTCAATCCCAGGCTCTCCTTGTGTAACCTAAAGTGCTGTGAGTTACCGTGTGGTGTTCATCTCAAGCACCCTAATACTCGAGCGAGCATCAAGTTCGGACGAGTGTGCTCACTTATCTCTACTGACGATTAATAATGTAAGGCGTCTTAGGCCTAGTGCCCACGGCCGTGCCGTGCTCCGCAAGTGGAATACCGCAGCGGAGCCTGTCACGGCATCCTCCCCGGAGACCCCATACTTACCTCTGGATCCGCTGCACGACGTCCTGCATAACGCTCCGGAGCGCATGCGCAGTAGAGCGCATGACGTGGCGGCAGTGTCATGTGACGCGGCTGGCGGTAGGCGGTGAAGCGGTTTCGCTCTATCTTCCGCTGTGCTTACAGCGGATAGATAGCGTGACAGACGGCTTCCATTGACTGCAATGGAAGCCATCCGCGCGCGACACCCGCGGCAAAATAGAAAATGCCACGGGTAAGTATGTATGATTTCACGATGCGGAATTCCACGGTGGAATTCCGCACTATGAGCATTGTGCTATTAGGTTCAATAGAACCTAATAGCTGCTGGGCAATGTGACGGATTTCCGCTGCATGATACGCGGCGGAAATCCGCTCGTGGGAATTAGCCCTTAACAATAAAGTGGAGACTTGGATCATTTTCATTCATATCGAAACAATGGAAATCCATTAAAGTGGATGTTTTGGGCAAAATGATAAGTTGGTAAAGTCTTTCTCATTTAAATACAAGTAGTATATGTACTGAAGTTTCACCTCTGCACGGGAGTCAGGAAGGATAGCTGGTGGTCTCACAAGTGTTGCGTTGACCGCTATCTAAATGCCTGAGGGCGGCTTCAGACGACTGTATTTGCTTGTGTTTTTGCATGTGTGAAATATTTTTCTGCAATATGCAGAGAATAGAACCCATTCATATCAGTAGGTTCATTCTCATGAGTGTGTCTTGGACCTGCTCTATTTTTGTGTGTATCTGCGCACCAAGGGCCTCATAGAAGTCTATGGGAGGTGTGCAAATGTGCACTTAATATATATGCGCAAATGTGCAATACACCATGCAATACGGGCAGTATGAACTCTAGATATGGCGCTGGCTAAGCTGCCAGATGAACTAGTAGAAGTATGCCTGTGAGTATCTATATGTGCTTATATGTGTGCATGCACATGTATATTTAGGTGTGTACGTACTTGGATGTGTCAAGAGAATAAGGGTTGGGTGAGTATCATTACGGTAATACGGGCAGAGCATATAAATATATTTTATGTTGTGATAAAACCTTCATGAAACTCCTTAAAGGGCATCAATAGGGGTAAAAAGTAATAAAAATATTATAGGTAGTAACAATGAGGGAAATAATCAGAGACCCCAATAACACCGTTGTAGGGAGATACTGCTGAAGAGCCTCAGCTTTAGGCCTCTTTAACACAGGCTACAGCGATTTCACATCTGTGTTCTGTGCGATATTGCTGCGATTTTGTATTGCTACAAAGTCATGATGGCTGTGATTGGTTCATTGATTGCTGCCATGATTGCCTGAGCTGTGGCGCTCAAGAACCAATCAGAGCCAGTGCTTGCTGGATGCGGGGTTTTTGAACCCCTGACAAGGAAACGCTGGGGAACAACTACAAGCAAGTGTGCCAGGGGCCTGCAAGGAGACGTGCAGTGGAGCAGACAGCGCCTCTTAGGTAATATATTGTGGGACATGGGGCGGAGGGTGGGGTGCTCAGTAGACGGGCACTTGCTCTACTCGCAGGGACCGAAGAGACACCTAATTCCCGCTATTTAACTCTTTACACGCCGCGGTCATGGCAAAATTAGCTAAACAGAAAGTAAATTTCTTTAAAAAGTGTAAAATAAGTTGCCAAAACCCCCCCAAAACTACATAAATTTGGTATTGGTGTAATCGTACTGGCCTGCAGAATTATATTAACATGTTATATATACTGCATGGTGAACACTGTTAAAAATAACATTAAAAACATATCAAAATTGCAGTTTTTATTGTATAAATTCTTTATTTATAAATTTTGGGGTGGATACTGAAAGAAAAAAAGGAAATCCGCTTATCGGGATCAAAAACCGGGAAGCATGTGGGAAAGAAAAACAAGAAACAGTTTCTCTGCGAACATGCAGAGCGTTATTAGAATACCAAATTAAAAGCTGACTATTCTGTTTAAGTAAGAGGGAATTTTTTGCTCCCTGACTACATTCAGCAGATATACTGTCTAATATAGTCTGAAATAAAAAGCAATCAAAACCTTATATGTTCCCAAAAATTGGATAAATGAAGACTAGAGTTCATCTCACAAAAAAACAAGCCAAGCCTTTATAGAGCTGCGTCTAAACTTTGTGTCTCCGGATCGTGCTGACCCCGAGAATAATGTTATCATGGTATGTATTTTGTAAAATATTATAAAAATGAAATCCAAAAAACTAAATGACAGAATTCTCTGTTTTACCCCCAATCCCCCTAAATAATGAATAAAGGTTCTACAGTACATTATACATATGTAAAAATGATGTCATTAAAAATGAAACTTGTCCTGCAAAAAACAAGACCTCATACTGCGGTGTCGACTGAAAAATTTAAAAGTTATGGCTCTTGGAATGCGATGATGAAAAAAATAGAAAAACTAGTTGGCCATTAAGGCACAAACAGTCTGGGTCACTAAGGGTTAATGTTTCAAACTTTATACACAACAGCAGCGACATGACAAGCAGATGACATCATAGACATCATGTGATGTCACAATTGGTGCAGCTGGTTAAAGTTCTAATGCTGAACCACCTTGTGTCATTTCAGCCTGACATCCTGAAGAGGACGAATCCAAGTATGCGACTCCTTGCTTAGTGCTGAGGCCTCGTACACACTTTCTCAGCTATACGATGTGTGACATCTGGGCGCGCCCTTAGATTGTAAACTTTTAGGACTAGAGTTTCTACTGCATATTAGTCTGTAAGCTCTTAAGAGCAGAGTTTCTATTGTACACTAGATTGTAAGCTCTTAGGAGCAGGTTGTATAACATGTCGCTTTCTTTACAGGATCCTGAGCTTATAATAATATACAGATACAGCAATAGGCAGCAGGACAGATTAGATCCGGGGTGATATCCGATCGCCACATCTGGGGTCAGGAAGGAATTTTTTTTCCCCTGATGACTTTCCGGGGGTTTTCTTCACCTTCCTCTGGATCTCGGGGTCCAGGGATTCTCATCTCAGAACAATGGTGTGAACGGGCGCAGCAAGTTCTGTGGTCTCCACCGGGCTGACATTAGAGTCTCTGAGAGCCTTCTATTATTTATTAAAGGGCCGGTAATGTTTTATTACAATGTTGCTTATTGCTATTTCAATAAAGACATTAAAAATATAGATATTGTGATGTTTGTTTTTTATCCTCTTATGTGCTGGCCATAATGAGAGCGATTGCTGCTGATTAGTGTTCCAGAAGTACAAATAGACTTATCCTGCATACATAAAGATGTGTATCATCTCCTAAAGACATGGCGGCAGCTGCTGAGGGACAGAAACTCTGGTGGACTCCACATACAGAGAACAGAGAACATATCACTCCACCCATAATGCCAAATCCTGTCTCACATTACATGACAAGTGTTATGGGGGTTCAGTCTCTATTCTAGGGTCACTAACATTGTGTGTCCTCCAGTCTACACAACATACTACCTGAAAGCTGAAGGTTGGGACAGGAAGAGTAACCAAGTACAGAAGACGAAGAGGTTTTGTATAAAAACAGGAAACAGACTGACGAGTAGAGATGAGCGAGCACACTCGTCTGAGTATTAGGGTGCTCGAGATGCTCGTTACTCGAGACGAACACCACGCGGTACTCGAGTCAATTCCATTTCCCTTCCCCGCATGTTTAGCACCATTTTCTAGCCAATAAACATGCGGGGAAGGCATTACCACTTCCTGCTGTGACGTGCCAGCCCTCTGCCCGCCAACAGCAGTGAGTGGCTGGGCCGATCAGGTGACCGCCGAGTACTTAAAATGCTCCCGCCCACGGCTTGTCTCAGACGCATGCTGGCAGTGGTTAGGGAAAGTACTGCAGCTGATATGGGGAAAGTGTAAGGCCTCATGTCCACGGGGAAAATCAGGCCCGCTACGGATTCTCCATGGAGAATCTGCAGCGGGTCCCTCCTGCCCCGCGGACATGAGCGCTGAAAATAGGAATTTAAAAGAATTAACTCACCCGCAGCGGGCCGGGAAGGTCTTCTCTTCCTCACGGCCGGATCTTCTTTTTCGGCCGGCGGATGAACTTGTCACGCCGGCGGCACGTCGCCGGCACGTCGTCGGCGTGCCGCGCGCATGCGCCGGGCACATCCGCCGAGCCGAAGCAAGAAAGATCTGGCCGTGAGAAAGAGAAGACCTTCCCGGCCCGCTGCGGGTGAGTTAATTCTTTTAAATTCCTATTTTAGGTCTCCCGCGGATCCGGACGGCTTCCATAGGCTTCAATAGAAGCCCGCGGGAGCCGTCCCCGCAGGAGACCCGCAGAAAAATGGAGCATGGTCCAGATTTTTTCATGCTCCATTTTTAAAAAAATCACTTTTATTGACCATCCGCGGGTATTTATCTACCCGCGGGTGGTCAATGCATCCCTATGGGGTGCAGATCCACGTGCGGGAGAAGAGTTAAAATCCGCTGCGGATTTTAATTCTTCTTTTGCCCGTGGACATGAGGCCTTAGAGTAGGATCCTGTCGTCAAGAACCCCAAGGGTCCTTCTTAGGGCTACTCCTTATTGTGTGCATTATAGTTGTGGCTGGCTGGGAGCAGTAGTGCACCAATTTTCTTTTTAAATATATATCTCTCTGCAGGGCATTACAGCTCTCCTTCTGCAGTGCATTAGGCAGAATTGAGGGAAAGAGCTGCTTATATAGGGAACGTGTTTGAGTAGGATCCTGTCTTCAAGAACCCCAACGGTCCTTCTTAGGGCTACTCCCCATCGTGTGCATTACAGTTGTGGCTGGCTGGGAGCAGTAGTGCACCTTTTTTTAATATATATATATATATATATATATATATATATCTCTGCAGAGCATTACAGCTCTCAGTCTGCAGTGCATTAGGCAGAGGTCACACTGCGAAACAGTACTCTAATATTTCCTGGGACACTGCAGATCATTGCAGCTATACCGCCCTATGTGTGCAGTGCCTTAGGCAGGGGGCTCACTCTCATCGCTAAACAGAACTCTAATATTTCCTGGCCCAATGCAGATCATTGCAGCTATACCATTCTATGTGTGCAGTGCCTTAGGCAGAGGGCTCACTCTCATCGCAAAATGGTACGCAAATATTTCCTGGCCCACTCCAGATCATTGCAGCTATACCGTCCTATGTGTGCAGTGCCTTAGGCAGAGGGCACACTCTCATCGCTAAATAGTACTCTAATATTTCCGGGGACACTGCAGATCATTGCAGCTATACCGTTATATGTGTGCAATGACTTAGGCAGAGGGCTCACTCTCATCGCTAAATAGTACGCAAATATTTCCTGGCCCACTGCAGATCATTGCAGCTATACCGTCCTATGTGTGCAGCAAAGAATCCCCCAACTGTTTCCCACAGTACCCCCTCGCGGCAAGCCTCTGTGCAGAGGGCTAGATGTTCAAAGGTGTGGAGGTTTTTCAGTGAGAGCACGGACGACCGACAAACAGTGGTGTGCAACGTGTGCCGCACCAAGATCAGCCGGGGAGCCACCACTACCAGCCTCACCACCACCAGCATGTGCAGGCATGTGATGGCCAAGCACCCCACAAGGTGGGACGAAGGCCATTCACCGCCTCCGGGTAACACCACAATCTGCCACAAAGATCCAATCCCCTTCACAGGACGCTGTCTTTGCTTTCAATTCCTGGTTATTGTTACAAGGCTTGTATAAAGAGTCTAACGTTAATTTGAAGAAATAGGTCGTACTGTGGAGGGTTTGAGTTAGCTCCCTTATCTGTATATTACTCTAAAGTGCATGAATAACGTTTTAAGCTTTCTCACTCAACGTCTAGGTGCTCTCCCTAAGGAGAAAAGATAGCGTTTCTGACCCTCATCACAGGCCTCTCTCCAGCAAAGCCAGAATCCTACTGGCCAGGATTGAACAAACATCTTTTAATACTTTTTTACTGACCGATATTGGAAGTGTCATATACTCTTTTAGTAAAACATTTAATGTCAGTTTAGGATAAATCCAAAACTTTCTTTAAAACAATAAAAAAACCTCTTTGACAGTAAAGATATAATATATACAGGCCATACATATTCTTCTAAGACTTCTGGCCCATTTAGATGAAGCAGTTTTCATAGACTGTTGGTTACTAGAGTGGGTACAGCAGAATATCTGGGGTCCCATAAACTAGATTTCATTGGGGATAATTGCAGCCTCACATAGCATTCAATTTATTAAATGGATTGTACCTAGAGATGAGCGAGCACCGAAATGCTTGGGTGCTCGTCGCTCAAGTCGAACTTTTCGCGATGCTCGAGAGCTCGTTTCGAGTAACGAACCCCACAGAAAGGGATAGGGCAGGGCAGGGGCAGCATGCAGGGCTGCATCTCAGGCTCCCCGGTCCCACTATTAAGCCACAATAGGGGCAATAGTCTGCCCCCCCCCCCAACAATTGTTAATTTGGACAAACCCTCATTAGCAAGGCACACCTTAGCTAAGCACCACACTATCTGCAACCAAGGGCAATCACTGCCTGCAGGTGACACCGCTGCCTCTTCTCCTGGGTTACATGCTGCCCAACCCCCTGCACGACCCTACGTCCACAGCACACACAAAAGTTTCCCTGCGCAGCCTTCAGCTGCCCTCATGCCACACGCTCGCTTCATAGCTACACCACCCTCATGTCTATTAATAAGTGCGTACTGGATGAGCAGTAACCGGATGCACACACTGCAGAGGGTTGGCAGGGCCAGGCAGCGACTATCTTTGAAACGGTGCGGTCTTCATTCCAATCCTGTGCCACCTCCGTCAGGAGCTGCAAACGTGGCCATAAAGGGGACTCAGGTGCCAGCACTTTTACACATCTCCACAATGCAGCAATACTCAGTGTGGGAAGCACATAAGTGGGCCCAAGGTCAAGCTCGTTCCCAGCCTCCATCTTGTGTGACCCAAGGTGCCGCGAGTTACATAGCAATGGGGAATCTTTGTGCCCACACACTATTCATTTTGTGTTGGTGTTGGATAGCTCAATCGACACCGCAAGGGGAAAGCCATCTGCACAATGCCCCCTACCCAACTCAGTCAGTGTCTTTGTGTCAGACAGGTCAAACACCGCTATGGGAAGTCTGTGTGCACCCACAGCATAGGTGGGTCCTAGGCAACCCAAGACATGAACCATGAAGAAATCAGAGTGCCCAAACATGGCAGACTTTCACTGTGCCGAGGACATAGGCTTCAGCCCACACCCTCAGCAATCGCAGGCATGAAGCGGACTTTGATGCTAGTACACCTGTGAAGGTCTCAATAAATCAGTTACGTTTTATTTCATCGCTCCAAAGACTGGATTAGCCAGGAAAAAGTTCCACAGGCCCATCATCATTCCAATCTTGTGCCACCTCCGTCACAAAAATTGTCAGGAGCCACAAACGTAGGCATAAAGCGGACTCAGGTGCGAGCACTTCTACACATCTCCACAATGCAGCAATACTCTGTGTGGGAAGCACATGAGCGGACCCAGGGTCAGGCTCAATCCCAGGCTCTCCTTGTGTAACCTAAAGTGCTGTGAGTTACCGTGTGGTGTTCATCTCAAGCACCCTAATACTCGAGCGAGCATCAAGTTCGGACGAGTGTGCTCACTTATCTCTACTGACGATTAATAATGTAAGGCATCTTAGGCCTAGTGCCCACGGCCGTGCCGTGCTCCGCAAGTGGAATACCGCAGCAGAGCCTGTCACGGCATCCTCTGTTTTACCCCCAATCCCCCTAAATAATTAATAAAGGTTCTACAGTACATTATACATATGTAAAAATGATGTCATTAAAAATGAAACTTGTCCTGCAAAAAACAAGACCTCATACTGCGGTGTCGACTGAAAAATTTAAAAGTCATGGCTCTTGGAATGCGATGATGAAAAAAATAGAAAAACTAGTTGGCCATTAAGGCACAAACAGTCTGGGTCACTAAGGGTTAATGTTTCAAACTTTATACACAACAGCAGCGACATGACAAGCAGATGACATCATAGACATCATGTGATGTCAGAATTGGTGCAGCTGGTTAAAGTTCTAATGCTGAACCACCTTGTGTCATTTCAGCCTGACATCCTGAAGAGGACGAATCCAAGTATGCGACTCCTTGCTTAGTGCTGAGGCCTCGTACACACTTTCTCAGCTATACGATGTGTGACATCGGGGCGCGCCCTTAGATTGTAAACTTTTAGGACTAGAGTTTCTACTGCATATTAGTCTGTAAGCTCTTAAGAGCAGAGTTTCTATTGTACACTAGATTGTAAGCTCTTAGGAGCAGGTTGTATAACATGTCGCTTTCTTTACAGGATCCTGAGCTTATAATAATATACAGATACAGCAATAGGCAGCAGGACAGATTAGATCCGGGGTGATATCCGATCGCCACATCTGGGGTCAGGAAGGAATTTTTTTTCCCCTGATGACTTTCCGGGGGTTTTCTTCGCCTTCCTCTGGATCTCGGGGTCCAGGGATTCTCATCTCAGAACAATGGTGTGAACGGGCGCAGCAAGTTCTGTGGTCTCCACCGGGCTGACATTAGAGTCTCTGAGAGCCTTCTATTATTTATTAAAGGGCCGGTAATGTTTTATTACAATGTTGCTTATTGCTATTTCAATAAAGACATTAAAAATATAGATATTGTGATGTTTGTTTTTTATCGTCTTATGTGCTGGCCATAATGAGAGCGATTGCTGCTGATTAGTGTTCCAGAAGTACAAATAGACTTATCCTGCATACATAAAGATGTGTATCATCTCCTAAAGACATGGCGGCAGCTGCTGAGGGACAGAAACTCTGGTGGACTCCACATACAGAGAACAGAGAACATATCACTCCACCCATAATGCCAAATCCTGTCTCACATTACATGACAAGTGTTATGGGGGTTCAGTCTCTATTCTAGGGTCACTAACATTGTGTGTCCTCCAGTCTACACAACATACTACCTGAAAGCTGAAGGTTGGGACAGGAAGAGTAACCAAGTACAGAAGACGAAGAGGTTTTGTATAAAAACAGGAAACAGACTGACGAGTAGAGATGAGCGAGCACACTCGTCTGAGTATTAGGGTGCTCGATACTCGAGACGAACACCACGCGGTACTCGAGTCAATTCCATTTCCCTTCCCTGCTTGTTTTTTTTTTTTAAAGGAACGTTTATTTAGCCAAAAGACAAATATACAGTAACAGCAGACATCATAAAGAATGCACACCTTGCTGATACATTACAGTACATGAGAACTGAAAAAAAAAGGCAAAAGTGAAAACACTGAGTGTCTCGCATATTCGTGTGCATTTCTCATAAAACATAATACTTGGCTGTTCATTTTCCCATTTATCAATTACTCATAATGGAACAAACCCAACCTGGGAGGGCTCCTAGTCTGGAGCCCCAAGACACCAGGAGAAAAAAGAAGGAAAAAACAAGACAAAACAACCAAAAAAGGGACAAACAAATAGATAGAACAACCCCCCCCCCTCCCCTCCCACCTTAAACAACAACCCTGCGCGACTCTTAAAGAAAAAAAAAAAAAAGAATTAGCCTAAACAGTAGATTGGTTCAAGCGGGTATCCCTCACCATATCCATTCCCAGTATCTAGACAGGCATCTCTGCTGCTGTTGCCGGACAGTTCATCCAGTGCCCCCAAACCTTGTCAAACTTCTCAGGACATCCCCTCGCCATATAAGTCAGTTTATACATTGGAAGCACAGAGTTCACCACCTGGATCCATGCGTTTCTGGTCGGCCTACCAGGGTGCTTCCAATTTAACAAAATCACCTTCTTAGCATAGAAAAACAGTAGCTTATATAAGGTGCGGGTTGTGGCTGCCACTGGTAGGTCTCAAACAAGCCCAAAGAGGCAAACCCCAGGGTGCATGATCCTCGGGGCCCCCAGGTGAGACTCCATAAATACAAGAATGTCCCCCCAGTAGTCTCGCATGACACCACAGTCCCAGAACATGTGCATGATGGTGTGGTGCAATGACAAATCTAGGAATGGGATGTGGTAAATACATAACTACTAATGAAGAGGATCATGACAAATCTAGGAATGGGACGTGGTAAATACGTAACTACTAATGAAGAGGATCATGACAAATCTAGGAATATTGAGTTATAAAATTTGCTTAACTTGTTTTGCAGTGTTTGATAACACGTGAAAAATAAGTAACTGTGCTGATGATGATATTGATAAATCTAAGATTATTGTATTGTAAACTTGATTTGACTTGCAATATTTGATATTATGTTATTTGTTTAAATGACTAAGAATTCTTGAGTTATATGTCTACTGTATATAGAAGGTATTTGTGCTTTACTGAAGATAGATTATGAATATTCATTTGCTACAGCAGAAAACTAATCCGGTCCCTCTGGGCAGAGTTTGTTGGATGGATAAATTTGACCTACAGATTTTTGTTTTATCTATTTATATGAAGGGGTGAAGAAAAGCACACAAGACCCCAGATTGCGATTTTGTTTTTTTTGTTTGATTTGCCATAGACTGAATTATTTTGGATCAAGTTTATTTGGGACTGAGAAAATGTATGAACTGAGTCATTTCCGCCAGGACATTTGGACTTTTTCAATTGTGATTTGAAATGTAATCTTCTCTAAGTACCTGCTGCATCTGTCCATACGCTGCAACTATCCAACTGAGCCTGAAGAACTGACAAGTGTGCCCGACTGCTGCTAAATTGCCACTGGGGTGATCCTCATACTCTGCATAATAACCGCCAGCAGATGACGTCAAAGGAGGGCAAAGCATCACAGCTCCTCCCTGAAGACCTCGGGCAACAAAGTGGTGTAGAGGGGGCATCTGCAAAATTCTAAGAAAGGGGCTCTATAGTCAGCTGTGGATACTTCTGGATATGGAGAATGGAGAAGATTGTTTGATACCAATTAAATGGGCAGGGACAGATTCCTACTTAGGGTCTGTTCTTTGGCTAACCAGGGAAAGCAGTGAGGGCATAATAATCCCCCTGCTTCCCTGCATCGGAGATCCTATAGGTTTAGGGTCCAAAGAAGATCAAGAGAAGAAAAAACAATTTTACAGGAAGAGACATTTGTATTCAACATCTAAGGTTTTATTTATTTATTTTTGTTATTTTTTCTAGAGCCCAGATTTGACAAGATTGGTTTTATGTTGATAGCAAATGGATATATATAGGGAATAGGTATTTGGTTGTTTATTAGAGATGAGCGAGCACCAAAATGCTCGGGTGCTCGTTACTCGGAACGAACTTTTCGCGATGCTCGAGGGTTCGTTTCGAATAACGAACCCCATTGAAGTCAATGGGCGACCCGAGCATTTTTGTATTTCGCCGATGCTCGCTAAGGTTTTCTTGTGTGAAAATCTGGGCAATTCAAGAAAGTGATGGGAACGACACAGCAACGGATAGGGCAGGCGAGGGGCTACGTGTTGGGCTGCATCTCAAGTTCACAGGTCCCACTATTAAGCCACAATAGCGGGAAGAGTGGGGCCACCCCCTCCCAAAAACTTTTACTTCTGAAAAGCCCTCATTAGCATGGCATACCTTTGCTAAGCACCACACTAGCTACAACAAAGCACAATCACTGCCTGGATGACACTGCGCTGCCACTTCTCCTGGGTTACATGCTGACCAACCGCCCCCCCTCCCCCCCACAGCGCACACCAAAGTGTCCCTGTGCAGCCTTCAGCTGCCCTAATGCCACACCACCCTCATGTCTATTTAGAAGTGCGTCTGCCATGAGGAGGAACCGCAGGCACACACTGCAGAGGGGTTGGCACGGCTAGGCAGCGACTGTCTTTAAAAGGGGCGGGGCGATAGCCCACAATGCTGTACAGAAGCAATGAGAAATAGAATCCTGTGCCACCGCCATCAGGAGCTGCACACGTGGGCATAGCAATGGGGAACCTATGTGCCACACACTATTCATTCTGTCAAGGTGTCTGCATGCCCCAGTCAGACTGGTAATATGTACCTTAACAGTAACCGCGTTGGTGGTAATGTGGTGGTGACTGCGGACCTAGTAGCACGGTTTTATTTTGTTGGTTTTCGGAATGTGGCCAGGATTAAGTGGGCCGTGGCGGGGGGATGGTGGGGGGGCTCTCTTGTAGTGTCGGTAAAGGTGAAATTCTTGGACTGCCACCAGACGAACCAATGCAAAGGCATTTGCCAAGAATGTTTTCCCTGTTGGAGGAGGAGGGGGATGTTTTTGAGGCACTACGTGTCCTCTCCACGTGTCTGTGGTTATATGCACCTTAACAGTAACCGCGTTGGTGGTAATGTGGTGGTGACTGCGGACCTAGTAGCGCGGTTTTATTTTGTTGGTTTTCGGAATGTGGCCAGGATTAAGTGGGCCGTGGCGGGGGGATGGTGGGGGGCTCTCTTGTAGTGTCGGTAAAGGTGAAATTCTTGGACTGGCACCAGACGAACCAATGCAAAGGCATTTGCCAAGAATGTTTTCCCTGTTGGAGGAGGAGGGGGATGTTTTTGAGGCACTACGTGTCCTCTCCACGTGTCCGTGGTTATATGCAGCTTAACAGTAACCGCGTTGGTGGGAAATGGCCTCGCCGCCATCATGTCTTTGGGAAGCCTCTGTTTCCACACCCCAGATACATACCATTAGCAGCGGTATAGGCAGAGCCCAGAATTCGTAACATTTCAGCCGTAGCATTAGGACAGGCCCCACTAACATATCACTAGCAGCATTATAGCGGGAGCGCAGTCTTCGTTCCATGTCAGCAATAGTAGCACTCAAGACAGGCCCCAGTAACAATTCCGAAGCAGCAGTATAGCGGGAGCGCAGTCTTCGTTCCATGTCAGTAATAGTAGCACTCAAGACAGGCCCCAGTAACAATTCCGAAGCAGCAGTATAGCGGGAGCGCAGTCTTCGTTCCATGTCAGTAATAGTAGCACTCAAGACAGGCCCCAGTAACAATTCCGAAGCAGCAGTA
This sequence comes from Eleutherodactylus coqui, assembly GCF_035609145.1. NCBI lineage: Eukaryota > Metazoa > Chordata > Amphibia > Anura > Eleutherodactylidae > Eleutherodactylus > Eleutherodactylus coqui. The sequence continues at coordinate 118,175,022 of NC_089843.1, read as the reverse complement.
TAGCGGGAGCGCAGTCTTCGTTCCATGTCAGTAATAGTAGCACTCAAGACAGGCCCCAGTAACAATTGCGAAGCAGCAGTATAGTGGGAGCGCAGTCTTAGTTCCATTTCAGTAGCTGCAGTATAGCCAAGGCCCAAGTTACATTTATGTAGCTAAAGTGTAGGCCAACCCCACACACACTTCTGTACCATGAGTGCAGGCGAAGAACATACAAATTGCTATGATTACACTGTAGGTGAGGGCCCCAAAAAATTGGTGTACCAACAGTACTAATGTACCTCAGTAAAAATTGGCCATGCCCAACCAAGATGGCAGGTGAAACCCATTAATCGCTTTGGTTAATGTGGCTTAAGTGGTAACTAGGCCTGGAGGCAGCCCAGTTTAACGAAAAATTGGTTCAAGTTAAAGTTTCAACGCTTTTAAGAGCATTGAAACATATAAAAATTGTTTCGAAAAATTAGATGAGTGAGCCTTGTGGCCCTAAGAAAAATTGCCCGTTCAGCGTGATTACGTGAGGTTTCAGGAGGAGGAGCAGGAGGAGGAGGAGGAATATTAGACACAGATTGATGAAGCAGAAATGTCCCTGTTTTGGATGGTGAGAGAGAACGTAGCTTCCATCCGCGGGTGCAGCCTACGTATTGCTTACGTATCGCTGCTGTCCGCTGGTGGAGAAGTCTGGAGAAATCCAGGCTTTGTTCATCTTGATGAGTGTTAGCCTGTCGGCACTGTCGGTTGACAGGCGGGTACGCTTATCTGTGATGATTCCCCCAGCCGCACTAAATACCCTTTCCGACAAGACGCTAGCCGCAGGACAAGCAAGCACCTCCAGGGCATACAGCGCGAGTTCAGGCCACGTGTCCAGCTTCGACACCCAGTAGTTGTAGGTGGCAGAGGCGTCACGGAGGACGGTCGTGCGATCCGCTACGTACTCCCTCACCATCCTTTTACAGTGCTCCCGCCGACTCAGCCTTCACTGGGGAGCGGTGACACAGTCTTGGTGTGGAGCCATAAAGCTGTGCAGGCCCTTAAAGACTGTTGCACTGCCTGGGCTGTACATGCTGCTCGATCTCCGCACCTCCCCTGCTACCTGGCCCTCGGAACTGCGCCTTCTGCCACTAGCGCTGTCGGATGGGAATTTTACCATCAGCTTGTCCGCCAGGGTCCTGTGGTATAGCAACACTCTCGAACCCCTTTCCTCTTCGGGAATGAGAGTGGGAAGGTTCTCCTTATAGCGTGGGTCGAGCAGTGTGTACACCCAGTAATCCGTAGTGGCCAGAATGCGTGCAACGCAAGGGTCACAGAAAGGCATCCTAACATGAAGTCAGCCATGTGTGCCAGGGTACCCGTACGCAACACATGGCTGTCTTCACTAGGAAGATCACTTTCAGGATCCTCCTCCTCCTCCTCCTCATCCTCCTCCTCAGGCCATACACGCTGAAAGGATGACAGGCAAGCAGCAGGGGCACCGTCAGCAGTGGGCCAAGCTGTCTCTTCCCCCTCCTCCTCATCCTCCTCATGCTCCTCCTCCTCCTCCTCCTGAATGCGCTGAGATATAGACAGGAGGGTGCTCTGACTATCCAGCGACATACTGTCTTCCCCCGCCTCCGTTTCCGAGCGCAAAGCGGCTGCCTTTATGGTTTGCAGGGAACTTCTCAAGATGCATAGCAGAGGAATGGTGACGCTAATGATTGCAGCATCGCCGCTCACCACCTGGGTAGACTGCTAAAAGTTTCCAAGGACCTGGCAGATGTCTGCCAACCAGGCCCACTCTTCTGAAAAGAATTGAGGAGGCTGACTCCCACTGCGCCGCCCATGTTGGAGTTGGTATTCCACGATAGCTCTACGCTGCTCATAGAGCCTGGCCAACATGTGGAGCGTAGAGTTCCACCGTGTAGGCACGTCGCACAGCAGTCGGTGCACTGGCAGATTAAAGCGATGTTGCAGGGTGCGCAGGGTGGCAGCGTCCGTGTGGGACTTGCGGAAATGTGCGCAGAGTGTGGGTAGCTTTTCAGAAAGCGCTGAACCACCAAATTAAAGACATGGGCCAGGCATGGCACGTGCGTGAGGCTGCCGAGCTGCAGAGCCGCCACCAGGTTACGGCCGTTGTCACACACGACCATGCCCGGTTGGAGGCTCAGCGGCGCAAGCCAACGGTCGGTCTGCTCTGTCAGACCCTGCAGCAGTTCGTGGGCCATGTGCCTCCTATCTCCTAAGCTGAGTAGTTTCAGCACGGCCTGCTGACGCTTGCCCACCGCTGTGCTGCCACGCTGCATGACACCAACTGCTGGCGACGTCCTGCTGCTGCTGACACATCTAGATTGCGAGACAGAGGTTGAGGAGGGTGCTTTAGTGGACGAAGCATACCCCGCCGAACATACCAGCACCGAGCTGGGGCCCGCAATTCTGGGGGTGGGTAGGACGTGAGCGGTCCCAGGCTCTGACTCTGTCCCAGCCTCCACTAAATTCACCCAATGTGCCGTCAGGGAGATGTAGTGGCCCTGGCCGCCTGTGCTTGTCCACGTGTCCGTAGTTAAGTGGACCTTGCCACTAACCGCATTGGTGAGGGCGCGTACAATGTTGCGGGAGACGTGGTCGTGCAGGGCTGGGACGGCACATCGGGAAAAGTAGTGGCAATGGGAACTGAGTAGCGCGGGGCCGCCGCCGCCATCATAGCTTTGAAAGCCTCCGTTTCCACAACCTTATACGGCAGCATCTCAAGGCTGATAAATTTGGCGATGTGGACGGTTAACGATTGAGCGTGCGGGTGCGTGGCGGCGTACTTGCGCTTGCGCTCCAACACTTGCGCTAGCGACGGCTGGACTGTGCGGTGCGAGACATTGGTGGATGGGGCCGAGGACAGCGGAGGTGAGGGTGTGGGTGCAGGCCATGAGACGGTTGTGCCTGTGTCCTGAGAGGGGGGTTGTATCTCAGTGGCAGGTTGGGGCACAGGGGGAGAGGCAGCGGTGCAAACCGGAGGCGGTGAACGGCCTTCGTCCCACCTTGTGGGGTGCTTGGCCATCATATGTCTGCGCATGCTGGTGGTGGTGAGGCTGTTGGTGGTGGCTCCCCGGCTGATCTTGGCGCGACAAAGGTTGCACACCACTGTTCGTCGGTCCTCAGGCGTCTCTGTGAAAAACTGCCAGACCTTTGAGCACCTCGGCCTCTGCAGGGTGGCATGGCGCGAGGGGGCGCTTTGGGAAACAGTTGGTGGATTATTCAGTCTGGCCCTGCCTCTACCCCTGAACACCGCACTGCCTCTTGCAACCTGCCCTACTGCTGCCTCCCCCTCTGAAGACCTGTCCTGAGTAGGCGTTGCACACCAGGTGGGGTCAGTCACCTCATCGTCCAGCTGCTCTTCCTCCGAATCCTCTGTGCGCTCCTCCCTCGCACTTACTGCCCTTACTACTACCTCACTGCAAGACAACTGTGTCTCATCGTCATCGTCCTCCTCACCCACTGAAAGGTCTTTAGACAGTTGGCAGAAGTCCCCAGCCTCATCCCCCGGACCCCGGGAACTTTCCAATGGTTGGGCATCAGTGACGATAAACTCCTCTGGTGGGAGAGGAACCACTGCTGCCCAATCTGAGCAGGGGCCCGAGAACAGTTCCTGAGAGTCTTCCCGCTCCTGAGCATGTGTCATTGTAGTGGAGTGAGGAGGCTGGGAGGAAGGAGGAGCAGCAGACAGAGGATTCGGATTTGCAGCAGTGGACGGCGCAGAACTCTGGGTGGATGATAGCTTGCTGGAAGCACTTTCTGCCATCCAGGACAGGACCTGCTCACACTGCTCATTTTCTAATAAAGGTCTCCCGCGTGGACCCATTAATTGTGCGATGAATGTGGGGACGCCAGAAACGTGCCTCTCTCCTAATCGCGCAGCAGTCGGCTGCGACACACCTGGATCAGGAGCTCGGCCTGTGCCCACACCCTCACTTGGCCGCGTCCACGTCCTCTAGCCCTACCCCTACCCCTACCCCTCAGCATGCTGTATTACCAGTGATTTCACAGCCAGGAAATAAATTGGCGCAAGCCTGCAGGCCAAATAGAATTTTTTCCCTGCTTTTTACAAGGAACACCCACACTGCGTGTATTCAATGAATACTAAGTTTAATAACTGTGTTGTGGCCCTGCCAATTTGTCCCAGAACTGCAGTGATGCAAAGTAATTCGCTACCTACAGCAGATCAGGGATTTCCCATGCAGGAAAAAAATTGCTGCACGCCTGCGGTAAAACGTAGCTGACTGCGTCTGATTTTTTCTGAGCGTTCAGCGCACAGCACACACGTACACAGAGCCCTGAGTACTGTCAGAGGCAGGCCAAATAGAATTTTTTCCCTGCTTTTTACAAGGAACACCCACACTGCGTGTATTCAATGAATAATGTATGTCTTCTGGCCCTGCCTACACAATTCTATCCCTGTAGTATTAATGCCGGGTGCAATGCTCTGCACAGCCGGTTTTGAGAAAGAAAAAAAAATATGCAACACTGCTAACAGCAGCCTGGACAGTACTGCACACGGATAGATGTGGCCCTAGAAAGGACCGTTGGGGTTCTTGAAGCCTACACTAACTCCTAACACTCTCCCTGCCTAACCCCCACTTCTGTCCCTATTGCAGGGCGCAATGCTCTGCAGATCCAATTTTGGAAAAAAAAAAAAAAATACTGTGCTAACACAGTATTGCACACTAGTAGATGTGGCCCTAAGAAGGGCCGTTGGGGTTCTTGAAGCCTACACTAACTCCTAACGCTCTCCCTACAGCAGCTCCAGCACGATAGTACTTTCCCTCAGCTAAGTCACAAGGCATGTGTGGCGAGCCGCGGGAGGGGCCGACTTTTATACTCGGGTGACATCTGATCGCCCCAGCCACTCACAGCAGGGGGGTGGTATAGGGCTTGAACATCACAGGGGGAAGTTGTAATGCCTTCCCTGTCTTTCAATTGGCCAGAAAAGCGCGCTAACGTCTCAGAGAGGAAACTGAAAGTAACCGGAACACCGCGTGGTACTCGTTACGAGTAACGAGCATCCCGAACACCCTAATATTCGCACGAATATCAAGCTCGGACGAGTACGTTCGCTCATCTCTAGCTATTACGACTGATTACAATAACTTTAACTGAAGCTGACATGTAAGCAGATGTCGCATTACAAATAATGTCTTTATGCATTCAAGATGTTTTCAGAAAGTCAGTGTTTACCATTGCAGCCTATCTTATCAGTTTTATTTTGGTACTCAAATTCTGTCTTAAAAATATTAACTCTGAAATTTGAATTGTTGCTATGGACAAACTTTTGGTTAGAACAGTTATTATAAATGAAGCCCACAGATTATTAGAAATATTAGTTGTCTCCTGCTTCAGCAGCAGCATCACAAAATTCTTCCTTTGTCTCCATAGCAAACAGATTGGTTGGGGTTGAGTTCTCTTATGAAAAGATGCTTCTCAGCTAGAACTAAAGCAGCTGAACTCCCTAATGACAAAGACTATTTGCACCTTAATGACCAACTAATTTTTCTTTTATTTTCATCATATTCCTAGAGCCATAACTTTTTAATTTTTCAGTCGACATGTTTTTTGTGAGACAAGTGGCATTTTTTTAAATTACATCAATTTGGTGTACACATAATGTATTGTTTAACTTTTATAAAAAATTTTTTAGGGGGATTAGAAAAAAGAAAAAGAAATTTAGCCATTTGTTTTTTGAATTGCATTTTACAGATTTCAGCATGCATAATAAATAATGGGATAACGTTAAGGTGGTTTCACACCTGTGCTCGGGGTTCTGCTTTTTTGCTCTGTTTGGGGAGTGGGAAAGGGGAATCTTTATGACCGAATGGCTGCATCTCACAATAGAACCAAACAGTGCCGAATGGACCCCATTGACTATAATGGGACCTCTTTGGTTGCTGCTCAGCTGTCCAGCTTTTAGGCCAAAAAAATCTCGCGAGATTTATGTGTTGCGAGAAGCACAAATATGAATTACATTCTTTTGGATGGGGTCATCCAAAAGATGTTCTATCCTTCAGTGTTCCCTTGGAATGCCTTGCCCATTGTTTTCAATGCAGCCAGAAAAGCATCGCAGCGCATGCTAGGTGCATGCGATGTGAGGTTTCCCATTGAAGGTTTCCCATCCACGGGTTCAGCTTTCAGCTGCATCGGAGGATCACTACTTTCCTGGAGTGAGGCAAAATACTTTTGACACGTTGGAGCTGTGGCAGCAGAACCTTCTACCGGACATTCCAATACAGATATGAAACCACCCTTATTCTCTGGGTTAGCAAAATACCAAATTTATACATTTTATTGTGTTTTGCTATTTTTGTACACTAAAACTTTTTTTTTAAAGATTTGTTTTTGTGTTGCTGCATTCCAAGAGCCATACCATTTTTAGTTTTCCATCAACGGAGCTACATAAGAGTTTGTTTTTTGTGGGATGAACTATAGTCTTTATTTATTCAATTTTGGGGCATATAACATTTTGATTACTTTTTGTTCCTTTTTGTTTAGAGTCAAGATGAACAAAATCTGCAATACTGGCATGCTTTTTTATTTTTAATGACATTTACCATGCGGTATAAATAATGCTAAATTAATTCTACAGATCAGTACAATTACGTCAATACCAAATTTAAGGCTCAGTTAGACGAGCGTTTTTTCCCCACACCTATAGATGCAAAAATAGCATAGAATGTACGTATAAAAAATGTGTGACCAAAGCTTCAGACGCGTTTTTATTTGCACGTGTTGTGCGGTCACACGATGGTAAAATGCGCACATAAAAGTGCGGTCTCATCGCTATCCCCTGCTGTGGCTGTGACCGCTGCAGCAGGGGACTCCTTGGATATGAAACGCCAGGGTGCTGTCACATCCAGTCGTTTCACCTTGTGGTCAAGGGGGCCCGCGGCAGCAGCATTGGCCCCATTGACAACTTAGGGAGAAGATTGCGCTCCTCTGCACAGCTGTGACAGCTGTGGCAGGGGATTCCTTTATCTCCGCGGGGAGTCCCCTCATCACTGAACACTGAAAATAATAAAGGTATGCTTTTTTATCGCTGTATTCAAAAGCCCCTAACATTTTGCTTTTTTTGTCAATGGTGCTGTGTAAGGGTTTTTTTTGTGAAATGAGATGTCATTTTTAATGGCACTATTTGTTGATGCATATGACAATTTGATTGCTTTCTATTCTGTCTTATGTAAGGTGAGATAGGAAAAGTTAGCTATTTTTACCATGTTTTTTGTACTTTTTTCATGGTGTGCGCTCTACGGGTTAAATAATGAACTAATTTTTTTCTCTGGGCCATTAGGAACATGGCGCTTCCAAATTTGTGATTTTTTTTGAGGGGGGGTGGAGTTGGGTTTTGACATTTTTAAGTGTTTCCTCTTGTGTTATTAGAGGGGAATAGAAGGAAGTGGAGGAAAAAAATGTCACCAAAGGAATGTATAGAATTTAATTTAAGCATGATTTGTGTGGATTACGAATGAGTGAACTTTTGAAAAGTTTGGTTTGACTGATTCGCTGAACTTTTGCAAAAATCCGAATCAGCTCAAACAAAACCAGTTCACTAAAATCCCTAAAACTGTTGTATAACACTGTTGAAGAGCCATAAAAGCCGTGTATAACACTTTGAGTGTGTTATATAAGGCTTTTATGGCTCTTAGGCACTGTTGCACACAAGTGGTAAAGACTAGTGTTGAGTGAACCGAACTAGTAGAACCCTGTTTTACATAGAACTTTGCTAAAACTTTGGTTTAGGTTTGTGCCAAACCAAACTTCTAGCAAAGTTTGCCGTGAAATAGGGTTCTGCTGGTTCGGTTCGCTCAACACTAGTATGGTTGTTATACAATTGGTACGCTGGAGCAGAATAAGCTCTTTTATTAGATCAAAGGGCATAGATGATGGGCTTTATATAATCAGTAGTCTGCAGTGAGTGCTGCGTGCTGCATAGGCTCAATATCTGATGTAAGAAATTATTCCAAAAATCTTTACATTGAAACAATATATTGTGATACCACATTGCAATTCAAGTATGCTGTTTTCATGTGTGGGGCTCAATATTGTCTTCCAAGTTTTGTAAAACATGTTCAACCTGCTCAAAAAATGCATTAAATGTACTAGAAAGATACATTTTGCCAATACATTAAAATTGTGCTGTTGCAGAACTGCTATAACTATATTCGGGGAATTCATACATGGTTGTAAACATGTTTTATGTTGGATTTCTTTTGTGCATGTACGGTAGGTCTGCAGGTTGCTGTTGAAAACTCTTCAGACTGCTGTTTTTCATTCCAATATAAACATATGTATTTATTCACATGGCTGTATTTTTCAATGCTATGTTTTAACCCCTTAAGACATGGTCTATTTTGGTCTTACGGACACAATAATTTTTGGGAAACGTTACCTCTACTTTTCTAAAGCCATGACACTTTTATTTTTCAATCGATATGGCACCTATTTTTTTGTGGGTCGAACTGTAGATTTTATTGGGTACAGTTTTAGGGTATATATTTAAAAACTTTTATTCATTTTTTAGAGGTCAGGGAGAAAAAACATCAGTTCTGCCATTTTTTACAGTGTTACTCATACAGCATAAATGACATGATAACATTTTTTTGCAGATCAGTACGATTGCAATGATACCAAAGTTATATATTTTTTTTAATGTTTTTTCACTTTTGCACAATAAAACCCTTTTTTTAATTATTATTTTTATTTTGCATCTCTGCATTCACAGTCCTATAGCTTTTTTATTTTCCCATTTACTGAGCTCTGTGAGGGCTTAGTTTTTGCGTAACGAGGGGTAGTTTTTATTGTTAAAATATTGGAGTACATACAGCTTTTATGATTACTTTAATTGTTTTTTTGGGGAGATGAAATGAACAAAATAAGTATTTTGGCGCAGTTTTTTTTTTTACAGTTTTTGCCATGCAGGATAAACAGTGTGTTCAACATTTACTACAGATACAATGATACCAAATGTATGGGTTTAACATTGTAGGTTTTTTTTACAGAAAGAGGGGAAAGTGTGCCAAAATGTTTTTGGTTTTTTTACTATACTTTTTAAAACTTTTATTACAATTTTTATTTTTTTTTATTACTTTTTAGTCCCTGTAGGGCACTTGAACCAGAAAAGCTTTGATAGCTATGCAATGCATTATTGATTACAATAGCGATGACAGGCCATGGCAAGCCCGGATACCATTGTCTGGTGCCTGATTGCCATGGCAACCCATTGGCCCTTTGAGATTACCTAAAAGAGGGCAGATGACGTCAAAGAGGGAGTGCTCTCCCTCTGTGATCCATTTACATGCCATAATCTATAATGATTATGATATGTAAGGGTTTAACGGGGGGTCAGTAGTCTCACAGTGTTCTCACCAATGCAAGCTATTGCCGAACTAAATCCTTGCCATCCACAGAACGTAAGTTTATGTTCTCTTGCATTAAGTACCATGCACCCGGGACATTAATCTACATCCTGTGGAATTAAGGGGTTAAAAACACATCATGGCCTACTTTTGTCCGGTTTTACCTCTGCATTCTCACTTATTGATAATATTTTCTATTGAGCAAATATGGATCTGTTTATAAGGGCTTATTCAGACAAGTGCTTTCTGCGCACAATAGAGGCGTTCACAAGAATGATTGTTAGACGCGCTGAATTAGTGCATCTAATAAAGATAGGACATGCCAATGCAGACTCGCATATCAGCTCCGTGGTGCGCGCAAAGATAGGACCTGTCCCATTTTTGCTGCGTGCTTTCCATGTACTCCTATGGGAGCTGGAAAGCACGCAGCACGCATCTCGGATTGTGTGAACGGGCTACTTTCAACTAGCTGGAATTAGCCCGTGCACATGATTTTTAGAGCAGTGTAGCTGCAAGCTTTGCACGCGGCTATACTGCACGTAGATAGCACTTGTGTGAAAGTGCCCTTACTAGAGATGAGCGGGCATACTCGCTAAGGGCAATTACTCGATCGAGCATTGCCCTTAGCGAGTACCTGCCCACTCGGAAGAAAAGATTCATGTGTCAGCGGGGGAGAGCGGGGAGGAACAGAGGGGAGATCTCTCTCTCCCTCTCTCCCCCTCGCTCCCCCCTGCTCCCCCCTGCTCACTGCCGCAACTCACCTCTCACCCGCGCCGGCAGCCGAACCTTTTCTTCCGAGCGGGCAGGTACTCGCTAAGGACAATGCTCGATCGAGTAATTGTCCTTAGCGAGTATGTTCGCTCATCTCTAGCCCTTACCTATAGGAAATACAACCAACAACAGCAAATACAGAGGCAAATACAGCTCTAATACCGATGACATATGGTTGCAATGTAAGCTTTAACAAATCTGTATTACTGAACCACATTACAGACGTGTCCTAATACGCTTGTCTAAAACTGGTCTAAGGGCTTATTTACACGAGTGTATATCGGTCGGGTTTTCACGCCCAGCCAATATACGCTTCCATCTAAGCAGTTCCCCCCCTGCCCCCCTCACCGGCTCTCTGCTTCTCTCCTCCAGTCCGGCGTTGGCAATGGGCTGGGACGGGGGTGGAGCTATGCTCAGCTCTGTCCCGCCCACTCCCATTGCTGGCTATGAAAAAAGGGGCAGGGAGGGGGCGGGAGCTTAGCTCTGCCTTCGTCTCACCCACTCCTATTGCAAACTGCTCGGAGGGAAGGAGAGAGGCGGTGAGGGGGGTGGAAGAGGGGGACTGCTCAGATGGATGCGTATATCGGCTGGGTGTGAAAACCTGACCGATATACGCTCATGTAAATAAGCCCATGGGTTGCTTTTAGAAGAGCGTATTTGAACTCCATATTTGGTTCCTGTTTTGCAAAACATAATATGGAGCAAATGTAAATCTATATGGCCATCGACATGGGTGTTTCTTCTTGGATATGTTTGAAATATGCAGCATGACCTATTTTTGTCAGTTTTTGCTTCCGCATTTACAATAATTTGTATTATTTTCTACTGGGAAAATTTAGATCTGTATCTGCCCTGTAGAAAATAAACCGAATACGGAGGCAAATACACATCAAATATTGATGACATAAGGTTGCAATGTCATTTTTAGCACGCCCGTATTACAGATTTCTGATACAAGGCTTGTCTGATTCAGGCATAAGTAGCATTCCTGTATTTCATGTCTGCATAGCATATAAGTTGCGCTCTGGCTGAATCACCATATGTGCCACTCAAACCATTATATAGTTTACAGATAAAGTGAATGTACTTAAAAATCTTTAACTTTTCAAAATGAAACTTCCCAATTTAAATATGAATGTAGATTAATTCTATATATAAAAAGTAAAATGATGCTCGAAGGTGAGCATACACTTCCACATTACAATCACTATTAAGTAAAGTGGATCCATTAGGATATAATTACATTTTTTATCCTTATATACAAAGCATCTCAATACCATTTTCTGTACAGGAGAAATCATTAGGGTGCATTAACACATTTATAATAGCTTTGGATCATGGTTTTTATGAAGAACTTAAAATACGATACATGTATACAACCCATCAACTCATCACTTGGTTCAAATGCTAAAATGTAAAGGTTTAACAGCACATTTGTACAAATAATATGATTAAAAAAATAAATTAAAATTTTGTATTGGCTGACAGCAAGACAAGTTCTCCTGTGGTTTTACTTGTTACTAGGGGATTAAAATCTTCTCTACATAAATAGCATTGCATGATATAGAGCTCTGTCACCTTTTCATTCTAATGCCAGCTTTGATGTGTCTCAAAGTACTTCTGGTCAGGGGTGAACTTATAGAATATTTATTTAGATTTAGTCACAGTAAGCTGTTTGTATCTGCAGAGATCACATATTGTGCTGCATAAAGAGAATAGGGAAAAATACAAACTTTTTTCATTTATAGACGGGTGCTGAAAAAGAATGCATAAATCAATATATAACAAGCAAAAGAAAAATATCTAAGAAAATCATTGACCAAATGTACAACATGGTCACACCAGTATTTTATTAGGTAGAGCTGTGGGATACTGAGTTTAGTTTGGTCTTAAAATGTAGAGTAAGTAAAATACAATATTTATATATTGAAAATATTAGAAAAACAACAGGTAAAGCAAAGACGGAATAGAGAGGCTCAGTAGTTAATATTTCAGCTTGCACTGGGATCCTAGGTTCAAATCAGATCAAGGACAGAATAAGTATGGAATTTCAGTGTTCTCAAAATGTTTGAATTGGTTTCTGATATTGATAGGTTAATTGACTTCTTATGAAAATGTTTTTGTGTGTACAGTATGTGTCTGAAGGAAAATCATTTTGTCAGTCCCACTGGGAACAAAGGCTGATGTGAATGATGACAGTTTCAGTACAGTGCTTTGCAATATGTTGGTACTATAGAAGCAACAGTAATAAAAGAGTTAACAATGAACATTGCATAGCAAAAGTTGATATTAGTATGTACAATTACCAAAAAGCAAGTCAACTAGAAATAGTGGTACTGAATTATTAAAGTGTCAATAAGACTATGTTAAAATGATTATCCAAGCCTTAACAAAATAAATATGGCACCAAATTACATAAAATAATGAAAAAGTGATCCTAACCTCAGCAGTCTCCAGCCAATTGTTGTAGTAATAATAATATAAATGTGTTTCTTATATCAGCCAAGGCAAACATATATATATATATATACATATATATATATATATATATATATATATATATATATATATATATATATATTCACCTAACTCAATATTATAGGCTGGTACGTACAAGTAGAAGTTGAAGCTCCCACGTACGGTTCCCATAGCTCGCTAGCAAGGGGAGGAACTTCTTATCTCTGACTGCATACTTTCGTTCCAGATTGGAATATTAATAAAGTCTATGCTACTTGGGCATATAGAAATAACGTGTTCACATAGCGACATACACCTGGGGCATAAACATATGTTAATCATCAGTGTCATTACATACTAGGCCAATCATGAGTTGTTATGATGTTGGGAGGGGCATGCATGTAATTGGTGCGTCATATTCAGTATATCTGTATTGTACTTCCTTTAAATAAACCAGAAGGGTATGGGGTCTGACGGATAGCATCTGTGAGTTCAAATGCATATATTCATGCATGAAGCTTCTCATTATAACCAATCTGGAGCAAACCAGTGAAATCTTCTGGAATATGATTTATTCTCTTAACACAATTCACAGTTGAAGCTCCGTCAGTCACCGTGGTTTTTGCTTGCAAATGACTAACATATGCCCACTTCAGCCATTCAATGGCTACAATGGTCACTGTTTTGTACTCCTGGCATCATGGTTCCCATCACTGAACAGTGATGTCAGGAGTACACCATGTGATTAGAGAGGCCATTTATTGTATACAGTAATCACGTTGACTGCTTGTAAAGAAAGTCCATTCTCCTGGCATCAGCACTTACATCCTGGGCGTTAGGATGCCCAGGATTAAATAAGTCTTTCAGAAAAGAAAGATAGACCTTCTTGAGGTAAGTGGGACATGGACTTAAGGACCCCATACACATTAGAGTTTAGTTGTTTGAAGCTGCCAATAATCGTGTGGCCACAAGACTCTCTAATGTGCACTGACATGGCCTAACTTTGCCCCAACAGATGATGTCAGGAAAAAGAAGAATCAGGAACATTGAATTTCAATTGTGTTTGGGTAGGAAAGCCATAGCCACAGCTGTCTGGCTGCAGCTTTCCTCCCTAAACACACGAAAGCTCAGGCTGAACTGAACATTCATGTGTATGGGGAGTTTGTGGGCACAGCTGTTGGATGAATGATCCTTCTTCTGACAGTTGTTGAAGGTGTATGGGAGATATTCCTGGACCTTGCTTTACCCTTTGTTTGGGAATGTTCCAGAAGATACTGGGCTAATAAGCTGAAGGGTGATTAGCTCTATTAATTGTAAAATCACCTACTTGTCTATAGGTTGATTAGCCAGAAGGAATTTGTACCAGAAGAAATTTGTACCATAATAGCAAGTTGTCTTCCATCCAGAGGATAAGGGATTACTTGTTGATCGGTAGGGGTCTCACCACTAAGATACTTGCTGATCTCAAGAATGGGGGTCCTATTGCCATCATCCTCCTCACCATGGGGTTACTGCACCCCCTGCAGTGAAGAGAAGATTTAATGGAGCACTGTTCACTCAAGTACGTTAGCGTTACATTAACTTTCAAAGGTATTGCTGAGATAGCCAAGCAGTTGCCACTTGGCTATTACCATCATCCCTATTGAAATGAATGGAGTGCTGACTGTGCATGCTCAACTAGCACTCCATTCAGAGTGATGTCACTGTAGAAGAAGAAGCAACTCTCAAAGTAACAAGAGAGTGAGATACAGACGTTCCATTCTCCAGATTGGCAGAGGTCTCAGCAGTGAAACCCCCACCAATAAGTAAGTTATCCCCAATCCTGTGGATAGGGGATAACTTGCTATTCTGGTACAACCCCTTCAAAAGACAAAGCATGTGTGGTTGGTTGTTGATGTTGCTGTGTCTTGAGAGGAGATCTGCTGGAGCCACAATGAAAAATCTGAAGAAGGACATCTTCTTCAATGAGAAAGTGTGTTGAACTTGATGATATTGTTTTTTTTATTAATAACCTCTAATGTTGGGACTGTATGGAGCAAGCTTGGAAGTTGAGCCTGCTCTACGCATGTACAGGTGATGGCTGACTTTGTGATAACTCTAATTGCAACTTTTAATCATTTAAATGTTACAATTGGCATTTAAATGTCCCCAACTGCCTCCTTGCAATGAGACTGCAGCGTGCCATTCAGCTGTTATGGTCGCTGGGGCATTGTCAAGGACCCCAAAACTACCATGTATATCTGCCTTAAGACGTGCCTGTTGCATGTATTAATTGAATTTCTGAAGAAATGCAATATAGTGCAGAACTGATCGCTAATTCAAGTCCACTTAGGGGAATAAAAAAGGAAAGGACAAGTAAATTAAAAAAAGTTTTTTTCTATTATGCAAAAATAAAAAAATATTAAAAGACATACCAACCATATTTTTTTATGGCATGGTGAACGTTATCAGAAAAAATAAATACTCAATATTAGAATTTTTTAGGTCCCCTGTCTCCACGAAAAAATGTAATAAAAAACAATGGAAAAGTCATATGCACCCCAAAATTATACCAATAGAAACCACAGATCATTTTGCAAAAAAACAAGCCTTTGCACAGCTGCATTAATGGAAAAATAAAAAAGTTATGGTTGTCAGAAGATAGTGACAAAAACTATTTTTTTAAGTAGTATAACAAAAAACACACTATATAAATTTGCGTATCATTGTAACTGTACTGACATACAGCATAAAGTTAAAGGGGTTGTCCCGCGCCGAAACGGGTTTTTTTTTTTTCAACCCCCCCCCCGGTCGGCGCGAGACAACCCCGATGCAGGGAGGTAAAGAAAGCTTACCGGAGCGCTTACCTTAATCCCCGCGCTCCGGTGACTTCAATACTTACCGCTGAAGATGGCCGCCGGGATCCTCTGTCTCCGTGGACCGCAGCTCTTCTGTGCGGTCCATTGCCGATTCCAGCCTCCTGATTGGCTGGAATCGGCACGTGACGGGGCGGAGCTACACGGAGCCTGCATTCTGCACGAGCGGCTCCATAGAAGACTGCAGAAGACCCGGACTGCGCAAGCGCGGCTAATTTGGCCATCGGAGGGCGAAAATTAGTCGGCTCCATGGGAACGAGGACGCTAGCAATGGAGCAGGTAAGTATAAAACTTTTTATAACTTCTGTATGGCTCATAATTAATGCACAATGTACATTACAAAGTGCATTATTATGGCCATACAGAAGTGTATAGACCCACTTGCTGCCGCGGGACAACCCCTTTAACATGTAATTTCTGTAGTAGTGCGTTTTTTCCATTTCACTCTACTTAGAAATCTGTACATATTTTTAGTATATTATATGGTATATTAAATAGTACCACAAAAAATACAAGTCATCCTACAAAAAACAAGCCCTTAGACAGCTCTGTTGACCGAAAAACAAAAAAGTCATGATTTTTTGAAGGTGGAGTAGACAAAATAAAAAAAAATGACCAAGTCCTTAAGGGGTTAATAAAATATTTGAAGTATTGCAAGGTATTGTAGAAATTATAAATAGTGATGACATTCAAGTCCTCCAGTGGGTCAAAAATATGTTAAGAAAAGTGGTAAAAAAATCTAAAAGAAACATGCAAAACCCCACCTTTTCCCTGTTAGGGCGCCCACCCACTGGCGTTCGCAATTTTCGTGCGTGAAAAACGCTGCGTTTTCGCGGCGTTTTTCCCGGCGTTTTCGCGGCTTTTCCATTAATTTCCATTGACTTTCATGGGTGCATTAGGAGAAAAATAAGGACACATATGCAACTGACAGTTCCTATGTTAAAGGGGTGGTCTCGCGAAAGCAAGTGGGTCTATACACTTCTGTATGGCCATATTAATGCACTTTGTAATATACATCGTGCATTAAATATGAGCCATACAGAAGTTATTCACTTACCTGCTCCGTTGCTAGCGTCCCCGTTGCCATGGTTCCGTCTAACTTCGGTGTCTTCTTGCTTTTTTAGACGCGCTTGCGCAGATGCATCTTCTCCCTTCGGCTGGTCTTGGAAGCATCGGAGTTTTGGCTCCGCCCCCTTTTCGCGTCATCGCGTAGCTCCGCCCCCGTCATGTGCCGATTCCAGCCAATCAGGAGGCTGGAACCGGCACACGTCATGGGGCGGAGCTACGCGATGATGCGTACAAGGGGGCGGAGCCAAAATGCCGATGCTGCCGAGCGGAGCCGAAGGGAGAAGAAGGGAGAAGACGGATCTGCGCAAGCGCGTCTAAAAAGGCAAGAAGACACCGAAGTTAGACGGAACCATGGCAACGGGGACGCTAGCAACGGAGCAGGTAAGTGAATAACTTCTGTATGGCTCATATTTAATGCACGATGTATATTACAAAGTGCATTAATATGGCCATACAGAAGTGTATAGACCCACTTGCTTTCGCGAGACCACCCCTTTAAAAAACGCAACGCAAAAAAAAAAAAAACGCCAGTGGACAGGAGTACATTCAATTCTAATTGCTCTTGAGAAAAAAACGCAAAACGCAAAGAAAAAAAAATCGCCAGTGGGTGGGCACCCTTAGGCCTCTTTCAGACCAACGTGTATTTGTGTACATGTATGTGTGCACATAACCACGCGTCTATTAGAAACATTAGTTTCCAATGATGAGTTCACATGTCCGTATTTTACAGGCGTGCAAATTTGTGCACCTGCAAAAGATAGGACATCCGTGCTGCGCATAAATATTCCCCGCGGGGAGTCCCCTGGTCACTGAACACTGTGATAGAACAGTTACAGTGTTCAGTAATAATGGCACTACTCGCAGGGAGTAAAGAATCCTCTGTCACAGCTGTGACAGAGGATCGCGATGTTCTCCCATTGCTTTTAATGGGGCCGCCGCTGCTAATTCAATAAATGGCTGAGCGCTGCATGTGATTTGCTGAGCTCTTAGCCAATCAGACACAGCCCTTTCAGGAAGCAGCGATTTTAAATCCCCGCCTGCTGAAAGAGCTTCAGAGCAATGCCGGTGACCAAGCGGCTAGACGTGCTGAGGCCCGACAGCAACGCAAAGGTCATCATATATATATTTTTTTATTTTTACACAAACTAGGCATGATTTTCAGGGTAGGGCTTATATTTCAAGCCCTTTCCCCCAAATCACCACGGTTGGTGCCTGCAGCCCATTGCTTTCAATGGAGCCTCCGGCAGCAGCTGCAGCCCCATTGAAAGCAATGGGCACGGAGCTTCATTCACGTGTTTTTTAGCACATCCATGCAGTGCTGCTTTTTGCGTAGCACAGATGCATACAAAACAATGTTTGTGTGAACGAGGCCTTAGTATGTAAAAAAATCATCACACATTTGGAATTGCCATATAAAAAACCTAGTACATTATTTAACTCATGTGGTAAATACTGCGAAAAAAACATAGTGAAAATAGCTTCCATAAATTACCTCACAAAAAATGGAATAGAAAGAGCTCAAAAAGTCATATGGATCATCAAATGCACTGATAAAAAAAATATTAGGGGTCTTTGATTGCAGCGATACATAGTAACATAGTATGTTAGCTGAATGAAGACAATGTCCATCTAGTTCAGCCTGTTTCAACGCCCCCTTATTGGTTTAGAGTAAGGCAAAAAATACCCCAACAAGCCAATTTAGCTCATTTGGAGGACAAAATTCCTTCTTGACTTCTTAATGGCAGTCAGTAATCCTTGGATCAATATTTGAGATCATCAACCCCACTAGTCACCTAATGTCTATATATATCGTAAGCACTCTAAAAAGATGTCTAGTCTCCTCTTAAACTCCTCTATCGATTTTGCCATCACCACGTCCTCAGGCAGACAGTTCCACAGTCTTACTGCTCTTACAGTAAAGAACCCCCTTTTGTGTTGATGATAAAACCTGCTTTCTTCTAGACGTAGCGGAAGCCCTCTTGTTACTGACACAGTCCTTGGTGTAAACAGATCATGGGAGAGATCCTTGTATTGTCCTGTAATGTATTTATACATAGTTATTTGATCCCCCCTTAACCGTCTTTGTTCCAGGTTAAATAATCCCAATTTTGATAGGCTCTCTGGGTATTCCAGTCCTCTCATTCCATTTATTAATTTAGTTGCCCTTCTTTAAACCCCCTCAAGCACTGCAACATCTTTCCTGAGCAGCGGTGTTCAGAACTGTACACAGTATTCCATGTGGGGCCTGACAAGTGCCTTATATAGTGGGAGAATAATGTTCTCATCCCTTGCCCCTATACCTCTACCTCTAATGCACCACCAAGATTTTATTTGCTTTTGCAGCAGCTGATTGGCATTGATTGCTCCAGTTAAGTCTACAGTCCAGTAGTACCCACAGGTCTTTTTCCATATTACTTTTCCCTAGCAGTACCCCATTCAGTGTATATCCCTGGCATCTGTTTCTGCTGCCCATGTGCATAACCTTACACTTGAAAAAAAACTGTTTAACTGATCTACCTTCCCCCATCGTCTTCTATGGTTTCTCTTGCATTATTTGTTAAAGGGCCAGTGCTTTCAGTGCTAAACCTTTTACTGTTTATATAATTGAAGAATAGTATAAGGCCATTTTACACACAATGATTATCACTCAAAATTTCCTCAAAAGTAATCTTTTGAGCAATAATCGTGTGTAAATGTGTGCCCATCGTTCACTTACTGGGCACTTTTCGTCCATCACTGAGTTCAGGTCAGCATGAAATCCACTGTTGCTGATTAGATTGACCGCACGCTGAGGTCTCCGTGGGCAGTGCCGATAACAGCTGATAGCATTCTTTAACAGGTGCTAACAGTCGCTTTCCCGCTAGAGAACAATAGCAATGTATTTAGAGAACAGACCACCCGCTGTTCTCTAAATACACGGCAGACAGACACTTGCTCACAGACACTTGCTCACAGACACACACAGAATATAGTTATTAGCCCTTGTCAGCAGCAGCAGTCTTCCACTTCAGCAGCTGATGACGTCACCCCAGGCTCAGCATCGGGACCTCTTCCGCAACTATCTCACTCTCTGGACTCTTGCCCCTCCGGGACACACTCCTCTTCTTCTCCCCGCTGGATGGATCCTCCAGCGGCTCGCTCAGTCTCCTTGTGGTGGCTCCGGTGCAGCGCTGATGTTCCACTCTTCCCTGCTCCCGGCTCTCATCTGGCATCTGACATCACTTCCAGTAAGCAGTGTCACATGGTTGCATGACCAATGATAATAATAATACAAAATAAATACATAATTTTCAAATTGTGAATAGTAGCAAATTATGAAAAGCTATATAAAAAGCTATATAAATTTGTTATTGGCATGATTGTACTGACCTGCAGACTTAATTTAGGATATTATTAACCCTTTGCAATCCAATTTTGGATTCAGGGTTTTCTAGGGTGCTTTTTGTCTTTCTGCCATTATACAATGTCGCCATCTGCGGGCTAGAGCCAGTACTGCGGTATGGGACATGCTGGAGAGGCCCCCGACAACAGAGCGACCAGTAATATACAGTAAGAATACCCTGCCTGAAGTCTTCCGATATCAGAGCTGTACAGCCTTCAATCAGAATGTTTTCAGACGTCAGACAGTGGATTCGAAAGGGTTAATACTTAACGGTGGACACCAAAAAATAAATAAAAAACTATTTTGCTCATCCTGCCCCCCAAAAAATGAAATAAAAAGTGACTAAAATGTTGTATGTTCTCAAATACAGGATAAATCAGAGACTAGAGCTCATTGTGCAAAGAGTAAGCCATCATAGAGCTGCGTCGGTGGAATAATAAAAATGTTATGGCTCTTGGAATGCAGTGACACAAAAGCAAAAAAAATAAAGTATTTATAGTGTACAAAATAGCAAAACATAAGAATATATAATACAATGCATTATGTGTACGCAAAATGATGCCATTCAAAAATACTTATGGCTACAGGAATGCTAAAATGAAAAAAAAGAAAACAATTAGTTTCTTATTAGGGCTTAAAATGGGCCCATCATTAACGGATTAATAAGAGACTGTATAGGTTAATTTTTTTTTGATTAGCAAGCATTGAAAATTCCAAGACTTGCCTAGTCTGTTAAAAAATTATAATTGTAAATTAGAAGCAAAGTATTTTCTACTAGTTTGCATAAATCCACACTTTTCAGAATAGAGTGTGAAGTTTTGTTAATGGTAATATTGTAAATGAATGCATATGACTGATTTCTAAAAGGTTTCTGTTTTCACTTAGTTTAATTAAATAAATTAAAATGGATTTAGGAGAGAAGAATTCAGAGATGTTGCCAAATAATTGCATAATAATTTGATAGCGAATCATTTTGTTTGCACTTTTGTTTGTTATAGAGATCTACTTTCATTTGATTCTTTTTAGAAAAGTTTTAGTCCTTTTTATTTACATGAAGAGGTGTTTTGGAAGATCAGACTAATGTGTTTTGAGATTTCTTTATGCGCATAGAAATTACAATAAACAACCATCTTGTATATTGATCGCGTGTTTATAGAAAACTGCTGTTGTATTTTAATTTATTGAAAAATCAATGGTGTAGGATATATAAGGCAATACACTGGCTCTGATTCTTAACTGCAGTTAAACTGATGTGTCATGATTGTCAATGAAGGCTGTAGTTTATATTTTATTCCCAACAAGAAGCAGACGTTTTACAGTATTTCCATTTTCTGTATATTATGAGGAATGTAATTTGTGGCTGCACTGCAACTGCTACTTTTAATGCCAACAGTGATTTTGTGCTTTCTTATTAATCTCTGGCCAATTTTAATTGTATTTGTTAAATGGTTTCTAACCAAAGACCCAAATGCCACAAACTAAGATAATAAAATTTGAAGCAAATATTCAGTTTTTTTTATAATTTTGACCCATTGTATATAATAATTATTTCTTATGAATTTCAGAGAAGTAATTTTGGCATGAAAAATGCCTCGCATCCACGGGTAAAACGCACATTGACAAACACAATATCGGGCTAGGTTTCTCGGCTTGATAATGTGCTCACCTGTGTGAAGGTAGACTTAGGCCTTGGTCACACAAGCGTTTTTTTGTGCATGAATAGGCGCGGAGAAAGATTGCCCCTCGCGTTGGAAAAGATTGCGTGAATGGGTGAATTCCAGCTATCTGATGTAGCCCATTTACATGATTCGAGGTGCATGGGGCGTGTTTTCCAGCTCCCATAGTAATCTATGGAAAGCACGCTCGAAAGATAGGGCAGGTCCTATGTTTGCATGCACCACGGATCTTATCTTGCATGTCTTATCTTTGGCAGGTGCAAGTATTTTGCGCATCTAAAAATTGTTCATGTGAACGCTTCTATAGGAACCCTTGGGTTCTTTTAAAAGTGCTCTTTTCACGCGCCTATTCGTGCGTGAAAAAAACGCTCGTGTGACCATGGCCTTAGGGCTTGTTCAGATGTGTTTTTTTGCGCACCGATAGGTGTGCAAAAAGAACCCTTCTAAGAGAACCAATGGGTTCCTATAGAAGCACTCACATGAGAGAATGTTTGGTGTGAGAAATGGCACGCACCTAACAAAGATAAGATCTGACCTATCTTTGGTATGTTGCGCAGGAGTTTCCATTGACTCCTATGTGAGCAGGAGTCCATAGAACCTCCTGCGCAGGGAATAAATTCCCCACTGCTAACAGCAGGACACCTAAAACTTGCTGCCCAAAAGCATATTTTAAATGTCCCGCTGTAAACTCCTGTTAGTCTCTGCAGAGATGAGGGGACTCCCTGAGGGTTCCGTTAATCCCCGTGGGGACAATGGGACATTTAAAATGTGCTTCTGGGCAGCATCTTTTAAATGCCCTTCTGTAAGCAGTGGGGTTTTCCTCCTGCCCCCCTGCTGGGCAATTCCCCAGCAGCAGGAGGCAGTAGGGGACTCCCTCCCCCTCTCTCCCCAAGGGATTTCCCTATAGCAGGGAGAGAGAGGGGTTAAAGGGCTTTCCCCGAGTGCTTCTCCGAAAGCGTGGGAAGAGGGGGTGGGGCTAGAGAGAGCCAATTTCTAGCCCACGCCTATAGCTTTGCCCTCTTTATATTTGCTATAGGGATTCTTTGTGAGAAGTCCTATAGCCCTGCCTGCTCTCTCTAGCCCTGTCCACTCTCTCTGCGCTATGGGGATATCCTTCAGGGATCCACATAGCAGAGAGAGAGAGAGAGAGAGTAGCTATGGGGGATTTCCCCATAGCAGGAAAAGAGAGCAGAGCTAGGGAGGTTTTCCCTATAGTTGGGGGAGAGATCGAAGCTATCGGGGATTAACCCATAGCCCCGCTCCGTCTCTCTCTGCTATAGGTTAATAGCCCCCATAGCTCGGCTTTCTCACCCTGCTATGGGGAAATCCAAAAGCCCTGCGGGGCTTCTTCAGTCTCTCCTCGGGGGCAGCTGCACTTTTTAAAGCGCAGCTGCTTCAGTGAATAAGTGATTTTCATGCGCATGAAGCTCTGGTCTTCTGCGCATAAAACATTGCCTGTTCATGCGTTTTAGACACATGCGAGCAGCGATTTTTATTTTGCACGCCTATTGGTGCACAAAAAAACCCACTCATCTGTTGAGGCCTTAGGGTGTAGTCACATGGGCAGGAGTTTCATGCAAGTTTTGTGAATTGCAAGATGTACAAAATTCGCTCGGAAATAGAACCCATTATTTGTAGTGGGAATAATTAAATGGGTAATTTTTTTCTTGCTGCATCGAAAGTTAGCAGCGTCTCCTATTTTTTGACCGATATCAGCAATTATTTTCAATGGGAAAAAAAATTGCATTGCACTCACATGCAGATGCAATTTTTTTTATGCGAGTATGATGCAATTTCTATTTTTCCTCTTGATACACCATGCAATTTTCAATCGCATGAAAACAATAGGTGTAACAGGTAATACAATGGATTTTTTTAGCAAAATGCATTGCAATTGCTGCCAGTTTACAAGCGCGACATTTGTCTAAGTTTGTCAGACCATTATCGCACTCGCCCATGTGAATACACTCTTAATCAAAGAAAATATTGAAATTTGAAATGCAATGCATTAATGTTTCTTTAACACAGCCCGATTGTTAGGCAAGAATATTTGCCTGAGCGTTCGTTTGCCGATCATTGTGATATATAAAAGGACAAATGATTAGCAGATGAATGATCATATGATCAGACAATGCTGACATACCAGACTGTGTAGGAACATACCCCTTTAAGAAGGGATATAATAATACCCCGAAGTTATATGTAAAGGATCTATCTATCTATCTATCTATCTATCTATCTATCTATCTATCTATCTATCTATCTATTTTGTAAGCACAATCAAGTTACAAAACATTGAGTTATCAATAAAAGAATCAAAGCTTTGTCAAAAAATACAATGAGGGTGGGAAGACGCATGTACAGTAGATGTCTCTTGGCTTGGTAAGTGAATATGTGGGAAGGGGGAGGGAAATGCAAAAGGATTATTGGTGACCTTGGTAATTCTGTAAGAGCAACGCCTTAAAGGGAATCTGTCAGCTTAAAAATGCTGTCCAAACTACAGGCAGCGTGTAATATAGCCTGAGGAGCTGAGAAGATTGATATATAGGAAAGATTCAATATAAGGCTACATGCATACACACTTGTTTTTTTTTCTGCCCAATCAAAAAAAAAAGGTCCAAAAATTGAATGGCCATAGGACAAATTCATTTGAATGAGTGTGTGCATATGAATTTTCTGTCCAAGTAAAAAAAATGACAGCTTGCCCTATTTTTGGATGAAAATAGCACATGTACATGTGCGGTGTTCCACATATCAGACAGCACTTGGACAGGATATATATGTGCTGTTCAATGTGAGTGGCACCTGAGGAACTCGGGCACAATTTGTTTTGCATCTGTGTGCATGTACCTTAATTTGTATTTTATTCCCTTAAACCTCTGCTGATTCTGAAATAAACAATCAAATAGGCGGTCCTATCAGTGATTGGATATACATTCATACACAGATAGCTGTCAATCACTAATAGGACCGCCCATTGGACTGTTCAGCTCAGAATGAGCAGGGGTATAAATGAATAATATACAAGTTATACTGAACATTTCCCTATAAACTATATATCAATCTGCTCAGCTTCTCCTGCACTGTAATATGTTGCCTGCGATTTGGACAGCATGTTCGAGCTGACAGACTTCCTTTAAAGGGATTGGCAATTCGTCATAATTAGGTACTCATTACCAAATAGAAGGTTAATTACTAAGTTAGTAAAAAATATTTGTTTTATGCAATGGAATCGTCATATTGCTGGCCCACCCATAAACAGAAGACAGGAAGATGTATTTCTGCCTCCACTTTGATATTCCCACACAAATCCTCTGATCATCTAATGGCTGTGCATATATAGAAGCACTTATAATTTAGATCAGATGAAGTGTTTTTAAAGAATTTCTCTTTTAATGGCTTACAGCTTTCCCAGCATAGACATTTATGGCATAGTCTGTGGATTGCACTCAATGTTAGATACGAATGGGACCACTTGAAATGTACCTGCAGAACATGGACCCCCTAATACATTGTGACTGTAGCTTTTACAATACATATCTTTGGATACACTTGCAGTGGGTACAATAGAGGCGGATATATTTTTTTCATTTCTAAAAGTCAGAACAGTAAATATGCATTTAAGAAAGATGTGATTAACTACTTTCCTCAGCCCAACATTTAATTAAATATTCTTTCACATGCAGTAGTAGTTCTGAAAGGTTTTTCAAGTAAAAGTCATAATGATGATGTATTAGATTATTAGCACAAATCATTTTCAGCATTACAGTTTAGAGCAGATCTTCAAGCTCACACTTTTATTATTCGTTTTATTGTTTATTTCACTTTTATGGAGCCTTTGATGTTACCCTAATGTGCTAAGAGAAACAACGGCATTTATTCTGAAGAAATAAAATACTAAGGTTGAACAATTCAAATAATGTATCTTTACTCAGTTACATGTTTCCATTTTTTAAATCTGGGAGTAAAAAGATACTTTATCCTTGAAGCAGCTTCAGATTACCTTCTCACATATATTCATGTAGGGCAGATTTGTTTAAAGGAGATGTCCCGAGGCAGCAAGTGGGTCTATACACTTCTGTATGGCCATAATAATGCACTTTGTAATGTACATTGTGCATTAATTATGAGCCATACAGAAGTTATAAAAAGTTTTATACTTACCTGCTCCGTTGCTGGCGTCCTCGTCTCCATGGTGCCGACTAATTTTCGCCCTCCGATGGCCAAATTAGCCGCGCTTGCGCAGTCCGGGTCTTCTCCTCTTCTCTATGGGGCTCCGTGTAGCTCCGTGTAGCTCCGCCCCGTCACGTGCCGATTCCAGCCAATCAGGAGGCTGGAATCGGCAATGGACCGCACAGAAGCCCTGCGGTCCATGAAGACAGAGGATCCCGGCGGCCATCTTCAGCAGGTGAGTATGAAGACGCCGGACCGCCGGGATTCAGGTAAGCGCTGTGCGGGTGGTTTTTTTAACCCCTGCATCGGGGTTGTCTCGCGCCGAACGGGGGGGGGGGGGTTTAAAAAAAAAAAAACCCGTTTCGGCGCGGGACATCTCCTTTAAAAATGCTTGAGATTGTCTCACTCACCTAAATATGGATACTAGAAAACCATGTGCTTTCTATGAAAATAGCCACATGTAGATGAATAAATTGCTGAAAAGCGATCAAATACATACAACAATCAGTAAAAAAGGCCATACTTACTGATAAAAGGGTACATGGGAAGGTGCAAAAATTTCCAGCAGCATGGAGAAAGGATGCTATATGGGAGCAGTAGCACAGGGCAGAATACTGATGAACAATCACTGATGCACCTACTATGTATTGAAGGGGATGTCTGCTTATACTTACATATAGATAAGGCTTGTATATGGTGCCAGTCCGGGGTTGGCCTTAGGTTGGATGGCACCCTGTGCAAAATTTTCTTTAGGCACCCGGCCACCATAATCAAAATAAAATCTAGGTAAGAGTAATGTAGTAACATAGTAACACAGTGTGTTAGGCTGAAAAAAGACACATGTCGATCTAGTTCAGTCTATTACCCCCAAATGTTGATCCAGAGGAATTTAAAAAAAAACCCGAATGAAGACAATTTTCCTCATTTAAGGGAAAAAATTCCAACCTGGCAACCAGAATAATTCCTGGATCAACAACCCTTTGAAGGTATTAATGATTATAACATTGTATTGTGTCGCTCAAGAAAGGGGTCCAAGCCCCCCTTGAACTCATTTATAGAATTCGCCATCACCACGTCCTCAGGCAGAGAGTTCCATAGTCTCGCTGATCTCATAGTAAAGAGCCCACTTCTATGTAGGTGTAGAAACCTTCTTTTTCCTATATGTAGAGGATGCCCCTTTGTTACAGTTAGAGATGAATGAGCATGCTCTTCCGAGCTGGCTACTCGTTCGAGTATTAGGGTACTTGAGATGCTCGTTACTCGAGACGAACACCACGCAGTACTCGAGTCAATTGAATTTCCCTTCCCCGCATGTTTAGCGCCATTTTCTAGCTAATAAACATGCGGGAAGGCATTACCACTTCCTGCTGTGACGTGCCAGCCCTTTCCTCCCCCACAGTAGTGAGTGGCTGGGCCGATCAGGTGACCGCCGAGTACTTAAACTGGTCCCGCCCGTGGCTCACCTCAGACGCATGCTGGCAGTGGTTAGGGAAAGTGCTGATGCTTATACAGGGAAAGTGTTAGCGTAGGATAATCTTGTCAAGAACCCCAACGGTCCTTCTTAGGGCTACTCCTCATCGTGTGCATTACAGTTGTGGCTGGCTGGGAGCAGTAGTACAGCATTTTTTTTTTAAAGCATCTATCCCTCTGCCGAGCATTACAGCTATAGCATTCTCAGTCTGCAGTGCATAAGGCAGAGTTTAGGGACAGAGCTGCTGAGATAGGGAAAGTTTTATAGTCGGGATCCTCTCTACAAGAACCCCAATGGCCTTTCTTAGGCCTACTCCTCACCGTGTGTATTATAGTTGTGGCTAGCTGGGAGCAGTAGTGCACCCTTCTTTTTTAACGCATCTAGGCCTGTGCAGAGCACTACAGTTATACCGTTCTCAGTCTGCAGTGCCTTAGACCGAGGTCTCACCGTGAAACAGTAGTCTAATATTTCCTAGGCCACTGCAAACCATTTCAGTTATACTGTTCTCAGTCTGCAGTGCATTAGGCCGAGGTCTCACCGTGAAACAGTGCTCAAATATTTCCTAGGCCACTGCAAAGCATTTCCATTATACCGTTCTCAGTCTGCAGTGCATTAGACCAAGGTCTCACTGTAAAACAGTACTCTAATATTTCCTAGGCCACTGCAAAGCCTTTCAGTTATACCGTTCTCAGTCTGCAGTGCATTAGACAGAGGTCTCACTGCGAAACAGTACTCTAATATTTCCTAGGCCACTGCAAAGTATTTCAGCTCTGCAACCATGCATAGCGTCTCACAATACCCTTTCCTTGCGAGGGTTGAGATAGCCGCAGTTACCAGCACTATCCACTGGCTTTAGAGTCTTCTCCCACTCCATACAGCCTGTCTTATCTCCAAGTCTTTGTGAGCGGTAAAATACCCCTAGGTATCAGCGCAAGACAGCGAGTTAATTTTTTCAAGTCACAGCATAGAGCCTCCGCTATCTACAAGTCTCTGTGTGTGGTGAATTAGCCACAGTTTTCAGCGCTGTACAGTGGGGTAATTTATTTAGGCCCTGCTCTATCCTTAATCTGCCATGATGAGGAGTAGGGGTAGGGGTCAAGGATGTGGACGCGGATGCGAGCATCCAAGTGAGGGTGTGGGCACAGGCTGAGTTCCTGGGGGTGGTGAATCACAGACGGCTGCTGAGGGATTAGGAGAGAGGCAAGTTTCTGGGCTCCCCAGCTTCATATCACATACCGCGTGGTAGACCTTTATTACAAACAGAGCAGTGTGAGCAGGTCCTGTTGTGGATGGCAGAAAACGCGTCCAGCAATGTATCGACCACCCAGTCTTCTACACAGTCCACTACTCCCGGCCTAAGGACTTCAACTCTGGCTGCTCCTCCTTTCTTCCAGCCTCCTCAATCCATGAAAATGACATATTCTGAGCAAGCAGACTCCCAGGAACTGTTCTCGGGTCATTGCCCTGAGTGGGAAAAAATGGTTCCTCTCTCTCACCTGAGGAGTTTGTCGTGACCTAGGCCCAACCTTTGCAAAGTTCCCGGAGTCCAGGTGATGAGGCTGGGGACCTCCAACAACTGTCTCAAGAGCTTTTTGTGAATGAGGATGATGAGACACAGTTTTCTGTCAGTGAGGTAGTAGTAAGGGCAGTAAGTCTGAGGGAGGAGCGCACAGAGAATTCGGAGGAAGAGCTGCTGTACAATGAGGTGACTGACCCCACCTGGCTTGCTAAGCCAGCTGAGGACAGTGCTTCAGAGTGGGAGGCAAGTGCAGCAGCAGGACAGGTTGGAAGAGCCAGTGAAGTGGCCAGGGAAGAGACAGGGCCAGAGCGAAGAATCCCCCAACTGTTTCTCAAAGCATCCCCTCATAGCAAACCTCTGTGCAGAGGGCTAGGTGTTTAAAGGTATGGATGTTTTTAAGTGAGAGCGTGAACAAGCGATGAACTGTGGTGTGCCACTTGTGTCGCACCAAGATCAGCTGGGGAGCCATCACTACCAGCCTCACCACCACCAGCATGCGCAGGCATATGATGGCCAAGCACCCCACAAGGTGGGACGAAGGCCATTCACCGCCTCCGGGTCACACCACTGCCTCTTCCCCTGTGCCCCAACCTGGCACACAGATCCATTCTGCCTGCCAGGACGCAGGCACGGGTGCCTCCCAGCCTGCACCCACACCCTCACCTCCACGGTCCTCCATCAAGCAATGTCTCTCAGTGCAGCGTTCAGCTGTCGCTAACACATGCATTGGAGCGAAAGCACAAATATGCCGCCACACACCTACATACACAAGATTTAAACGTGCACATTGCCAAATTAATCAGCCTGGAGATGCTGTCGTACAGGCTTGTGGAAGCGGAGGCTTTCAAAAACATGATGGCGGCGGCGGTCCCGCGCTACTCGGTCCCCAGTTGCCACTATTTTTCCCGGTCCGCGCCCTACACCAGCATGTCTCCCGCAACATAAATCATGCCATCACCAACGCGGTTACTGGGAAGGTCCACTTAACCACAGACACGTGGACACGTACTGGCGGGCAGGGACTCTATATCTCCCTGACGGCACATTGGGTGAATTTGGTGGAGGCTGGGACCAAGTCAGAGCCTGGGACGACTCACGTCCTACCCACTCCCAGAATAGGTCCTACCTAGGTGCTGGTATCTGCAACGTTTTATGCCTCCTTCAACCCCCCCCTCCTCCTCTGCCACCTCTACCTTTCAATTAAGAAGTGTGAGCACATCGCCAGCAGTCGGTACCATGCGGCACAAGCATCAGCAAGCCGTGCAGAAAATAATCAGCTTAGGCGACAAGAGGCACACAGCCCCCGAGCTGTTGCAGGGTCTGACAGAGCAGACCAACCTCTGGCTTAAGCCGCTGAGCCTCCAACCGGGCATGGTCGTGTGTGACAACGGACGTAAGCTGGTGGCGGCTCTGCAGCTCAGCAGCCTCACACACGTGCCATGCCTAGCCCACGTCTTCAATCTGGTGGTTCAGCAGTTTCTAAAAAAAACTACCCGCACTTGTCTGACCAGCTCGGCAAGGTGCACCGCGTGTGCACACATTTCCGCAAGTCCACCACGGACGCTGCCACCCTGAGGACTCTGCAACATCGGTTTCAGCTGCCAGAGCACCGGCTGCTGTGCGACGTGCCCACATGCTGGAATTCTATGCTGCACATGTTGGCCAGGCTATATGAGCAGCGTAGAGCAATAGTGAAATACCAGCTGCACCATGGGAGGTGGAGTGGTAGTCAGCCTCCGCAATTCTTTACTGAGGAGTTGGCATGGATGGCAGACATCTGTCAGGTCCTCGGAAACTTTAAGGAGTCTACCCAAATGGTGAGTGGCGATGTGGCCATCATTAGCGTTACCATCATGCTGCTTTGCCTACTGAGAAATTCACTGCTAAGCATAAAGGCCAACGCTTTGGGGTTGAAACAGGAGACGGGGGATGACAGTGTGTCGTTTGATAGCCAGACCACCCTCATGTCTATATCTCAGCGCGTTTTGGAGGAGGAGGAGAGAGAGAGAGGGAGGAGGAGAAAGAGGAGGGGGAAGAGACTGCTGGCCACACTACAGAGGGTACCCATGCTGCTTGCCTCTCATCTGTTCAGCGTGTATGGGCTGAAGAGGAGGAGGAGGATCCTGAAAGTCATCCTCCTAGTGAGGAGAGTGATGTGTTGTGTACTGGAACCCTGGCACACATGGCTGACTTCATGTTAGGATGCCTTTCTCGAGACCCTCGCGTTACACGCATTCTGGCCACTACGGATTACTGGGTGTACACACTGCTCGACCCACGGTATAAGGAGAACCTTTCCACTCTCATACCCGAAGAGGAAAGGGGTTCGAGAGTGATGCTATACCACAGGACCCTGGTGGAAAAAGTGATGCTAAAGTTCCCATCTGACAGCGCTAGCGGCAGAAGACGCAGTTCCGAGGCCAAGTAGCAGGGGAGGCGGGGGGATCAGGCAGCGTATCCAGCGCAGGCAGGGGAACACTCTCCAAGGCCTTTGCCAGTTTTATGGCTCCCCAGCAAGACTGTGTCACCACTCCCCAGTCAAGGCTGAGTCAGAGGGATCAATGTAAAAAGATCGCGAGGGAGTACATAGCTGATTGTACCACCATCCTCCGTTATCCCTCTGCTCCATACAACTATTGGGTGTCAAATTTTGACACGTGGCACGAACTTGTGCTGTACGCCCTGGAGGTGCTGGTCTGCCCTGCCGCTAGCATCTTGTCAGAGAGGGTGTTTAGTGCAGCTGGGGGAATCATCAAGGATAAGCGTACCCGCCTGTCAACTGCCAGCGCCGACATGCTTACTCTCATAAAGATGAACATAGGCTGGATTTCCCCAGACTTTTCTTCTCCACTGGCAGAAAGCAGCGGAACCTAAGGATTCTTTTAGCTGCAACAGGAGAAAAATGCATCCTCTATCACCACAAAAAAAGGGGAATTAGCTTCTTCAATCCCTCTTGGCTATTATTATTATTACTCCTCCTCCTAAAACAGCATGTCATCACGCTGAACTGCCAATTGTTCTGCGGCCCAAAAGGCTCTGTTTAAAAGTTTTTTACAATTTTTAAAAGTTTCAAAAGTTTTTATACTTTAACTGAAACCAATTTTTTGGGAGGGCTGCCTCCAGGTTCTGTCACAAATTAAGCAACAGCGAGCTGTATCTTTAAAAAATGTTTATGGGTTTCATCTGCCCTCGCGGTTGAGCAATTTTTCATGGGGTGCACTTGTACTCTTGGTACACAAATTTTTCAGGCCCTTGCCTATACTTACTAATCTTATCTCACTAATTTTTCTGGCCTTCGCCTAAAGTCTTGGTAACCAAATGTTTTCAGGTGTTCGCCTATACTCTTGTTACACCAATGTATCAAGGGTTCGCCTACACTCTCGCTACAGAAATGTTAAAGGGGTCCACCTATTCTCCTGCTACATAAATGTCACAGGGGTCTGCCTATACACTTGTTACTGAAAAGGTTGAGGGGCTTGCCTATACTCCTGCTACAGAAATGTTACTAGGGTCCGCCAAATACTCTTGCTACAGAAATGTTACAGGGGTCCGCCTATACTCTTGCTACATAAATGTTACTTGGGTCCACCTATACACTTGCTACTGAAAGTTTTGGGGGGTTCGCCTATACTCTTGCTACAGAAATGTTACTGGGGTCCGCCTATACTCTTGCTACATAAATGTTACTGGGGTCCGCCTATACACTTTCTACTGAAAGGTTTGAGGGGTTCGCCTACACTCTTGCTAAATAAATGTTACTGGGGTCCACCTATACACTTGCTACTGAAAGGTTTGAGGGGTTCACCTAACCTTTTGCAAGAGAAACGTTTCAGGGGTCCGCCTATCCTGTGGGTGCACAAAGGTGTTCAGTTACCTGACACATACACAGAATGAAGTGTGTGGGGACACATGGATTTCCCATAGCTATGTAACTCACGGCACCTTGGGTAACACTAGGTGGAGGCTGGGACCGAGCCTGACCCAGGGCCCTCTCACATACTTACCACACAGAGTATTGCGGCTCCTACTTCGGTCATGGTATCTCGGCTTTATTATTCCACCTCCTGCTCCTGCTTGGGGTCTGGAGATCAGTGCTGGGCAACATGTATTTGCTCTTGTGTTACCACAGTTATCTGAGACACTGGTTTGGGCCAAACAAAAGGAGTGTTACTGAATTAATGTGAGACGTTCACAGCTGTACTAGCATCCCAGTCCGCTTTAGGCTCACGATTACTGAGGGTGTGGGCAGAGGCTGAGGTCCTGGGGGGAAAGAATCAACTGCGCTGGTTTGGCCTGTGGAACTTCTTTGTGGTTCATCCAGTCTTTGGAGCAATGAAAGCAACAGTAACTGATTTAATGAGACATTCACAGCTGTACTAGCATGCGAGTCTGCTTTATGCCCATGATTACTGAGTGTGTGGGCCAAGGTCCTTGGCAGGGTGAAACTCTGCCATGTTTGGGCACTCTGATTTCTTTATGTGTAATACCGTCTTTGAGTTTCAGGGGCACGCCAATGCTGTGGGTGCACAAAGACTTCCCATTGTGTTGTTTTACCTGTCTCTCAGAAATACACTGACTGACTTGGGTAGGGTGCAGATGGCTTTCGCATTGCGTTGTTTTACCTGTCTGGCACAAATACACTGACTGACTAGGGCAGACGTGTGGGCTGAGGTCCTGGGTAGGGTGAAACTCTGCCATGTTTGGGCACTCTCCTTTCTTCCTGCTTAATACTGTCCCTGGGTTGCAGGGGCTTGCCTATGCTGTGGGTGCACAAAGATTTCGCATTGTGGTGTTTTACCTATCTGGCACACTGACTGACCTGGGTTGGGAGCAGAAGGCTTCCCCCATTGTGGTATTCTGCTATCTGACACCTACACAGAATAAAGTGTGTGGGGACACATGGATTTCCCATAGCTATGTAACGCACGGCACCTTGGGTCACACAAGGTGGAGGCTGGGACCGAGCCTGACACAGGGCCCGCTGACTTGCTTCCCACACAGAGTATTGCGGGTCCGACCTCAGTCATGGTTTCTCAGGCTTATTATGTGACTTCCTCCTCCTCCTGCTTGGGGTCTGGGGATCAGCGTTGGTCGGCATGTATTATCTCTCCTGCTACAAATTACCACAGTTATCCGAGATACTGGATTGGAGCGTTCACAGGAAGCGAAACGGATTTTATGAGACTTTCACAGGGTCACTGTATACGTGTGGTGGCTATTTTTACGACACCTCCAGCTTCAAACCAATCTTTGGTGTTAGTATGCGCTGCTGCATTGTGGAGATGTGTAGAAGTGCTGGCCTGGCACTTGAGTCCCCTTTAGGGCAACGTTTGCGGCTCCTGACAATTTTTATTACCGAATCTCATCAGCATTGTGGGCTATCGCCCACACTTTCAAAGAGGGTCGCTGCCTGGCCCTGCCAACCCTCTGCAGTGTGTGTCTCCAGTTCCTCCTCATCGCAGACGCACTTATAAATCGACATGACGGTGGTGTGGCTATGAAGCGAGCGTGTGGCATGAGGCCAGCTGAACGCTACGCAGGTAATATTTTGTGTGCACTGTGGATGCAGGGTTGAGCACGGGGTTAGACAGCAATGCCAGCATGTAACCCAGGAGAAGAGGCAGCGGTGTCACCCACAGGCGGTGATTGTCCTTGGTTGCAGCTAGTGTGGTGCTTAGCTAAGATGTGCCAGCACGTGTGCTTTGCTGATGAGGGTCTGTCCCAAGTAAATAGGGGGGTGACCGCCAGGCTCTTGCCCCCATTTCGGCTTAATAGTGGGATCTGGGAGCCTCAGGTGCAGTCATTGATGCTGCCCCTGCTGTTCCCTATCCATTTCTGTGGTGTTTCCATGACTTTCTGATGTTTTCTGGTGTTTCACAAATCATCCCCTATGCTCGAGTCCCCCATTGACTTCAATGGGGTTCGTTACTAGAAATGAGCTCTCGAGTATTACGGAAAGTTCGACTCGAGTACCGAGCACCCGAGCATTTTGGTGCTCGCTCATCTCTAGTTACAGTCCTTGGTATAAATAGATCATGAGAGAGATACTTGTATTGCCCTGATATATTTATACATAGTTATTAGGTCACCCCTCAGGTGTCTTTTTTTCTAAACCAAATAATCCCAATTTTGATAACCTCTCTGGGTAACTGTAATCAACCCATTCCATTTATTACTTTAGTTGCCCGCCTTTGTACCTGCTCAAGCTCTGATATGTCCTTCTTGAGTACAAGTGAACAAAACTGTATACAATATTCCATTTGTGGTCTGACTAGTGACTTGTAAAGAGGAAGAACAATATACTTGTCATGTGCCCCTAGACCTCCCCTGATGTTCTCCATGATCCTATCTGCCCTGGCAGCAACTGAGCAACACTGGTTGCTCCAGTCAAGCCCACATTTAACTAAAATTCTCAAGTGCTTTCCCATGTCATAGTAACATGGCTGAATGAAGACAATGTCCATCTAGTTCAGCCTGTTTCAACCCGTAGTTAATCCAGAGGAAGGCAAAAACGCCAAAAGGCAGAAGCCGATTAGCCCATTTGGGGGAAAATTCAGAATAATCTCTGCATCAACCTTTGATAGTTCCTTCCTAAATATAAGACCCGGGACTACAAACCTAATGTCTATATCCTGTAATATCCTTCCGCTCGAGAAAATCGTCTTGTCCCCTCTTAATCTCCTCAATGGATTTTGCCATTACCATGTCCTCAGGCAGAGAGTTCCACAGTCTCACTGCTCTTACAGTAAAGAACCCCCTTCTGTGTTAGTGATGAAACCTGCTTTCTTCTAGACATAGCAGATGCGCTTTTGTTACTGACGCAGTCCTTGGTATAAAGAGATCCTTGTATTGTCTTCCAATGTATTTATACATAGTTATTTGATCGCCCCTTAACCGTCTTTTTTTCAGGTTAAATAATCCCAATTTGGATAGCCTCTCTGGGTATTCCAGTCCTATCGTTTCATTTATTAATTTAGTTGCCCTTCTTTGAACCCCTTCAAGCTCTGCAACGTCTTTCCTGAGCAGCGGGGTCGAGAACTGTACACAGTACTTCATGTGGGGCCTGACAAGTGCCTTACATAGTGGGAGAATAATGTTGTCGTCCTACGCCCCATACCTCTTTTATTGCACCCCAAGACTCTTTTAGTTTTTGCAGCAGCTGACTGGCATTGGTTGCTCCAGTTAAATCTACAGTCCACTAGTACCCCCAGGTCTTTTTCTATATCACTTTTCCCTAGCAGTACCCAATTTAGTGTATATTGGTGGCATCCGTTTCTCCTGCCCATGTGCATAACCTTACATTTATGCACATTAAACTTCATTTGCCATTTTTCTGCCCTAGCCCCAAGCTTATCTAGGTCCTTTTGTAGCCGTACATTGTCTTCTGTAGTATTATTTGGCTTATATAATTTTGCATCATCTACAAATATTGATATTTTACTGTGCAGTTCCTCTATCAGGTCGTTGATAAATATATTGAACAGAATGGGGCCTAGTACTGAGCCTTGTGGAAACCCACTAGTGATGGTGGTCCAGTCAGACTATGAACCATTTATTACCACCCTCTGCTTTCTATCTCTGAGCCGGTTCTTTACCCAGATACACACATTTTTGCCCAGTCTGAGCTGTCTCATTTTCTATATCAACCTATTATGCGGCACAGTGTCAAATGCTTTAGAGAAATCCAGATACATGAGATCAATAGACTCTCCCAGGTCCAGCTTAGAACTTACTTCATCGTAGAAGCTGATCAGATGGGTCTGACATGATCGACCCCTCATGAATCCATGCTGGTAAGGAGTTGTTCTCCTTGAGGTATTCTATGGTGGTGTCTCTCAGAAACTCCTCGAATATTTTTCCAGTTATTGAAGTGAGACTTACCGGCCTGCAGTTACCAGGCTCTCTTTTGGATCCCTTTTTGTAAATTGGAACTTCGTTGGCAATGCGCCAATTCAGTGGTACAACCCCGGTTTTGATAGTGTCCATAAATATAAGATATAGTTGTCTAGCTATTACATAACTTAGTTTTCTTAGAACCCTATGGGTGTATTCCATCTGGACCCAGCGATTCATCAATTTTAATCCTCTATAACTGGCTCTGCACTTCCTCCTTTGTTAGGTATGCAATATGTGGCAGAGGGAGGATGCATCTATATGCACTCCTCAGTAAGTAAGTAACGGCCATTTTCTGTGATTGTTTTTAATTTTTAATTTCCCCTTCTGTGATGCATTTATATTAGTGTAGGGACCCACTACAACGCAAGGAACCGTGAAGTGGTTAGTGGGCTCATGTATCTTGGCCAACATTTAACCAATGCCTTGCATTTATTATCTATCATTCACATGCAGCGTGGCATAAAGACTCCAGGGGGGGGCCCAGGATGGCAGTACCAATGTGGTTCACTGAAGGAAATGCAGGGCAACCCACCAAATTATCATGGCGTCATTAATAGGTTGCTGGTCTGCATGGTGAACTATATATATCAGAATGGTCTGGCACCCTGTATCCACTATGTGTGGGAGTGTACGCCAAGCATCCACCCCCCTCATTATCAAGAGGCAGTGTGAGTGGTTGTTTTATCGGTGTCCTGCACAGGTGTTATTGGCTCCTCCATTTGGTAGTCAGCTACCTGTATGGTGAGAGGAGGATGCATCTATATGCACTCCTCACTCAGTAAGTAACGGCCATTTTCTGTGATTGCTTTTAATTTTTAATTTCCCCTTCTGTCATGCATTTATATTAGTGTAGGGACCCACTACAACGCAAGGAACCGTGAAGTGGTTAGTGGGCTCATGTATCTTGGCCAACATTCAACCAATGCCTTGCATTTATTATCTATCATTCACATGCAACGTGGCATTAAGACTCCAGGGGGAG
This sequence comes from Eleutherodactylus coqui, assembly GCF_035609145.1. Taxonomy (NCBI): domain Eukaryota; kingdom Metazoa; phylum Chordata; class Amphibia; order Anura; family Eleutherodactylidae; genus Eleutherodactylus; species Eleutherodactylus coqui. The sequence goes on along the minus strand of NC_089843.1, from coordinate 118,137,410 downwards.
CCCAGGGTGGCAGTACCAATGTGGTTCACTGAAGGAAATGCAGGGCAACCCGCCAAATTATCATGGCGTCATTAATAGGTTGCTGGTCTGCATGGTGAACTACATATATCAGAATGGTCTGGCACCCTGTATCCACTATGTGTGGGAGTGTACGCCAAGCATCCCCCCCCTCATTATCAAGAGGCAGTGTGAGTGGTTGTTTTATCGGTGTCCTGCATAGGTGTTATTGGCTCCTCCATTTGGTAGTCAGCTACCTGCATGGTGAGAGGAGGATGCATCTATATGCACTCCTCACTCAGTAAGTAACGGCCATTTTCTGTGATTATGTAGCAGGGGGAGGTTCATTTTATTCAATTGTATCTCGTGTGACATTTCCTTTCCGTTCATGAATACACTTGAAAAGAAACCATTTATTAGATTTGCCTTCCCCCATCGCCTTCTATGATTTTTCCTGCATTATTCGTTAAAGGGTCAGTGCTCTCAGTGCAAATCCTTCTGCTGTTAATATAGTTGAAGAATAGTTTAGGGTTATTTTTGCTCTTTTTGGCGATCAATCTTTCTGCCTCCTCCTTAGCTATTTTAATCTTCTCTTTACATATTTAGTTTTTTCCCTGCATGATTTTAGCGCTTCTTCGCTGCCTTCTTGTTTTAATAGTTTAAACGCTTTCTTTTTTTCATTTATTGCCCCCCTTACAGTCTTGTCAAGCTACATTGTTTCCTTCTACTTATGGTTCTTTTTTTTAAAAAAAGGTATGAACTGCTCACATGAGGTGATTAGGATGTTTTTAAACTTCTCCCATTTGTTGTCTGTACTGATATTTTTGAGGATGTTGTCCCAATTAATGTTACCGATAGTAGTTCTGAGCTGATCAAATTTTGAATTACTAAAGTTTAGTTTTTTTGTTATTCCCTGGTAAGGTTTCTTATTGAATGACACCTGGAAATTAATTATATTGTGGTCACTATTTCCCAAGTGCCCCTCAACCTGCACCCCGATTATTCGGTCAATTTTGTTAGTTAGTACTAAGTCCAGAGTAGCCCTCCCTCTAGTTGGCTCCTGCACAAGTTGGGTAAGGTAGTTGTCTTTACTTGTTCTCAAGAACTTATCCAGTGGTACCCAGTGGTTCCCCATTTAGTGTGTAATGGTGACATGTATTTCCTCTGCTCATGTGCATAACCCTACATTTATCAGTGTTAAACCACATCCGCTACCTCTCTGCCACAACTCCTCTAGATTCTCAAGCAACTACCCTGCGTCCTCTCTTGTGTTAATTTCTTTACATAGTTTTGGGACATCTGCAAATATTGATATTTTACTGTGCAATCTTTCTACCATGTCATTAATACATAAAATAAAAAGAATAGGGCCCAAAATCAACCTCTGTGGTACCCAAGTAGTAACGGTAAACCAATCAGAGTATATACCATTTATAACCATCCTCTGCTTTCGATCACTGAGCCAGTTACTTACCCATTTACACACATTCTCACCCAGACCAAGCATTCTCATTTTATATACAACCTTTTATGTGGCACTGTATCAAATGCTTTGGAAGGTTCAGATACACAAGATCCAATGACTTTCCCTGGTCGAGTCTAGAATTAACCTCCTTCTAGAAGCCTATCAGGTTGATTTGACATGAGTGATCTCTCACAAACCTATGATGATACAGAGCTATACAGCCATTTTCCTTGAGGTACTCCAAGACAGCATCTCCCAGAAACCCTTCAAACATTTTACCCACAATAGAAGTAAGACTTACCAACCTGTAGTTTCCAGGTTCACTTTTTGACCCCTTTTTGAATATCGGCACCACATTGGCTATGTACCAATCCAATAGAAGAGACCCCATCACTATAGAGTCATTAAATATAAGAAACAAGAGTTTGTGTATCACAATACTTAATTTCCTTAAAACCCAGAGGTGTATGCTATTAGGACCTGATGATTTTGTCAATTTTAATCTCTTTAAGACGGCTCTACACTTCTTCCTGGGTTAGACTAGTGACATTTAGTGGAGCGTTTACATTAGCGCTCTGCATCTCATCTGAAATATTATTTTCTTTTGTGAATACACTGGAGAAAAAAAAACTATTTAATAGATTTGCTTTCTCCTCATCGCTCTCTAAACTTTTTCCTACATTATTTATTAATTTTATGGGCCAAAACTGTCAGTAATAATCTTTTTATTATTTATATAGTTGAAGAACAGTTTAGGGTTAGTTTTACTCTCTTTGGGAATAAGTCTTTCTGTCTTCATCTTTGCTGTTTTTATCTGATTTTTACATTATTAATTTTTTTCCTTATTGGTTTTTAGTGTTTCTTTGCTGACTTCCTGTTTTAGTAGTTTACATGCTTTCCTTTTGCCATTTATTGCATCTTTTACATCTTTATTGAGCCCCATTGGTTTTTTCCTACTCCTAACCATTTTATTCCTGTAAGTTATGAACCTCTCACACCAAGTAATTAGGATGTTTTTATCACTTAACACTTCCCATTCATTGTCCATACTCTTATTTTTGAGGACATTATCCCAGTAAATAAGGTTAAGGGTATCACTAAGCTGGTCGAACTTGGGTTTCCTAAAGTTTAGTATTTTTGTAGATCCCCCTATAAAACTCTCTCTTGAAAGACAAGTTTAAATTTATTATAGTATGGTCACTATTTCCCAAGTGCCCCCCAATCTGCACCCCTGTTATTCTTTTAGGTCTGCTGGTTAATATTAACTCCAAAATAATTGGGTCCTGTACAAGTTAGGTAAGATAATTATCTTTAGTAATTGACAGAAAGCTGTTACCTTTATGAGATTTGCAGGTTTTGGCTTGCCAGTTTATATACGGATAGTTAAAGTATCCCATAATAATTACCTCATTGTGATTTTGTGATTTGCTGCTTCATCAGTTTGCTTGAATAACATATTTTCAATAGCTTCTGTTATATTTGGTGGTCTATAGAAAACCCCTTTGATGATTTTGTTGTTGCTTTTTCCTCTATGTATTTCCACCCATAGAGATTCCACATGTTCATCTCCCTCCCATATGTCTAAGAATAAGGATCCCATTGGGTGACATCGCCGGAGGCCTTAGGTAAGTAATTTCACCTTACCTCACAGTACGGACCCATGACGGGAGATTAAACTTTAGTTTTTTTTACTTTTACGTGATCGCTGTTATCCATTGGAACACACAGTTCAGGCCTGGTGTGGCTTCCTGCACATAGTCCTGAACTCAGTCTGTGATTGTGAGAGAAGAATGTACTCTTTTCTTTGCAGTCCAGCCAAGTTGCATTGGTCAGCTACACCTCTTTTCTATAACCAGAAAGCTACAGAGAATGTTTGCAGTTGCCTAACAGACCTTTACACCATGCCTAACATCTCAAACCTTCCGGTCCTGCACGTACACCACCAACCCCCTTTTTTGCACAAAGCTCTTTCACTCTTTCATCACACTAGCTCCTACCAGGGACAGATCTAACAACACGGTTTGTCCCCTCAAACATTCATCGCTCTCTAGTGTGATGGCCAAATATTTCAACCTTTTGCATGATCACCACACTGGGCGCCGAGACCCACTCACACTGCAGTCATATTGAATTATGCCAGTGTCTGCAACAAATAAGTCGTCATAAACCTCAATTAACAGTTCTTCAATACTAAACAAGTTCAACCCAACATTCCCCAAAAACTACAATTAGAGGAGGGGGATTGTTGGCAGACAGTTTTGTCTCTTCTAACTCTCAGCTCCTATGGATCCCACCAGTAGTTCTGGTTGGCTCCTCCTGGCTCTCTCACAGTTCTGCTCCTTCAGGCATCAGTACAGCTCTGCTCCTCCAGGTATGCCACATAACTCAACTTCTCCTCTGGTCTTTGCTTTCCAGCCAGCAGCAGCTCTACACTCTTTCACAGTCCATGAGCTTTTCTAGTGATGTAGCTCAAGTTTTTTATAGGAGGGTAACAGATGTATACAACTTAAAGGGGTGGTCTCGCGAAACAAAGTGGGGTTATACACTTCCGTATGGCCATATTAATGCACTTTGTAATATACATCGTGCATTAAATATGAGCCATACAGAAGTTATTCACTTACCTGCTCCGTTGCTAGCGTCCTCGTCTCCATGGTTCCGTCTAAATTCGCCGGCAGCTTGCTTTTTTAGACGCGCTTGCGCAGTCCGGTCTTCTCCATTCAGCACGAGCCGCTTCAGTGTGCTCCCCGCTACAGCTCTTCTGCGCATGCGCAGACGAGCTGTCACTGCTCGGGAGCGCGCTGGAGCGGCCATTCTGTACCTTCCTCTGTTCGAGGAAGGTGCAGAGCTGCCGAGCTGTCCGGAGAAGCCGCCCAGCTGTCCCACCGTCCAGCTGTCCTGGTAAGTGATGGGCCGGGGGGGGGGGGGGGCTGCCGCTGTGCCGGGCTGTCGCTGCGATGGGGGGGCTGTCGCTGCGATGGGGGGGGCTGTCGCTGTGCCGGGGGAACTAGCGCTGGGCCGGGGGGGGCTGTCGCTAGGCCGGGGGAACTAGCGCTGGGCCGGGGGGGGGCTGTCGCTGGGCCGGGGGGGGCTGTCGCTGGGCCGGGGGAACTAGCGCTGGGCCGGGGGGGGCTGCCGCTGTGATGGGGGGGGGCTGCACCGGTTACCTGCTGCCTGGAGGTGGGTGACTGGTCGGCGGCTGCGGTGGGTCCGGTCGGCGGCTGCGGGGCGTCTGGTTGCCATGGAGACACAGCTGGCAGCGTCTCGGGAGCGCGCACGTCGGGCTGCAGCGAGCGACGGGAAAAGAGCCGGCGGCCATCTTGGGGAAACTTTTATAAGTTGCTGAAACGCTGGAACGGTAAGTACGAACCAGCTAGAAATGTCATTTACAGGGGGGCTTAGTAATGTGTACTTAATGGGGGGGACTGGGCAAAAAAAAAAATTCACTGCTTCCTCGAGACATCTCCTTTAAGTTAGTGAGCATACTCAGTTACAATTGTTGCAAATGTAGAATGTGCTGATTTGTTGCATCTTATAATCAGGCCCTTTTATATGGCAACAGTTTAACCCCTTCAGGGGTGGGCTCTTTATACAGGTATTATATTTAGCCCACTCTCACACATGCGCTTGTAAAAATGCGGCGTTTTTTAACACAGCGTTTACTGCATTTTCAGCTGCGTTGACATGCATTTTTTACAGCGTTTGACTGCGTTCTCAGCTGAATTTTCAGCACATTTATAATCCAGCCGAGCAAGCTGATAATGGCAAAAACTAAAGAAAAAAAACCAGTCAAAAACGCAGCACAATCTACCGCGTTTTCAGCAGCGCACCCCATTCATTTCAATGGGCAAAGCATTACGTATTAAAACGCAATAACGCATGAACAGACAGCAGTTGAAAAATGCAGCATAAAAGCACTGCATTTTAGCGCATCTCTGAGGAGCTCAGTTGAAATCAATGGTAGCATTTGACAGGGTTTCGCGCTGCAATGAAAACGTGGCAGACTAAGCTGTGAACAGCAAACAGTTCAAGCCAAATCTTTGGCTTGACAATTCTTAATACATTTACAACCATTTTTCAAAACATTTTATGTTCGAGTCCATCTAGTATGGAAAAAATGATTACATATTTGAATTTAACATGAAATTAGGCATACTTGCATGACTGTGACCCATTGCTTGCCTAAATGCTACAATTATGGACTTGTGGATATTCTGTTATAGAATAAACTTTCTATCCACTGCAGAAATACTCAAATGGCATGAATGTGCAATATCTTGAAAGTATAAAAGGATTGGTTCAAAGAATGCATTTGATTCTATGAATACTGTAGTTCCTGTATGCCTATTACAATACACTGCAGGAAGCAACTCAATGTTGAAAATAGCTGAAATTCAAAGGCAGTTTACCTTCCCTACTGAGCAAATATGTATTCTCTATGAAAAATATAGTACCTTTTTTTTTTCTACATGTACAGTGTTGTACCTTTCACCGCCAGTAATAAAATGTACAGAAACTAAATTAGAAGTCTTACCATTTCGAGAATGTATTAAAATAGATGCATGCAGTGCAAAATAAAAATATCACCGTCACCCATTTCTTATCAATTCCATTTTCTTGCGTTTCTGCGGCAGCACTAGTTTGAGTCTACATGCAATTAACTTTTTCATTGCTCCCAATCTCTGGAAAAGTTGCACTTTCTGCTGCACCCAAATCCTAATGTTCAACTTTGCAGGCCACGGTCTCTCTTAAGCCCATCCATGAGATGGTGGGCAGCAATATGCAGCTACATCTTTTCACCCCAACAATTCTAGCTATAGGTTGGAAGAGTCGTGTAGTCTGCACATCACTCATGGATGTGACATAACAGGATTAGACTGTGTTCACATAACAATTTCATTCTCTATTTGACATATTTACTGGGAAAATCTCCTGACACTTCCTTCCAAATGAAGGTGTGGCATACCCCATTGTATAGACATACAGTGGGATATGTGGCTCATGGGGTGCCGTTGTTCAAAAAATCTATACTAATAATATTTTTGTGTTGTTCGTTGATGTAAGGAATAGTGTTGTCTACTGCGCTATTCTGTACCTGTGTTTAGAGGGAAACACCATATACTGACCCAATGAAGGCCAAAACGACACTCTCTTAGACTCAGTCAGGTAAATGCAGATATGTTTAGTATGTAATTCTAGAGCTTTGCTCTAAGTATACATAACAAATACAATGTGAATGGGGCCTTAGATGAGTATTGGATTTATTATTTTTTGAAGCACTATATCTGTGGCATTATTATTGTCAGAGTGCTATCTGTTTGGCATAATTATTTTTTGTGGGCACCATGTCTGTATCACTATTTTCTCAGATGCACTGTCCATTAAATAAAATAATTTTTGGGCACCTCAAATGACTCTATCACTGATGCCACACTGTTTGCTACTATTATTTTGGGAGCACTATATGTGGCAGTATTACTGCTTGGAGCACTATATATTCACAATCATTTTCAGGGGCACTTTTCCTTTAGAGGGTAATATCTGTGTGGCATTATTTTAAGAGACAGTATCTGTATGTTGCTATTATGATTTTTGTTCATATAATTAAGGACCACAATAGATGAGATGTACAGCACAATTAATGTAAAATTTATTACCAAATATTACCAAATTACCAATCTGCAACAAAGCACAATAGCTACATTGACCAATAAGGTTGGAGAACTGGAAGTAATAATGTCTGAGGAAAAGTATGAAATAGTGGTAATAACTGAGACATGACTAGATGAAATCTATGACCAGAAGGTTAACATTATGGTTATAGTTAGAAGGAATCATTAGTAGCAAAAGAGGTAATTGTATTTATGCAAAGCCCTTAGGTGGTAGGAACACCAAAAGTTAACTCATTGACCATTTAAAGTCATACACACATCTAAAAATAAATAAATAAATATATATATAGTGTTTAACCTCACTCAGAAGATAACACCTCACATCTCATACAGGTGTGAGCGTTCCTAAGTTGTTACCTGAGGTAACGCCACTTCATAGTCAATTTACATAGTGCTATCCCATTATTTTGGCATGTCAATGTATGATACATTTTCACTGATCTTTCAATAGGGTGTTTTATTGTGGAGCTACAAAACACTTCTGTAAGGTGAAGTTGAATAAGATTGGAGATGTTCTTAATCTTATCGATTGAGATAATGTGCTCAAACGAACCCCTTGCACTGTTAAGTAATGGCGGACTGGTCAGACATTTGGGAGTTTGGTATCCACTCCTCCTGTGACAACAACATGTCATTGTCCCTGAGGCCCTGTAGCATCTGTTTCAGAAGGCAGACAACAGGGATAGTCATACTGATCAGTGTGTCATCATGACTAACCATTTTGGTTACTTCCACAAATGGCACATAGGTCTTTGATTTCAAACCCCTCCACAGGTATCAAGTGACAGATCCCCATAACGGCAGTGGCGTAACTATGGGTGTGCACCTCAGCCCAGGAGTCCTAGGGTGCCCGTAAAGTCTCTCTTCACATATTGCAAACCAATGCTATCAATGAAGCTTTATAGTTGGGGGCCCAGTTCCAGATTTTGCAATGGGGCCAAGCAGCTTCAAGTTACACCTCTGCATAATGGCATACAGCGTCTGATCACCTCTGCTGCTGGCTTAGCCTCTGCAACACATGCACCATGTAAGCATATCACAGATGAGGTTGTTGGGTGTCTTTGCACCTCCATCAGGTGAAAGGAGACTTTGTGTGAACTCCAAAAATGTGAACACAGTTTCTTGGCCTTTTCTAGTAGTGGATGTAAACCTGGGTAATTGTTTAGGAAGCACTGCACTAACAGGTTCATCACACTTGCTAGGCAAGGTATGTGTATGAGATTGCTAAAGTGATGGTCTGCCAGCAGGTTGGTCCCATTATCACACATAACCATGTTTGGTTTCAGATTGTACAGAATAAGCCATGAGATTAGCTCTTCAGCTTTGTTGCTGTGCTCAACTAGACATATGAGTTTTAGGACAGCTTGTTGGCTTTTACTAAGTGTACTGCTCTATGGAGGCCAGGTTTTGTCACCAACGGATATCTGTGCAAATGTGGATGGTGTTAAAAGGTGGTACAAAAAGGTGAAGGAAGAGAAGAATGAGGTGGGTAAAGAGGGGACAATCATGGATTAATGTCCTGCAAGTCTTGGGGTATCATAAAATGTGGACCACCTACAGGACATTGACCCAGTATGCTGTTAAGGTTATGTAATGCCCCTGGCCATACTTGCTTGACCATGTGTCTGTGGTCAGGTGCCCTGCCACTAAAAGCATTCTGCAATGCCATCACTCACATGGCATAGGGCAAAGATGGCTTACTGGACAAAGAAATGGTGGCTAGACATTTAGTACTATCGGTTAGCACAGAGCATCATGTTGTGGAAGGGAATATGTCCACTAGCGTGAAGAGAAGCATTTGCATTGCAAGTAGCTATGCAATGCTTGCATTAAGGCTCTGTGCTCATGATGAATGGTTGAGGTGGTATTTTTTTATGTATCCATAGGTAAGGAATGGAGGGCTGACCTGGGACATGCTGGAATATGGGGTAGATATCAATGTCAGTGAAGGTGATTGTAGCATCTCAACTTCTTTCTGTTTCCACTCCTGGCTCTAAAGCCTGTAGCCCAGTTATCAATTGTGGAGTAGGGGCCTGAAATAGGCGTGCTACTACCCTTATGGACTCAGAGGCTACTGCATAAAGAGGAAGGGAGGCGGAGAAAGAGTGGCTCTGAATAAACATTGTGCTGAGGTTGTTTACATTCTTGTCATGTTTTAAATGCTTACTGCAGATCTTAAAGATAACAGCTTTTCTGTTATCACCTTTCCAAACAGAGGAAGAACAGAAGTGCTACAGATAGGAGCTATAGAAATCAAAACCTAAGTAAGCGTGTGTGGCTGTCTTCTAACTGTACTGTATTCTTAAGTGTACTGTGTCTTAAATGTGTGATTACTGCTTATGTGAAACTTTTCTATATATATATATTTTTATCTATCTGTACGATCCTCATTTAGAATGTGCTCCATGATTGAAAATGCTGTCCAGTATACATCTTGTGCCATGTTTACTCTTCACTGGGCAGGCACTCACTAGGGTAGATGTGGGGGTGGATGGTAGTATGGTAGAGCAGGATGAGCAGGCAGCTAACTGGGTGACAGTTAGAAGGAGGGGTAGAGGGAAAAGATCCAGAGAGGCTAGTTCTGAACTGTCACACCTTAACAACTTCGAAAAGCTGGCAGATGAGAGAAATGCCCTTACAAAATGAGCTCTGCTGCAGCACAACATGGCCTCTGACCACCAGGAGGACGTCTGCTCTAGTAAAAAGGGGAATAGCAACACAGCACAGGCTAGATAGGTCCTGGTAGTGTGAGATTCATCTATTGTAGGGACAAAGAGGGCAATCTTCCACAAAGACCAGGATTGTCGGGCGGTGTGTTGTCTTTCTGGCGCTCGAGTTAGACACATCGTGGATTCGGTGGACAGATTACTAGGAGGGTCTGATGAGGATCCAGTTGTCATGGTACACATTGGCAACAATGACAAAGTTAGAGGTAGGTGAAAGTGCTTTAAAAACAATTTCAGAGAACTAGGATGTAAACTTAGGGCAAGGACCTCCAAGGTAATATTTTCTGAAATACTACCTATACCATGTGCCACACTAGAAAGGCAACAGTTGATTAGGGAGGTAAACAAGTGGCTCCAGAGTTGGTGTAGAAAGGAGGGGGTTGGGTTCCCAGAGAATTGATCTGACTTTGCTGTTGGTCACAGGTTCTACCATACAGATGGGCTACATCTCAATGGGAAGAGTGCAACTGTGCTGGGAGAGAAGCTAGCTAGAAAGTTGGCCAAGTTTAAACTAGTGACATGGAGTAGGCAATCACAAGATAGAGAGGAACAGACAATGACCAGACAATGACCTGCTACAAAGTAATGGAAATGGGGGGTGGAACAATGAAAGGTGTTAGTACACTTAGAACTGGCAGAATAGTTATTACGGACACACTTAAAAAAACAAAAAAGCAAAATCTTCTAAACTGCATGGTGTGTAATGCTAGAAGTCGGACCAATAGAGTAGATAAACTAGAAATAATTATCTCTTAAGAAAACTATGACATAGTGGGAATAATGGAGGCCTGGCTAGATGAAAGCTATGACTGGGTGGTGAACTTATGGGTTTACAGTCTGTTCAGAAAGGATTGTAATGCTGGAGGTGTTTTTTTTTTTGTCTTTATGTAAAAACCTGTTTAACCCCTTAATGACATGGCCTATTTTGAGCTTAAGGACCAAGCCTTATTTTTCAAATCTGACATCTGTCACTTTCTGTGCTAATAACTTTTGAATGCTTTTACTTATCAAGGTGATTCTGAGATTGTTTTTTCGTGACATATTGTACTTTATGTTAGTGTAAAAATTTCATCAATAAATTTTGTCCTTATTAGGAAAAAAAATCCAAATTTACTGAAAATTTGGAAAAATTCACAATTTTCAAACTTTGAATTGTTTTCTTTGTAAGATAGAAAGTCAAACACCACAACATAGTTATTAATTAACATTTCCCATAGGCCTACTTTACACAGCAATCATTTTTTAAGTGTTATTTTACTTTTTGCAGACTCCACAAAGTATATAAATTTAGCAGTAATTTTTCACATTTACTAGCAAATTTCAAAATCTAAATTTTTTAAGGACCAATGCAGTTCAGACATAGTTTTGCCGAGCCTGTATATCAGAATCCCCCATGAATTGCCCCATTTTAAAATCAGCACCCTTCAAAGTATTCAAAATGGCATTTAGAAAGTTTATTAACCCTTTAGATGTTTTACAGGAATTAAAGGAAAGTGCATCAAAAATTAGAACAGTTCCTTTTTTCTACTGATTTTCAATATAAAACCTTTTTTTTTTATATAAAACAGTAGGAGTTAGCAAAGAAACAAAACTTGGAATTTATTACCCAGATTCCGCAGTTTTTAGAAATGCCCCATATGTGGACGTAGCCTGTTGTATGGGCAGATGGTAGGTCTCAGAAGGAAAGGAGCGCTTCTTGTCTTTTTGAATGCAGATTTGGCAGGAATAATTTTCAGACCCCATGTAGTGTTTGCAGTGCCCCTGAGGTAGCAGTACATTTGAAACCCCCAATAACTGACCCCATTTTGGAAACTACACCCCTCAGGGAATTTTTTAAGGGGTGTAGTGAGCGGTTTGAACCCACAGATGTTTGAGGAATTTTTTTTAACAGTTTGAGTTCAATACGAAAAAATCCAATTTTTCACATAATGTTTAGCTTTAGGCCCAGATTTTCATTTTTCACCAGTGGCAGAAGGAAAAACGTACCCCATGATGCGTTACCCAGTTGCTCTCGAACACGGAAATGCCCCATATGTGGACGTAGCCTGTTGTATGGGCACATGGCAGGACTCAGAAGGATAGGAGCACTTCTTGGCTTTTTGAATGCAGGTTTTGCTAGAATAATTTTCAGACCCCATGTAGTGTTTACAGTGCCCCTGAGGTACCAGTGCATTTGAAACCGCCAACAACTGACCCCATTTTGGAAACTACACCCCTCAGGGAATTTTTTAAGGGGTGTAGTGAGCGGTTTGAACCCACAGGTATTTGAGGAATTTTTTTAACAGTTTGAGTTCAATACAAAAAAATCACATTTTTCACATAATGTTCAGCTTTAGGCCCAGATTTATATTTTTTACCAGTGGCAGAAGGAAAAACGTACCCCATGATGCGTTACCCAGTTGCTCTCGAACACGGAAATGCCCCATATGTGGACGTAGCCTGTTGTATGGGCACATGGCAGGACTCAGAAGGATAGGAGCACTTCTTGGCTTTTTGAATGCAGGTTTTGCTAGAATAATTTTCAGACCCCATGTAGTGTTTACAGTGCCCCTGAGGTACCAGTGCATTTGAAACCGCCAACAACTGACCCCATTTTGGAAACTACACCCCTCAGGGAATTTTTTAAGGGGTGTAGTGAGCGGTTTGAACCCACAGGTATTTGAGGAATTTTTTTAACAGTTTGAGTTCAATACAAAAAAATCACATTTTTCACATAATGTTCAGCTTTAGGCCCAGATTTATATTTTTTACCAGTGGCAGAAGGAAAAAACATACCCCATGATGCGTTACCCAGTTGCTCTCGAACACGGAAATGCCCCATATGTGGACGTAGCCTGTTGTATGGGCACATGGCAGGGCTCAGAAAGAAAGGAGCGCTTTTTTTGAATGCAGATTTTGTTGGAATAATTTTCAGACACCGTGTAGTGTTTGCAGTGCCCCTGAGGTACCAGTGCATTTGAGACCCCCAACAACTGACCCCATTTTGGAAACTACACCCCTCAGGGAATTTTTTAAGGGGTTTAGTGAGCGGTTTGAACCCACAGGTATTTGAGGAATTTTTTTAACAATTGGAGTTGAGAACGAAAAATTCACATTTTTCCAATAATGCTCAGTTTAGGCCCAGATTTTTATTTTTTACCAGGGGCAGAAGGAGAAAACGTAACCCATGATGTTACCCAACAGGGAAATGCCCCATATGTGAATCTAAACTGTTTTTAGGGCGCAGGGCTCAGAAGGGAAGGACTTAGCATGTGGCTTTATGTACAAGCTGTGCGAAGTACATCAGGGTAAAACGTCAGGGCAATAAAAAAATTAAAATTTCAGGGACGTGTGGTAGATCTTAAAACACTCATTTATACAGAGGCCGGGTTGTGTGGGGCACGTTTCACACTGGTATATGGTGTCTTTTCTTATCCCCTGTTTGTAGCACACTCTGCACCTCTTTTGGGTCCTTCCCTTCGTCGCAGTGGAGGGAATTTCACTGAGAAAATGCTGCCCTGGTACAATTCTTGTGGCCTCGCTTCCAGAAGTACTGGGCCTCTCCCCCACCTCCTGGTCCCCAAATATTAGGTCCTTGATAACTTCCTCTTGAAATTCAAGGAATGTCCCCCTGTGGCCTGCACCTCGGAACAGCACGTAGGCATTATACAGTGCCATCTGTACGAGGTGCACGGCCAGTTTTTTGTACCACACCCGTGTTTTCCGCATGGCTCTATAGGGCTCCAGTACCTGGTCTGATAGATCGACCCCTCCCATGTACTTATTATAGTCGAGGACGCAGTCTGGTTTGGGGGTCTCTGCACTGGTACCTCGTACTGGGCAGGGGGTACTGCTGTGGCCGTGTATTGTCGTCAACATAAGGACATCCCTCTTGTCCTTATATTTAACACACAATACATTGTCGCTGCATTGGGCCCGGCTCTCACCCCTTCTGAGCAGTTGCCCAAGCAGCGTCTTAGGGAGGCTTTTTTGATTTTTCCGAACAGTGCCACATGCCACTGTTCCTCTGGAAGCGAGGCACTGAAACAGGGGGACACTGGTATAAAAGTTATCCAGGTACAGATGGTAACCCTGGTCTAATAGTGGGTGCACCAGTTCCCACACTATTTTCCCTGTTACTCCCAGCACGGGGGGGCATTCTGGGGGCTCAATTTTAGTGTCCTTCCCCTCGTAAATACGGAACTTGTGGGTGTACCCTGATGTACTTTCGCACAGCTTGTACAACTTCACACCATACCGTGCCCGCTTACTGGGCAGGTACTGGCGGAATTTTAGCCTCCCCTTGAAGTGTACCAGGGACTCGTCTACTGCAATGTTTATCTGTGGGGCATACGCCTGGGCAAACTTGGCGTTAAAATGGTCTATTACGGGCCTGATCTTATACAACCGATCGTAATTGGGGTGATCGCTGGGGGGGCACAGCTGGTTGTCATTGTAGTGCAGAAATTTTAAAATACACTCAAAGCGCGTCCTCGACATCGCCATGCGGAACATTGGGGTGTGGTACAAAATATCGGTAGACCAGTACGCCCTGATTGTTGGCTTCTTTATTAGCCCCATGGTTAGTATAAGCCCCCCAAATTTTTTTATCTCTTGTGCATCCACAGGGGTCCACTTATCGGGTCTGGCGTAGCTGCAGGTGGGATTTTCTTCTATAAAATTCTGGGCGTACAAATTCGTCTGGGTAACAATATGGGCAATGAACTCTTCAGAAAAAAAAACTTGAAGAAGTCCTTCCCTCTGAGCCCTTCCGTGTCAAATTGAATCCCTGGGTTCCCAATAAAATCAGGGATCTGGGGTCTGTAATCTTCCGGGGTACTCCAGTGAGCATCTGATGCATTGGGGTCAGTGGCGGTCCTTGGACGCCTTCTTGGGGGTGCAGGGAGCTCAGACTCGCTGGATGAGGATGAGGATGAGGAGTCGGAGAATGCCAAAAAAGTGGGGTCGTCATCACCACTACCTGAGTCCGAGTCTGATGCAATGATTGCATACAGTTCCTCTGAAGTGTACCTCCTGCGGGCCATATTTATATAAAATGGGGCACACGGGGAAAAAGTTTTATTAGATGGGACACTGCGGGATGGGGTGACCACGGGACGGGGGTCGGAAAGAACGCGGAAACTTATGTGGTGTATTCACGTAAGTGTTTTTTTTTTTTTTTTACACAGACGAATACACTGACACAACACGGACTAACGACACACTACACACTAGACGCACTAACGACACGCTACACTAACTAATGACGGGTGACGGGACAGGTAACGAAATGGAAACAACAGGAACTTTTTTTTTTTTTTTTTTTTTTTACACAGACGAATACACTGACAGTACACGGACTAACGACACGCTACACACTAGACGGACTAACTAAACGCTACACTAACTAATAACGGGTAACGGGACAGGTAACGAAATGGGAACAACAGGAACTTTTTTTGTTTTTTTGTTTTTTTTTTACACAGACGAATACACTGACAGTACACGGACTAACGACACGCTACACACTAGACGGACTAACTAAACGCTACACTAACTAATAACGGGTGACGGGACAGGTAACGAAATGGGAACAACAGGAACTTTTTTTTTTTTTTTTTTACACCAAGGGATACACTGACTACACGCTGCGCTACACTACACTGCTGATCGCACGCTACAGCTCACTCACTACACTTCTGATCACACACTACAGATCCCTCACTCACTACACTACACTGCACTTCTGATCACTCACTCCACTCTGCTACACTACACTGCCTGATCAATCACTCACTACACTCACTACACTACACTGCCTGATCAATCACTCACTACACTCACTACACTACACCACACTGATCACTAACACTCACTCCACTACACCACACTGATGACTAACTCCTCTCCACTACACTGATCACTAACTCCACTCCACTACACTACACTCCACTCCACTCCACTCCACTACACTACACTACACTGATCACGCACTCCCTGCCTAATCTACACACTAATCGCTCTTTTTTATCACAGTAGGTGCTCTATCTACAAGCACCGGATGCTTGCACATGGAGCCCCTACTGTAAACAGCGCGAAGTCCGCTGCTGCGCTGTGATTGGTCAGGGAGTTTTTCCCTGACCAATCACAGCGATCGTGGGGGAGGGACCGCTCTGATTGGTCCCCAGCCCGGACGCAGCACTTGTCTGCTGACTATGTCAGCAGACATCACTGCTGTGTCGCCGCGATTATCACCGCGGCGACACTTTAATGACATGACGTACCAGGTACGTCATGTTGCGGGAAGTATCCCGCTACCATGACGTACCAGGTACGTCCAGGAGCGGGAAGGGGTTAAAGCCTACATTATGGGGGGATATATGGGAGAGAGATGAACATGTGGAGTCTGTATGGGTAGAAATACATGGGGGGAAAACAATAATAAAATCTTCAAGAAAGAGTTTTATAGGCAGCTACAAAAATACTAAACTTTTGCAAGGCAACATTTGACCAGCTCAAATATGTCCTAAACCATATTGACTGGGACAATTTCCTCAAAAATAAGACTACAGTAAATAAATGGGAAGTGATTAAAACATATATAAAAGGGTCAATGAGCAGTAAAAATAAAGCATTTAAACTACTAAAACAAGAAGGCAGCAAATACGTATTAAAAACTTATAAGGAAAAAGATAAATTATATGAAAATCAGATAAAAGTAGCAAAGGTGGAGACAGAGAGACTGATTACCAAGGAGAGTAATACTAACCCTAAACTGTTCTTTAAAGGGGTTGTCTCGCGGCAGCAAGTGGGGTTATACACTTCTGTATGGCCATATTAATGCACTTTGTAATATACATCGTGCATTAAATATGAGCCATACAGAAGTTACACACTTACCTGCTCCGTTGCTAGCGTCCCCGTCGCCATGGTTCCGTCTAATTTCGGTGTCTTCTTGCCTTTTTAGACGCGCTTGCGCAGATCCGTCTTCTCCCTTCTTCTCCATTCGGCTCCGCTCGGCAGCATCGGCATTTTGGCTCCGCCCCCTTGTACGCATCATCGCGTAGCTCCGCCCCATGATGTGTGCCGGTTCCAGCCTCCTGATTGGCTGGAATCGGCACGTGACGGGGTGGAGCTACGCGATGATGCGTACAAGGGGGCGGAGCCAAAATGCCGATGCTGCCGAGCGGAGCCGAATGGAGAAGAAGGGAGAAGACGGATCTGCACAAGCGCGTCTAAAAAGGCAAGAAGACACCGAAATTAGACGGAACCATGGCGACGGGGACGCTAGCAACGGAGCAGGTAAGTGTGTAACTTCTGTATGGCTCATATTTAATGCACGATGTATATTACAAAGTGCATTAATATGGCCATACAGAAGTGTATAACCCCACTTGCTGCCGCGAGACAACCCCTTTAACTATATAAATTGTAAAAAAGATTAATACTGAAAGTGATGGTCCTTTAATAAATAATGTAAGAAAAATTGTAGAGGCTGATGAGAAAGCAAATCTACTAAATAGCTTTTTCTCCAGTGTATTTACAGAGGAAAATGAAATGTCAGATGAAATGCAGAGTGATAACATAAACTCTCCACTAAATGTCACCAGTCTGGCCCAGGAAGAAGTGCAGAGCCATCTTAAAAAGATTACAATAGACAAATCACTGAGTCCCAATGGCATACACCCCGGGGTTTTAAAGGAATTAAGTAATGTGATAGACTGACCCTTGTTTCTTATATTTAAGGACTCAATAGTGATGGGGTCTGTTCCACTGGATTGGCGCATAGCAAATGTGGTGCTGATATTAAAAAGGGGTCAAAAAGTGAACCTGGAAACTGCAGGCTGGTAAGTCTTATCTCTATTGTGGGTAAAATGTTTGTAGTCTTTCTAAGAGATGCAGTCCTGGAGTACCTCAAGGAAAATAGTTGTATAAGGCCTTAGTCAGACGGGCGTTTTTTCGCTCGATTTGCGCATGCGCATGCGATTTGCGCATATATAGAACCAATGGTTCGCTATGGTATCGGTCACATGTCCGCTTTTTATGCGGATATGCGATAAATTATAGGACACGACGATTCGCAGATCGCACCTATCTGCGTTCAGCGTTTTATGTGCGCACCAAAATCATTTTTTTCGCCGGTCAGTCTAAGTTTCATGCGCATTTTGATGCGCACAGCGATTTTTCTCCGGTCAGACGGGCGTTTTGCTGCGACGATTAACACGGCTAGGTGCAGATTTTTCCCGCGATTTTTCGCCTCCGGTCACGCGATTTGCGCATGCGACATGCGATGCGCAAATCGCGCGAAAAAACGCCCGTCTGACTAAGGCCTTAATCTGTATCAGCATGGGTTTATGAGAGATCGCTTCAGTCAAACCAACCTGATCAGCTTCTATGAAGAGGTAAGTTTTAGGCTGGACCAGGGAGAGTCATTGGATCTTGCATATCTGGACTTTTCCAAAGCGTTTGTTATTGTGCAGCATTAAGGGGTTAGTATATAAAAATGAGAATGCTTGGTCTGGGTGAGAATATGTAACTGGCTCAATGATAGAAAGCAGAGGGTGGTTTTAAATGGTGCATACTCTGATTAGGTCATCCCTACTAGTGAGATACCTCGGGGGTTGGTTTTGGGTCCTACTCTTGTTAAAATATTTATAAATGACCTGGTAGAAGGATTGCACAGTAAAATATTAATATTTGCAGATGATACAAAACTATGCAAAGAAATTAACACAAGAGAGGACACAAGGCAGTTGCAAGAGGTTCTGGATAAGTTAGGAGCTTGGGCAGAAAAGTGGCAAATGAGGTTTAATACTGATAAATGTAAGGTTATGCACATGGGCAGGGAAAATACATGGGTTGATATACAGTCAGTGTATCATATTATTCAGCTTCACTTTGCTAGGAAAATGTGATTGCAGTGTGGTGGTGATACTAGTCTTTGTATATTATATTTTGCAAAGTAACATATATTTAAAGGGGTTCTGTCATTAAAACTTACCTATTCCTCCCCATGCAGTCTTCTTAAGATATCTTCACCTCGCAGATCTTCTCCTGGCTCCTCCAGCCCCCCGGGTCACATCACAGCCAACCAGCCAGATCCTCTTCTTCCGGTGATGAACCATACATTGCCAGCATCTTCTTCCTGCAGGTCAATGTATGCTACATCACTAAGAAGACTGCCTGGGGAGGAATAGGTAAGTACTGATTTTTTTTTGTAATGACAGAACCCTTTAAGTAAAGTTGATAAAATGTAATCACCTTGTGGTAGCAATATTTATTTATGTTATGGAGATAGGATTTGGAAATTATTCACAGGTATACTATTATATATCATTGTTTTTGATGGAGTAAATTATTTGAAAGGTTGAACTGATGTAGCCCAAATATCTATGGGGACAGGTTCCAGACTTCACAGTGTTGAATTTAATTATAGCATGATATTCAAAAACAATGGGAGGAATTTACTAAGACACCAATATTAAGCTTAAGTATGTTGGTGTAATATGTGCCAAATGTATTAATTTGCCTGTCTGTTTGTCAGAAATTCAAATCTATGCCTGCTGTGAACAGGGCCCTGTTACCTTTTATGGCCCAAAGGGTCATCTACCACAAAAGAAGACACCAATATGATACAGTAAATGGCACTTGGTTTTGGGCTCTGTTACAGTTTTGGTTTGGGGTCCATCAGCTTAAAGACTGAGCACAGAGCCTAATAATAGTCTGTCACTTTCTGATCTGTTGGGAAAACTTTTCAGCAGTCATTTCACTAACATAACAGGCAGGATTATACTGAAAGGTAACACCTATATGTAGATAACAGAGGATGCACCATTCACAAGAGGACTATTTATCCCCCCTCACAAGCAAAATGATCTCTGCACCGGTCACAGAACATGTCTAGAACAGTCTCCCACACAGGTCAGTGGGTACCCTCCTGTCCATTGTGTGAATGACCAATGAAGCTGCTGTAAAGCACATCTTCTAAATGCTCTTAATGCTGTTAAATGTAGTGCAGGCAAAATATCAGCCCACATAATCATGTACAGGCAACAGAATAAAAAATAAAAGCCGATTGGAAAAATGGAAAATGTTTCAATATCTCATTTTATTTAAAAAAAAATTGTGATACAGTCCCTTTAAAGCATTGCCTTTGGAATCAGAACAAGAAATATAGTTCATGTATTCCAACCAGTGATTAACATGGAGTACCTTTCTCCTCTTCCAAAAGAGATTTTGTAGCAGCCAAGTGTGTTATATGGAATACTATACCACACATTGTGTCTTTTAAGAATATTAAGTTACCACAGGCTTCAATGATTTGTATAAAAGCATTCAACCTTTGGCTTTATACTTTTATATTGTCACAAACTCCTCTGTAGCTCGTAACACTACTATCACTTATGGTAGGGGGTACATTATCTCATATATAGTTCTGTAAATGTGCAAACCAGTGGTTCATTTGTGTAGTTAGGAGAAAAGCAGTTCTAGAAATAATGAAAACTCTGCCATACCTTGGTTTCTCCTTTTGCTATATTAGAACAACGTTTAAACTCCATACAAAGGAAATTTAACCTATAATTTACTGCTTTTAATTGACATGCTGAACCCAGAAGAATATACTAAAAGGCAATTTGTCCATATTAACACAAGGGTTTATGTATGACCTTGCTGCATTATAAACTTCTTTTTCTGTAGGTACAGTAGGACTGTGTTTAGAATGGAATTTAATAAAGGCAGCTTCTTCAAGGACTATCACTAACTCTTAATTTTTTATTACCACCCTTCCTCCAATGTTATTTCAAAGTCAGCATAGTTGAAAAGAGCAATTGCTACTACTGAGCAGAAAATACAGCTGTTTAATATTTTATAGCTTATCTTCTCATGCTTTACTGTACTGTGTATGAAGCAATCCTCTGCAATCCTTGTCATTTTCTTCTGCTTGCATTTCTAAAGTTTATTAGAGCACATCAAATACGGTCAAAAAAAGCACATTTGTAAGCTAATATGAAGTAGATGGAACACAGTACACTTAAAATTTATTATCACTCCAGTACTGAAAATTGCATAATCAGCTGCAAACCTTATCATACTATGCAATTAGAATACTTAAATTCATTGTAGAGCAGTTTTCGCTTCAATAAAATGCCAAATCTATTGGTGATTAGTTACTTTTTCATGTTTTACTTTTCTAATTGATTTGAGAACTTTAGCAGTTAGGTACTTGCTTATCTGTCCATATTTTCTGTATTTTAGGCAGGGCTGAATCAAAGTTGGTGGAAGCCTGTGGGCAAAATAATTGGTTGTACTACTGCTATAGTAAAAGTATAATATAATTTGTAACTAATGCTCTGTTCACCTCTGCATCAACTTTTCCAACATAAATGGAAATTGTGACGCAGTGCTGGATCCGTTGCACAACTGACACCTATTTTGAGCTAAATGGTTCATCGGTTGATGCATGGTATAGCAATACGTATGTAACAGAGTCTTCAAGCTATAAACATAGACTTTACCGATTGTAGATACTGGAGAACATGATCACAATAGTAAGGCAACAAGGCTGCTACAATGAATGATGGGCAGCAGTAGTATATTCTCTTGGAATATATCTATAATGGCCACAACAACTAGATTTAGGCTACATGCACTGGTATAGAATTGTGCCAGTTTTCCATAACACTAATACACTCTGAATTTCTGAATTTGCACAGCCAGATCGTAGGTATTCTTTTGCAGCTCCCCATGCACCAATCTATTTACAGGACTGGCATCTGTAGTGTAGACCACATTATTCTGCTATAATACGCTCCACACTTTGTCAGCAAGTTGTCACTCTTAGGTACACTATACAATACTGGTAGGAAATAGGCATATGTGACTTACTCTCAGTGACAAGTATTGCAATGCTCCTACTTTACTTGCATTCCACGTTATGCTGCAATCTTGGTACCCCTGACTCTTGTAACCCAGTCATATATTTCCATGTCTTTGGGTGGGGATAGCATCATGCCTTACAAATCTATATATATAAAGGCAAAAGCCCTCACTGACTGACTGACTGGCTGACTTGCCACTAATTTCCTGGTGTCGTACAAACTTGAAATTTAGCACGACCATTTCTTAGGTTCAAAATAGGAAAAGTAAAGGGTGCACAACTCGACTATACAATGCTAAGTGCAAAAATAAAACTGCACCTTTGTGTAATGTACCTAATCTACTTCTCTAACTTCCCAGTGTCGTACAAACTTGAAATTTGGCATGACCATTCTTTGTGTCTTAAATAGGAAAAGCAAAGGGTTCACAACTCGATTATTCAAGTGCAAAAGTAAGTGACTCCCTATGTGATGTAACTTCTCGGTGTTGTACAAGTGTGAAATTTAGCACGAGCATTCTTAGGGTCCTAAATAAGAAAAGTAAAGAGGTCGCAACTTCATTATTCAATTGTAAGTGCAAAAGTAAGTGACCCCCCTATGTAATTTAACTAATAACACACGTCTAAACCTCACAAACATGAAATTTACCTCATCCATTCTTTACATCCTAAATAACAAAACTAAAGGGGTCGCAACCCTAATAATCAATTCTAAGCATGAAAAAAATCGGCGATACATGAGATAGTTCTTTTCTCAGAAACCTTAAAGCCTAGGGAAAGGATTTGTATACTGAGAAGAATCTACCTCACCTCTACCTGTATATACTGAGGACAATCTAATGGTCCTCTATTTGTATATCCTAAGGAGAATCTAACTGACCTCTATGTCTATATACTGAGGACAATCTGCCTTACCTCTATGTGTATATACTGAGGAGAATCTAACTGACCTCTATTTGTATATACTAAGGAGAATCTAACTGACCTTTATGTGCATATACTGAGGAGACTCTAACTGACCTCTATTTGTATATACTAAGGAGAATCTAACTGACATCTATGTGCACATACTGAGGAGAAATTTACCTCACTTCTTTGTGTATATACTGAGGAGAACATAACTGACTTCTGTGTATATACTGAAAGGCTGTGAAGTACATAAGGAAGCGGCCATGGATTGCAGGGATGGAGCATGCCTTTAAGGGTAAGAAGAGGCTGCAACCTCCAGTCTAGGGTTAAATTTAATTAAAAAGGAACATTACCTTTTAAGGGTAAAAAGTGAGAGGAGTAGGAGGGTGGCACATTCTGCAGAGGGACATCAGTACATGCAGCCTGAGAAGAATCTAATGCTTCCCATATTTTATTCCTTGGTTCCTCTGAAGTAACGATAACTTCATAACATTTTCCATGTGAACAACACGTAAACACCTGTATCAAAGTAACTCTTGCAAAGCCGGGTATATCAGCTCATAGTTATATATATGTACAAGACAAGAAAATAATTGCAGCAATATAAACATTGTTTATTACATACACTTGAACATAACATTAATCTAACCCTTGGAGGTTACTTCTCTTCCTTACATCATGACAGGCCCAATTGACTTACATAGGGTTTGTACATAACCTAAGTTTTATTCGCAGTATATTATTCTGTGCCACACAAGCAGGGTTGCCAACCAAAATTTTTATTTTCTCCAGACATGTTATAAAAATCATATACAGCCCACACTTATGGACAAAAAGGAAAACCAAAATGAATTATAATGATTATACAACTATTGCTCAGTATACTACATAGTATACTAATGAGTATGGATGCAGCACACAGAAATAATCCACCTTCTACTCACAGGGAGCTTTTGTGGGCAATGATGCACGCTCTCCGGATGAGGACCTGTCTTGACTTAGGAGAGCGGTCACATGAGTTCTTTACGAGTGACCAGAAGTGACGTGGAATAGTCACGTGACAGCAGTATGAGGGACCAGAAGTGACGCAGAGTGTCATGTGAGCGCCGTGACCGGAAGTGAGGTGGAGAGGCCCTTGGTTGGTTGCTGGCAGTTCCTACAGTTCCTGCATTGTTACTATCGCGGGGAGTTGAGGAACCACGCGCCTGCGCAGTGAATATCCTTTTGAGGCTGCGCATTGTATTATCCTAGACGCTGGAAACGTGAATATGATCAATATACTCCTGATGGATCTCTGATGGCATTCAACTACAGCTGGGATGGATCGGAGACCTGCCCATTCGGATGCTTTTCACCTGGTGATAATTTGTTTGTTGATTTTTCTACTTTGTGATTGGTGGGGGCATGTATCTGTTTTGTATTTAAGTGTGTTATATGTAATGTGTCACTCATTGGCTTAATAAAGACTGACTGTGTTCAGTCAAAACATTGCTGTTTTATATGCAAGGTTGTGGCAATAAAAAGGAACTTTTGTAAGAATATCACGCTGCTTGTGAAATCTCGTACCCCGGATGCTGCTTCAATACTGATTGATGTTACAGTATACTACATAATCTCATTACCAGTAGTTACTGTGGAGCTCTAAAATGATAATAACCACAATTACAAGGACCTACTCAAGTACTTTCAGTCTTAAAATATTCATAGACCTGTTTTCACAGCCACTGAAAACAAGTCTGTTTTTCTGGACTATCTAGAAATTTACAGACAATTGGCAATGCTCATGTAATGTTTTTATATACATGGAGGTTTTTTTTTTTTTTAGCACCATAATTACCACAGATAGCAAAACTATTAAGGCCTTGAAAACGGTTACTAAGAAAAGCTTTCTCCCACCATATGAACACCACAAGAGAGCAGATGCCTCTAGGAGCTATCCCTTATGAGGCTGTCTCAACACCAACCCCTAGTCTTATGACACATAGACTTGCTCCTATTATTTTTCTAGGCAGAGTTCCCATGCATGCATTCAAATAATCTAAATTACCAACATTTCTGAAACACCTTGAAGAATCTTTCAGCGTCACAAGCAATTGTTCATCTGATATCAGGTTTTCTGATAAAGGTGGGAGAATAATCATCCAAAACAGCGAAGACTACAATCCAGAGGTAATACTTTCAGACCGGGAGTTCTACAGGGAGAACTCTATGACAATTCTTTGCCATGTTTCATTACTTATTACTATGATTAGGGCAACGTCCTTGCCTGAAACATGTAAGATGGCAAATGCTTTTTGTTCCTCTATGTCTGTCTTGATTTTTCAATAAAGAGAAAGTTTTTTTCCCCTATGCTGGACTTACTCCGTTTTCTTGTGCATTGAAGATAATAATCCACAAACAGTGCAAGATATGTTTTACATCACTCTAAAGTAATTTAGAAAGAAAAGAAAACAAAAAATAACACTGTACAATTTCTTCAATTTTCTCTTTTTTTTAGGAATTTCTTATTTTCAGCTAAACTAATTACTTGAATGCATCACTAATGACCTATCTCTGTTTTTTATGACTGTTTACACTGTAATGTAGCAAACCAGACACACTTTACATAAAACTAATTATTGGATATTCAGAGTTGAATGGAGGGAGTGGAGCTAACAAACCTCTACAATGGCTCGCTTCCTTGTATAAAGTCAGGTGTAACATGTCAGTAGTAATCAGTGTTATTTTTTTTTCTTGAATACATCTACCTATGTTTGTTTGTAAAGAAAAAACATTATTGGATACTAATTAAACATGTCTTATTATGAACAGTCACATTTTAATTATATATATCTTCATTTACCAAGTTTTTATTCAGAACATGTGCTCAGTGTCAAAACTTTCAAATCAATGAATTATGGATTGATATTTCATTTCTTGTTCTTTACAATAGATTGGGCAACATTGCCTTCACACTAAGTAATGAGAACATTGAATAACAATACTGTCATCAATACTTTTTAAGTATGCTTCAGGTCAGAACAGAATTTCCTATGACTAACTGTATGATTCAAAGGAATGGATAAAAAATGAACAGACTGAAAAACATAAACTACACCTGAAGTTTGAGTTCTACACTTTTCAGCTTGTAAGTAAAGGGCTATGCAATAAAGATTGTTTAGGTTGCTGGTTAACACTAGACAACTGAACCAATGTAAAAACCATTGTGAATAGTAAATGATCAAACCATGTACAACATATACACAGTTCCCCAAAGTGTTAACAATTAAAAACTATTTAAAATAGGTTCTCTCTGGTCAACATGCATTGACCAGAGAACATTTATGCATCCACACAAGTGACACTGCCTACAAGAAGGTTTGCCTTCCCCTTACTGTGCCTTGCTTTTTCTGACAACAGGAATAAGGAACACCTTTTTACACAGCGTGAGCAGTTATTCAGACACAGTATATACAAAGGGCTATTATTTGTGTGATATGGAGACTAGTGGGACGTCAGCCATTTTGGCAGTGT
The DNA here is from genome assembly GCF_035609145.1 of Eleutherodactylus coqui. Classification (NCBI taxonomy): domain Eukaryota; kingdom Metazoa; phylum Chordata; class Amphibia; order Anura; family Eleutherodactylidae; genus Eleutherodactylus; species Eleutherodactylus coqui. The sequence continues at coordinate 118,111,274 of NC_089843.1, read as the reverse complement.
GTGTAAGGCCTAGCTATATTGTCATCCATTTTGTAAAGTTTCTCAGTCCCCCCTGCCTTTTTAATATTCACATTTAGAAAGGCAATTGTCTGGCCTTACCATGAACCAGAACGAATAAGCCCCTTCTATTCTTCTTGCCCTCCTGGCTCTACTTGTCTGTATAGTTTAGAATTAGCATAAGGAAACCAAATTATGTGACCATTTACTTGTTATGAAGTCTAAGGAATTTATCCTACTAGCAATCTCAAAGACACTCCGGCTCTGAGATTCAAATTAAAGGAAAATCTTTTAATAAGGTCGTGTGAAGGTCCTAGCCAGATATAAATTATATTTTCGGAATTGGGCGGGTCAGCTGAATAAAACTCTAAACTCATTGAGGTGCGAACCCCAGTACACCCCTAAATGGTGTATCCATGTACCAGGGCATAATTTACATGTAACGTTTGGTATCGCTGAGTGGATAAAATCATAACCAGAAATATGCTAGGCATATATTCCTGATCAGAGGATCTCCTGTGGAGATATGGTTTAAATGGAGAATTATGTTTTCTTCACAGGTATGTACACATTTACCCCACTCCTCACTGAATGACCTCAGAAGGGGCAGGGGAAGGTGTGTTCTGTGGAAACTTTAAAAACTAGGGTTCCAGAAGGACCCAGTGTTAGACCTTTGGAGGTATGCAATGACTAATGGACTTTCCTGTTTGTTTCCAGTGAGTCTGCACAATCAGAACCTTGGGCCGAACATTCAAAATCTGCAATTTTTTTTATTTCCTTCTTGTTTTATTTTAAGTACGGCCTGTTGTGTATATCTGTAAACGTTATCTCCACTGTAACATCTTTTTCTGTATATTTTTGTATATATATAAATATTTAGCACTGCTTGTCTTTTTTAGAATAAATCTGTAATTTATTAGTCAAACCTTGTCCATTTGAAAATGAATCATAACTCTGAAGATTGTTTTAATAATTCATAGTCTGGGTTCCAGCTTACCTAGGAAACAAAAGCTTGTGGTGACAGCAAGTGTGTGTGGGTATTGTAGAATGCAGGAGGCATTAGACTGGATCAGGGGGTAATTTGAGCTTTTTTTCTGCATGTATTCTAATGACTTCATGCTTGTTATCCTGCTAGAGTGATCGAACAAAGCCCTGCTGTGACAAGTGGTCGTAGTAGTGAGAGCACTTGGATTAGTCAATCTGTGACAAATTGGTGATAGAGGCGGTACCGATCGGGTTCTCCCCTCTCTCTCTCTGTGACAAATTGGTGGCAGCGGTGGGCTTGATTGGGTCCCCACCTCTTTCACTGTGAGGAATTGGTGGCAGCAGTGGGTTCGATTGGTTTCCCCCCTCTCTCACCGTGACAATTTTTGCTAAAGATATATCAAAATCTGCAAGGGATTGGAATTCTTAGAAGAATATGTAAGAGAGTCAGTTCTTATTTGTGGCCCTTGAACTACTTGCAGGGTCCTACTCTAGAATGGCACAATAAATGAGGTGGACACCTGTTACAAGCTTAAGAAAACTTTACTCAACAGCAAGTATAAAATTATATTCACAATAGTACTGTATAAGTTTGATAGTTACAGAGTCTATGTAAGGCACAGAGCTTGGGGGTTATAGTAATAGTATTGGTTTAATTGGAGGATAAATATTAGAGATGAGCGAAAGTACTCGGTAAGGGCGATTTCGCAATCGAACACTGCGATTTTCGAGTACTTCACTACTCGGGTGAAAAGTACTTGGGGGCGGCGGGGGTGAGTGGGGGGTTGCAGAGGGGAGTGGGGGGGAGAGGGAGAGAGGGCTCCCCCCTATTCCCCGCTGCTACCCCCCGTTCCGCCGCGCCCCCCCGGCGCACCCGAGTACTTTTCACCCGAGTAGTGAAGTACTCGAAAATCGCGGTGCTCGATTGCGAAATCGCCCTTACCGAGTACGTTCGCTCATCTATATATATAAAATTGAATGTATGCGTGTATGTCTGTCTGTGTGTGTGTTTGTCCTTTATGCGCTACTACACCATTCATCCGATCGCCATGAAACTTTGGGAAGTTGTTGAGTACACTCCTGGGAAGATTATAGGCATAGTACAACTATCCTACGATAAATGGCGCGCGTGCGAGCGTCGTCGACAGTTATGCCCCCCCCACGTAGATCGTTCGATTTCCATCACTGCCACTAATTCTCTCACTTCCCAATGTCATAGAAACATGAAATTTGGCACGAGCATTGATTATGTCATAAATAGGAAAAGCTAATGGGTCCCAACTCAATTATTCAATTGTACGTGCCAAAGAATTAGTGTCCAAATTTTACGTAAGGAATCTAATTTTCTCGCTTCCCAATGTCATAGAAACGTGAAATTTGGCACGGGCATTGAATATGTCATAAATAGGAAACGCTAATCGGTCCCAACTCGATTATTCAATTCTATGCGCCAAAGAATTAGCGTCCAAATTTTACGTACGGAATCGAATTCTCTCGCTTCCCAATGTAATAGAAACGTGAAATTTGGCAGGAGCATTGATTATGTCATAAATAGGAAAAGCTAATGGGTCCCAACTCGATTATTCAATTCTATGCGCAAAAGAATTAGCGTCCAAATTTTACGTACGGAATGTAATTTTCTCACATAGAAACTTGAAATTTGGCACGAGCATTGAATATGTCACAAATTGGAAACGCTAATGGGTCCCAACTTGATTATTCAATTCTATGCTCCAAAGAATTAGCGTCCAAATTTTACGTACGGAATCGAATTTTCTCGCTTCCCAATGTCATAGAAACTCGAAATTTGGCACGAGCATTGAATATGTCATAAATAGGAAAAGCTAATCAGTCCCAACTCGATTATTCAATTCTATGCGCAAAAGAATTAGCGTCCAAATTTTACGTACGGAATCGAATACTCTCGCTTCCCAATGTAATAGAAACTCGAAATTTGACACGAGCATTGATTATGTCATACATAGGAAAAGTTAATGGGTCCCAACTCGATTATTCAATTTTAAGCGCAAAACAATTGGCGTCCGAATTTTACGTACGGAATCGAATTTTCTCGCTTCCCGATGCAATAGAAACTTGAAATTTGGCACGAGCATTGATTATATCATAAATAGGAAAAGTTAATGGGAAGTTGTTGAGTACATTCCTGGGAAGATTACTGGCATAGTACATCTATCTTACTATAGGTGGCGCGCGCGTCTGCGAGCGTCGTCGACAGTTATGCCCCCCCAGACAAAGATCGTTTGATTTCCATCTCAAGCACAAAAGCAAAAGGCATTACGAGCAACGGGATGTGTGTTCAACTACAAAATGATGCATCCGCCGAACGTATCACAAGACAATTCCTGGATATTGAGAATGCTGAGGTAAAATAAAAGCTGTGCTGTGATTGGTTGCTATATATTATACCGCTGAGGTAAAATGAATGCTGTGCTGTGATTCGTTGCTATTTTTTATATTGCTGAGGCAGAATAAAAGTTGCGCTGTGATTGGTTGTTATTTCTCTTACTGCTGACGTAACATGAAAGCTGCGCTGTGATTGGTTGTTATATATTATACCGCTGACGTAACATGAAAGCTGCACTGTGATTGGTTGTTATATTTTATACTGCTGAGGTAACATATAAGCTGTCTTGTGATTGGGTGTTATACATTATAAAGCTGAGGTAACATGAAAGCTGCGCTGTGATTGGTTGTTATATATTATACCACTGAGGTAACCTAAAAAAGCTGCGATGTGATTGGTTGTTATCTAGATATATAAAAACGAATGTATGTCTGTCTGTCTTCGCAGCAACGCGCGACGGGTAAGCTAGTCTATATATATAAAATTGAATGTATGCGTGTCTGTGTGTGTGTTTGTCCTTTATGCGCTACTACACCATTCATCCGATCGCCATGAAACTTTGGGAAGTTGTTGAGTACACTCCTGGGAAGATTATAGGCATAGTAAAACTATCCTACGATAAATGGCGCGCGTGCGAGCGTCGTCGACAGTTGCGCCCCACCCCCCCCACGTAGATCGTTTGATTTCCATCACTGCCACTAATTCTCTCACTTCGCGATGTCATAGAAACTTGAAATTTGGCACGAGCATTGAATATGTCATAAATAGGAAAAGTTAATGGGTCCCAACTCAATTATTCAATTCTAAGCGCCAAAGAATTAGCATCCAAATTTTACGTTCGGAATCTAATTCTCTCACTTCCCAATGTCATAGAAACTTGAAATTTGGCACGAGCCATGATTATGTCATAAATAGGAAAAGGTAATGAGTCCCAACCCGATTATTCAATTCTAAGCGCCAAAGAATTAGCGTCCAAATTTTACGTACGGAATCTAATTCTCTCACTTTCCAATGTCACAGAAACTTGAAATTTGGCACGAACATTGATTATGTCACAAATAGGAAAAGCTAATGGGTCCCAACTCGATTATTCAATTCTATGTGCCAAAGAATTAGTGTCCAAATTTTACGTACGGAATGTCATTTTCTCACATAGAAACTTGAAATTTGGGACGGGCATTGAATATGTCATAAATAGGAAAAGCTAATGGGTCCCAACTCCATTATTCAATTCTATGCGCAAAAGAATTAGCGTCCAAATTTTATGTACGGAATGTCATATTCTCACATAGAAACTTGAAATTTGGCACGGGCATTGATTATGCCATAAATAGGAAAAGTTAATGGGTCCCAAGTCGATTATTCAATTCTAAGCGCAAAACAATTAGCGTCCAAATTTTACGTACGGAATCTAATTCTCTCACTTCCTGATATATATAAATGAATGTATGTCTGTCTGTCTGTCCTTTATGCATTACTACACCATTCATCCAATTGCCATGAGACTTTGGGAAGTTGTTGAGTACACTCCTGGGAAGATTATAGGCATAGTACAACTATCCTACGATAGGTGCCGCGCGTACGAGCATCGTCGACAGTTATGCCCCCCAGACAAAGATCGTTTGATTTCCAACTCAAGCACGAAAGCAAAAGGCATTACGAGCAACGGGATGAGTGTTCAACCAGAAAATGATGCATCCGCCGAACGTTTCGCAAGACAATTGCTGGATATTGAGAATGCTGAGATAAAATGAAAGCTGTGCTGTGATTGGTTGCTATTTCTTATACTGCTGAGGTAACATGAAAGCTGTGCTGTGATTGGTGGCTACTTCTTATACTACTGAGGTTGCATGAAAGCTGTGCTGCGATTCGTTGTTATATATTATACCACTGAGGTAACATGAAAGCTGCGCTGTGATTGGTTGCTATATATAATACCGCAGAGGTAACATGAAAGCTGCGCTGTCATTGGTTGCTATTTTTTATATTGCTGAGGCAGAATAAAAGTTGCGCTGTGATTGGTTGTTATTTCTCTTACTGCTGAGGTAACATGAAAGCTGCGCTGTGATTGGTTGTTATATTTTATACTGCTAAGGTAACATGAAAGCTGCGCTGTGATTGGTTGTTATATATTATACCACTGAGGTAACATGAAAGCTGCGCTGTGATTGGTTGTTATCTAGATATATAAAAACGAATGCATGTATGTCTGTCTGTCTTCGCAGCATCGCGCGACGGGTAAGCTAGTCTCTAATAAATATCTAAAAGATGTATAGAATGAGTTGGGAATCTACATGAACTGGGGTTTGGACATCAACTGTACATACTTAGGGAAAGGGATCTGTGTTTCTAAAAAGTTTAATGTTTTACATGAGTCTAAGGACTCATTCACACGTCCGTATGCTTAAAGTGCTGTGTGGATTATGCATTATTTTAACGGTCTGTGTGAGGGCTCAGGAGCTGGCAGAGAGTGAATGCACTGTGTATGACAGCGCATCTCACGCATGCTGTCATGTACAGTGTGCTTTTTATTTCTTTTAGATTCCCCGCTCTTTCTCATGGCGGAGTTGCGTATGTATCATCGCCCATATGCAATGTATTGCATATGGACAACGCTGCATATGCTGCCCATAGAAAAGAATATGGCTCACGCTACATGATGTGCTGTGAATTAGAGCATGCTGCGATCTTTTTCACACACATATCTATCATACAGTGTTTACACGCTAATGTGAATGAATCATTGAAAGTCCATTTATGTTCAATGACTCCATTCACCAAAATCACGGTCGTGTGAATGAGCACTTACTGTTGAGTCAAATAATAGATAAACTGTAAAAGACAAAATGTATTTAATGGAATCAGTACTGATATTAGGTTATGGCCTGAAGTAGTAAGGGATTTGAGGCAAAGACTATTATTACTTTTTCCAACATTGCTATTAATTTACATCTGCTTTGTTATTTAATAACAATGATAATAATGGGAATTATTAGCACTAACCTTATGATCATGAATATTATCATTATTGTTATATGTCTAACTATACATTCAGCGTGGGCCCCAGCAGTTAACCCATCTCCATGGTCAGGAAGCTTTATTATATCCTAGTCATCACTTTCCATAGTAGAAAAACCTCTTTAACAGTAATCCTGTGGGAAATCACAGTTATTCCACCCATGCTAATATCATGATGATTTGTGCACTAAATGATAAACTATGGTAAGTTCTGATGTGTTCATAAATTAGTATTCCTATTGCACATCTGAGTTTCTCAAATGTTCAATGGCTGGATCCAATTCAAATAAAGACATCACACAAAAGTCCCATATGCATAGAATGGTGCTTTGTCTAACACATCAAGAAAGAGACATTTTACTATAGTTAAGGACATCAATATATACAATAAAGAATACTCCACTTTTAATTGAAATTCACAGAATAATATATCTGGCAGTAAGGTCTGTTTGTATTGTTTATTCCTGGAAGAATACAATTTTATGAAGAGCTATAGCACTAATTATGCTTGGCAGTGAGTCAGTCTCTACATATTTGCAAATGTCACACTATTCATATTTCTACAATACAGGTAATAATTATTGTTTGTGTTACATTTGTTTACAGCTGTATTATCAGCAGACTTCAAGAACAGGCTAAAACTCTTTAATCATTAATGATTCATCACAGATAGAAGATCCAGAATCAAGAAATGTTAAATCAGTAAAAAAGTTAAGAATTGATATGAATCCAAATACAGTATACAGAATCCATTCGACTGTACATATTGATTTATTATTGAGATTATAACAATGAACACCATATGGAGATACAGTAAATGTGATGTCAGCACATCACTGAACAACAGCTGTCTTGGGATCTCTAGCTAAATCAAAGTTTGGTTAGAGATTAAACTGCCAATAGCTTAGCAAAATGCTCTGTCAACTTTATAAATAGCTTGCGTTAGAAATGCCCATATATACGGTAGTATAAAATCTAGATTATTGTAATTATTGAAGAATACATAAGGAACGGTTTCTAAGAGGTCGAAAGCCATATAAAGGCCATAAATGGAAAACCTGTGGGCAGGCTATCAAAACAAATTTTCAAAAATAATCTATATTTGATGACAGCTGTGTGATACTATCTGAGTGAAAATATAATAAAGTTTATATGGGAAAGTAAAACTTTAAATAAATGAAGAAATAATCACCATTTGTGGGAGAAGAGATATGATACGGTCAAAAGTCCTCTTATTAAATACTATGCCCACTCTAAAAGAACATTGTTATTGCTTTAAATGGAAACTACAAGTAGTACTGAAGTTTTGCATGTGTTGTATTTAGGAATTACATGTGTCAGTATCCAACTTTTCTTTTTCCTGTGCTGATATTCACTAAATATCACACAGGGGCTGTTGCATAGCAACACTCCAAATCATTCTTCAGCTACGCTTTTTTACCTGGCTTCAATGGGGATCTATGTGTCATTCATACGTGGAACCGTAACTTCTGATATGATAGAATTATATGGACTGTAGCACACAGGTTCTTCATGGGGTGGAGGTGGAAACTCCTGGTGCCATCAATTCGCCAGGTAAGTGACACACTTGCCCTCAACCATCCACAAGATGTTAAGGAACACATAACAATCAGGCCAGCTACCTTATTCCATTGTGCTTTGGTTGAGTTCTGATACTCATGTGACCACTGTAAAGTAACTTTTTCAGCAATATATGCTACTGTAGCTCTTCTATGTCATTGAACCTGACAGGCTAGGCTTTGCTCCTCACACACATCAAAGAACCTTGGGTACCCAGGACCCTGTTGCTAGTTCAACAGTTGTACTTTACGTGACCACTTCTGGTAGGTACTAACCACTGCATACTGGGAACACATCCTAAGACCTGGTGTTTTGAAACTGCTATGTCTCAGTCATCCAGCTATCAAAAATTGTCCCTTAGTAAAGCTACTTAGGTCCACACACTTGCACAATATTCTTGCTTCCAACACAACAGTTTCTCCTGCACCGCCCCGCCCCCCTACTGGCAGAGGGCGGGGCAATGCAGAAGATTTCACCTCTGCTCCTCTCCATTGAGATGCACAGCGGCCGTTCGCTATGGAACGGCGGCTGTTTTAACTTAAAGGAGATGTCTCGAGGCAGCAGTGAAATATTTTTTTTGCCCAGTCCCCCTTCTTCAGCATACATTACTAAGTACCAATGTAAATGGCTTTTAAAGCCGGTTCCTACTTACAGTTCTGGCGTTTCATGAACTTATAAAAAGTTTCCCAAAGATGGCCGCCGCTTCTTCTCCCTGCGCTTGCTTCAGCCCGACGTGCTCGCTCCCGAGACGCCGGTCACACTTCGTATTAGCAGGGAGCTGTCCAGTGCTGATCCTTTCCCCCTGCACAAGTAACCCAGGCTTCGTAATAGCAGAGAGCTGTCCAGTGCTGAATTCTCAGCAGAAGGTACTGTAATGCCTCCCTGCAATTCACTTTCCACTGTTTTAGATGAAATAGTTTTTTCACCTAAATATATATGTGTGTGTATATATGCGTGTACACATTTTATATATATATCTATATATATATAGATAGATATATATATAGTATACGTGTGTATGAGTATACGCATACGCGTATTCGTGAGTGTATATACACACACTATATATATATATATATATATATACACATACCCACACGTGTTTTTTATATGCGTGTGTATATATGTGTATGTGTATATATAGATATATATATATATATATATATATATATAATGTGTGTGTGTATATATGCGTGTACACATCTTTTATATATATATATCTCTATATATCTATATATAGATATATAGAGAGATATATATATAGTATACGTGTGTACGAGTATACGCATACGCGTATTCGTGAGTGTATATATACACACACATTATATATATATATATATATACACACATATATATATATATACCCACACGTGTTTGTATATGTGTGTGTATATATATATATATATATACACACACACACACACACACACACATATATATATATATATGTGTGTGTGTGTATATTATATATATATGTGTGTGTGTGTGTGTGTGTGTATATATATGTGTGTGTGTCTGTCTGTCTGTCTGTCTGTCTATATATATGTCTGTCTGTCTGTCTGTGTGTCCCGGCGGCGGGAGGCTCAGGCAGCATCGGGGGCACGGCGGCGGGGGGCATGGCGGCGGGAGGCTCGAGCAGCATCGGGAGCAGCATCGGGGGCATGGCGGCGGGAGGCTCGGGCAGCATTGGGGGCACGGCGGCGGGGGGCATGGCGGCGGGAGGCTCGAGCAGCATCGGGAGCAGCATCGGGGGCATGGCGGCGGGAGGCTCGGGCAGCATCGGGGGCACGGCGGCGGGAGGCTCGGGCAGCATCGGGGGCATGGCGGCGGGAGGCTCGAGCAGCATCGGGAGCAGCATCGGGGGCATGGCGGCGGGAGGCTCGGGCAGCATCGGGGGCACGGCGGCGGGAGGCTCGAGCAGCATCGGGAGCAGCATCGGGGGCATGGCGGCGGGAGGCTCGGGCAGTATCGGGGGCACGGCGGCGGGAGGCTCGGGCAGCATCGGGGGCACGGCGGCGGGAGGCTTGGGCAGCATCGGGGGCAGCATCGGGGGCATGGCGGCAGGCTCGGGGGCATGGCAGCAGGCTCGGGCAGCACGGCGGCAGGCTCGGGCAGCACGGCGGCGGGCTCGGGGGCATGGCGGTGGGCTCCGGTGGCAGGCGGTGAGCTCCGGGAACAGGCGGTGAGCTCAGGGGACAGGCGGTGAGCTCGGGGGACAGGCGGTGGGCTCCGGGGGCAGGCGGTGGGCTCCGGGGGCAGGCGGTGGGCTCCGGGGGCAGGCGGTGAGCTCCGGGGACAGGCGGTGAGCTCCGGGAACAGGCGGTGAGCTCGGGGGACAGGCGGTGAGCTCGGGGGACAGGCGGTGGGCTCCGGGGGCAGGCGGTGGGCTCTGGGGGCAGGCGACTTACATGGGCGGCTTCTCGGCTGGGCTTCTCGTCTCCGCTCGGCTGGGCTGCTGAACTTTCTGCACCTTTCTGTAACAGAGGAAGGTACAGAATGGCCGCTCCAGCGCGCTCCCGAGAGGTTACAGCTCGTCTGCGCATGCGCAGAAGAGCTGTAGCGTCTAACACACTGAAGCGGCTCGCGCTGAGCAGAAGACCGGACTGCGCAAGTGCGTCTAAAAAAGCAAGCTGCCAGCGAATTTAGACGGAACCATGGAGACGAGGACGCTAGCAACGGAGCAGGTAAGTGGAATAACTTCTGTATGGCTCATATTTAATGCACGATGTACATTACAAAGTGCATTAATATGGCCATACGGAAGTGTATAACCCCACTTGGTTTCGCGAGACCACCCCTTTAACGATGAGCTTCATCACTCATCTTTTATACAGAGGGGTGGGGGAGCGAGAGGAGCGAAATCTCTTGCACTGCCCCGCCCCCCTGCTGGCCGATCCGTGAGCCAGTCAGCTGTGCTAGCTCCCGTTCAGGAGCATGGGAGTGCGGAGTCACAGGGACCAGTGTCGGGCATCGTTTGCCCGACACTCGTCCAGTGTAAATGGGCCTTAACAGGGATCTAGTGGGCTGTAATGATTGGATCATAGTTTACTAGTTTTCTGTATGTTAAGACAGCAGAGACTACATAGATAATGTGTTTCCTGCTATCCTGTGTCCCTACAGTAAAAGAAAAAATACTATTCAAATATTTTTCTTCCTTAACATGGGTGAAACACAGTTTTTTAAACTAATTTTGGGGAGCAAAATTCAAATATGATTGTAGACAATCTCCCTCATGTACAGATTTTTGTGTATGAACAATTGCTATATTTAATATACATATATACAATGTAACATTTACACATATTGGAATTAGAAATGTCATATTTTATTGAATTCCAAGTTAACGCTGAACTTCAAATTGTAATTACAGCATTTATTTTTCTTGTGAGCTTCATAATTACAGTCTTAGGGCGCCCACCCACTGGCGTTTGCGATTTTCGTGCGTGAAAAACGCAGCGTTTTCCGCGGCGTTTTCGCGGCATTTTCGTGGCTTTTTCGCGCCTTTTCCATTAATTTCCATTGACATTCATGGGTGCATTAAGAGAAAAATAAGGACACATATGCAACTGACAGTTCCTATGTTAAAAATCGCAACGGACCGGAAAAAAAAACGCCAGTGGACAGGAGCACATTCAATACTAATTGCTCTTGAGAAAAAACGCAAAACGCAAAGAAAAAAAAATCGCCAGTGGGTGGGCGCCCTTAAAATGATACATATCATATATCATTGCATATGAGTCAGCGTAAAAAAAGTAATTCACTTCTTCTTTTACGTGTCCTGAGGTCCTCCTTCTGCAAAAAGCTGCAGTGATCACTCATCATTGAAGGATACCACCTGCCTTGACACCTCTGTTCCATAGCTTAGATATCTTATCTTAGTGCAGCCTTTCTCTTTTTTCTTGATGACTGCTCATAGGTTGTCAGGAAAGAAATTCAGATTAGAATCTAGGAAATATATTCTTAACCCCTGATGACACGGTACTTTTTTATTTTCGTTTTTTCCTCCCGACTTTAAAAAAAAATCATAACTCTTTTATTTATCCATTGATACATCTGTCTGAGGGCTTGTTTTTTTTTAAACACGAGTTGTGCTTTTCAATGGTACAATTTAATGTACTATAATGTACTGAAAAACTTAACATTTTCTAAGTGGAGTAAAAAGTGAAGAAATAAATGCAATTTTGCAATCTTTGGGGGGACGTTTCAAGTTTTTACAGCACATACACTACAGCAAAAATAACATGATAACTTTATTTTATTTTTTTTTTACCTGTCGCTCACCATCAGAGCCACAGGTGCTATTATTTGCTATCTTTGTTTTGTATCTCTTATCTTTTGGCTATCCTGCTTCCAGACTATTGAGCGAGTTAGGGGTCATTCTGCCTACGTTGTAGAGCTGACCGATCAATTAGCTATAGATTAGGTACCAGTACAACTGAATCCCCTGCTATCAATATCAGGAACGAAATACCTGCCAGATATCATTTTCTGAGCACGTTATTACAAGCTCCATGTCTGGTTAAACCTTCTACAAAAGAGGCAACTTTATTGTCTCTTTTACGTTTACCATCTACAGCAGTAGAAGCAATTTACTATGCCATACGGTGTTTTAAATATGTTAGTAGCCAAGTATAGGAGATTAATATAAGCGGCTCCCCATGTGATCATTCCTAAGAACAAGCACTCATCTATTGGGTGCCGGTACTTTGTTTCTATTACTTAATACACGACAGGAATAAGAAATTTAGCTATTCTTTAAGTTTTGAGAGATATATACGACAACATTTGGCCGATTGGGCAACTCGCTTCTGATGAACTGTTCACAATATGAACAGGGAAACGCGTTGAGCAGTTTATCTATAACAATTAACTTAGCCTAAAAGATTTTCTCAAGCAAACCTCTCAGCTCTAAAGTGTATTTATAAAAAAATATATATTTACCAAGATTGTACCCTATGCATATCCTGAAAGTAAAATATTAGTAGCATTAGATTTTTTATCTCTAAAAGATCCCTGGTACCCCACAATTGGACCAGTTAGGAGGCCTACTAACCACTATAGAGACATGATTGTGTCCATCGCGATCCAGTTGAAGCTCTCTCTGGTCTGAATCTGGGTGACGTGTGTATACCATTTAACACTGGGACAGTTATGGTAACATACTCTCCCAAGGTATAAATTACCAATAAATGCACAGTTCTTTAGTCCTTGTGCATTTTACATGAGACTATTACTCATTTAGGTACAATTATATCATTTTGTGGGGACAGTTAATCTTGAAAGGATCCCTAATATAACGGAAGGCTGATAATCCAGCACAGTCTCAGAATTTGTGTCTTGTCGTTGTTAGTATGTCTATGTGTTAGCCCAAAGTTTTAATTAAAGGGGTTGTCCCGCGCCGAAACCGGGTTTTTTTTTTTTCAATAGGCCCCCCGTTCGGCACGAGACAAACCCAATGCATGTGTTAAAAAAAAACCGTTTAGTACTTACCCGAATCCCCGCGCTGCGGCGACTTCTTCCTTACCTTACTAAGATGGCCGCCGGGATCTTCACCCACGATGCACCGCGGGTGTTCTCCCATGGTGCACCGTGGGCTCTGTGCGGTCCATTGCCGATTCCAGCCTCCTGATTGGCTGGAACCGGCACACGTGACGGGGCGGAGCTACGAGGACCAGCTCTCCGGCACGAGCGACCCCATTCACCAGGGAGAACACCGGACTGCGCAAGCGCGTCTAATCGGGCGATTAGACGCTGAAATTAGACGGCACCATGGCGACGGGGACGCTAGCAACGGAACAGGTAAGTGAATAACTTCTGTATGGCTCATAATTAATGCACGATGTACATTACAAAGTGCATTAATATGGCCATACAGAAGTGCTGAACCCCACTTGCTTTCGCGGGACAACCACTTTAATTCCAATAAAGTTTGTTTTTAGTTTATATCTGTGAAGGGCAGCAATATCAAATATGTTTTAATTTTTTTCAAAGGAAGATTTCTAAACTTTTACTTGCTTAGATTTTTCTGATAATAAAACTTTTTAAAACTCATTTGTACATTTTTAAGCCCCATGGGGGACTTGAACTTAGGATCATTTGACCGCTCATAAAATATTTTGCAATACAATAGTATTTCATTATACCATGTTTTATGGCATGGCTTGATAGGCATTCAGCAATGGCAGCCCTGGGGGCCTACAGAAGGCCCCATGCTGCGATAGCAACCAAATAGAACCTTGTGCTCACATCGCAGGGGGTGATGTTCAGGACCTCTGAATACCAATCAGGATATTTAAATGCCACTGTCAGAATTGACAGCAGCATTTAGAGGGTTAGCATCTGTGATTGGTGTTTATGCTGATCCAACTCTATACATACCCCCCACACCCAGGACTTAATTGTACACCCTGGGCTATAAGGGAGTTAAGGACATTTGGCAACCAAGGTTTTTGTAATTCTTGAGATGGTCCTGAATGAGCTGCTGGTAGTTTTCCTTTTTGCAGTTACCTAGAAATCCCTTGAGCACTAGAAATCCATTGACTACAGATGATTGCCATGTGGTGAGCTCTAGAGATGAGCGAACCTACTTGTTTTGAGTAATTGCTCGATCGAGCACCGTGATTTTCGAGTACTTCCGTACTCGGGTGAAAAGATTCGGGGGGCGCCGGGGGGCGGGTGGAGGCGTGGCGGAGCAAAAATCTCGAAAATCGCGGCGCTCGGGTGAAAAAGGGGCGTGGCCAAGTAGGTTTACTCATCTCTAGTGAGCTACTTGCTGTTTAACTTTGCTATACAAACAGAATCAACCAGTGGTTTTCTTATCTCATGGCCCACAAAGATTACTTCTTTAAAAGCAAGAAATCTGGGACAGATTTGTCCATAGCCTTTACAAAGTTTTTGATCAGGCCAGTTTGATATGAAGTAATGGAAGCAAATTTACTAGAAGAGAGTTACTCTCTCTGGGAAAGAAAACAACTTGTTTAGGCCAGTATTCCTTTTTATAGTGTTTAGCTATACCATATACAATGTAAAGAACAGAATTGGGTAAAGCTACTTTGAAGCCTGGGCAAGAGTCAGATCACTGCATATTGACCATATAAACTGATCATATTTTATTGCAGCGAGACGTTTTTCCATGCTTTCAGATCTGCTTTATTCCTATGCATGCATTTCTAAAAAGTGAGGATTTTGGTTTCTGTTGTACAAAAGGTCAGCTTTTAATGTTTAAAATGTCAGGTGGTAAAATATGAAAATAGAAGCTCTATTGTCATTCTACAAGCCTAGAAGTGCTAATTTTCAAAGCCAGTAAATATATTAAATGCCCAATAATAATAACAATAACTTGACATAGTGACCATTTTGTAGGGTCAGATGTGTAATTAGCACCAAGAAAATTGTTAAAAACAGCTACATTTTTCATGTTATAAAAACTTTGTAAACTAGTGTAATTAATACAGAAAAAAAGGAGGGTTTGGTACTGTGTTAGCCAGTAGAGCAAATAAGCTTGTAGATATGATACCTAACAAAAATACATAATGTTATAGCGAGCTTTTAGGCCTCTTCGCGTTCCTTCCTCAGGCATAATGGAACCTCCAAAATAACATTTAATCCCATAGAACCTTGGGACTCAAATTCATATATCATTCTGTGTTCTTATCTGGATATTTTCCCAATAACGTCCTTCACCACACTATGAATCGCAGAAAAATGTAACATTTTTGTCACAACATTTTAAAGAATATCATAGTTGTGACCCAGTAAATGCTTCTCCTAATCATTCTTCATGTTATAAGTACGGGATGTTCTCTTTTTGTGTCCTCGTAGTCTGACAAGTGTATTGTCTTTTACATGAGCACTCATATATATTATGTTTATACTATTACTAGAGATGAGCGAGCACCAAAATGCTCGGGTGCTCATTGCTCAAGTCGAGCTTTTCATAATGCTCGAGAGCTCGTTTCGAGCAATAAACCCCATTGAAGTGAATGGGAGACTCAAGCATTTTTCAAGGTAACCCATGCTCCGCATAGGGTAGGTTGTGTGAATCACCTGAAAACATCAGAAAGTGATGGAAACACCACAGAAACAGATAGGGAACAGCAGGGGCAGCATGCATGCATCTGAAGCTCCCAGGTCGCACTATTAAGCCAAATTGGGGGCAAGAGCCTGACGCCCACACCCTAATAATTTCGTTGCGACAGACTATAATCAGCAAGGCACATGCGCTGGCACATTTTAACTAAGCACCACACTAGGTGCAATGAAGGCCAATCACCGCCTGCACCTGCGTTCCACCGACAGGCAAGCTACCGCCTGTCCCAGCCCCTGCCTCTCCCCAAGGAGCTTGTTAATCAGTGCCCCAGAGAAAGACAGCATGAACTGTAAAGAAATTAGTGGCTAAAGATGGACATAACGCTGGGATACGTTTCCGTGTGACCCTTTTAAAATTGTGCTTTATAGCTAACAAATCGCAGACAAATTAATGTGTTATTGTAAGTGCCATCCCATGCCACCTCCGTCGCAGCATTTCATTAGCCACAAACCCTAGAATAGGGGGGACTCAGAGGCCAGTACTTCTACAAATGTAAACGCATTTTAGAAAAGAACCCATTTTAACACGAAGAATTTTTTTTACCAAGATTGCAGGTGAGAACCTGAAAGAATTTTTGAGTGAGAGTGCAGGGTATTTTTTTTATCAAGAGTATAGGTGAACCCCTGAAAAAGTTGTTTACCAAGAGTATAGGCGAATCCCTGAAACATTTGTTTACCAAAAGTATAGGCGAACCCTTGAAACATTTGTGTACCAAGAGTATAGGCGAACCCCTGAAAGTTTTATGTACCAAGAGTATAGGTGTACCCCTGAAAGATTTGTTTACCCAGAGTGCAGGTGAACCCCTGAAATATTTTTTTAACATAGCGCTCGTACTTGCTTAATGGGATCCAGGTGGCAAGCTATCACCTGTCCCAGCCCCTGCCTCTCCCTGAGGGGCTTTTTAACCAGTGCCCCAGTATGTAGCACCAGCTCTTCCTCTGAATCCTCAGTCTGCTCCTCCCTAACAACAACTTCACTGACAGACAACTGTGTCTAATGATCATCATCAACCAATACCTCTTGAGACACTACTTGGAAGTCCCCACCCTCATCACCCTAAGACTAGGAAAGGTCCAAATTTTGGGCATCGGTCATGACAAACTCCTCAGGTGGCTCATGAACCATTGTTTGCCACTCAGGAAAGGGACCTGAGAACAGTTCCTATGAGTATGCCTGTTTTGAATCTCTCCTTTTCCTGGAGTGACCAGGCTGGGAGGAAGGAGAAGCAGCATGAGGATTTACAGGTCCAGTCCCTTGGCTAGCGTGAGTGGATTGTGTGGAAGACAGGGTGGTGGATAAATTACTGGACGCATTATTGGCTATCCACGTCATCACCTGATCGCACTGTTGTGGTTTTAATAATGGTGTACCATGCTGACCTACAAACTGTGAGATGAAGCTATGGACCGTAGATACATGGCGTTCTATTTCTCTCTCAGCAGCAGGCACTGTTTCATCCAACCCAGGACCTTGGCCTCTGCCCACACCCTCATTTGGATGCCCATGTCCATGTCCCCGACCCTTACGCCTAGTGTTAATCATGTTGTATAATAGACTGCGTCAATATGCTATGCAAACTGTAGGGTATTTTGCGTATGCTTTAAGCCAAAAATAGAGTGTAAAATGAATACAGTCTTGTTATATAGTGCGGATCGAGAGAACACACACAAAGGGTATTCTACATACGCTTTAAGCCAAAAATAAACAGTGTAAAATGTGTACAGTCTTGATATATAGTGCGGATCGAGAGGACACACACTATGGGTGGCTTCACACGAGCGTGTTTTTGTGCGTACATAGGTGCATACATAAGTGCGCACCCCTGTATATGCAAAAACACGCGTGAATGCAGGTCTGTGCAATTTTTTCAATGGTCTGCCCACACCCCTACATTATTTTTCAGGAAAGAGCTTTACATATAAGCCCTGCCCTGAAAAACAAAAATTTTAGTGTAAAAAAAAATAAAAAATAAACTTACTTGTCCCCCTTTGCTGTGTCCTCTGCAGGGATGAAGAACACATCTGCCGCACATCTTCCTTCAGAGCTTTAAATATAAGCCCTTCCCTGAAAATCCAGTAAAAGTGCTGTAGAAAAAATAGATACTCACCTTGCTTCAGCTGCCGGAGCTCAGCCGCGTCTTCTCCTGCTGTCCCCTGCTCTGTGGTGCAGATCTATCAGCAGGCGGGGACTTAAAATCCCTGCCTGCTGAAACAGCTGAATGTGATTGGCTGAGGTGCTCAGCCAATCACAGGCAGCTCTTGCCGGTCATTCATTTGGTGACACATGACAGCTGCAGTAGAGAATTGAAGAATTCCTCTGCTGCATCTTTGGCAAATGTAGCAGCAGGGAATTCTTTTTACTAGCGGGGATGAAGGAAACATCTGCCGCATGTGGCAGATGTGTTCTTCATCCCCGCGGGGGAAACAGCCGCAACAAACAGGTAAGTTTATTTTTATTTTTTTTTTACACTAAAATTTTTGTTTTTTAGGGAAGGGCTTATATGTAAAGCCCTTCCCTGAAAAACTATGCAGAGGTGTCGGCAGACCATTGTATTCAATGGAGCCACCGGCAAAAGCAATGCGTGCATTCACTATGGTGCATGCATGTCCTATCTTTGCAGGCACACGCCTGTAAAGCATGGACATGTCCACACACCATAGAGAATGCATTGGGGCTAATAGACACATGTTTTTGTGCTTGTGTATGCACGCACAAAATACACGCTCGTCTGAAGCCACCCTAAGGATATTTTACGTACACTTTAAGCCAAAAAAAAGACAGTGTAAAATGTGTACAGTCTTGTTATATGGTGCGGATCGAGAGGACACACACTAAGGGTATTTCACGTACGCTTTAAGCCAAAAATAGACAGTGTAAAATGAGTACAGTCTTGTTATATAGTGTGGATCAACAGGACACAGACTTGGGTCAATTATGCAAATAAAGAAATAAAAAATGAGAGGAGTTTTGTTAGTTCCTATATAGTCTGTGTACACCAGTAGCAGTATACTGTATAGAACCGGTAACAATATGCAGTATACAGCCGGGATGCTTGTGAACGCTTTGTGCGGACTACTGGTCCCAGGCAGCCAAACTGATGATGCACAAAAGTAGAGTTGTAGTCCCAAAAAAGACTGTTGGGTTCTTTGAAGATGGATCTCTGCCTAAACGCTCCTTTTAACCTACACTAACGCTCTCACTCATTCACAGCAGCTCTGTCCTACAGCTAATACAGCCTCCGTGTGAGGCGAGCATCAAATGACCTGAGTTTTTATGATCCCTGGTCACCTGATCCGGCCAGTCAATCACTGCTATAGATGTGCATAGGGTTGGCATGTCATAGCAGGAGGTGTCAAAGCCTTCCCTGCAGGTTCATTGGCTAAAAAAACAGCTAAACCTGTAGGGAGGAGAGAGTGAAATTTTTTTGAACACCGCGTGGTACTCGCTCGAGTAACGAGTACTTTCGATTATGCTAATGCTCGAACGAGCATCAAGCTCGGACGCGCATGCTCGCTCATCTTTAGTCACACACTATGTCAAGACTAAGTGCAGCAACAAGACACAATATAGTTATACTGCATCAGCAAGGTATCTCCTAAGCAAAGATTTCAAAGCAGACCTGGGCTTTCAAGATGGGCTTTCTTTTGAAGAAGCACAAAGAATCGGGCAACATTGAGGACCACAGATGCAGTGGTCAGCCATTAAAAGGTCGTGCAGCAGATGAAATACACAATGCCATCAGCTCAAAACTGGCAAAAACCAGTGGGACCCATGTACACCCATTTACCGGTGGGGAGTTCTGGCTGACAATCGTCTACATGGAAGAATTGTAGCAAAACAAACCTCAACATACGTTCGATATAGAAACAAGGACAAACAAATCAGCTATGAGGTTGTCCAAAATCTGTCTGTTTTCTGTCTGTTATGCCCAATCTGAATCCTGTCCGCTTTGTCTGTTGGTAGGCGGATTTTAGGGCCTTGTCTGTCTGATCCAACCGTCCATTGGTTGTGGACGCCCGGTTCCTGTTCCTGTATGTCTACTCATCAGTTGGTGGGCGGACGCCTAATCTGTATCCTGACTTCTTGTCCATTGGTAGGCTGATATTAGACATAATTTGCTGTAGACCCCTGTGCGGTATGTACCTGTGCTTTGTCCCCTCTGGCTACGTGCACGTTAGGTGTTACGTTTGCTCCCTCCTTCATAGTTGTTTTGGCATTTGCACTAGGCCCGTATGGATAAGTCCTGTGCTACACCTATCCTGGTTGAGACATATTTACGGTGTACTAGGCCCGTAGTGATAAGTCCTGTACTGCGTAGTGTCTTTTGGTGGAGTTACCTTACTCTCTCCCTTTTTGCCATCTTTGCCTTGGTGTCAGGTCCTATTTAGATAAATCCTGCACACGTGCGAGGTTTGGAGGAGTTGCATAATTTTTGTTGTTATGTTTAACTCCTTAGTGACGGAGCTTTTTTGCTTTTTTCCATTTTTGTTTTTTCCTACTCCCTTTTAAAAAATCGTAGCTCCTTAATTTATCCATCGACGTCGCTGTATGAGGGCTTGTTTTTTGCGGGACGAATTGTATTTTTCAATTGCACTATTTATTGTACCATATAATTTACTAAAAAACTTTTTAAAAATTCTTAGCGGAGAGAAATGGAAAAAAAACGACATTCCACCATCTTTCGGTGCGTCCTGTTTCTACAGCACACAAATTGCAACAAAAACGACCTGATATTTTTATTCTATGGGTCAGTACGATTGCTATGATACCAAACTTGTATAGTATTTTTTTTGCTGTAGTACTTTTTTTTTTAAGATATTTAATTTTTTTCAATTATTTTCTGCAGTCATTTTGTGCGCGCAATACCTTTTTTATTTTTCCGTCAACGTAGTTGAGCAAGGGCTCATTTTTTGCAGGATTTCCTGAAGTTTCCGATAGTATCAATTTGGAATACATACAACTTTTTAATCGCTTTTTATTGCGTTTTTTCTGGGAGACAGGGTAACTAAAAAAGTGTATTTCTGGCGTTTTTTTTTTTTTTTCAGACGACGTTCACCGTGCGAGAAAAATAATGTGTTACTTTGATAGTTCGGACTTTTACGGACGCGGCAATATCAAACACATATTTTTATTTTATGATTTTGATTTTTTAATAATGGATATGGCAAAAGGGGGGTGATTTAAACTTTTATAACTTTTTTTTTTTTTAACAATTAAAAAAACTTTATTGATTATTTTTTTTACTTTACTTTGAAGTCCCCCTGGGGGACCTTAACATGCGATGCTTTGATCGCTCCTGCAGTATGACGTAATGCTACAGCATTACGTCATACTGCTTTTTTACAGGCAGTCTTTCAAGCCACCCTGTGTGGATGGCTTGATAGACAGTCTGCTGAGGCAGCCCTGGGGCCATTCATTAGGCCCCCGGCTGCCATGACACCTGCACGGCTCCCCCGATCTCACCGTGGGGGGGCCGTGCGGGACCCCCGAACAGCGTTCGGGGGATTTAAATGCCGCTGTCAGAATTGACAGCGGCATTTAAAGGCTTAATAGCCACGATCGGCTGAGCGCATCTATTGCCCGCGGGTGTCAGCTGTAATAAACAGCTGACGCCCGCGCTGTATGGAGGGAGATAGCGGCGCTACCTCCCTCCATACACGTCCTGCAACCGCAGGACGTAGTTTTACGATAGGGCTGTCACTAAGGGGTTAAAGGGTCCAGAAGCCCCCTTTTTTTAAAGGGGAGATACTGTCAGGGTGTGCTGCTGGGATCTGTAGTACTAAGGTTCCTAGCAGCACAGCTCCACAGGTGAGGGTTAATTGAGCTGGCTGGGTGTGGTATTCTCCAGCAGCAAATTCCCTTTAGTCTGCAGCACATATAAACCCAGCTCCTGTCAGTAGTTGATGCTGGTCCTGTATTGTTTGGATGTATCTGTTTTGTTCCCACTCAGATCTGTGTTTGCATGTAGGTCTGTTGTGTCTCTCTTTCCTTCCAAGGACTGTTTGGACACCTGTAGTCCTTGTCTGTAGCACATGCAGCTCCCCTTTTCCCTTCCCCTGACTGGTGCAACCTCCAAACGTCTTATGTCTCGCTCTGTGTGTCAGTTGGTGGATCCCTGACACAGTTCCCTATTGCAGCACAGTGGCTGACTGTCAATCCCCCCTGTATTAGGACACTTTTAGACTTTCTGTGAGTTTCATCTGTTTGCATGTGAGCTCTGGGTGGAGTCCGTGTGGTTTGCCCTATATGTTGTAGTCTGCTGTAAGCCAGTGCCTCTAAACCAGTGAAGAAAAAAAAACAATACAGCTCACTGTTAGATGTTGATTTAGAATGATCAGATGTCCTTGTAGAATAATCCACAGGTGCACGGATGTTGCAGGCCAAGCCCAGTCCTGGAGGAAAGCTGAGAAGTATGAAGATTTGACCCAGCACCAATGTTTTTTTTTTTTTTAAAATCACTTCCTTATTGAGTACATATTGAAAAAATTCCCCTTCTATTCGTGTTCGTTCTGGGTGTGGTGTGAATTATGCTCAGGTCGGACATGACGATTTGGCTGTATCAGAAGGTAATTTGTTTACTGGAGAGTGGTACAATAATGAGTATCCGTAGGCAACAGTGAAGCATGGAAGAGGTTCCTTGCAAGTTTGGGACTGCATTTCAGCAAATGGAATTACGGATTTGGCCAGGATGAATGGCGTCCCCAATGCTGAGAAATCCAGGCCAAAATAACATAATAACTTTATATTTTCAGTCAGCATGCATACTGTGATATCAAATTTATAAAGTTTTTATGTTTTATTATTTTACACATTAAAAACATTTGTTGTACTTAAAAATACTTTGTCATAACATTTTTTATCTATATAAAGGCTTGTTTTTTGTGCAATAACTTGTTTCTTTTATTAATACGTTTTTTTCGGAACATATGATATTTTATCATTTTTTGTTCTACCCTTTAAAGGTAAAGTCCCCTGGTGTAAGCACCAAGTAGTGACTGACTCCTAGGGTGATGGGTGATGTCATATTGTGCCGTTTTCTTGGCAGACTGTTTTTGCTTGGTGGTTTGCCATTGCCACACGAGGCTCTTTTTTAGAGTTTAGAATAACAAAAAAAACTGCAGTTCTGGCATTGTTTTTCTATTAGTTTTTTTATGGCATTTACCTTAAGATATAAGTGATATTTTAACTTAATTCTGTGGATGACTATGCTTACAGCAGTACTAAATTTATACAGATTTCTTTGTTTTACTACTTTCGCACAATAGAAACGCTCAATAAAAAATTGTGTCAACTTTCACTGTGTCATTTAAAGGGGTTGTCCAAAATAAGATATATTTTTTACAAACAGGTTTCCCCAGTATAGAAACATAATGAAGAGCTCATATTCATCTCTCCCGACAATCCTTCATTGCTGTCCCAGGTCTCAACAGTGCTGTTTTCTTACAGACTTCAGTCAGCCTGTGAAGTCCCATTATCTGCCACTGCAGCCGATGCCAGAGCACAGCAATCATTGCTGCACCCTGTTATTGGCTACATTAGCCTTGCAAAACGGCTCAGGCAGAATGCAGCCTACCAATATGATGTTAATAAGGAGACCTGGAGCAGACCAATGGGGGACGAGCATAGAGCAGGGCGAGGTATGCATGAGCTGTATGAGTTCTTTATTAAACATACACACTGTGGGACCTGTCTGTAAAATAATATTTTATCTTGGAAAAATCCCTTTAAGGAGTAAAATGCCTGGGATCAGAGAAACCTCCAATCCTGGAGTGTCTAAAGTAGCATAGTTACATAGTATGTATGGCTGAAAAAAAGACATATGTCCATCCAGTTCAGCCTATCACCCCCAATGTTGATCCAGAGGAAGGCAAAAAGAAAAAACTCTGATAAGGTAAAAGCCAATTTTGCCCATTTAAGGGAAAAAAATCCTTCCTGACTCTAATCTGGCAATCAGAATAATTTCTGGATCACCGACCCTTTTGACATTATTAATGATTATAACTAGAGATGAGCGAACGTACTCGTCCGAGCTTGATATTCGTGCGAATATTAGGGTGTTCGGGATGCTCGTTACTCGTAACGAGTACCACGCGGTGTTCCGGTTACTTTCAATTTCCTCTCTGAGACGTTAGCGCGCTTTTCTGGCCAATTGAAAGACAGGGAAGGCATTACAACTTCCCCCTGTGACGTTCAAGCCCTATACCACCCCCCTGCTGTGAGTGGCTGGGGAGATCTGATGTCACCCGAGTATAAAAGTCGGCCCCTCCCGCGGCTCGCCACACATGCCTTGTGAGTTAGCTGAGGGAAAGTACTATCGTGCTGGTGCTGCTGTAGGGAGAGCGTTAGGAGTCAGTGTAGGCTTCAAGAACCCCAACGGTCCTTCTCAGGGCCACATCTACCTGTGTGCAGGCTGCTGCTAGCAGTGTTTTTTTTTTCTTCTCAAAATCGGCAGTGCAGAGCATTGCACCCGGCATTAGGGACAGAAGTGGTGTATAGGCAGGGAGAGTGTTAGGAGTGAGTGTAGGCTTCAAGAACCTCAACGGTCCTTTCTAGGGCCAAATTTAACCGTGTGCAGTACTGTGCTGGCTGCTGTTAGCAGTGTTGCATTTTTTTTTTTTTCTAAAAATCATCTGTGCAGAGCATTGCACCCTCCATTGATACTACAGGGACAGAATTGTGTAGGCAGGGCCACAACACAGTTATTGTTCATTGAATATACGCAGTGGGTCCTTCCCTTTGCTAAAAAGGACAAAAAATTATATTTGGCCAGCCTGTGTCAGTCCTAAGGTCTCCGTGTACGTGTGTGCTGCGTGGAGAACGTACAAAAATCAGACGCAACCAGCTACGGTTTACTGCAGGCTTGCGCCATTGTCTTTCCTGACTGGCAAATACCTGCTCTGCTAGAGTTAATAACTCTGCTACACTAAAGTTGTGTGTCACTTTTTCAGGGCCACACTACAGTTCTAAAAGTTATTGTTCATTAAATATACGCAGTGGGTCCTTCCCTTTGCAGAAAAGGACAAAAAATTATATTTGGCCAGCCTGTGTCAGTCCTAAGGTCTCCGTGTACGTGTGTGCTGCGTGGAGAACGTACAAAAATCAGACGCAACCAGCTACGGTTTACTGCAGGCTTGCGCCATTGTCTTTCCTGACTGGCAAATACCTGCTCTGCTAGAGTTAATAACTCTGCTACACTAAAGTTGTGTGTCACTTTTTCAGGGCCACACTACAGTTCTAAAAGTTATTGTTCATTGAATATACGCAGTGGGTCCTTCCCTTTGCAGAAAAGGACAAAAAATTATATTTGGCCAGCCTGTGCCAGTCCTAAGGTCTCCGTGTACGTGTGTGCTGCGTGGACAACGTACAAAAATCAGACCCAACCAGCTACAGTTTACTGCAGGCTTGCGCCATTGTCTTTCCTGACTGGCAAATACCTGCTCTGCTAGAGTTAATAACTCTGCTACACTATAGTTGTGTGACACTTTTTGAGGGCCACACCACAGATATTAAACTTCTTGTTCATTGAATATACGCAGTGGGTGCTTCCCTTTGCAAAAAAGGAAAAGAAATTATATTTGGCCTGCCTGTGTCAGTCCTAAGGTCTCCGTGTACGTGTGTGCTGTGTGGACAACGTACAAAAATCAGACGCAACCAGCTACGGTTTACTGCAGGCTTGCGCCATTGTCTTTCCTGACTGGCAAATACCTGCTCTGCTAGAGTTAATAACTCTGCTACACTATAGTTGTGTGACACTTTTTGAGGGCCACACCACAGATATTAAACTTCTTGTTCATTGAATATACGCAGTGGGTGCTTCCCTTTGCAAAAAAGGAAAAGAAATTATATTTGGCCTGCCTGTGTCAGTCCTAAGGTCTCCGTGTACGTGTGTGCTGCGTGGACAACGTACAAAAATCAGACGCAACCAGCTACGGTTTACTGCAGGCTTGCGCCATTGTCTTTCCTGACTGGCAAATACCTGCTCTGCTAGAGTTAATAACTCTGCTACACTAAAGTTGTGTGTCACTTTTTCAGGGCCACACCACAGATATTAAACTTCTTGTTCATTGAATATACGCAGTGGGGTCTTCCCTTTGCTAAAAAGGAAAAGAAATTATATTTGGCCTGCAGGCTTGCGCCAATTTATTTCCTGCCTGGGAAATCAAATCACTGGTAATACAGCATGCTGAGGGGTAGGGGTAAGCCTAGAGGACGTGGACGTGGCCGAGGACGCGTAGGCCCAAGTGAGGGTGTGGGCACAGGCCGAGCTCCTGATCCAGGTGTGTCGCAGCCGACTGCTGCGCGATTAGGAGAGAGGCACGTTTCTGGCGTCCCCACATTCATCGCCCAATTAATGGGTCCACGCGGGAGACCTTTATTAGAAAATGAGCAGTGTGAGCAGGTCCTGTCCTGGATGGCAGAAAGTGCTTCGAGCAACCTATCGTCCAGCCACAGTTCTGCGCCGTCCACTGCTGCAAATCCGAATCCTCTGTCTGCTGCTCCTCCTTCCTCCCAGCCTCCTCACTCCACTACAATGACACCTGCTCAGGAGCGGGCAGACTCCCAGGAACTGTTCTCTGGCCCCTGCTTAGATTGGGCAGGAGTGGTTCCTCTCCCACCAGAGGAGTTTATCGTCACTGATGCCCAACCATTCGAAAGTTCCCGGGGTCCGGGGGAAGAGGCTGGGGACTTCCGCCAACTGTCTCAAGAACTTTCTGTGGGTGAGGAGGACGATGACGATGAGACACAGTTGTCTTGCAGTGAGGTAGTAGTAAGGGCAGTAAGTCCAAGGGAGCAGCGCACAGAGGATTCGGAGGAAGAGCAGCAGGACGATGAGGTGACTGACCCCACCTGGTGTGCAACGCCTACTCAGGACAGGTCTTCAGAGGGGGAGGCAAGGGCATCAGCAGGGCAGGTTGCAAGAGGCAGTGCGGTGGCCAGGGGTAGAGGCAGGGCCAGACCGAATAATCCACCAAGTGTTTCCCAAAGCACACCCTCGCGCCATGCCACCCTGCAGAGGCCGAGGTGCTCTAAGGTCTGGCAGTTTTTCACAGAGACGCCTGACGACCGATGAACAGTGGTGTGCAACCTTTGTCGCGCCAAGATCAGCCGGGGAGCCACCACCAACAGCCTCACCACCACCAGCATGCGCAGATATTTGATGGCCAAGCACTCCACAAGGTGGGACGAAGGCCGTTCACCGCCTCCGGTTTGCACCGCTGCCTCTCCCCCTGTGCCCCTACCTGCCACTGAGATCCAACCTCCCTCTCAGGACACAGGCACAACCATCTCATGGCCTGCACCCACACCCTCACCTCCGCTGTCCTCGGCCCCATCCAGCAATGTCTCACACCGCACAGTCCAGCCGTCGCTAGCGCAAGTGTTGGAGCGCAAGCGCAAGTACGCCGCCAGGCACCCACACGCTCAATCGTTAACCGTCCACATAGACAAATTTATCAGCCTTGAGATGCTGCCGTATAGGGTTGTGGAAACGGAGTCCTTCAAAGCTATGATGGCGGCGGCGGCCCCGCGCTACTCAGTTCCCAGTCGCCACTACTTTTCCCGATGTGCCGTCCCAGCCCTGCATGACCACGTCTCCCGCAACATTGTACGCACCCTCACCAATGCGGTTAGTGGCAAGGTCCACTTAACTACGGACACGTGGACAAGCACAGGCGGGCAGGGCCACTACATCTCCCTGACAACACATTGGGTGAATTTAGTGGAGGCTGGGACAGAGTCAGAGCCTGGGACCGCTCACGTCCTACCCACCCCCAGAATTGCGGGCCACAGCTCGGTGGTGGTATCTGCGGGGGTGTATGCTTCTTCCACTAAAGCACCCTCCTCCTCCTCCTCAACCTCTGTCTCGCAATCTAGATGTGTCAGCAGCAGCAGGACGTCGCCAGCAGTCGGTGTCGCGCGGCGTGGCAGCACAGCGGTGGGCAAGCGTCAGCAGGCCGTGCTGAAACTACTCAGCTTAGGCGATAAGAGGCACACGGCCCACGAATTGCTGCAGGGTCTGACAGAGCAGACGGACCGTTGGCTTGCGCCGCTGAGCCTCCAACCGGGCATGGTCGTGTGTGACAACGGCCGTAACCTGGTGGCGGCTCTGCAGCTCGGCAGCCTCACGCACGTGCCATGCCTGGCCCACGTCTTTAATTTGGTGGTTCAGCGCTTTCTGAAAAGCTACCCACGCTTGTCAGACCTGCTCGTAAAGGTGCGCCGGCTCTGCGCACATTTCCGCAAGTCCCACACGGACGCTGCCACCCTGCGCACCCTGCAACATCGCTTTAATCTGCCAGTGCACCGACTGCTGTGCGACGTGCCCACACGGTGGAACTCTACGCTCCACATGTTGGCTAGGCTCTATGAGCAGCGTAGAGCTATAGTGGAATACCAACTCCAACATGGGCGGCGCAGTGGGAGTCAGCCTCCTCAATTCTTTTCAGAAGAGTGGCCCTGGTTGGCAGACATCTGCCAGGTCCTTCGAAACTTTGATCAGTCTACCCAGGTGGTGAGCGGCGATGCTGCAATCATTAGCGTCACCATTCCTCTGCTATGCATCTTGAGAAGTTCCCTGCCAACCATAAAGGCAGCCGCTTTGCGCTCGGAAACAGAGTCGGGGGAAGACAGTATGTCGCTGGATAGTCAGAGCACCCTCCTGTCTATATCTCAGCGCGTTCAGGAGGAGGAGGAGGAGGATGAGGAGGATGAGGAGGAGGGGGAAGAGACAGCTTGGCCCACTGCTGACGGTACCCATGCTGCTTGCCTGTCATCATTTCAGCGTGTATGGCCTGAGGAGGAGGAGGAGGAGGAGGATCCTGAAAGTGATCTTCCTAGTGCCCTTCACAGATATAGATTAAAATATAATGACATTTATTGAAAATTTCTAAAATTGTGGGCTTACATATAACACTTATAGACAATACGTAAAAAGGACAGGTAACATATAAGCAAAGAATAGGCCCTTATGGATATATGTAAGACAACGTATCTCTCGGATAGATTTTTAGAGATAGCTGCCGCTCATACAAATGAGAGAGGATAGAACTCCAGAAGGTAAAAGAGTGATATCCACGTCTAAGGATTATTTGTACTTAGATGTTGATATGGTACAGGAATTGGTACCTGTACTAGGGCACAGTATTCTTATGTGTACTCTTGTTGCTAGAACAGTTTATTTAATAACTTCCCATTGGTAGCACAGTTATTGTGTATACAGGTGCTAAACACATGGGCTCATTGTGTGTCAGTGATGCTGACCAGAACGTTTCGGAAAGCTCGCTCAACGAGTTTCCCTACCCATGTAGGGGGCAGTTCCTCAGGAGCGCGGGTAATTATTGCCCGAAAAGTACGTAAAAATAATAGAGCAACAGGATTAGTGCGTCAGGACATAGTCCTGCTGCAGTTTGATACTGCTAAGGTGATGCCACCTATTCGATAGTCACCTCTTCTTGCTTGTCACTTCCCGTGCGGTATCTGTATTGGTACCGCTATCGGGCTCTCTATTTGAATATTCAGAGAGGGAGAGGGTCATTCATCCCATCTGGCATATAAGATGGTATGTGCCAGTATTTGAATGCCTCAGATAGCACTTCCGTGTAGCAGATGGCGCCCTTTAATAAGGCTTAGTCACCGGCTACTACGGCAGGGCCAGGTGATACCCTCCTAGAGAATTCCTGCAATATCCATTAGGGTACTTGCATTGGTCTGTAGATTTCTGTGACCAGTGTGGATTAATGCAATACCCAGATGGAAATTGTTCTGTCTCTCAGTGTTTGTTAAAGCGAATGCTTCTCCAGGATCTATGGCCGACCCTTCTCACACAGCTGGTAGTTATCCCGGGTGTGTGATGAGGGCAGTGCCTACACAGGTGAAGCTCAGTTAAATAGCAATATAAGTCTCAGGTAGAGTTAGCTTCAGAGAATAGAGGGTTGTTTCGGCTAGACCTGGGGGATAATGCCCCTAAGTTCTTTCATAGAGCAAGAGAGGTAGCGCCTGCGGCTCTGATGGTGAGCGGCCGGCTTGCTCTGTCCCTGCCTCTTACCCCTGTCTAATCCAGCTAGGATTGACACTGTAGGGGTTCTGTCTTTCCTGGTCTCTATGAAAGAACTTAGGGGCATTATCCCCCAGGTCTAGCCGAAACAACCCTCTATTCTCTAAAGCTAACTCTACCTGAGACTTATATTGCTATTTACCTGAGCTTCACCTGTGTAGGCATTGCCCTCATCACACACCCGGGATAACTACCAGCTGTGTGAGAAGGGTCGGCCATAGATCCTGGAGAAGCATTCGCTTTAACAAACACTGAGAGACAGAACAATTTCCATCTGGGTATTGCATTAATCCACACTGGTCACAGAAATCTACAGACCAATGCAAGTACCCTAATGGATATTGCAGGAATTCTCTAGGAGGGTATCACCTGGCCCTGCCGTAGTAGCCGGTGACTAAGCCTTATTAAAGGGCGCCATCTGCTACACGGAAGTGCTATCTGAGGCATTCAAATACTGGCACATACCATCTTATATGCCAGATGGGATGAATGACCCTCTCCCTCTCTGAATATTCAAATAGAGAGCCCGATAGCGGTACCAATACAGATACCGCACGGGAAGTGACAAGCAAGAAGAGGTGACTATCGAATAGGTGGCATCACCTTAGCAGTATCAAACTGCAGCAGGACTATGTCCTGACGCACTAATCCTGTTGCTCTATTATTTTTACGTACTTTTCGGGCAATAATTACCCGCGCTCCTGAGGAACTGCCCCCTACATGGGTAGGGAAACGCGTTGAGCGAGCTTTCCGAAACGTTCTGGTCAGCATCACTGACACACAATGAGCCCATGTGTTTAGCACCTGTATACACAATAACTGTGCTACCAATGGAAAGTTATTAAATAAACTGTTCTAGCAACAAGAGTACACATAAGAATACTGTGCCCTAGTACAGGTACCAATTCCTGTACCATATCAACATCTAAGTACAAATAATCCTTAGACGTGGATATCACTCTTTTACCTTCTGGAGTTCTATCCTCTCTCATTTGTATGAGCGGCAGCTATCTCTAAAAATCTATCCAAGAGATACGTTGTCTTACATATATCCATAAGGGCCTATTCTTTGCTTATATGTTACCTGTCCTTTTTACGTATTGTCTATAAGTGTTATATGTGAGCCCACAATTTTAGAAATTTTCAATAAATGTCATTATATTTTAATCTATATCTGTGAAGGGTTTCAGTTAAATTTATATAGATCTCTATACCACTGTGATTTGATCTTCCTAGTGCGGACAGCCATGTGTTGAGTACAGGTACCCTGGCACACATGGCTGACTTCATGTTAGGATGCCTTTCTCGTGACCCTCGCATTCAACGCATTCTGGCCACTACGGATTACTGGGTGTACACACTGCTCGACCCACGCTATAAGGAGAACCTTCCCAGTCTCAATCCCGAAGAGGAAAGGGGTTCGAGAGTGTTGCTATACCACAGGACCCTGGCGGACAAGCTGATGGTAAAATTCCCATCCGACAGCGCTAGTGGCAGAAGGGGCAGTTCCGAGGGCCAGGTAGCAGGGGAGGTGCGTAGATCGAGCAGCATGTACAGCCCAGACAGTGCAACAGTCTTTAAGGGCCTGGCCAGCTTTATGGCTCCCCAGCAAGACTGTGTCACCGCTCCCCAGTCAAGGCTGAGTCGGCGGGAGCACTGTAAAAGGATGGTGAGGGAGTACGTAGCCGATCGCACGACCGTCCTCCGTGACGCCTCTGCCCCCTACAACTACTGGGTGTCGAAGCTGGACACGTGGCCTGAACTAGCGCTGTATGCCCTGGAGGTGCTTGCTTGTCCTGCGGCTAGCGTCTTGTCGGAGAGGGTGTTTAGTGCGGCTGGGGGAATCATCACAGATAAGCGTACCCGCCTGTCAACCGACAGTGCCGACAGGCTAACACTCATCAAGATGAACAAAGCCTGGATTTCCCCAGACTTCTCTTCTCCACCAGCGGACAGCAGCGATACGTAAGCAATACGTATTATGCACCCGCGGATGGAAGCTACGTTCTCTCTCACCATCCAAAACGGGGACATTTCTGCTTCATCAATCTGTGTATAATATTCCTCCTCCTCCTCCTGCTCCTCCTCCTGAAACCTCAGGTAATCACGCTGAACGGGCAATTTTTCTTAGGGCCACAAGGCTCACTCATCTAATTTTTCGAAACAATTTTTATATGTTTCAATGCTCTTAAAAGCGTTGAAACTTTAACTTGAACCAATTTTTCGTTAAACTGGGCTGCCTCCAGGCCTAGTTACCACTTAAGCCACATTAACCAAAGCGATTAATGGGTTTCACCTGCCATCTTGGTTGGGCATGGCCAATTTTTACTGAGGTACATTAGTACTGTTGGTACACCAAATTTTTGGGGCCCTCACCTACAGTGTAATCATAGCAATTTGTATGTTCTTCACCTGCACTCATGGTACAGAAGTGTGTGTGGGGTTGGCCTACACTTTAGCTACATAAATGTAACTTGGGCCTTGGCTATACTGCAGCTACTGAAATGGAACGAAGACTGCGCTCCCACTATACTGCTGCTTCGGAATTGTTACTGGGGCCTGTCTTGAGTGGTACTATTGCTGAAATGGAACGAAGACTGCGCTCCCACTATACTGCTGCTTCAGAATTGTTACTGGGGCCTGTCTTGAGTGCTACTATTGCTGACATGGAACGAAGACTGCGCTCCCGCTATAATGCTGCTAGTGATATGTTAGTGGGGCCTGTCTTGAGTGCTACTATTGCTGACATGGAACGAAGACTGCGCTCCCGCTATAATGCTGCTAGTGATATGTTAGTGGGGCCTGTCTTGAGTGCTACTATTGCTGACATGGAACGAAGACTGCGCTCCCGCTATAATGCTGCTAGTGATATGTTAGTGGGGCCTGTCCTAATGCTACGGCTGAAATGTTACGAATTCTGGGCTCTGCCTATACCGCTGCTAATGGTATGTCTCTGGGGTGTGGAAACAGAGGCTTCCCAAAGACATGATGGCGGCGAGGCCATTTCCCACCAACGCGGTTACTGTAAAGGTGCATATAACCACGGACACGTGTAGAGGACACGTAGTGCCTCAAAAACATCCCCCTCCTCCTTCAACAGGGAAAACAAACATTCTTGGCAAATGCCTTTGCATTGG
This sequence comes from Eleutherodactylus coqui, assembly GCF_035609145.1. Classification (NCBI taxonomy): domain Eukaryota; kingdom Metazoa; phylum Chordata; class Amphibia; order Anura; family Eleutherodactylidae; genus Eleutherodactylus; species Eleutherodactylus coqui. The sequence goes on along the minus strand of NC_089843.1, from coordinate 118,078,050 downwards.
TTCGTCTGGTGGCAGTCCAAGAATTTCACCTTTACCGACACTACAAGAGAGACCCCCCACCATCCCCCCGCCACGGCTTACTTAATCCTGGCCACATTCCGAAAACCAACAAAATAGAACCGCGCTACTAGGTCCGCAGTCACCACCACATTACCACCAACGCGGTTACTGTTAAGGTACATATTACCAGTCTGACTGGGGCATGCAGAGACACCTTGACAGAATGAATAGTGTGTGACACATAGGTTCCCCATTGCTATGCCCACGTGTGCAGCTCCTGATGGCGGTGGCACAGGATTCTATTTCTCATTGCTTCTGTACAGCATTGTGGGCTATCGCCCCGCCACTTTTAAAGAGGGTCGCTGCCTAGCCGTGCCAACCTCTGCAGTGTGTGCCTGCGGTTCCTCCTCATGGCAGACGCACTTCTAAATAGACATGAGGGTGGTGAGGCATTAGGGCAGCTGAAGGCTGCGCAGGGACACTTTGGTGTGCGCTGTGGGGGGGAGGGGGGCGGTTGGGCAGCATGTAACCCAGGAGAAGTGGCAGTGGAGTGTCATGCAGGCAGTGATTGTGCTTTGTTGGAGGTAATGTGGTGCTTAGCTAAGGTATGCCATGCTAATGAGGGCTTTTCAGAAGTAAAAGTTTTTGGGAGGGGGGGGGGCCCACTCTTGCCGCTATTGTGGCTTAATAGTGGGACCTGTGAACTTGAGATGCAGCCCAACATGTAGCCCCTTGCCTGCCCTATCCGTTGCTGTGTCGTTCCCATCACTTTCTTGAATTGCCCAGATTTTCACACAAGGAAACCTTAGCGAGCATCGGCGAAATACAAAAATGCTCGGGTCGCCCATTGACTTCAATGGGGTTCGTTACTCGAAACGAACCCTCGAGCATCGCGAAAAGTTCGTCCCGAGTAACGAGCACCCGAGCATTTTGGTGCTCGCTCATCTCTAATTATAACTAGAGATGAGCGAGCATACTGGTCCGAGCTTGATGCTTGTTCGAGTATTAGGGTGCTCGAGATGCTCGTTACTCGAGACGAGCACCACGCGATACTCATCTCGATTAAACGAACACTGACCATTGAATTCAATGGAGCCGGCAATACAGCCGGCTCCATTGAAAGCAATAGGCTGCTGGCGAGCGTGGGATGAATTTTCGGGAAGGGCTTAAAAATATAAGCCCTTACCTGAAAATCATCCTAAAATGTGTAAAAATAAAAAAAAAATGTATACTCACCTTTCCGCTGCAGCCGGAGTTCAGCCATCATTCAGCTGAACTGATTGGTCCCTGCGCTGAGCCAATCAGAGGCAGCACTCACTCACCCATTCATGAATTCATGAATGGGTGTGAGTGAGAGCTGCCTCTGATTGGTGAGGCTGTGACCAATCAAAGGCAGCTCATTCAGCAGGCGGCGATTTTAAATCCCCGGCTGCTGAATACTACTCACAGCAGTTCAGGAGAACTGCCGGCCAGACGCGGCTGAACTCCGGCTGCAGCGGAAAGGTGAGTATAAATTTTTTTTTTTATTTTTACACATTTTAGGATGATTTTCAGGTAAAGGCTTATATTTTTAAGCCCTTCCCGAAAATTCATCCCGCGCTTGCCGGTAGCCCATTGCTTTCAATGGAGTCGGCTGTATTGCCGGCTCCATTGAATTCAATGGGTTAACATCGTTCTTCTCTGCCACAGCTGTTACAGCTGTGGCAGAGGAGAACGATCTTTATGCTGACAGTGTGGGGGGGGGGGGGGGGGGTCTCACTCTTGCCACTATTGTGGCTAAATAGTGAGACCTCGGAGCCCGAAATGCAGCCCTGCATGTTGCTCCTCGCCTGCCCTATCCATTTCTGTGTTTTTTACATGACATTGGTGATTTGCTAAGATTTTCACAAATGCAAACCTTAGCGGAGCACCAGTCATATACAAAAATGCTCGAGTCGCCCATTGACTTCAATGGGGTTCGTTACTCAAAACAAACTCTCGAGCATCACTGAAAGTTCGACTCGAGTAACGAGCACTCTAGCATTTTGGTGCTCGCTCATCTCTAATTATAACATATAATATTGTTTCACTCAAGAAAGGCGTACAGGCCCCTCTTGTACTCTTTTTATCGAATTCCTCACCACTGCGTCCTCAGGCAGAGAGAAAATTGAGCTTCAGGATATATTCATAGATGGTGGCTGATGAAATCTTACTTTTGACCGAGGGTTGGGATATGCCGTTCTTGCATTGAGTTTCATAGTCTCTCTGCTCTTACAGTAAAGAACCCTCTTCTATATAAGTGTAGAAACCTTCTTTCCTCTAGGTGTAGAGGATGCCCTCTTTTTACACTCACAGTCCTGGGTATAAATAGATTATGGGAGAGATCCCTGTATTTATACATAGTTATTTTGGTCCACCCATTCTATTTATTACTTTAGTACCTTTGTACCTGCTCAAGCTCTGATACATATATCCTTCTTGAGTACCGATGCCCAAAACTGTACACCATATTCCATGCGTGTATCATCTGCAAACATTGATATTTTATGTAGATCTGTAAAAAGGCATATGGATTGGAATTTGGCCCCTTACTGTCCATGCTGTACTGTATAACACTGAAGGGTTTCAAAACAACATAAGTAATAACTTGAAATGTTCACTCAGGTTTAATGAGACAAACAGTCTACAGCAGGGGATTTTTGGAGGGTGGCAATGTTTCACAGTATTGTTTCAGAAATGGAAACACGAAAACAGCTGACATACAGCGCTTTTATTATCTGTAAAGAATAGATTATGTGTCCCTGATAAGATCAGTAGCATTTAAGTGATGCGGCAAAATTCACACTTCTGTAGACACATAATGAACCTAGACATTTAGAAAATCCACATCTCAAGGTAGTGACCTTACCCATTCTTCAGGTCATAAAACATCGGGTTGCTATGGCAGCATTTGACCTGGCAGAAAGAACTAAATTTATAGAGAAACTGGACACGAATTGCATCTTTTCCTAAGAATTTCAAAATGTTACAATGTAGTCCTCACTATTTTATCCAAGAATTTACACATTTCGAACCATAAAACAGTATTACTGGAATCATTCTGTTTCCAAAGTAGGCTGTCCCACTTTTTGCACTTACAGGCTTCCTTCACACCTACTTGGTTTTATTTATGCTCAAAAAAATCACCTGTAAAAAAGGCAACATTTTTTAGATGGTGCAGTACATGTGTTTTTCCACAAATCAACGTTTTTATTTACATTTAGATATTTTTATTCTTTTCAGCCATTTTTTATGTCATATAGAGAAGCCTATGCGCAAATACCAGAAAAATAAAAGTTTAACCAATCTGCAATTACGAAAATGGACGATAAGTAAAAAAAAGCCAAAACAATTCCTTGGAATCCAGCTGCACACGAATTATGTATAGTTTCCTTACAGATGAAAAGGTAAGAGGAGAAACAATTTCATGATTTTACAGAGCACTGTTATAATATCAAATTCTAGACTAAGACAACTAATCACCTAATATCATGACAGAACACACTTTCAAAATGACTGATCAAAAACAGCTTGCTTTTAATGATGTTATATGGGGATGACATATTGTTTCTTATTTTTAGTGATTCAGAAAGCTCCATATACATATATTTAAACTGATTCCAGGATTAAGGTTAATTAAGAAAAGTCAGCCTTACTTCCACTGGACGCAGGGGGCGGCTATGGTGACAGCAATATTTGCATGTTGAAAATCAAAGCATTGTAATATTTGGAGATACAGATACAAGATTTGCAGCAATTTGAGGTGCTTAACCTCATCCGAGTAGTGAGAAAAACACTCAAAACATGGAGTCAAGGGCATAACTATAGAGGATGTAGAGAATGCGGTTGCACCCGGGCTCCAGAGCCTTAGGGGGCCCATAAGGCCTCTCTTTTCCATATAGGGAGCCCAGTACTATGAATAAAGCATTATATTTGGGGCCGTGTTACTGATTTTGCATTGGGGCCCGGAAGCTTCAAGTTACACCTCTGCTTGGAGTGTATTGCCATTATCATCACCAGCTCGTATAACCTTGGTAAAGATTGTAATTTTGCCCTGTATTCTTTCACAGAAAGTGGCCATATACTTACTGACTAAGGAGTGCATATAGCTGCATCTTCTCACCATGCAGGTAGCAGACTACCAAATGGGGGAGCTAATTGCACCTGTGTGAGACACCGATGAGACAGCCACTCACACAGCCTCTTAATATAGAGGGGGTAGCTGTTTGGTGTATAATCCCACGCAGAGTGGATACAGAGTGGCAGACCTTCTGATACATGTAGTGCACCATGCAGACCAGCAACCTATTAATGACGCCATAATAGTTCGGCGGATTGCCCTGCACTTCAGTGAATTACATTGGTACTGCCACCCTGGGCTCCCCCTGGAGTTTTAAAGCCACACTGCATGTGAATAATAGATAATAAATTCAAGGAATTAGTTGGCTTTGGCCAAGATACATCAGCTCACTAACTAGGTCAAGGTTCCTTTGCTGTAGTGAGTCCCTATACTACTATAAATGTGTCACAGAAGGGGAAATATAAACATACAAACAATCACAGAAATTGGCTATATACTTACTGACTAAGGAGTGCATATAGCTGCCCTTTTGCCCTGTATTCTTTAGTCCAATTTAGATAACAAAAAAAAATCCTATTTTGCACATTGGAATTAGTGATTAGAAAATATATTGACAGGGAAAATCTACATGCATCAGATTGGAAATACTATGGGAGGAATTTATCACTGACTGTGAGTTAAAATGGTGAAGGAAAAGCAGCCGCTAATTTTGTTACATGTCTGTTTTATTGTAAGAAAATGTGAATTTTTTCCTTTTTACACCAAGCTAAGCTCGCCACTCTTCAGAAAAATTGGCTCGCCTTAGCAGGACTATAATTTACACCAGGACCTGGTGTAAATTATAGCAGTAAATCTGCACCAGCTCATAGCTTAGTCTGGAGCATGGAGGTCAGAGATGCACATAAATTATTAAGAGGTGTGTACTTTTTAATGAATTAGGTGCATCTTACTCAAGCGTAAATACAATTAAGACTGGCATATGAAACACCAGTCTTGACAAATTACCCCCTATATCTTCCAGCAGATATGGAGATTATGGTACTTTCAATTCTGGGATGCATTTTATTTCTTCACTGCTTCTACACATTTTAAGACGCAATGAAGATTTTGAGCGTTATTCGTGCCGGAAAAAATTCCCCTATTTTGTAAATCATAACACAGTTAGGGTGCATTCACATGAACGTATATCGGCTCGGTTTTCACGCCGAGCCGATATACATCCTCCTCATCTGCAGCGGGGGGAGCCTGGAAGAGCCAGAAGCAGGAACTGAAGCTCCCTCCCCCTCTCTGCCTCCTCTCCGCCCCTCTGCACTATTTTCAATGAGAGGAGGTGGGATGGGGGCGGGGCTAAGGTCTGTGAATTAGCCCCGCCCCGCCTCTCCCCATTGCAAATAGTGCAGAGAGGTGGAGAGGAGGCAGAGAGGGGGCGGGAGCTCAGTTCCTGCTCCTGGGCTCTTCCAGCCTCCCCCCCCCCTGCACATGAGGACAACGTATATCGGCTCGGCGTGAAAACCGAGCCGATATACGTTCGTGTGACTTCACCCTTAGGGCTATATACTGAAACAACTTTGGTTCCGTGACATCAAGTGTCAGAAAAGTTGTGCAACCAAAGATTTGTGAGACTTGCTTTTGTGTGACTGTGATTTGGCTATTAAATAATAGACAATTTGCAGGCAAGTTGCATGTGCCAAATAGTACACACTAACACAACAACACCAGTGTAAGGCATGGTGGTGCAGCTATCATGTTACATTGTGATTTCTTTGCAGCAGGCTCTAGCAAATTAGTAAAAGTAAAAAATAAAATGATAATGCAAAATAAATTGGAAGAAGAGGTTTTTTTCCAGCAAGACAAAAACCTTCAAAATAAAATAAAAGCAACTCAGGATTGGCTTTAAGTGGTTGTCCAGTTGTTAACTATTGATAGCCTATCATCAATAGTAAATTAGTGGGGAATGGATCTGTTGCTCAGGGTTCCCACTAATCAGCTATCCACCAGGCCAAGGCACTTGTGCACTGAGCTGATTTCTGCAGGAAGCGGGCAGCTTTGTTCTCATTGCAGCTTAGTATTGCAGGCAAAGTTCACATTAAAGTAAATGGGAACTTTGGGTGTAATAAGCCTAACTACTGCAGGGGGAACAAAACTGTCTGCTTCCTGCAGAAATCAGCTCAGTTCACACAGCACACTAGCCTGGCAAACAGCTGATCAGTGAGGTTGCTAGGTGGCAGAACCCTACTAATCTACAATTGATGGTCCATCAAGTCTACAACTGGATAACCCTGTTAAAATCAGCAATGTTAATCTTTGTGGTTCTGGATTTGTGGTTGATACACTGTTTACATGTGGTCCTCATCCAACTTGACAGTGCTTGAACAGTTTTGCAAACAAGAATTGGGGATTTTTTTATTTGTAGAGCTAATAAATACCTATGGATCTAAACTCAATGCAGTAATTACCACTTAGGGCCCATTCAAACGAGCGTGTTTTCGCGCACATATACACGCGCACAAAACTGCGCTCCTATATAAAACTATGGAGTTCCTATGAAGTGTTCGCATGGGCGTGTTTTTAGTGCGTGCGAACGCGCGCAGCAACGAATAAAGGGCATGCATACCAGTGTGCTCCGTACTGCGCTGCTCTTAACATTGGCTCCTATGGGACACGCTGCACGCGTGTCCGCTCGTGTGAACGACCCAATAGACGGCAATGTAAATTTTTTTTTTTTTTATGCTAAAGCTAAATGCTTTTGTGTCTTTCCCTTTGCATAAAGCACTCCATGTTGTGTTTGGTTGTGAACACCATTAACCCCTTGAGTGGCAGGTTTCCTACCACCCTGTCGTGCCCACCAGGGCAGGTTTTTTAAAATGGTCTAATCATTGAATTTCAACTAGTTTTGCAGTTGCGTCTCAAGAGCCATAACTTTTTCATTTTTCCATTGACACGGCCATATGAGGGCTTGTTTTTTGCAGGACAAGTTGTGATTTTTTAAACAGGGGGGAGGAAAAAAAGAAATGGGGAAAAAAGAAAAAAAGGGGCCATGTCATTAAGGGGTTAAATAATGTATTAACTTCCTTCTCTGGGTCATTACGATGCATGGATACCACATGTGTGATTGTATTTTTGATGTTTTACAAAATAAAGGGAGACAAGTGTTTTTTTTATTTTTTTAATAATTTTTTTACTTTTTTTTTTAATTTTTTTTTTTTTTTGTCCCTTTAGGGGACTTCCACAGGGACCCATCAGGACCCCTGATCACATTCCGGGGGTCCGATGGTGACAGCCCTTTACATGCTGCAGTCACAGCCCTTTACATGCTGCAGTCACATAGACTGCAGCATGTAAAGGGTTAACACAGCAGAGATCGGAGGTTTTCTCTGATCTCTGCTGTAAGAGCTAGTACCTAGCTGTCCTCTGACAGCTAACAACCAGCTCTCCCTGCCACAGAGACCATCGGCTTGCTTCTGACAAGCCGATGGTCTCTATGGCAACTTGTAAACAAAGCAGGACATTGCCGACATGTCGGCAATATCTTCTGCTGGTTTTTCAAAGCCCTTGCACTGCTCTGTGTGGGTCTGTGCAGGCAGAGCACACTGTCACAGCTTGTGGCATTGTGCTCTGCAGCTCCCATAGTGATACATAGCCCGGAAATCTTCCGGGCTATGTCACTATGAGCAGTGGAGCTCGTCCCGGAAAATTTCCGGGCGTGCCACTCAAGGGGTTAAATGATGTGCAGCCTGTTATATAAAGGAAGAAACTTAGTAATCCAAAGTTCGCTGGGGCGCGAAAAATCGTGTGTCTCACAACGATCAATACTTAAAATACTGGCGCCGTGTATATTGGCTGGGATGCTGGTACAGCTCAAGGTATGAAGCGCATCTACATGCGCTCCATGCAGCCAACATCACATTTACTAACACGCATATGTAAAGCACGGACCTTCGTTCACGCGCATTTTTGCGCGCACGTTCAAACGGGCGCATTAGCGCATACGCATACGCTCGTCTGAACGGGCCCTTAGGCCTTGTTCACACGAGCACTGTTTTAGCGCATTAGAGGTGCGTGAAAAGATGGCTTCTATTAGAACGAGTGGTTTCCAATGAAATCGTTCAGATTAAAGAATTTTAGACACACTAAATACTCGCACCAATGAAAGATAGTACATGCGACTGTAATGCTCGCATCTAAGGTCTGTTGTCTGAGAAACCATAGGACCTGACCTATCTTTGGTGCGTGCTTTCCATAGAGTCCTTTGGGAGCCGGATTACACGCACCACGCACCTCCGTTCTTGTGAACGGGCTAATTAAAATAGCTGGAAATCAACCGTTCATGCGATCTTTATTGCAGTATAGCCCTAATATTTTCAGGCGTATGTACTGCGCTAAAACAGCGCTTGTGTGAACGAGGCCTAAATGGGTATTAACTGAATACTGATGTGAAAGAAGTGAATAGCTTTTAACTTAAAGGGGTTGTCCCACGCCGAAACGTTTTTTTTTTTCAACCCCCCCCCCCCCGTTCGGCGCGAGACAACCCCGATGCAGGGACTTAAAAAAAAAAAACGCACAGCGCTTACCTGAATCCCCGCGCTCCAGTGACTTCTTACTTACCGGTTGAAGATGGCCGCCGGGATCTTCTCCCTCGGTAGACCGCAGGGCTTCTGTGCGGTCCATTGCCGATTCCAGCCTCCTGATTGGCTGGAATCGGCACGTGACGGGGCGGAGCTACACGGAGCCGGCATCCTGCACGAGTGGCCCCATTGAGAAAAGAAGAAGACCCGGACTGCGCAAGCGCGGCTAATTTGGCCATTAGACGCCGAAAATTAGTCGGCTCCATGGAAACGAGGACGCTAGCAACGGAGCAGGTAAGTGAAAAACTTCTTATAACTTCTGTATGGCTCATAATTAATGCACAATGTACATTACAAAGTGCATTAATATGGCCATACAGAAGTGTATAGACCCACTTGCTGCCGCGGGACAACCCCTTTAATTTTTGTGTGTTTGACTAATTAGGGTCTCAGGGGAATAATGGCACATCCCAACTTTTTTTTATAAATATTCATGTAGTGTATGTATTTGTATTTTTTTTATTCTTAACATAACACATGGAAATTTTGCTTCAGAATATATTCATAGATGGTGGCTGATGAAATCTTTCTTTTGGCCGGAGGTTGGGATATGCCGTTCTTGCACTGAGCCTCTCAATTGTTATAAATGTAGATAATCTATACGTTTGGTTTTAATTTTGCCTTTACAGTTTTTATAGGTATCGTACAGTTCAAGCCTATTATAAAACATAACCCTTATTGCTATGTTAAATAAAACAGTTTATATAATATATAAATTATAATCTATGTGTCAGAGATTTTTTTAATAAAACAAGTATAAAATATCATGGCGAGGTGATTTATTTATTGGGATTATGGTTTATAAGGCCAGTTTCATATTAACAAATTATAACACATAATGTGGATCCGTATCACAGACGTACTACAGATGACATTACAACAGTATGTCATAAGTACTTCAGCGTTATTTGATCTGCATTTGCCTCCATGTTTACTGTCTTTGGTTTTGTTTTTTACTGAGAAAATACTCAACCGTACTTGTACAATAGAGAATAATTAATTACCAATTTGGAGGCAAAAACAGAAAAAAATGGATCATGCTGTGCTTAAAAAAAACTGCAGTGAAAAATACAGCCATGTGAAGTCATACTTCTATGGGTGTCCTATAATCACTAAGGATATGAGAAATTACTAACTCTGGTATACAGAATGTAATAAAAAAATTCCAGCATTTATACTCCTAGGATTCAGTTGTGTTAAACGTTTGCTGTTCTGATACAGGGCTGCATTTTCACAGTCAAAGGACTCATGCCCCCGGCCGGGTCGGATTACGGCTGCTAAATCTTTCCGCGGAACCAGACCCACCGCCCCCCAGAGACCCTATACTCACCTCCCTGTATCTGCCATGAGTGTCTCGTCTGGCGAGGCAGCGCGCATGCACAGTGCAGTGCATGACACGCCGGCACTGGGCAGTGAAGCAGATTCTGCTCTGGACTCAGTGGAAGTATTGCAGGATGGGCGGCTTCCATTGACTGCAATGGAAGCCGTCCATGTGTATTTCCGCACAAAATAAAACATGCTGTGATTCTCCCCCCACGAGCGGAAAATCGCTGTTGATTTCTGCTTCTGGGCAGGGGGGAATCATTTAACACCGCATGTCTATGGATAGTTATTGCTGCGGAATTTGCGGCGGTTGTCTGGCCACGATTTCTTCAGCAGTAATCCCTCCATGTGCATTGGGCCTAAGGCTGGATTGTCTCGAGCGTATATCGGCCGCCGTTTTCACGGCCGGCCAATATACGCTACCCTCTGATTCATTGGATTCCAATGCATCAGATCAGATTGGCGTATTCCTGCAGAGTAAAAGCGCCCAGCTGGCCAATATAGCGCTGGGCACCTTTACACCGGGCAGGAAAGATAGTCCTAGAGCTATCTTCCTGGCCAGAATATATCGGCGGCTAAATAGACTCCTATGGGAGCCTATGACAGCTGCTGAAGAAGGGAGATGGGAGGGAGTTTAGCATCGTGACTGCTAAACTCCCTCCCCTATCTCACTTCCTCTCTTCCCCTTGACGGCTGTTTGCAATAGGAGAGGCGGGGGCAAAGCTAGTTGCCATAATTTGTATTGTGATGGGCTTATTCACACGTTCCTATATCGGCCGAGTTTTTATATATTATATTTTAATAGTTTGCATTTTTACAGATGTTGGCCGGTATACGCTGTCCCTTTCTGCAGGGGGAAGAGGCGGGCGGGGCAGGGAGCAGTGAACTGATTTCCCACCCCCTCCCTACCCTCTCTCTGCCACCTCTCCGCACTTCGCCACTATTTGCAATAGGAGCGCGACCTGTAAACAGTGGCAAAGGGCGGAGAGGAGGAGGAAAGTGGGTGGGAGCTCAGGGCACTGCTCCCAGCCTGGCCCGCCTCCTCCACCTGCAGAAAGGGACACCGTATATCGGCCAACATCTGTAAAAAACTATTAAAATATAATATATATTATTATTTATCTTGCACAATGAATGCCAGAAAATGATTTTTTAACCCCTTCAGGACCAAGTGCATTAACAATACGGTGCTTGCTCCTGGGTTTTAATTTCATCTGATAGCAAAAGTATAGTGCAGGATTAAAGCCTCTGCTCCTGCAATCAAGCAGTAGCAGGTTAGGCCCTCAGCTGGCAGACACAGCTGACGACCCAGGGGAGAAAGAAGAAGCCGTTTTCAACCACTTCTGCATCTCCTTTCCAGGCTAAATAGCACTAAATACTAAACAGTGAAAGTGGAGGTATTACTTTCACTATGCGACTCGGTGATCACATGGCTGCTGGGTACCCCCGGTCACAACAGAGTTGCAGAGTCCCAGCAGACCCTGTTCAGCTCTGTTAGTGACCTGTTAGCCCCAGCCCTAGCTGTAGTGAAAAAGTATGAAATAAAAAGTGAATGTCCACCAGAGGTCTCATAAGATGTCATGGGGGATATAGATGGTAAAAAAAAAAGTAAAAAATGTACAGAATAAAATAAATATATATTGACATAAAAAAGTAAATGACCCACTGCAGACACCAACCAAAACCGTTGCAATATGTGCCCTGTGGTCCCAAACTATACAAATTATATATCAAAACATCCAAAACAAAATGCTGAACTCAATCCCATACTTTTTAATGTAAATATAATAATTTTAAAAATTACCGGTGAATAAAAAAAAATCAATTTGAAGCTTTTTACCCCCAAGAAAATGAGAAAAAAGAGGGGTAATTAAAGGAAAAACAGAAAAAGAAAACAGAATCATTTTGGTAGCTAAAGAAATAAAATAGGTCAGTAAAACCTCCAAATCGGTAAAATCCCTAAAAAGTGTGTGGTCCCTTAGAACCAAAATACCATGGTTCTTAAGAGGTTAAAAATGGTGTTTTATTTTTTAATAGTTGCAAGACAGAAAAAGAGTACAAATTTGATATCACTGTAATCATACTAAGGGCTTATTCACCCAAGCATATATCAGCCGCCGTTTTCACGGCCGGCCAACATATGCTACCATCTGAGCTGTCTTCCTCCTTCCCTCCTCCTTGCTGGCACTCTGCCTCTCTCCTCCACTCTGGCTGTTTGCAATGGGAGGGGGCTGAACGGAGCAGAGCTAAGCTCTCGCCCCGCCCCTTGTCCACAGCCAGCAATGGGAGGGGCCGGGGTGGAGTGGAGTCTAGCTCTGTCCCGATCCCGCACCTTCCCATTGCAAACAGCCAGAGGGGAGGAGAGAAGCAGAGCACTGGCGAGGGGGAGGGAAGACAGCTTAGATGGTAGTATATATTGGCAGGCCGTGAAAATGATGACTGATACACGCTCGTTTGAATAAGCCCTAACTCACAGAAAACAGTTCGTAAATTTTACCACACCATGAATGCTATCAAAACAAAAAACAATGTTTTTTTTTTCCTTCTTCAACTCACTTATAAATTTGTAAAAGCTGTTCAATATTTTATATGGCACACTAAACATAAACAGTGCCATTAAAAAACACAATCGTTTCTGCAAAAACAAGCTCATATGGAAAATTTTAAAAAAATGATGGTTCTTGAAAAGTGGAGTGGAAAAAACAAGTGAAAATTTGAAAAATGGCTGGTCTTTAAATGGTTAATATCGTCTGCATTTATACAATTTGGCATCAAACCAAAAGTGAAATAATTGCAAAGGTTTTTAATCTATCACAATTAAAATTTTCAATTAGATTTAAAAAAAGGAAAATGCTTGCTTGCCTTCCACTATTATAATACAAGATGCAGTATGTTACCTGCTTATCCATTGTGTGAAGCAACAAAGAAAGGTCTTGTTCACAGAAGTGTTAGAGGTTTCATTCTGAGCCTTCATCACTGAATTCCGTTAACATGCAGGATGAAATAACGCTACATGCTGCACTATTTTCTCCTGTGAATTGCCGGACAACCGAACATAAACTGAATGGGGTACCCTCAGCGCCATTTGGTTCTTCCATAAGACAGATCCATTCAGACAGGTGGATTCCATTTTCCTGCTCCCATAATGGAGCAGGAAATTAGAAAATAGAAACTTTAATGCTGATGTGAAAAAACCCTTAAACAGTATTTGAGTGCTCCAATTAATGGCTCATCTTTGATCGATGTTGAAAGAAAATCTCTAACTAAATATCATTTTATAGAGTATTGGCAGAATTCCTAGAACATTTGCATATGTGTTTGTTGTTATAACTTCATTCATTCACAATGTTTTGGTAACAAATTTACATTAAAAGGTAACTTTTTACAATCTTCAGCAGCTTTGAATGGGGGCTGAATAAATATGTCAAAATCTAATATATATACATCTTAACCTTAATGTGTTATTATTAACAAAACAACTCTACATTCATGTGTATGCATTATGTACCACTGCACTATATGCCTCACACTCACTCATCACAAATCATGGTATGTCCTTAAATAACAGAGGAGCACAGTGCTGCGCAAGCAGAGAGAATAAGACAACGAAGGGACCTCCAAATTGGGTTAGCTCTATTTTGTATATTCACAGAAAAGGAAGCCAAATACACACCACCTGATACTGCAGGGCAGGCTCAATCACCATATCTCCTAGTAGTATGCAGCAAGCCAGATTGCAATATGGAGGAGCTATATGGTCATGTGCCAACTAATGTGCAGCCACTCATCTCAACCCAGATTGGGGGAGGGGTAACTGCAGACAACATAGTCTGCACATATGAACCAATATCAAGGATGCCAGCCATAGATAAGTGCACAACACCATACAGGAAAGCAACCCTTACTGTATCACATCCATCTTCCTCTATCCCATATAAATGAATGGAGTGCAGGTATGTGCACTGTTGCTCCATTTGTATAGAGCATTTGGGGGGTACAGATCTCGAGTTTGGTGGAAGTTGCAGTGGTTGAACTCCCTGAGATCAAACGTTTATCTCATACCCTGTGGATAGGGATAAATGTGTTGATTGGGAAAACTCCTCTAAAAGCATAAATGTATATTGTACATTCAAGCACACAAAAGCTTATTATATGGATAAATATATAAATAAACGGGGTGAACATGACTTTCTATAATGATTGGCAACTAAAAAGCCAAGCTATGTTAAAAACTGCTCTAAGAAATCAACTTTTTAAAATATCAAAGCGCCTTGTCATCAATTGTGATCGTGTACTCTTTTAGAAGTATGAATGCTTTAAGATGTTGCCAGGCAGCTTGAAAAACAAGAGTCCAAATTTTAAAAATACAGAAAATTGTATGAGTCTTTTAATTATTCATGGGCTGATCAACATTTCTTGAATTTTGATGTTGTATATTGTAAAATTTTAATATGTTTACTTTCTTCACTAATCAGATGTTTCTTTTCCTCTGCCCTGCCTCATGCACTAACTTTAACTATAATGCCTCATGTCTATGGGCACGCGCAGATTCCAAGTGCAGAATCCCGTAGCAGATTCCATCGATGCCTGCAGCCATGGACATTTTCTCCCCTGTCCGGATGCGGTGCTGGTCTTCTCCGTCCCGGTCAGATCTTCTTCTCTTCTGCACTGCGGAGTGTGCAGGCGCTCCGGCTGGCGTACCGCTGGCATGTTGTCGGACATTTTTTTCCCTTCAAATCTCTCACTTTCCCACTGATCCATGGCACATCCGTAGTGTCAGCTGCGGGTGTGCCGTTTGTACAGAATCAGCAGAAAATGGAGCATGCTGCAATTTTTATCCCACGCGTGCAATCCGCGAGCCGAATGATTGTCTATGAGCATATTGAACTGTGGATCGTCCGCACGGGTGACCTACGGGGATTCCACAATTCAATTTTGTCCATGCACATGAGGCCAAACTGTTCATTGACTCACAATTCATGTGGAAATCTGTCTTTATTGACACAGTCATGAAGATAGATTACTAGTCTCAATGAGAGATCAGAGTACAGCTTCAGCTCATAGATGTCTATAGAGGAATGAGGACAACTGCACACACAGAGACAACAACTAGAAAGTGGAAACACTTTTCTTTCCTGCTGCTTGCTTCTGGTAACTGTTCTGCCATCTCACCTAGAGTTGCTGCCTGGCCATTGACTTACTTGCCTGCCAAGTGATTGATGGCAAGAGGCTGGTACAGTTATTGAACTTTCCCCTTCATGAGATGCCTGCTCTGATCAGTGCTGTTATCAGTGCTGAGAAGTATAGACATGTCCACTCTTATCTTGGATTTCATTAGGGACTCCAATTTCTCTTGATACAAAAATGATACACTCTTCCACTATGTAGTAAAGTATAAGTATAATTTTTTTTATAGGATCCAGTGGTGATGGATGGCCAATAAATGACATCCTTCAAACATGTCCTTTTTTCTATCTTGCACCACATATTTTCCAATTAGATTTAAAAAAATGAAAATGCTTGGTTGTCTTCCAATATAAGACAAGATGCAGTATGCTACCTGGTTATTCATTATGTGAAGTCATAAAATCATAGAATGGTATAGTTAGAAGGGACCTCCAGTGTCATCGGGTCAAACCCCCTGCTCCGTGCAGGATCACTAAACCATCCCAGACAGATATTTATCCAGCCTCTGTTTGAA
This sequence comes from Eleutherodactylus coqui, assembly GCF_035609145.1. NCBI lineage: Eukaryota > Metazoa > Chordata > Amphibia > Anura > Eleutherodactylidae > Eleutherodactylus > Eleutherodactylus coqui. Next base: position 118,062,302 of record NC_089843.1, on the reverse strand, counting down.
CACTTCTATTGAAGGAGAACTCACCACCTCCCGTGGTAACCTGTACCACTCACTGATCACTCTCACTGTCAGGAAGTTTTTTCTAATATCTAACAAGAAAGGGCTTGTTTATAGAAGTGTTAGAAGTTTCATTCTGAGCCTTCATCACTGAATTCCGTTAACATGCAGGATGAAATAACGCAGCATGCTGCACTATTTTCTCCTATGAACTGCTGGATAGATAGAAACTAAAAGGATCACTTAATAGTCAATAGGGTAGTTTCTACACCATTTGTTTCTATCATAAGACAGATCCAGTGAATTCCATTTTTTTGCTACCCTAATGGAGCAGGAAAATAGAAATCATAAGGCTGGTGTGAAATAACCCTTAGGCCTTGGTCAGACGAGCGATTTTTTTAGCACATGAATAGGCACGCTTTAAAAGTGTCTCTATTAGAACCAATGCTTTCCAATGAAAGTGTCCACGTACGTTTTTTAGAAACGCCTGCAAAAGATAGGACATGTGAGTGCAAATTCACGCAATTTTTCTGTACGCAATGTGCGATTTTTTGAGTGCACCTATTCATGTGCTAAAAAAAAATGCTCGTCTGACGGAGGCCTTAAACTGTATTTGAGTGCTCCAATTAATGGCTCATCTTTGATCGATGTTGAAGGAAGTTCTCTAACTAAATATAATTTTATAGAGTATTGGCAGAATTCCTAGAACATTTGCATATGTGTTTGTTGTTCTAACTTCATTCATTCACAATGTTTTGGTAACAAATTTGCATTAAAAGGTAACTTCTTACAATCTTCAATAGCTTTCAATGATGGCTGAATAAATATGCGTAGTGTAGCCTTCCCTTTATAGAAGCTGGAGGCAGGCAGAATTCATCATTAGAGTTTATTAAAGTTGCATTAAAATTAGTGAAATCCCTGTCACAATCTGCATGTAAATCCTTGTGCATTATATTCGGATTTTTCAGTTACACTGCATAAAGAATCTATAAAATATGAGATGGTGTTTTAATAATTAAATAGTCCTTCCTTTGAGACCAATTTGGCTTTTAGTTCCTAATTCTTTTAGTGGTCTCCTAGAGCTGAGTAGGATTTGTCCAGGCCTGCTGTAACTGGAAGATTAGGTAGGTGAGAATCTCGGAGGTTCGAGCTATATGCCAAACTGAATTTAATCTAAACTATTACGGAATTCAGTAATAGTTTAGTAATAAAAATATTCTGTGTCCCAGGGATGAAAATCTCTGTTTCTTATAGAATTTATTTATGTGCTGTCTCCACGTACACTACCGTTCAAAAGTTTGGGGTCACCCAAACAATTTTGTGTTTTCCATGAAAAGTCACACTTATTCACCACCATGCGTTGTGAAATGAATAGAAAATAGAGTCAAGACATTGACAAGGTTAGAAATAATGATTTGTATTTGAAATAACATTGTTTTTACATCAAACTTTGCTTTCGTCAAAGAATCCTCCTTTTGCAGCAATTACAGCATTGCACACCTTTGACATTCTAGCTGTTAATTTGTTGAGGTAAGCTTGTGAAATTGCACCCCACGCTTCTAGAAGCATCTCCCACAAGTTGGATTGGTTGGATGGGCACTTCTGGCGTACCATACGGTCAAGCTGCTCCCACAACAGCTCAATGGGGTTCAGATCTGGTGACTGCGCTGGCCACTCCATTACCGATAGAATACCAGCTGCCTGCTTCTGCTGTAAATAGTTCTTGCACAATTTGGAGGTGTGTTTAGGGTCATTGTCCTGTTGTAGGATGAAATTGGTTCCAATCAAGCGCTGTCCACTGGGTATGGCATGGCGTTGCAAAATGGAGTGATAGCCTTCCTTATTCAGAATCCCTTTTACCCTGTACAAATCTCCCACCTTACCAGCACCAAAGCAACCCCAGACCATCACATTACCTCCACCATGCTTAACAGATGGCGTCAGGCATTCTTCCAACATCTTTTCATTTGTTCTGCGTCTCACAAACGTTCTTCTTTGTGATCCAAACACCTCAAACTTGGATTCATCCGTCCACAACACTTTTTTCCAGTCTTCCTCTGTCCAATGTCTGTGTTCTTTTGCCCATCTTAATCTTTTTCTTTTATTGGCCAGTCTCAGATATGGCTTTTTCTTTGCCACTCTGCCCTGAAGCCCAAAATCCCGCAGCCGCCTCTTCACTGTAGATGTTGACACTGGTGTTTTGCGGGTACTATTTAATGAAGATGCCAGTTGGGTACCTGTGAGGCGTCTGTTTCTCAAACTAGAGACTCTAATGTGCTTATCTTCTTGCTTAGTTGTGCAACGCGGCCTCCCACTTCTTTTTCTACTCTGGTTAGAGCCTGTTTGTGCTGTCCTCTGAAGGGAGTAGTACACACCGTTGTAGGAAATCTTCAATTTCTTAGCAATTTCTCGCATGGAATAGCCTTCATTTCTAAGAACAAGAATAGACTGTCGAGTTTCAGATGAAAGTTCTCTTTTTCTGGCCATTTTGAGCGTTTAATTGACCCCACAAATGTGATGCTCCAGAAACTCAATCTGCTCACAGGAAGGTCAGTTTTGTAGCTTCTGTAACAAGCTAGACTGTTTTCAGATGTGTGAACATGATTGCACAAGGGTTTTCTAATCATCAATTAGCCTTCTGAGCCAATGAGCAAACACATTGTACCATTAGAACACTGGAGTGATAGTTGCTGGAAATAGGCCTCTATTCACCTTTGTAGATATTGCACAAAAAACCAGGCATTTGCAGCTAGAATAGTCATTTACCACATTAGCAATGTATAGAGTGCATTTGTTTAAAGTTAGGACTAGTTTAAAGTTATTTTCATTGAAAAGTACAGTGCTTTTCCTTCAAAAATAAGGACATTTCAATGTGACCCCAAACTTTTGAACGGTAGTGTATGTTTAGAATATTTTTGTCTTAGGTAAGGCTTTTGAGTGACATTTTAATTCTTACAAACACAAATACACACAGTTTCTGGATAGTCATCTGTCTCTTGATTTCCTAAAATATTTGTTCACTATCTTAAGAGTATTCTAATCTTGCCGCATATAAAAATATTGTATTGAAAGTGCATCAGTCAGCAAGTGCAGAAAGTGCTATTCAAGGACACCAACCCCAAAATTTCCGAAAATTGTTATAAAGTTTGTCTAATAGTAGCTATAAAATAAAAGTTATAACTCAGCTGTACACATAAGGGGAGTGATCTGTAATTTTAAAACGTTTTTCATATGAAGCGCTGCGGATTATGTTGGCGCTATATAAATAAAGATTATTATTATTATTATTATATTATATGTTTGTTTTTTAGCATAATAAGTATACTGATAAAGCACATCAAAACTCTTCAGTCAAAATTGTTGTTGACTATTGTTATTACGCTGTAATGTGCCTACTGGTCTTAACTAACGCTATCTTCTTTCATGTTGCACACTGTCATTTTCACACCAGAGATTGCATTAGATGCCTCTGTGTAATTCTCTCTGTGTGTGCTTTCCTTTGATTCTAGCAAAAATGATCATGGCTCTGCTCAACTCAATCAGTCTCTGCCAACAAACCAGTCTATGTTATCTCTGAAAGCAACCAATTAGAGTGTTCAGAGTTCTATTTAAATTCCTCATTATCTTTACAACCTTGCCAGTTATTGTGAAGTCCCATACTATGGTCTCTATTTATCTAGTTACCTGTTCTGACTCTCTATACCTGATTTCCCCTTCTGTGTTATTATCAGAAGCAGAAATTCTGCTACATCGTTATATCATGTTGTCTACGTTGTTATTGGGACAGTTACTATGTAACTTCTTCCATAGCTGAGCTGTTGGATGGAATTAGCTGATCACACTGCTTATTATACCTTTGTTACAGAGGGAAGTATCTAATTTGTTAACCTCTTTTTAAAGGGATTTTCTCATTAACATAAATTCCCTTAATAAATCTCAAATGTTAAAATGAAGCAACCTTTCAATTTACACCTTTTTCAAATATCACACAATTCTTGAGCTATACAGTTATTTTCTCCCCATGTGTTTTAACCAGGAAGTAGTGTATTTGTCAAATTTCTGTCCTGCTGCACAGGTTGAGCATGTATGTTTGAATCCTATGCCCCCAATCTGAGCAGTGTGCTCCCACAGCTTGGCGCATGCTCAGAACTTTGCTCTGTTCAGGCACAGAGCATTTCTAGTTACCGCACATGTTCTGCTGCAACCATGCACATCTATGGGCTCCATTGAAATCATTGGAACCCATAGAAGATTGAAGTAAGATGAGCCTGTGATCGCCAGAACAGCCATTGGATGTGATTGCTGTTGATTGCACTGTTGTTTCGGTACTGAAATTAAAATTAACCCTTTCCAATACAATTTGTATTCTGGTTTTCCAAGGGGGCTTACTCTTTTTTGGCTGTTATACAATGGAGCTATATGCTGGCTAAAGCCAGTATTGCATAAGGTGACACGTTTTATAGGCTCTGACAGCAGAGAGGCTGGCAATATACAGTAAGAGAACCCCGACAGACGTCTTCCAACATCGGAGCTGTACAGCCTTAAAGGGGTTGTCCGGCCACACAGGGTAAACATTTTTATAATGCTGCTGCTTCCCTTTCAGTAAGGATAGTAGCACCCAGCATACAGGGGCTCAAACCGGCAGGCAGATCAGCTGGAATGTCAGTTTCTTACCTTAGAATCTGATGTTCACTGCAGCTTTCAAAGATGGCGCCTCTGTGCTGCCTTCCCACAATGCTCTGCGCTCTCCCTCTTCTGTGTGCGCGCTCCCGATGGCAGTAAGAGGCATGAAAAAGCAGGATTTCATGGCCTCCCTCAGCTCACGTCCTAGCCCCGCCCATGACACGCCCACCTCTATTGAACTGCTCTACAGTCTCTCCCCGCCCAGGCCCCGCCCCCTGCTGCATACTATACTCAAAGGGGTTGTGGCCAGGGGACACTTATACACTCATGGTTCATGATAAAAACCTGGCATGAGTGTATAGTGAATGGAGAGGGGCTGGGGAGAGCCGAGAGAGAACTCTCCTGCAGCCCCCCACTGCAAGGCTACCTACTGCCCCCCACCCTGCTAAAGTAAAGTAAAACAAAACATTTCCCCACATACACATGCCCTCATAGTGCCCCTCCCACAGCGACCCCCCCCTCACAATGACCCCCCCCCCGACTTCTGTCAGCCGGGTCCCTGCACACACACACACATCACTGCACCACCCCCCCTTGCACACATCCATCCATCCATCTCTCCCTCTCCACCCCCCCCTTCCCCCGGGACTTCTGACAGCCGGGTCTCCAGACACCAGGAACACACACACACATCACTGCACACCCCTCCCCTGCACACATCCATCTCTCCCTCCCCCCCCCCGAGAGCCCGCCCCTCCACTCATTCTTACCTTGGAGATGAAGAGCCAGCAGCCACACCTCCCCTGCAGGCAGAACTGAGCTTCCCAGCGGCTGAAGTTCTTCTGCACATGCGCAGAGCTGTGCTGGAGAAGCGTGTCCCCGTCGTCCCGACAAGAAGAGGACAAGAGACTTGTCGGAACCCATGGCAACCGAGGAGCAACACAGGGGGGGGGGCATCAGAAAGGTAAGTGAATAACTTCTGTTTGCCTAATTTACAATGCACAATGTATATTACAAAGTGCATTGTATTGGGCAAACAGAAGTAATGAGACCTAATGTTTATGGCCGGACAACCCCTTTAAATCATAATGACAGTGGATTGGAAATGGTTAAGCCTCATAAAACTGGAGCAGTGCATCCTCTTTCTACACATGCTCTGCCATGTCCATTTATTTCTATGGGATCTATTAATTTCAATGAAGCCCATAAAGGCAAAGTTGAGGCTGTGCATGTGCAGTAAAAGCCTATCTCAACAAAAGAGTTGTCAATTTAAGCCAATTTAGTGTTTTACTCTTAGAATATATTTTATTTTATTTCCCCCTCAGTGTAAATAAACTAGTTTTCCAGCTTTTTTCCTACTACCTTATATAGGAGTATGTTCACAAGTAGAGATGAGCGAACACCAAAATGTTCGGGTGCTCGTTATTCGGAACGAACTTCCCGTGATGCTCGAGGGTTCGTTTCGAACAACGAACCCCATTGAAGTCAATGGGCGACCAGAGCGTTTTTGTATTTCGCCGATGCTCGCTAAGGTTTTCATGTGTGAAAATCTGGGCAATTCAAGAAAGTGATGGGAATGACACAGAAACGGATAGGGCAGGCGAGGGGCTACATGTTGGGCTGCATCTCAAGTTCACAGGTCCCACTATTAAGCCACAATACCGGCAAGAGTGTGCCCCCCCCCCTCCCAACAACTTTTACTTCTGAAAAGCCCTCATTAGCATGGCATACCTTTGCTAAGCACCACACTAGCTACAACAAAGCACAATCACTGCCTGGATGACACTCCGCTGCCACTTCTCCTGGGTTACATGCTGCCCAACCGCCCCCCCTCCCCCCCCACAGCGCACACCAAACTGTCCCTGCGCAGCCTTCAGCTGCCCTCATGCCACGCCACACTCATGTCTATTTAGAAGTGCGTCTGCCATGAGGAGGAACCGCAGGCACACACTGCAGAGGGTTGGCACGGCTAGGCAGCGACCCTTTTTAAAAGGGGCGGGGCGATAGCCCAGAATGCTGTACAGAAGCAATGAGAAATAGAATCCTGTGCCACCGCCATCAGGAGCTGCACACGTAGGCATAGCAATGGGGAACCTATGTGCCACACACTATTCATTCTGTCAAGGTGTCTGCATGCCCCAGTTAGACCGGGCTTTTTAATTCATAGACACAGGCAGGTACAACTCCCTATTGTGAAGTCCCTGTGGACCCACAGCATGGGTGGGTGCCAGGAAGCCACCGGCGGTACATAGAAATATCCCATTGCATTGCCCAACACAGCTGAGGTAGTAATGTCGTGCGTAATACAGGTGGGCTTCGGCCCACACTGCATGCCCCAGTCTGACCGGGGTTCTTTACAAGTGGACACATGTAGGTTACACTCCCTGTGGACCCACTGCCTGGGTGGGTGCCAGGAAGCCACCGGCGGTACATAGAAATATCCCATTGCATTGCCCAACACAGCTGAGGTAGTAATGTCGTGCGTAATACAGGTGGGCTTCGGCCCACACTGCATGCCCCAGTCAGACTGGGGTTCTTTACAAGTGTACAGATGTATTAAAAACTCCGTGTGCACCTACAGCATGGGTGGCTCCCTGGAACCCACCGGCGGTACACAAAAATATCCCATTGCATTGCCCAACACAGCTGAGGTAGTAATGTCGTGCATAATGCAGGTGGGCTTCGGCCCACACTGCATGCCCCAGTCAGACTGGGGTTCTTTAGAAGTGGACACATGTAGGTTAAACTCCCTGTGGACCCACTGCCTGGGTGGGTGCCAGGAAGCCACCGGCGGTACATAGAAATATCCCATTGCATTGCCCAACACAGCTGAGGTAGTAATGTTGTGTGTAATACAGGTGGGCTTCGGCCCACACTGCATGCCCCAGTCAGACTGGGGTTCTTTAGAAGTGGACACATGTAGGTTAAACTCCCTGTGGACCCACTGCCTGGGTGGGTGCCAGGAAGCCACCGGCGGTACATAGAAATATCCCATTGCATTGCCCAACACAGCTGAGGTAGTAATGTTGTGCGTAATACAGGTGGGCTTCGGCCCACACTGCATGCCCCAGTCAGACTGGGGTTCTTTACAAGTGTACAGATGTATTAAAAACTCCGTGTGCACCTACAGCATGGGTGGCTCCCTGGAACCCACCGGCGGTACACAAAAATATCCCATTGCATTGCCCAACACAGCTGAGGTAACGTCAGCTGGAATGCAGGTGGGCTAAAAATTAATTTGATTACACTGTAGGCGAGGGCCCACAAAAATTGCTGTATCAACAGTACTAATGTACATCCCAAAAATTGGCCATGGCCAGCCAAGAGGGCAGGTGAAACCCATTAATCGCTTTGGTTAATGTGGCTTAAGTGGTAACTAGGCCTGGAGGCAGCCCAGTGTAACGAAAAATTGGTTCAAGTTACAGTTCCAACGCTTTTAAGCGCATTGAAACTTATAAAAATTGTTCAGAAAAATTATTTGAGTGAGCCTTGTGGCCCTAAGAAAAATTGCCCGTTCAGCGTGATTACGTGAGGTTTCAGGAGGAGGAGCAGGAGGAGGAGGAGGAATATTAGACACAGATTGATGAAGCAGAAATGTCCCCGTTTTGGATGGTGAGAGAGAACGTAGCTTCCATCCGCGGGTGCAGCCTACGTATTGCTTACGTATCGCTGCTGTCCGCTGGTGGAGAACAGAAGTCTGGGGAAATCCAGCCTTTGTTCATCTTGATGAGTGTTAGCCTGTCGGCACTGTCGGTTGACAAGCGGCTACGCTTATCTGTGATGATTCCCCCAGCCGCACTAAACACCCTCTCCGACAAGACGCTAGCCGCAGGACAAGCAAGCCCCTCCAGGGCATACAGCGCTAGTTCAGGCCACGTGTCCAGCTTCGACACCCAGTAGTTGTAGGGGGCAGAGGCGTCACCAAGGATGGTTGTGCGATCCGCTACGTACTCCCTCACCATCCTTTTACAGTGCTCCCGCCGACTCAGCCGTGACTGAGGAGCGGTGACACAGTCTTGGTGGGGAGCCATAAAGCTGGCCAGGCCCTTAAAGACTGTTGCACTGCCTGGGATGTACATGCTGCTCGATCTACGCACATCCCCTGCTACCTTGCCCTCGGTACTGCGCCTTCTGCCACTAGCGCTGTCGGCTGGGAATTTTACCATCAGCTTGTCCGCAAGGGTCCTGTGGTATAGCAACACTCTCGAACCCCTTTCCTCTTCGGGAATGAGAGTGGGCAGGTTCTCCTTATACCGTGGATCGAGCAGTGTGTACACCCAGTAATCCGTCGTGGCCAGAATGCGTGCAACGCGAGGGTCACGAGAAAGGCATCCTAACATGAAGTCAGCCATGTGTGCCAGGGTACCTGTACGCAACACATGGCTGTCTTCACTAGGAAGATCACTTTCAGGATCCTCCTCCTCCTCCTCCTCCTCCTCAGGCCATACACGCTGAAAGGATGACAGGCAATCAGCCGGTGTACCGTCAGCAGCGGCCCAAGCTGTCTCTTCCCCCTCCTCCTCATCCTCCTCATGCTCCTCCTCCTCCTCCTGTACGCGCTGAGAAATAGACAGGAGGGTGCCCTGACTATCCAGCGGCATACTGTCTTCCCCCGCCCCCGTTTCCGAGCGCAAAGCAGCTGCCTTTATGGTTTGCAGGGAATTTTTTTCAAGATGCATAGCAGAGGAATGGTGACGCTAATGATTGTAGCATCGCCGCTCACCACCTGGGTAGACTCCTCAAAATTACCAAGGACATGGCAGATGTCTGCCAACCAGGCCCACTCTTCTGAAAGGAATTGAGGAGGCTGACTCCCACTGCGCCGCCCATGTTGGAGTTGGTATTCGACTATAGCTCTACGCTGTTCATAGAGCCTGGCCAACATGTGGAGTGTAGAGTTCCACCGTGTGGGCACGTCGCACAGCAGTCGGTGCACTGGCAGCTTAAAGTGATGTTGCAGGGTGCACAGGGTGGCAGCGTCCGTGTGGGACTTGCGAAAATGTGCGCAGAGCCGGCACGCCTTTACGAGCAGGTCTGACAAGCGTGGGTAGCTTTTCAGAAAGCGCTGAACCACCAAATTAAAGACGTGGGCCAGGCATGGCACGTGCGTGAGGCTGCCGAGCTGCAGAGCCGCCACCAGGTTACGGCCGTTGTCACACACGACCATGCCCGGTTGGAGGCTCAGCGGCGCAAGCCAGCGGTCGGTCTGCTGTGTCAGACCCTGCAGCAGTTCGTGGGCCGTGTGCCTCTTATCGCCTAAGCTGAGTAGTTTCAGCACGGCCTGCTGACGCTTGCCCACCGCTGTGCTGCCACACCGCGCGACACCGACTGCTGGCGACATGCTGCTGCTAACACATCTTGATTGCGAGACAGAGGAGGAGGAGGAGGAGGAGGAGGGTGCTTTAGTGGAGGAAGCATACACCTCCGCAGATACCACCACCGAGCTGGGGCCCGCAATTCTGGGGGTGGGTAGGACATGAGCGGTCCCAGGCTCTGACTCTGTCCCAGCCTCCACTAAATTCACCCAATGTGCCGTCAGGGAGATGTAGTGGCCCTGCCCGCCTGTGCTTGTCCACGTGTCCGTAGTTAAGTGGACCGTGGCAGTAACCGCGTTGGTGAGGGCGCGTACAATGTTGCGGGAGACGTGGTCGTGCAGGGCTGGGACGGCACATCGGGAAAAGTAGTGGCGACTGGGAACTGAGTAGCGCGGGGCCGCCGCCTCCATGATACTTTTGAAGGACTCCGTTTCCACAGCCCTATACGGCAGCATCTCAAGGCTGATGAATTTTGCTATGCGGACGGTTAACGTTTGAGCGTGCGGGTGCGTGGCGGCGTACTTGCGCTTGCGCTATAAACAGTTGCGCAAGCGACGGCTGGACGGTGCGCTGAACTACACTGCTGGATGGGGCCGAGGACAGCGGAGGTGAGGGTGTGGGTGCAGGCCAGGAGACGGTAGTGCCTGTGTCCTGAGAGGGGGGTTGCATCTCAGTGGCAGGTTGGGGCACAGGGGGAGAGGCAGGGGTGCAAACCGGAGGCGCTGAACGGCCTTCGTCCCACCTTGCGGGGTGCTTGGCCATCATATGTCTGCGCATGGTGGTGGTGGTGAGGCTGTTGGTGTTGGCTCCCCGGCTGAGCTTTGCGTGACAAAGGTTGCACACCACTGTTCGTCGGTCGTCAGGCGTCTCTGTGAAAAACTGCCAGACCTTTGAGCACCTCGGCCTCTGCAGGGTGGCATGGCGCGAGGGGGCGCTTTGGGAAACACTTGGTGGATTATTCGGTCTGGCCCTGCCTCTACCCCTGGCCACCGCACTGCCTCTTGCAACCTGCCCTGCTGATGCCCTTGACTCCCCCTCTGAAGACCTGTCCTCCTGAGTAAGCGTTGCACACCAGGTGGGGTCAGTCACCTCATCGTCCTGCTGCTCTTCCTCCGAATCCTCTGTGCGCTGCTCCCTCGGACTTACTGCCCTTACTACTACCTCACTGCAAGACAACTGTGTCTGATCGTCATCGTCCTCCTCACCCACAGAAAGTTGTTGAGACAGTTGGCGGAAGTCCCCAGCCTCTTCCCCCGGATCCCGGGAACTTTCGAATGGTTGGGCATCAGTGATGATAAACTCCTCTGGTGGGAGAGGAACCGCTGCTGCCCAATCTAAGCAGGGGCCCGAGAACAGTTCCTGGGAGTGTTCCCGCTCCTGAGCAGGTGTTATTGTAGTGGAGTGAGGAGGCTGGGAGGAAGGAGGAGCAGCAGACAGAGGATTCGGATTGGCAGCAGTGGACGGCGCAGAACTGCGGGTAGACGATAGGTTGCTCGAAGCACTTTCTGCCATCCAGGACAGGACCTGCTCACACTGCTCATTTTCTAATAACCGTCTCCCGCGTGGACCCATTAATTGGGCGATGAATGTGGGGACACCAGAAACGTGCCTCTCTCCTAAGCGCGCAGCAGTCGGCTGCGACACACCTGGATCAGGAGCTTGGCCTGTGCCCACACCCTGACTTGGCCCTCCGCGTCCTCGGCCGCGTCCACGTCCTCTAGGCCTACCCCTACCCCTCAGCATGCTGTATTACCAGTGATTTGATTTCACAGGCAGCTAATAAATTGGCGCAAGACTGCAGGCCAAATATAATTTTTTCCCTTTTTTGAAAACGAAAGGCCCCACTGCCTCTAGTGAATGAATAATCTAAGTTTAATAACTGTGCTGTTTTCCTGCTAATGTGTCACAGAACGTGAGGGTAGCAGAGTTATTAACTGTGGCAGAGCAGGTATTTTTTTTCCCAATTAAGGAAAGCAAATGGCGAAGCCAGGAGTAAAACGTAGCTGGGTGCGTCTGATTTTTACAGGTTGCACACGCAGCCGACACGTGTCCACCGCCCTTAGGACGGACAGAGGCAGGACAAATAGAATTATTTTCTGTTTTTTTGCACCAAAAGGCAGCACTGCGTATATTCTATGAACATGAGAAGTTTAATAACTGTGCTGTTTTCCTGCTAATGTGTCACAGAACGTGAGGGTAGCAGAGTTATTAACTGTGGCAGAGCAGGTATTTTTTTTCCCAATTAAGGAAAGCAAATGGCGAAGCCAGGAGTAAAACGTAGCTGGGTGCGTCTGATTTTTACAGGTTGCACACGCAGCCGACACGTGTCCACCGCCCTTAGGACGGACAGAGGCAGGACAAATAGAATTATTTTCCGTTTTTTTGCACCAAAAGGCAGCACTGCGTATATTCTATGAACATGAGAAGTTTAATAACTGTGCTGTTTTCCTGCTAATGTGTCACAGAACGTGAGGGTAGCAGAGTTATTAACTGTGGCAGAGCAGGTATTTTTTTCCCAATTAAGGAAAGCAAATGGCGAAGCCAGGAGTAAAACGTAGCTGGGTGCGTCTGATTTTTACAGGTTGCACACGCAGCCGACACGTGTCCACCGCCCTTAGGACGGACAGAGGCAGGACAAATAGAATTATTTTCCATTTTTTTGCACCAAAAGGCAGCACTGCGTATATTCTATGAACATGAGAAGTTTAATAACTGTGCTGTTTTCCTGCTAATGTGTCACAGAACGTGAGGGCAGCAGAGTTATTAACTGTGGCAGAGCAGGTATTTTTTTTCCCAATTAAGGAAAGCAAATAGCGAAGCCAGGAGTAAAACGTAGCTGGGTGCGTCTGATTTTTACAGGTTGCACACGCAGCCGACACGTGTCCACCGGCGTTAGGACGGACAGAGGCAGGACAAATAGAATTATTTTCCGTTTTTTTGCACCAAAAGGCAGCACTGCGTATATTCTATGAACATGAGAAGTTTAATAACTGTGCTGTTTTCCTGCTAATGTGTCACAGAACGTGAGGGTAGCAGAGTTATTAACTGTGGCAGAGCAGGTATTTTTTTTCCCAATTAAGGAAAGCAAATGGCGAAGCCAGGAGTAAAACGTAGCTGGGTGCGTCTGATTTTTACAGGTTGCACACGCAGCCGACACGTGTCCACCGCCCTTAGGACGGACAGCGGCAGGACAAATAGAATTATTTTCACTTGTTTTACAAGCAAAAGGCAGCACTGCGTATATTCAATGAATAATAACTGTGTTGTGGCCCTGCCTATACAATTCTTTCCCTGCAGTATCAATGGAGGGTGGAATGCTCTGCAGAGGCGATTTTGAGAAGCAAAAAAAAATGCAGCACAGCTAACAGCAGCCTGGACAGTACTGCACATGGATAAATATGGCCCTAGAAAGGACCGTTGAGGTTCTTGAAGGCTACACTCACTCCTAACACTCTCCCTGCCTATGCAGCACTTCTGTCCCTAATGCCGGGTGCAACGCTCTGCAGAGCCGATTTTGAGGAAAAAAAATTGCCACTGCTAACAGCAGCCAACACACAGCTATCAGTGGCCCTAATAAGGACCTTTGGGGGGTCTTGAAGCCTACACTAACTACCAATTCTTTCCCTACAGCAGCTCCGGTACAAACAGCACTGTCCCTCATCTAACTCACACGGCATCTGAGGCGAACCGCGGGAGGGGCCGAATTTTATGTTCGGGTGACACCTGATCTTCCCAGCCACTCACCGCAGGGGGGTGGTATAGGGCTTGAACGTCACAGGGGGAAGTTGTAATGCCTTCCCTGTCTTTCAATTGGCCAAAAAAAGCGCGCTAACGTCTCAGGGAAGGAAGTGAAAGTAACCAGAACACCGCATGGTGTTCGTTACGAATAACGAACATCCCGAACACCCTAATATTTGCACGAATATCAAGCTCGGAAGAACACGTTCGCTCATCTCTATTCACAAGGTGAAATCCAATGTAGATTCTGTCTTTACAACCGCTTTAGAAATCCAAGACTAAGGATATGTTCACACACTGCTGACTTTTTGTACGGTGATTTCCATCTAAGAAAAGAATCAAAATCTGTGTCTTTTTGCCGCAGTTTTTGGTGTGGAACCACACAAGGAATTTGCCCCATAAAATGCCAAAATACGTGTGTGGAATTCTGATGTGAAAAATCGTGTTACATCAAGGGCAGAGGTGCTATCTGTCTATTGTTGCACGTTATCATTATTAGGTGTACAAGTTTAGTCTATTGCTGATAGACTTCTCTCCTATTAGGAGTTTCTTCATAGTGACAGGACTAGCTTATTGATGGCTTGTGTGCTATTGTTGCAATTATAAAAGTCCATCCAGCTTTAGTACTTTGGCTAGGGTGTATAGTTCTCTTTAGCTAAAGTCCATGCCATTATCACCACGCTTACAGAATCAGCATCTTCTGAAGCTATCTGTTTAACAGTGCACTTTGAGCATCATGGTGTAGGCAGGCAGGCTGGCATTTGTAGTACTTCTAATACCTGGGACACATTTACTAACAGTCCTAAGATCTATTTATCAGCCCTTTGGCAACATTCTGCAAGACCTGCTTAAATTATTCTCTAAAAAATTGCCTCACAGATTGATGTAAATGTTCTAGGTTCCTGATGAAATGCCATCATCGTGACGTAGAAACGCGTCGAACCTTTAAACCTGAAATTTAGCATACTTCTGTAAGCGATGCTGCTTGTAATGCATCCAA